>NC_135808.1:58515561-59128343 GCF_964213995.1 Mustelus asterias
GCAGTAGTAGAGGTGGGTACAATTTTGTCTTTTAAAAAGCATTTAGACAGTTACATGGGTAAGATGGGTATAGAGGGATATGGGCCAAACACGGGCAATTGGGACTAGCTTAATGGTTTAAAAAAAAGGCAGCATCGACAAGTTGGGCCGAAGGGCCTGTTTCCATGCTGTAAACCTCTATGACTCTATGAGGTGACTGCGGGCAGCCTCCCAGAGAGTGATCTGTGGGAGGGGACATGCAGCTACAGACAGTGCAGGGCCAGCAGAGACTGCAAGACAGAAGGGTCCACAGGAAACACCACCACCACCCTGCAGCTAGAGTGTACTGGCAATGCTCCAACCACCTCAGGAAGCCCAAGGCCCAGTGTCAAAGAAGGCTCTGCCTCTCTGGGGACACTGTCACCACCAGATGATTGGGCCAGAGATCACCTCCAACTGTGCGAGTGGCCACTCTCTGCCAGTGGTTCTGAAGGTCACCGTGACCCTCAACGTTTATGCTGCTGGTTCTTTCCAGGGATCATTGGAGGATCTGTGTGGTGTGTTGCAATCTGCTGCCGACAGTTGTATCAGGCTTGTTACTGAAGCCCTGTTCAGATGGGTGATGACATTCATCTATTATCAGGCAGATGCAGTCAGCTGAGCTTTGTGACGATTACATCCTTCTCCCGGATCCAGGGTGCCAGGAGGAGGGGTATATCAGGAGGCAGCCCTCCACTGGGATGGCAGTGGAGAGAGCATTGGGCTGCTGAAGATGTGGTTCAGATGCCTTGACCAATGAGGGGGAGCACTGCAGTATCCCTTACTGATGTTGTCGGCTGCGCTCTGCACAATCTGGCTCTGATAAGGGGATGGGGGGAGGAGAGTGGAGGGGTTGGTGGTATGGCTGGAGGCTGAGGATCGCGAGGCAGCTCCAGATACCACAGGGGTTGAATCGACTGATGGGTCTGATGAGGAGGCCAAGAGGCACAGGGGCAAGGACGTGGAGGAGACATCAGGAATCTACAAAGAGGCAGTGGTAGCAGGGAGGTCTTGATAGGGCACACCTTCAGCTCGGCTGCCTTGATATCGATTCCAGCTCATGCCAAGAGTGCTGCCTCTGTACAAAACACTTGTGACGCACAAACCCAAGACCCCAAATGCCAACCACAGTCAGTGCAATAAAGTTCAAGGCCCCTGCTGTGTGTCCCCACCCCCACCCACACACACCCCCATAAGAACCATCACGCAGACTCAGGCCATTACAACAAAATCAGTGTTTATGTAACATTCAAAGAAACAAACAACATATGAGAGTTTTGAAAACTGAACAGAAATAAAAATCACCCGTGAGAGACCCTATTGTGCTTAAAGTCACCATTGCTGGCAGTGCCATTGGAGGTAGCCTGCCGACTGTGATGTTGTGTTGGCCCTGATCACCTTGGCGGCCATCTTCTGCTGGCAGAGCCTGAGCATGGCACCATCTGGGAGTGTTTCTCCTGCAGCATGGCTGAGCACCCCTCAGCCATCGCGGCCTCATCAGATGCGACAGTCACTGGCAGAGGAACTGCGCTGCCTTCCTCTGGAGCGTCCTGAGAAGACCCCCTCAAAGACAACATTCAGCTTGTGCCCTAGTGTGAGGTTCATTTGAACCTCCCTGCTCACCACTGATGGACAGGGACCAAGCAGGGAGACTAGGTGCCTCAGCCATCTCTCACTCTGGCAGGGAACGCATGAGATTATTGCCTGTGTGTGGGCTTGCAACTCCGAGCACTACCCCAGGAACCCTGGATCCTGCTCTTGAAGCTACCTCTCCATGAGAGTCACCACCCTCTCAATGGATAAGGTTGTGCACTCAGTGCTCAGGGTCATCGCACTGTTCATGCTCCGTGTGGACTCCTCCATGACAGAGTCCATGGCACGCGAATCCTCAGTGATCTCTGTCTAATCTCCCCGTACATCCCACTGGACATCCAGTATCTGTTGTCTGATCGACAACTCCAGAGGCTCGTCATCTCCCTTCGACCTGCATGTTCCTAGTCTTCGGTAGCCTTCCAACTGCCAGTGGCCAGAGCACTCTCTGCCTCTGGCCAGCTCCTCATGTGAGTGTGCCATGGCCTCCCATTGTGCACTACCATGCCTCCCTCAAGCCTGCTCCACGATTCAGTCAGATCATGGTTGATTTGATAGTAACCTTAACCCCATGTTCCTGCTCACCCCCGACCCCCTGATTTTTCACCCCCTTGTTAACCAAGAATCTATCTACCTCTGACTTAAAAATATTCAAAGACTCTGCTTCCACTGCCTTTTGAGGAAGAGTTCCAGAGACTCATGACCCTCTGAGAGAAATAAATTCTCTTCATCTCTGTCTTAAATGAGTGACCCTTTATATTTAAACAGTGACTAGATACCTAGTAAGCTAGTGACTAGTTCTTGATTCCCCCACAAGAGAAAATATCCTCTCCACTTCCACCTTGTCAATATCCCTCAAGAGCTTAAAGGTTTCGATCAAGGCGCTTCTTACTTTTCTAAACTCTAGTGGATACAAACCTAACTTCTCCAACCTTTCCTCATAAGGCAATCTGCCCATTCGTGGTATTAGTTGAGTAAAGCTATGACAGGTCCCTTAGGGCCAGTGTTAATGGTGTGAGGTTGTTTCTTGTATGCAGGGGAAGAGATAAAGAGATTGGTTTTGCAGGAGTTTTGCCTAAATGCTGATGGAGCTGGCTTCAAGAACAACAGTAATGTTTGTTTAACAGTCCTCCCATTGAATCTGGAGGACGCAGCGGATGCATTGCTGATGGAATTTCTCTAGCATTCTCTCGTGAGTTCCAGGATTTTGATCCAATGACAGTGAAGGAACGGTGACATATTTCCAAGTCAGCATGCTGAGTGATTTAGACGGGGACTTGCAGGTGGTGATGTTCCCAGGTATCTGCTGACCTTGTCCTTCTTGATGTTAGAGGTGATGGGTTTGGAACGTGCGGACTGCTTTGTCCTAGATGGTTGTTGAATATCTTGAATGTCGTTGGAGCTCCACTCATTCAGGCAATTGGAGAGTATTCCATCACACTCTGGCTTTTGATTTGTAGTTCATAGACAGGCTTTGGGAAGTCAGGAGGTGAGTTACGCACTGCAGGATATATGGCTGGTCCACTTCAGTTTCTGGTCAATGGTAACCCCCAGGATGTTGATAGTGGGGATTCAGCGATGGTAATGCCATTGAATGGCAAGGGGTGATTCTCTCTTGTTGGAAATAGTCATTGCCTAGTGCCAGTGAACTGGGAGGTCTCCTGCTGCCACCTGCCAATCGCTCCCTGTGCCAGTCTACATGCCCCTCCCCCACCCTGCCAATCGCCCCCTAGGCCGGTCTACACCACAACCATCACCTGCTCCACACACCCGCCTCTGCTGATCACCCATCCATCCCCTCCCCGCAGAGTTCCCCTTTCCTCCACTCCTGCAGAGCTCCTCCGTGTCATAGGCTCTACACCCATTCAGACTCCACCCTCACTCAGGCCCCACCCCCTTGACAGTCATGATGCCAGGCAGGCAGTGCCAGGCAGGCAGTGCCAGGGTACTGGGCGGGCACTGCCAAGCTGGTACTGCCCCATTGGCACAGTCCGGCCATGTCCTTGACCACCTGGGGGCTTCAGCGGCCTCCGATGCCACAGAGAGACCATCATGTCTGGTCTCCGATGATGGAGACCAGCTGTGATTCAAGCCGGTGAGAAGCTCAACCGGCAAGGAGGTAAGTTCAAGTGAGCCCGGACGATAGCGTCAGGGACTCACTAATGACATGTAAAGCAAGTCATTAATAATTCGATCCCTTTTGGATGCGAAGCTGATTTCGCTGGCAAATCCTGATTTTATTTGCCTCTCAGCCGACCTTACCACATCGTTTCTCTGAACAATGTGCTTGACGAGGTCGTAACATTGTGCCCTAAGTGTCATAGAAGTCTGAAAACCGGAGAGTTTCACTCCGGTTTTTTCAGCGAGCTCGGCTGTGCAATCTTCCCACACTCTGTCAATATTT
The DNA here is from genome assembly GCF_964213995.1 of Mustelus asterias. Lineage (NCBI taxonomy): Eukaryota > Metazoa > Chordata > Chondrichthyes > Carcharhiniformes > Triakidae > Mustelus > Mustelus asterias. The sequence continues at coordinate 58,519,574 of NC_135808.1, forward strand.
TTGACACCAGGCAGATTCGCGAGGTGCGAGAGAGGGGGGAGCCTATGCACCCCAGTGAAGCTGGCTTCAGAGTAAGAACATAGAACATAGAAACCCTACAGTGCAGAAGGAGGCCATTCGGCCCATCGGGTCTGCACCGACCACAATCCCACCCAGGCCCTACCCCCACATATTTTACCCCTAATCCCTCTAACCTACGCATCCCAGGACTCTAAGGGACAATTTTTAACCTGGCCAATCAACCTAACCCGCACATCTTTGGACTCAGGCACCATTGCACAGGGCGCCTCAATCCCCCACTGGGAGAGCTCCTGCCACTCACCCCTCCCCCCCATGGACATTGGACGCCACCCACCCCCATCATCGGCAGCAGACTAACACCCCCCCCCCCACCCTCCCGTTAGCAACAAGGGTCAGGACCTTCCCAATGAGTCCTCCATCCCGAGCCCCTCTCCCCAGTCCACCCCCTCTGCAGCCTCCCCCACACACCACCCCATTTGACGATCATTCCCCATTTGTTGGTCATCCCCCTTTTGCCGATCACCGCCCTTGCATGGCCATGGCACCTGGTCCCTGCTGGTGGGGATCATGAGTGATTTTTGTCGGTGAGAGATCTGGCCAACGAGGGTGGGGGTGGGAGGCTTCTGGGAGGCTGGAAATGGAGGTGTGGGACTCGCTAATGTCATGTTAATCATAATATTTAAATTGGGGATCAAAACCAATCCCACTGGCAAAACAGGGCCGGGAAGATAATGTGAGGTGCCAAACCTCGCCCCGATCGACCATCGCAACGTCCCGATGTTTGCTTCACGCTTCTCAACCGTTTAACAAAACCGGTTTATTGCTGTTCACCTCATAAAACCTTTTGTTTCAGGTTATTTATAAGAAATAGATTTCTTTTTCGTTCCAGCTGCCTCAGTGGATCTGCAGTATTTGCCCATGGCTCAAATATCTTTGCTTATTCTTTGCTCGCAAAGCTCCGTCTCCTTTTCTGATTATAAATGAAAATCTTCTCCCCTTCAGATGATGCAGTGGGTCAGTAATTCTTGCTGAAGGTATTAGTGGTGGAGCCATTTCCCTCTATTCAGGTTCAAAAACCAGCACTTCAACCATAGGTCAGAGGTTCAACTTGGTCCAGTCTTTGAATCTTTGTCCAGTCTTTGAATCTTTTTCTGGGAGGAAACCAGAGCACCCGAAGGAAACCAAACAGACACGGGGAGAAAGTGCAAACTCCACACAGACAGTGGGCCCAATTTTACCACTACGGGCCCTTTAACCCTGGGGTGGACATCAGTCTCCCTCAGCAATACCATTCACTTAAGAAATGTATTTCATGCCTTATAAAGTATGAAACACTTTGTAAAAGTGAAATCTTTTCATCTTTTTGCGTGAATAATTCAGCAGTCGCTCTCTGTAAATCCTCTGACCAGTTATTTGAAGTGCGCTTCGTGTAGTGTGTGCCCGCAGAGCAGGGTAACAACAGCGTTTCTCATTAGACTTTGGGCAGTGCAGTGAATAAGAATGTTGAATCATCATATAAATGACATTTTTGAGACGCAGCAAAAGAGGAGAATCTGAGGAAAAGGCTATGTTTGCTGAAGGAAGGAAGTTGAGCAGAGAACCGAACTGCTGGCCTTGGGCCAGGAAGGAAGGTGGAGGGGAGAATCGGGTCGCTGGGCCCGATTTTAACCATTTTCATTCTCAGTGCTGAATCTGGGCGCAATTCAGATCCGACTTGGAAATCTGCTTTCAGGCGCCCCCATTACCAGTTTGCCTGAAAAAAAAATCACGAGTCTGAATTGCGCTGTGGGCAGGGTTTAGCGCGCCTGAAACGATCGGAGCTCTGAACGGTGCATGCACAGTTAGAAAAAAAAAAGAAAATCGCGCCACTGTCACATCGCTCCCAGGCCGCAAAAAGCGCATAAAGGGGCCCGGGAGCGATGGTCCCCACAGACATCACCCCACCCCCACAACATAAGTTTCCCCCTTATCCATCCACCCCCTCCACTACCCAAACCGATCGCTACCCCCTGCCCCTTTCCTCCCCACCAATTGCCCGCAGAGTGGCAGCGGACCCCCCTGCCCCTGCACTCCCCCGCCCACTCACGTACCAGAGATCCATCTGGCCTCCCTCCCCCTCACCACCCCCCCCCCGACCAGAGATCCATCTGGCCTCCCTCCCCCCCGCCCCCCCACCCTCCGCAGATCCATCTGGCCTCCCTCCCAATATATTTCACATACTCACAGCCGAGTACTTTGATAGTTTCACTAATTAAGTGCACGTGCATTATTATAGCTGTGGAATCACTTTTCTCTGCTGCCTGTACTTGCAAAATCCACCAAGGTACATATCCAGGCCTTTATTAAAGTTGTGTAATGAAATATATAGGTGCGTGTACAAATAACTGTTGCTTAATTCAATAACCTTTGCAATTGTGTTTAGCAACAGCCAACTTGCAGTAAATTCTAAGAGCTGCATTTCCAAGTTTAGAAGATAATTTGCGAAATGGTAATAAGATAATTTCTACTTCTTCTGAACTTGCTGGTGTCGGGGAAAGAAAACAACATTCATGGCAAGTGAAATATAATCTAAGTAGCATTTATAACAGGAATGATCAGAATTAGAAATTTGATGGGATAGAATGAACTCTCCCCCCGCCACACCCCACCCCGGAGAATGATCAGGCCTCCCCCCACGCCCCCCCCTCCCCCCACCACCGCCCAGAGAATGATCAGGCCTCCTCCACCCACCCCCCTCTCCCCCCCCCCACAGAATGATCGGGCCTCCCACACCCTCCTCCCCACCCTCCCCCCCCCGGGGAATGATCGTGCCTCCCCCCCCACCTCCACCCAGAGAATGATCAGGCCTCCCACACCCCTCTCCCCCCAGAGAATGATCGGGCCTCCCACACCCCCCTCCCCCCAGAGAATGATCGGGCCTCCCACACCCCCCTCCCCCCAGAGAATGATCGGGCCTCCCACACCCCCCTCCCCCCAGAGAATGATCGGGCCTCCCACACCCCCCTCCCCCCAGAGAATGATCGGGCCTCCTCCACCCTCCCCCGCCTCCCCCCCGAGAAAGTTTGGGCTTCCCTGCCCCCACCAGACAACGATCTGCCCTCCTCCCTTCCCCGCCCCACCAGAGAATGATCGGGCCTCCCTCCTCTCCCCCCTCCCCCCCCCCCCCACCCACCCCTCAACCAGAGATACATTTGACCCGCCTCCTCCTCCTCCCCCCCCCCCCCCCCCGCCCCCGCAGAGAATCATCGGGCCTGCCTTCCCTCCCCCCCCACCAGACGACAATCTGGCCTCCTTCTGCCCTCCCCCCGCCACCAGAGAGCGATCAGTCCCCCCCCCGCCACCAGAGAGCGATCAGTCCTCCCTGCCCCCCATCCACCAGAGATACATCTGATCTGCCTCCTCCTCCCTCCCCCTCACCAGAGAATGATCTGACCAACCTCCCTCCCCCCCCGGACCACCAATCTGAATCAGAGAGCCATTAGAAACATAGAAACATAGAAACCCTACAGTGCAGAAGGAGGCCATTCGGCCCATCGAGTCTGCACCGACCACAATCCCACCCAGGCCCTACCCCCAGATATTTACCCACTAATCCCTCTAACCTACGCTTCCCAGGACACTAAGGGGCAATTCTAGCATGGCCAATCAACCTAACCTGCACATCTTTGGAAGCTCTGAACTTACCTCTTCAGCAGCTGGAGCACCCGAAACAGACCTTTCGCCGAGCAGGTCTGTTTTGCGCTGAATCTGGACGTGCGAACACGATGGTAAAGGGGGAAATGCTGATAAAGTTGGGTGGGCAGTTCATTAATTCAATTTAAATGCATGCAAATGAATTTAAATCGCCGTTGCGCCCGTTTTGGGCATGAATTGGATCGCGGCCATTTTCGGGCTTCGGTAAAGTGGGCATCTGCGCGGATACGGCCGCGGATCGCATTAATGGCCTCACGCCCGACTTTACCACGTTTTCACGCCCGTAGTGGTAAAATCGGGCCCACTGTCTGTGTGGAGTTTGCACTTTCTCCCCGTGTCTGTGTGAGTTTCCTTCGGGTGCTCTGGTTTCCTCCCACAGTCCAAAGATGTGCGGGTTAGGTTGATTGGCCGTGCTAAATTGCCCCTTAGTGTCAGGGGATTCGTAGCGTAAATATATGGGGTTACAGGAATAGGGCATGAGTGGGATTGTGGTTGGTGCAGACTCAATGGACCGAATGGCCTCCTCTGCAGTGTGTGGATTCTATGAACCTGCCTAAGGGATTAGGATTAGGATGGATGACAGGCCTGTGACCAGAGGCCGAGGGCCAACCCTCGAACTGGGGAGGTGAAGTATTGCAGCAGAAGTAGGCCAAGAACATTTTTTGTTGGGGGTAGAAGAGACATGGCTAGCAGCAGAACCAGGAAAGGGCAAATAGCCACAGAAAGGTGGCAGGGCCAGGAAACTTGCAAGGAGACAGGAAGGATCAGGCAACTAGGGCAGAGCTGTGAAACATTTCAAATTGGAAGAAAGTCGACCTGGTCGGGACCAGGGGTGAGGAACAATAAAACAAAATATATTAAAGTAAAACTTTGCTAAGTAAAATGCTGTGCATCAGCAGGAGAGCAAACATGATGCAGGGCTGAATATTATGGCCCCCACTGGGGGCAGGTTGTGGGGTGGTGACATTGTGGGCTGTAAAATATGAAGCCACGCCGTGAGTGTTGTTCTGTTCCTAACACTGACTCAGCTGCCCCCATCCCAATTTTCCCAGCGGCAGGGGAGACGTCAGAAGGCCAACCTTGCCATTGATAGTCACTTCAAAGCCTTCTCCTGCCACTGTTGGGATTTATCCGCAGTATTGGGGGAGGGGGGAGGGGGTCTCCAAGTGTCCAGCTTGGCAGGTTCCACTGGGTGGGCCAATGTCAGTTAAAAGGAGGAAGGGGGAGGGGTTGGTGCTTCCTTGACTGGACCCCCTGTGGCTATCAGAGTATTCCCTGTACAATGTCTCCCGACTCTTGTATTTCCCCTTTCCCCTCCTCTATCCAGCCCAGCCCAGCCCGGCTTGGCGCAGCCAAACCCCCACCTCCCCTCTGCACTGCCTCTCTGGGGCCTGCCAGTTTGCTGTTGACATTTAATGTTGGGGGCTGGTGGGCAACGTGCTCAAGCCTCTGAACTGAGAGTTAAACATGCAGGCCGGAATATTATTGCCCCGCCCACCATGGGAATCCGAGCAAGCGATGGGCGGACAATTGGAAGGTCTGTTGACCTCAGGCAAGACGTTACAGTTTTGGGATGAGCGAGGCCGTGAAATCCCGCCCACAATATTCTGACACTGAGGTGAAAGTGCTATCACTGAGCCACAGGAAATTCTCAAAGCAAGAACTAACTTTGCTTCACGGAACTCAAATAATATCAGTGAACTATTCACCCACAGGTTTAACAAAACCGGTTTATTGCGCAACAGTTTTATTTTGCTGTTCACCTCATAAAACCTTTTGTTTTAAATTATTTACATTTTAGAAGATATAGATTTCTTTTTTGTTCCACCTACCTCAATGGGTCTGCAATATTTGCCCCTGGCTCAAATATCTTTGCTTATTCTTTGCTCGCAAAATCCCGATTCCTTTTCTGATTATAAATGAAAATCTTCTCCCCTTCAGATGATGCAGTGGACCAGTAATTCTTACTGAAGGCATTAGTCGTGGAGCACAGTCCTAGTGCTGCCATTTTCCTCTATTCAGGCTCAAAGACTTCAACCAGAGGTCAGGGGTTCAAATGGTTCTGACAACTCAGCCCACGCCCTTTAACCCTGGGGTGGACTTCAGTCTCCCTCAGCAATACCATTCGCTTAAGAAATGTATTTCATGCCTTGTAATATTTACATGGGTCATCTCAATATTAAATATCACGAAAAATTGTGAAAACTGCAAGTTGCAGAAAATGTGCCTGTAGACACATGGGTCACGATCTTACCGGCCGTTCATGCCACGCTCCCGCTGTCAGAGAATTTGGCCCCCAGCCAAATCTCCGTTCACTGCAGCGAGGTGGGAAACTCCCACCGGCGTGAATGGCTGTGATGTTCCAGCCATGATTTTTAATCACGTACTGGCAGATCTCCCTTGGCATTGTTAACAGCATCTCAGAGCTTTCAAAAGAAAGGGGATTTTACACCAGGTAATGTTATCAGAAAAGGAGGTCTTGTGAAACAGTGGATAGCTTCCTAGCCTCTGAGCCAGAAGCTCTGGGTTCGAGTCCCATCCCGAGACTTGATGGCCAAGGATGGTGCATTCATAAACAGGTTGAGAGTCAAATTGTAAACCCTTCCAAAACACACCAATGGCAGGGAATAAGAATGGTAGAGGCTCCTGATCAGGGATAGAAGGAAATTGGAGCCTCCACCATCACTTTTCATAATTCCAGACTACAGCATGCATGTAATGGTGTATGTTCAGTAAGAAGTCTCACAACACCAGGTTAAAGTCCAACAGGTTTATTTGGTAGCAAATACCATAAGCTTTCGGAGCAATGCTCCTTCGTCAGATGGAGTGGTCTCTGTTCTCAAACAGGGCACAGACACAGAAATCAAATTACAGAATACTGATTAGAATGCAAATCTCTACAGCCAGCCAGGTCTTAAATGTACAAACAATGTGGGTGGAGGGAGCATTCAACACAGGTTAAAGAGATGTGTATTGTCTCCAGACAGTACAGCTTGTGAAATTGTGCAAGTCCAGGAGGCAAGCTGTGGGGGTTACTGATAATGTGACATAAATCCAACATCCCGGTTTAGACCGTCCTCATGTGTGCGGAACTTGGCTATCAGTTTCTGCTCAGTGACTCTGCGCTGTCGTGTGTCGTGAAGGCCGCCTTGGAGAACGCTTACCTGAAGATCCAAGGCTGAATGCCCGTGACTGCTGAAGTGCTCACCCACAGGAAGAGAACAGTCTTGCCTGGTGATTGTTGAGCGGTGTTCATAACACCGCTCGACAATCACCAGGCAAGACTGTTCTCTTCCTGTGGGGGAGCACTTCAGCAGTCACGGGCATTCAGCCTTGGATCTTCAGGTAAGCGTTCTCCAAGGCGGCCTTCACGACACACGACAGCGCAGAGTCACTGAGCAGAAACTGATAGCCAAGTTCCGCACACATGAGGACGGTCTAAACCGGGATGTTGGATTTATGTCACATTATCAGTAACCCCCACAGCTTGCCTCCTGGACTTGCACAATTTCACAAGCTGTACTGTCTGGAGACAATACACATCTCTTTAACCTGTGTTGAATGCTCCCTCCACCCACATTGTTTGTACATTTAAGACCTGGCTGGCTATAGAGATTTGCATTCTAATCAGTATTCTGTAATTTGATTACTGTGTCTGTGAACAGAGACCACTCCATCTGACGAAGGAGCATTGCTCCGAAAGCTTATGGTATTTGCTACCAAATAAACCTGTTGGACTTTAACCTGGTGTTGTGAGACTTCTTACTGTGCTTACCCCAGTCCAACGCCGGCATCTCCACATCATGGTGTATGTTGCCATGGCAACTCGGGCTAGTTAGTGGGCTGTAATAATCACACAGTGGGTAGAATCTTCCAGTCCCTCCAGCAGGGGGAAGCTTTGCAGGGGGAGGAACTTAATTTAACGTGAGGCAAAAAATCAGTTTCCCTGACAGTAGGATGGACTTCAGCATTTCTGTTCTTGCAACTTGGGTGAAGTTTCCTGATGAATAATGTCAGGAAGTCATTTTTTGCACACATTAGCAAGTTCTGTGTACTTATTATACATTCACCTCACTGGAATAAAGTTCCCTCTCCAAATAAAGCTCTCCACCAGCGAGAAATTAAAATGTCCACTCTTAGGGCGGCATGGTGGCACAGTGGTTAGCACTGCTGCTTCACAACTCCAGGGACCTGGGTTCGATTCCCGGCTTGGGTCATTGTCTGTGTGGAGTTTGCACATTCTCCCTGTGTCTGCGTGGGTTTCCTCCGGGTGCTCCGGTTTCCTCCCACAGACCAAAGATGTGCAAGTTAGGTTGATTGGCAATGCTAAATCGCCCCTTAGTGTCGGGGGGACGAGCCAGGGTTTATGGGGATAGAGCCTGGATGGGATTGTGGCAGGTGCAGACTCGATGGGCCGAATGACCTCCTTCTGCACTGTAGGGTTCTATGATCTATGATCTAAGGCAGCATATCAGTAGCATGCATCCAGTAAGATTGGCTTCTTCTATGACTAACATTGGGTTGTCGCTGCATTGTCCTCCTTAGGGAGCATCTGTAAATGCCAGCCTCTGCTGGAGACCGGGTGGTGACAGTGCACGGTGTGTGGAGGATGCGTTTGCGGGGATAGCTGGAGCAATGGCCTAGTAAAGCTGGAAGGGATAGTGCAGTCTGTCTGGGTGACCTTTAAATATGGTGCCTGGACCTTCGTGGATCCAGTGACTGACTGCTTGCCCCTGCCTCAACAACCACCGAGGATCTTGCGGATGCATATTTAATGAGCCGGACAACAGTCTCCCCAGCTCCCCTGCCCCGTCACCCCAACACCAGTGGAAATCGCTCCCATTTCCATGTCCTTTGCCAAGCTTCAACCCAGAATGGTTGAATATTACCAAATAGCAAGACTGGAGCTGAGGATTTCAGGGTTCTGAGAAGAGGGTACACACTTCTGTGGGCGGCGGCACAGTGGCACAATGGTTACCACTGCTACCTCATGGTGCCAGGGACCTGGGTTCAATTCTGGCCTTGGGTCACTGTCTGTTTGGAGTCTGCATGTTCTCCTGCGTGTGTTTCCTCCGGGTGCTCCTGTTTCCTCCCACAGCCCAAAGATGTGCCAGTTAGGTGGATTGGCCATGCTAAATTGCCCCTTAGTTTCAGGGGGACAAGCAGGGTAAATACATGGGCTCACGGGGATAGCGCCCGGGTAGGATTGCTGTCATTGCAGGCTCGACAGCCGAATGTAGGGGTTCTATGAATTTGGAAGTACTGGGAAGAAGCCTCCGGTTCTAGCAGTCTTTTTTTGGGTGGGGTGGGGTGTGGCGGGGGAGGGAGGAGGTGGTTCAAGGTCAAGATCCCAGGATCTGACAGCTTGGAACTCAGGTGGGGAGGAGGCCAATGCAGGATCTCAAGTTTCCAAAACCACAGGAAAGAGAAATTCAAGGAATGCTGGAGCAGATTCTAGGGGCATTGGGGGGAGGAGGACTGAGGGTTTTGGGAATATTTGGGAATCATGAGGGATGTAGATTTGTGTGTTTAGATAGGAGGTCCTGAAAACTGAGGATGGGACTGATATGTAGGAGGAGGAGAGTGATGGGTTCATCGGGTGCAGCAGTATGGAGGAGTAACATTTACTGTATGAGAATAGCCAGTCAGGATGGGGCACTGAGATGTGACAACATCATGGGGGGATCAGAGTATAACTGCTTTGTGGATATGAATGGGGTTGTGGAGAACGAGACCCCATTGGCAGTGACTCTTTCAGAGCACCATGCCTCAATCCTCCAGTGTGTTCCTGTGGATCGTCCTCCATTGCAAGTTGTTGCTCATCTTCAGCCACCGAGCACCATTCTTCCCCACTGCCAGTCACACGCTACCTCCCTGCCTTAAAGCCTGCAAGTGTCAAGTTGCTACTTGTTAAAATTCTATGCCACTGGGGAGGTTATTTCCAATATACAGGGGGCTTATTTGCAGATTTTTTTTTAAAGGGGCAATTCAACTCTGACGAAGGATCATCCAGACTCAAAGCTTTTGCTCTATTCTCTATTCTCTCTACACAGATGCTGTCAGACCTAGAATCATATTATCATAGAATCCCTTCAGTGCAGAAGGAGGCCATTCAGCCCATTGAGTCTGCACTGACCACAATCCCACCTAGGCCCTATTCCCATAGTCCCACATATTTATCCCACTAGTCCCCCTGACACTAGGTTAATTTAGCATGGCTAATCAATCTAACCACACATCTTTGGACAGACCCGAGGCTGGAATCGAACCCGAGACCCTCGTACTGTGAGGCAGCAGTGCTAACCACTCTGCCACCATACCCCCCCAGTCGGTGCATACCTGATGGGTTGAATGGCCTATAGGGATTCTATGATTCTATGATAATGGTAGCTTGGAATAAGAAATTGAGAGGAATTGGTCTGCTCAGGCCTGTTTTTTTCTCATCCTTCATTGGCGCTTGTTGACTTCTTCACTAAGCATTCGAGTGGTTATGTGGGTCGGTCACAATATTCTCCTCATAGCATTTCGAAGATGTGACCATTTCAGAAGTGCTGACAGTCTTTCTGCGTTTCACTAACCGGATTGCATTCAGACATCAATGTACATTCCGGTGCTATAATTAAATCACTGATGTAACAAATAGGCATTAGTCACCGGAGTTTTAATTATTCAGAGAGAGGTGGCTTTTTGATGCGTTTCCATCAATTTTAAATGGGTCGAACACTGCCAGTGTAAAAAATGCAGCAGCAATGGTGATTCTGAGACTGGCAAATGATCCATTTTTCTCCCAAATTCAGGAGAGAAGGTGGTCCAGAGCCCAGAATGAATAATAACTGTTAGCTCTGCTGGCGGGTGCCCTGTGCTGAGAAAAACCCAAGTCTGACCTGCAGTCTCACTGAGCTTAACCAGGTTTGGTGATAAGCAATGTAGTTAGCGTCAGAGTTGTGGGCTAAAGGCTACAGTAAGAAGTATTTCCCATCCCTGCTAAATATCTAGTAATTGTTAAGATGTTTTTTTTTTAATTTATTAGTGTCACAAGTAGGCTTACATTAACAATGCAATAAAGTTACTATGAAAATCCCCTATTCGCACACACTGAAGGAGAATTTAACATCGCCAATGCACCTAACCAGCATGTTTTTCAGACTGTGGGAGGAAACCGGAGCACCCGGAGGAAACCCACACAGACATGGCGGGGGGAGAACATGCAGACTCCGCACAGACGGTGACACAAGCCGGGAATTGAACCGGGTCCCTGGCACTATGAGGCGGAAGTGCTAACCACTGTGCCACTATGTATTCTGGGTGGGTGTCCAGAGAGGATAGGATGCAGCCTGGCTGTGAAGTTCCCTAAGGCTGCGTATACATTTTCAGAAGCCACGATCTAAGCTTGCACATGAAAAATGGTGACTGGCTGAATTACAGTGGGTGAGATAAGAGTGTGTTAAACTGTACTCCAGCATGAATCAGTGATTTCAAGAGACGAGTAAATGAAATTTGGGATGAAAATATTCAATGCAAGCTGGAGAAAGAGAAGGATTGCAGAATGTACGTACTTCCGATATTCCTTCAGGAAAATTCACGGAGCAAATTCACTGGGAATCAAAATTGAATGGCTTATTCAAGTTTGAATTCATTCTGCGAATGGAATGTAGTAATTTTTCAGTGCTTCGTCATTTAATTATATTCAGCAAACAATGAAGTCTTCTTTGGCCTGTGCTCAGCTTTTCACAGAGCCTCAGATGATTTTGCAGTTTAGCAAGGCTATTTGCCTGCACCAGATAAGCAACACCAGGTTAAAGTCCAACAGGTTTATTTGGTAGCAAAAGCCACACCAGCTTTCGGAGCTCCAAGCCCCTTCTTCAGGTGAGAAAGACTGACCTGAAGAAGGGGCTTGGACCTCCGAAAGCTTGTGTGGCTTTTGCTACCAAATAAATCTGTTGGACTTTAACCTGGTGTTGTTAAACTTCTTACTGTGTTTACCCCAGTCCAACGCCGGCATCTCCACACCAGATAAGCAAAGCATATTGACAGTCGACAGGGGCAGAGTATCACAAAATGTTGTTTCCCGCAGCTAAAACCCTCCATGTCTGTTCCCGGTTGCCGCAAGCCCAAGAGTCGAACGGGATGACTGAGGGAGACGGAAGAGATAGTACTGATCCATTAACCATTACCTGTGCGTAAATCAAAGGGTTTAAGAGCTCAACAGGGAAAATCATCTTGTTACTGAAATGACCTGCACGTACCCCAGCCACCGTGACTTCAGCCCATTGTAGCCAATGGCATATTGGAGTCTAGCATCTGCCCTGAGAAGCACTGACATTCACAAGCGTTGAGAGAGAACCACAGTGTGAACCAGGGTGTGTTGCAACTGGATTGGCACAGCACCACAGGGCAGCCCATGATGCACAGCAAAGCAATGTGTCACCAGCGGGTGGTGGCAATTTAGCCTGCGCCACTTAAGGTGATGTCAATTAAAAAGATTATTAAACACTGATGTTCAGGGGAAGGAATATCACTTTTCTTCATTAAAACTACAGCAAGATCCATATTAATGAGGTGTTCACCTTCAGGGCCAAGCTGAGCTGCTCAATTAATGGCTGCTGACTACAGGGAAGAAACATTTAAAGGGGCCTTGTCTTTGGTGAAGTGGCTTACAAGCCACTTTCTCCTTGGCCTTCAGAGATCAGCGTACACAGCGATGCAATTATGCCATTATATCGGCTCTGAATCACCTATCAAAGCTGTAAAGATCAACGCTAATGCTCAGGGCTTCAACCAACCAACTGCAACTCCCGCTTTGCAGAAGCATCCTTGCACTCACACTAGATACCCAGGTAGACCTCATGAGGCAACCTTCAGTTCTTCAAAACTGCTTTCAACAAATTAAAGGGAGAGGAAACAGTGCAACACGAGTTAAATGGAGCGAAAAAGGACTGTAAAATTGGCAAAAAGCTTGAAGTGCACAAATCAGTCACAATCTGCAAAGCAAACAACAGGCTGACACTTCAAATGTGACCCTTCCATCAGAGCAAACCGGGAAGATGGACAAATTCCTTCCACTCTGCCCAAATACCTTTCACTTTCATGTGCGAATTGACCTGCTGTGACGTTCCAGCAATTTTTATTCTTGTTCAGCTGCAGAAATGTAATTCTGTTCTAAGAACATTTGTTCATCGTGCTTTGTATTACACCTGACTAGAATGTCAAGTGGCGTTCAGATCACTGGACATTGGGCAGCGCTGCCCAAGAGGAAAAGAAGAGATAACAAGGAACAACACCCATCCTCCAACTCTTACAATATTAAGTAAACACCACATAGAGTTGGTGAATGCTGCATGCGAGCAATGCAAAGATTTATAGGCTTTTTCAATCAGTCCGAAGATGTGTGGCTTAAGTTGATTGGCCATGCTAAATTAACCCTAGTGTCAGAGGGATTAGCAGAGTAAATATGTGGGGTTACAGGAAGACTGGGCGGGATTGTGGTTGGTGCAGACTCAATGGGCCGAATGGCCTCCTTCTGCACTGTAGGGATTCTATGATTCTAATAGGTGAGCATTTGTGACATTGCTCAGCTGTTGTACTTTTGAAAAAGGAAGAGTGTGGAAAATATGTCACAGAAATCCTGCAGAAGGAACTTTGAGAGCAATCTCTGCAAAAAACAGTGGTATTTTCCGATGCTAATTCAGCTAAGGGCGTGGGTTTTGATAATTCATGCCAACTAAGTGAATAAAACTTAAATCCTGTTTTAAAAGCCTAACTCAAAAAACAAGCAGAACCATTAGAACTTCACTCAGGGATGGAAGTGTTGACCTCTGACTAAGCCCCTCTGTAGTGCAACATGCCTACAGATATCCTTGCAGTCGATGGCATGTGCCCCGAGTGCCCGAGACCCACAGAATGAATTTGTTATGGTTACTGACAGGAAGGGTGCCAAAGTCATTAGATATTGTTGGTGATCGGTCTGGCAGTACTCCAGCACACTCTAGCAATCCTTGTTAAACTTGTCCCAATACTATGGTGAGGGCACTTTCAAAGACAGACCAACATTACTGTACAAAAAATTCCCCTCATCTCACCTCTCTCGTTCTTTTACCAATCACCTTACATCAAGAATTTCTGGTTTGTGACCCCTCTCTTACTACAAATATCTCTCCTTATTTACTCTACCAAAATCCTTCATGGTTTTGCACACCTCGGTTAAATTATATTGTCATAAAAGCAAAGCACTTGTCAGAACTTCCAATCAGATGCACTGTCGCACCACGAGATGGGTTTACTGTTGGTATTACAGGAGATGATTTTCAGATCCCAGCTTTTAGGAAATATTTTTGACACAGTTTCTGGATATATTAGTACAGTGATCATGCCGCTTTTGCGACTACAGAATCATTCACAATGCTATCAAATGGCAGCTGCAGAAACAGTAAGAAATAGTAATTTACATTGCATTACATTCCCTGCACAGGTCAATGTACCTTAAAAACCAAAACAACTAGAAGCCAGATTACCTGTTCATTATCACAATATTGCCTGTGAGAACTTGCTGCCTGCAAATTGGTTGCTTAACTTCCTGCAATACAGCAGTCGCTACACTTGAAATAAAACAAGTACTTCATTGGCTGGAAAGCTCTTGAGATGTCATGAAAGGTGCTATTTAAATGCCAGTCACTCTTTTTTTTAATGTAATCACAAATAACGTAGCGATATGCTTTAAGTTGCCAGTAGAGTTTATTACATGATCATGCACCAGGCTACACACTGTTTAATGGATCTATGGCGACGTTAGTGGCCGGTTTAGCTTAGTTGGCTGGATGGCTGGTTCATGACACAGAGCGATGCGTGAGCTCAATTCCCGTACCAGTTGAAGTAATTTATGAAGGTCTGCCTTCTCAACCTTGCACCTTGCCTGAGATGTGGTGATCCTCAGGTTAAATCACCACCAGTCACAGCCTATGGTCATCTGGAACTATGGTGACTTCAAGTCAATTTCTTTTAAGTGCAGACTATAAGAAATTTCAAGAAGGAATATTGGACCAGTAACCTGCTGTGCACAAGAGTAGTTAGTTATAGTACAGTTCGAAACAACACTTTACCCAAAAACTGAGGTGAAAGAGAGTAAAAGTTTATGGGTGGGATTTTATGACCTCGTTCATCCCATAACCGTAAAATCCCGCTGAGGTTAACGGATTTTTCCATAGTGTGTCACTTGTCTGCTCTGAATCCCATGGCAGGCACAGCGGTAAAATTCCGGTCTATGTATCGATTAAGAAAGGATTATTGAAGATCTGGAAAGGGTGTAGCACAGAAAAAAAACCCTGAAGAAAACAAAAGAATCTTGCAGCACTTGTGACAGTTAAAGTGTGTAGTGGAAATTAAACCACAAATGCATGGACATGTCAAGGTAGCATCAATGAACTAGCATAGCTAGGATTACACTTGGTACAAACAGACCAATGGATGGAATTATTGGGACATGAAAGAAGTCAGTGAGATGGAGATATCCAAATGATCTGAGAATGTACTGACCTAAGAATATGACCCAACTGTATAATTCTTTTAGCAGCAGAGTTTTCCGAAACTAATAGAGAAATAGAGCAAAGTCAAATATATAATCAAGTGAAACTCCTGGAGCAAATAATCAGAAGGTTTATACCTAGAAAGAGTGAGAGGATGTTCCTAAATGTGGCTCTATAAGTCATTACGATTGAATCCAGAAGGATCAGGAAGAAAGTTTGTAAATAAAGTACAGTATCCATTTGGTTTAATTCCAAGGAACACCAGTGTAACATAGGCACTTGTAGAAATCCTTTACTTCAACAAACCCACATTTATATCCATAATAGATTGATGGTGATTTGAAGCAGCTTTAACCATCAAGGCTTTATACCAACAGAGTATTTATATATATGTACAACAAGGTAAGACTAGACTACAAGTGCGACTGCTCTTCTCGACTCCCGGGCTCTGACTGCCAGTCCCTCCTCCACCCCTGGCCCGAGCCCTCCTGCTGATTGGCCACACCATTTCAAAGCCACGTTAATACAATATCCCTCTCCATGTGTAATTTAGAAGCATTCCCTTAACCAGCACCACCCAAGAAGCGTGTCAATTAAATAACTGATTTGATACGGCCTTCCTTGGTAAAAGGCTGAAGACAGAAGTTATGTGAGCAGAGTCCGAACTGCAGAATGTTTTGAAACTATGATCCGATTTTCAAGTCTTATTCAATTTTGGATCACAAACTATTTAAGATTAAGCCCTAAGTTACAATGTTAATCATCCAACTCAGGTTTGGCCTGGTACACACTCCCCACCAGGCATTGCTTTAGTTACATGCTCCTCTCATTTCCTGATTTATACTCTGTTCAGAATTACAGTTATTGTTAGGGGGCCTCTGAACTACTCCTAACAGTGTTTCATATCTTTGGTATTTCTTAGTTTTAATCTGAACTGATTCTACATCCTGAGTTGTTGGACGAAGGCACTTTCTCATTCCTGCCATTATCTCACCCTCTCTTCTTAGGGCTACCTTCTCATTTTGCCCATCTTTTTGAAAAGTCACATACCCTCAATTATTTCCCAACCGTAGTCACCCGGCGATCACTACTGTAATGGCGACTGGATCAATTTATCTCTAATTGTGGCATCAACTCCATACCTTGTTACGGATGCTTCATGCATTTAGATATAGGACTTCTAATTTCAACATTTCACTACTTTCCCTTCTTGTGGTCTTAGTCGCTAATGCCCTATTACTGGGTGGGGGGCAGATTTTGCATCCACATTCTCGGCAAGTGTAAATGACGATGTAGGTGCAAAATCTTGTGAGAATTGGGAAACGAGAATCCCCAGCACCATCTCGTTTCCCGATTTTCTCTGCCTCTTGCCGGGGGGTATTGAGTTTAAATACATTTTAATGAATTTACATCTGATTAAAGGGCCGAACTGTCACATTACCAGCCCCCCCCCGCCCCCCCCCCCCCGCCCCCCCCCGCCCCACGACTGAATATTCAAAACTTGCCGATATTACGTCACAACAGCTTTATGAAGACGAGAAACAGTCAAGGGGATCCCACCGGGGGAGCCAAGGTCACTATAACCAGCGAGAGGAGAGGGACATGCCCGGGGAGTGCTCTGTCACTGCCCCCTGGCACAGCTTGGCACTGCCAGGGGTGGTCACTCTGGGGAGACCAATCAGGCGGCGGGGACTGGGGGGGGAGGGGTTCCCGTTATGTGTGGTGAGGCGGGGAGAACGCCGAGGCCTTTGAAGAGGGGGTACTCGGCAATGGCAAGAGGAGTGGATCGTGAGGGTGGGACCCGGCATTGAAGGGGGAACTTCACAATGCGGGGGTGGGGGGGGTAGGTCCTGGCAGCAAGGGAGAGGAAACTGGCAGTGAGTAGCGGAGGGGGAACTAGCAGTGGAGGGGGGGGTGAGCGAACTAACAGTGACTGGGGGAGTGCCAGCGATACTGGTGCAGTGGTTGAGCAGGAGTGGGGGGGAGCCTCTGATAATTGTGCGGTGGGGGTAGGGGAACACCTGATGTCTCTGTGATGGGAGGGGGCAGGGGTGGCTGGGGGGGGTTTCACCTCAGTGCTGATCGGGGCACTCTATAAACTTGATGCCCTGGTCTCTGTGGCCTTGCCGGCTCTATTAGGCTCCACCCTGCCTTACTGATGGTGTAAACCAATTTGTTTGTTGTCAGAGTGGCTGAAGAACTGGTCTGAAAACTCGGCTGTGCATCTGCAGAGATACACACCCGTTTTCAGTCAGAATCTGACACTCTGACAAATTATGGGAGAATTCCACCCTATGGCCGCTATTTTACCATTTTTATTCTAAGTGCTGGGCTGATTGAAACTGGGAATGTTTCAGATCCATCTTTTGGGTGTGTTTTCAGGCACCCCCCTACGCACTCTGTCTGCACAAGTATCAGCAAGCCTGTTGCTCGCTGCAGAAGCCTGTGGCTGGGGCTTAACACACCCTAAAGCCTGCAGAGGAAGGTAGTGCGCATGTGCAGGCCTCTGATGCTGCACACGCGCATTAGCAGTAGCAGGGGTCTGACAGAAAAGAGAGAGCTGTCAGGCCCCTGCTAGTGCAGGCAGCCTGAAGCAGCTCCCCTCCTGCAATCGCGGGAGCCCTCAGCCCGAGATATAGCCCCTACTGACCCTCCTCCCACTGCCCAGACTGATCACAGACCCTCGCCCTCCCCCCACCAATCGTGGACCCACCAACCCTCCCCCCACCACCCAGAACGATTGCAGGCCCCCGCTTTCCCCTACCACCCTCCCCCCCCATCGATCCCTGCAGAGTGACAGCGGCCCCCTCCCCCATTAGCCCTGCCGCCATTGGCCCTTCCCCTCAGTGGCCCCACCCCCATTGGCCCCGCTCTTGGCATCACCCGGTGGGCATTGCCCAGGTGCCAGGGTGGGTCTGCCCAAGGGGCACCTCCCCTTTGCCCTCGGGCCTCAATAGCTTCCGATTCCACCTGCGAGGCCAAGTCGACTGCTCCCCGTTTATGGGGAGCATGTCTATTCCTCGCCAGCAAGAGTCTTTCCCGGCAAGATCATAAAGCTGGGAGGGGGGCAGGCCTGGACAATTGAGCACTGGGCTCACTAAGCAGGTGTTAAACAGCATTATAATAAATTACCATATATTTACCTACCTCCCGCCCATTTCTGGCGAGAGGCTGACTGCGGCGGAAAATGCGGCGCTCGTAAAATAGCGTCAGTTGCAAAAACCAGTGCCAATCATGCCAAGTGCTTTATACCCACCTTTACCACCGTGTTGCGCCCGAAAACGGGCACAATGCGATGTAAAATCGGCCCCGATGTCTCTTCCAGCTGCAAGTTGCTTCACCTCACCCAAATTGCAACTCTGTTTTACAAACCTAACTGCTCAGATTGATTATTTCACCTTTTTATAATGAGGCAGCAGTGCTAACCTCTGTGCCAGGGTGGCCCCACTCCCATTTACTATATTAATTCAGTGTCCCTTTGAAATGTGGTGGCTTTTTATATCCTTCCCATAAAGTCCTGCATCCTACTTCAAACCTCTCCTGTAACACAGCTGCAAAATACACATGAAAACTTTGATGATTCCTTACTTGTAAGAACAAGATGTACCCCTATGTGGACTCGGTCTGCCCCTGACTAAAATCACACGCAATTGAATCTCAAGAGGAAATGATTGTCCATTTGATATGGCACAAAATCTCACGCATTATAACGGGAGTCATCTGGACACCAGGTGGAGTTTCCCTTTTAAACTGGCGCTGATGTTAATCTCATTATATATGTAAATGGGTTTTTCTATGAATGTCAAAATCTCCTCCTGGTGTATTTTGTCTGGAGGCCCGCAGCCTGATCTAGTCATTGCTTCCAGCTTATCACATATTTTTGGAATGCACATCACATTTCCCAGATCATGTTTTTGAAAATAACATGCTCGCGCATCCCGCCGACCCCATGTTATCTACTTCACCCTCTTCCGACTCAAAATAGTTGTTTCTTCCACTGATGTTTTCCCCTCTTTGCTCAACCTAAACATTGACACTCCTGTGACACGGATGCAAAATAAGCATGAAGAAGTTGGATTAATGGCAGTGCAGAAAAGGCTAATTGAATATTCAGCCATGTTTCATGCTGCTATGAGGTTTGCTCCTATCTAAAAATGAATTATGGAAAAGTATATTTTACCAGTTGAAATCTTCTCAAAGGTCAATATTGAAAAAATATGTATCTCAAACAGAATTGCGGGAAATAATTGAGAAGTGAGTACTTAACTCTAGGTCAGATGTAGAACTAGTGAACTAATGCCATGGCAATTACATTAGTGAACAGAATAAGGAAGATTTTTGCCCTACAGCGTGAATATAACCGCTCTAGCTGAATATCTAATATCATTTGGGAGGCAGTGGTGTAGTGGTAATGTCACTCGATAGCAAACTAGAAGTTAATTCTTTGGGGATATGGATTCAAATCCCACCATGGCAGCTGGTGGAATTTAAATTCAATTATCAGCCAACCTCAGTAATGTGACCAGAAAACCCATAACTGATTATCGAAAAAAACAAATCGGATCACCACCAATGTCCTTCAGGGAAGGTCTATCATCTTTACCTGGTCTGCTCTACATGTGACTTCAGAGCTACAGCAATGTGGTTGATTATGAAATGGTCTGGCAAGCCACCCAGCTACGAAGCCTGAAAAGAATGAAACTGGCCACAGCACCCAGCATTAGCCTCGGCATCACAAATGTCAGCAGCAAACCCAGCCCTATTGACCTTGCAAAATCCTCTTTACTATACTGACTAATATTAAAATTGGGAGAGTTGGTCTCCCAAGACTAGTCAAGCAACAGCCTGAGAGAATCATACCCTGCAGACAATGTTCCAGACACCAACATTCCCATCCCTGGGTATGTCTTATTCCACTGGCAGGCAGCGGTATACAGTTGGAAGGGAATTGCCAACATTGGGACCCCTTAACATTGACTCTGGATGCCAGGAAGGTCAAATATGGGCAAGGAAATCGCCTACCACTACTCCCCCACCCTGCATCAACCCATCACCAAAGGTGGCTCGCCATTGCTACAGATTGAGCAGGCTGGGTCCTAAAGGACATAGCTGATTGAGATTCTTGGCTGGTTTGGAATCATTTTAAATTCTGCTAATCAGTCCCTGTAGCTTCTCCATTATTTGACAATTGAGTAATCAGCGGTTTTTAACGTGAATCTAAGTGCAGTATGTTCTGCTGGTTCTGAATCATAATCAATTGATAGGAGGGATCACGATTCACCCTGTGATCAAGTTACTTGATGTGGAGATGCTGGCGTTGGACTGGGGTAAACACAGTTAGAAGTCTCACAACACCAGGTTGAAGTCCAACAGGTTTATTTGGTAGCAAATACCATAAGCTTTTGGAGCGCTGCTCCTTCGTCAGATGGAGTGGAAATGTGCTCTCAAACAGTGCAAACAGACACAGAAATCAAGTTACAGAATACTAATTAGAATGCGAATCTCTACAGCCAGCCAGGTCTTAAAGGTGCAGACAATGTACAGACGTAGGTACAGACAGGTACAGACAGCTAGCTGTTCTGTCTGGAGACAATACACATCTCTTTAACCTGTGTTGAAAGCTCCCTCCACTCACATTGTCTGTACCTTTAAGACCTGGCTGGCTGTAGAGATTCGCTTTCTAATTAGTATTCTGTAACTTGATTTCTGTGTCTGTGCCCTGTTTGAGAGCACATTTCCACTCCATCTGACGAAGGAGCAGTGCTCCGAAAGCTTATGGTATTTGCTACCAAATAAACCTGTTGGACTTTAACCTGGTGTTGTGAGACTTCTTATCAAGTTACTTCACAGGGCCTAGCTCACCAAAAGAAAGCGCTTCCCTATAGACTCAGAGCTTTGCATTCAATGCGACGAAAGACCTTTGGGAAGTAGCCCAAATCTGACAGAGGATCTAACCTGACTCTCGGGCGGCACAGTAGCACAGTGGTTAGCAGCGCTGACTCTAGGGTGGCACGGTAGCACAGTGGTTAGCACTGCTGCTTCACAGCTCCAGGGTCCTGGGTTCGATTACCGGCTTGGGTCACTGTCTGTGTGGAGTTTGTACATTCTCCTTGTGTCTGCGTGGGTTTCCTCCGGGTGCTCCGGTTTCTTCCCACAGTCCAAAGATGTGCGGGTTAGGTTGATTGGCCATGCTAAAATTGCCCTTAGTGTCCTGGGATGAGTAGGTTAGAGGGGTTAGTGGGTAAATATGTAGGGATATGGGGGTAGGGCCTGGGTGGGATTGTGGTCGGTGCAGATTCGATGTGCCGAATGGCCTCTTTCTGTGCTGTAGGGTTTCTAAGATTCTAAGACTAAACTGACTACCCATCTACCATCTATATTGCACAACTAAGTGAAGGACACAACTGACATGCCCTCCACTCAGCACTCAGTTCCATTAAAGAAGTAACTGAGCCTTGGGTCCCCTCCATATCCAATGATGGAGAGGTTTGAGAGGGCGGACATAGAGACGTTTCCAATTGTGGGGAAACCAGGAGTTCATAAATATAAGACAGCCACTTAAGAAGCGAACATTTGGGAGAAATGTCTTTACACAGAGAGAATGTGGAAATGACTCCCACATGTAGTGGCTGTGATAAATAGGTAATGGCTATCCCAATCAGATCACTGTGAAATGTACAAACTCATGAATGGTCCTAAGGCTGACAATTTTTGTCCTGAAAAATGCCCTGTCCTATCTCAGATTACCCTGGAAGGGTGAGGTGTCTCAAATATTTGAGCAACAGGTGAAGCTTCTTAGAATGTAACCGGTGGTAACATTGGATCTGTTGTGATATGACCAATGGAAACAAGCTGTAAGGGTCAGCTGACCCAGTAAACCATGCAACCAATACAGAATGATGTGATGATCAGCTGACCAGCTGACTCAGTATAAATTAGAACATATTGGGAATTGAGGGAAACTTGAAATGGCCCAAGGTGAGGCCTCAAGTTTGGAGTAATGAAGTTTCTTTATTAAACCTTTTCTTTGATTTATAAATTGGAGTAAGTTTTGTCATATTTTAATTGTCTACACTGAAAGATTTCCTTCTGGATCAACAAAGCTAGCCATTTTACACTGCTATGCAGGAGCAACACAAGTGGTATTCTCCACCTAACAGGACGCTTCTATCAAGCCTATCTCACAAATGAGTAATGGTAGATTAAATTCTGTGCCAGTGTAATGCTAGGTATGTAGGCCATACGTCCCAAAGACATATGGATGGATTGTATAAAACAGCATGTACCTTTGGCTGTTCACAACAGGCAAATTACTGACCATACCCAAACAGCCCATACTTGCAAACCTCAAAATGCATTGTCGAACATTAGATATGATTCCACAATTGGACCACATTTGCTAAACAATCCTAGGTAAGAATTACAGTGACAACCAATTTAAGATTATCAGTTGGGCTCGCATTCTGGCTCATTCACCCATGCAAGAAGCTATAATAATATACACAAAGCCCTGCCCTTTGCAGACAGAAAGAACATGTACACACTTTGTACCCTTTTCGACTAAACAAAATGGATGACAGCCATTCCCTGGTTCATTCCCCAGGACTATGCCTTGACCAATCAGAGTCAATCAGCCTGGTTTGAATTTAAACAAAACTTGAAAGTTAACAGTGGGTTATCAGTTCACTGATGCACGCTCCACGTCAATGCCTCTACCAAGTAGCATCCAATTGCCAATCTGAAAGTACTCTCTTCTCATGCAGTATAAATTGTTGTTCCCTTTACAATTTGATATTCTTGCAAATTTTCCTGATGAGTGCAAGATGAGAAGCTTTGACAACATGTCATTTTTCAGCAATAAATAGCAACGGTTAAGAGGAAGCTAGATAATCACATGACGGTGAAAGGGATGGATCGATATTGATAGGATGAGATGAACTAAGTCGGGAGAAGGCTCATGGAGTGTAAAAACTGGCATAGACTGATTCCAGCTTGTTTCTGTGTTGTAAATTCTATGCACTTGTCACATACCCCTGCATGTAGACTTCACCATTGAAGCCCGGCAGTCAACACGCCACTGAAGGCTGTGAAACAGGTACAGGAAGATGTAGGGGGCGATTCTCTCAGTGATCGGGAGGCCAACAGTGCAGGGCTACTGCGCATGCGCCGATCTCCGTTCTGACAGATCGGTACATGAGCAGTGGTTCGCTCAGCGCTCTGTTGCCGGCCTCTCCAGAGGGAATAGGCCCCACCCTCTGATTTTCAGCGTGAATCTCTCTGACGCACTCTTCAGTGTTCAGAGTGTGGGAGATTCATTTTGAAAATCTGCTAAAAAAAAAAGCCAGAGGGAGTTACTCCAGTTTTTACGCAAATTCGGCACTTTGAATTATTTTGGGAGAATCCCGGCCCTAATTGCCAGCTCCTGACCTCTCCGCACTGGGATTGAGTACTGCACTATTAATATCAATTGCAAAGATTTACTACTATAAAACAGCCAGTCTCTTTATCTGTACAATGGGAAAACTCTGTATGCTCTGTGAGGTTTATTTCTGAACATCTAGCTAATTACTCTCTGTACAATGAAAGAATGACTAATTGGAAGGTGCTACAATGTGTTCCTTTAATTTTATGCTGTTTGTGACCCACTCTCCTGCCTGTGTACCATGCATTAATTATTTATGTGCACCACCATTAAGTATTCCTCAGCTGAAGCAGCGCCACTGGTGTGTAGCTGCATAGTCAAGTGACCAACAGCGTGGGACACAGAAAGCTCACGGCGGAAGTCTGTGACGAACACTGATTACCTGAATCATTGGTATGATTCGAGTCTCTGCTTTCAGTGTCTCTTTGTGCAGGGCTGTGCGATATTTGAGAATTACTGCTGACTCGAGAGCCAACCATCTGTTACTCCAGAACAATGCTGAAGGGCATCTCCTCACCGTTTCCACAGAACTGCTGACAGCTTCCTTTACATCTGTAACTGTTCTTGAAGGATGCTGAAGCTGCTCATTACTGGATCATATGGCTTAGTCCCCAAAGCTTCCACTGCACATACTGCTCATGTCTCTAAACCCCTTTTTAACCATAGATGCCCCAAGTGTCTGTCAACAGCATTATTAGTAGACAGCATTGAAGACAGCTACACATCTTATAGTATCAGCCCACGCACACCAATAGCCTTTTCTTTGTTCAATCATAAGATCTCTGTCCAGACTAGCATTTATTGCCCACCCCTAATTGCCCAGAGAAGTTTCTAACAGTGGTACGGTGGCACAGTGGTTAGCACTGCTGCCACATAGTGCCAGGGACCCGGGTTCGATTCACAGCTTGGGCTATCTGTGCTGTTATTGTCTGTGCGGCGTCTGCACATTCTCCCTGTGTCTGTGTGGGTTTCCTCCGGGTGCTCCGGTTTCCTACCATAGTCCAAAAGATGTGCTGGTTAGGTGCATTGGCCATGCTAAATTCTCCCTCAGAGTTCCTGAACTCGGAGTGTGACGACTAGCTGATTTTCACTGTAATTCCATTGCAGTGTCAGTATAAGCCTAGTTGTGACACTAATAAAATAATGAGCTGCTTTCTTTAACCACTGCTGCCTTTGTGGTAAACGTACTCCCTCAGTGCTGGTAGGAGGTATTTCCAGGATTTCAACTCAGCGACAGTGATGTAGGGCCGAGTCAGGATGGTGTGTGACTTGGAGGAGAACTTGCAGTGGTGGTGTTCTGATGTACCAATTGTCATTCTCCTTCTAGATAATAGAGGTGGTAAGTTTTGAAAGTACTGTTGAAGAAGCCTGAAGAAGTTGCTGCAGTGCAGCTTGTAGATGGTACACAATGCAGCCTTGGTGCACCAATGAAGGCGAATTTGAAGATTTATTGCAGTGAATGGGTTGTCAATCAAGTGTGCAGTCTTGTCGAAAAGTCCCCTGGACCTGATGGGTTGCGTCTCAGGATTTTAAAGGGAGTAGCTATAAAGATAATGGATGCACTGGTAGTAATCTTCTGTGAATCCTTAAATTCTGGAAAACTCTCAGAGGAGTGGAAAAGTGCAACATAACACCCTTGTTGAAAAAGGGAGACAAAAAACAGGCAACTACAGGCATTAGGAAAATGTTAGAATCCATCATAAAAGATGTAGTAGCAGAGCATTTAGAAATACATAATATAATCAAACAGGGTAGCATGGCTTCATGAAGAGGAAATTATGCCTGACAAATTTATTAGAATTCTTTGAGGTGATAATGAGCAGGATAGATAAAGGAGATATAATACACCTGGATTTCCAAAAAAACATTTGATAAGGTACTACACAAAAGACTACTTAATAAGCATTGGCAGTAATATATTAACATGGAGAGAGGCTGACTGGCTGACTGGAAGACACAGGCCACATGATACAAGTTTGTTTTAAGTAGTATTTGCTTACTATTTAGAAGAATTCCTTAAAATACCAAGAATTATTTTTTTTCCTTCCTTAAAACCTCATTCTGAATTACATTTGTTTATGGCACTTCCTGATGAATTTGCAATACAGTGGTTGTGTAAGATGCTGCTATTTTTATTTTTATTTCTGCCTCCAGACAACCTGTTTGCTCAGTTATCTGCATAATTATAAAGATATTTTTTTCCTCTCCATAAATTCCTCTGGCAGATTGTTGAAGCGCTTACTGATATAATTCTGCGTCAGGGAGGTTTAATTTCCCATTGTCAACTCTTCAATGACAAACGGTCATTTTCCAAGGCCTGTGCCTGGCTAATCATGGTCATCATTTCCTTTGGCAATGCAAAATAAATTTTAAGTCCAAATATTTTATGCAATACGTATGCAAAGCACTGATTCTCCCCTCCCCTGTCTCATGATTATTTTAAAAATTCTCTGCCAGTCTGTGATGTAGATTGTTGTGGTGCACTCTAGATATTTGTAGTTCCATAAGAAAGTGGAAAAATCTCCTTCCATGATGCTCATCTGCCATGCACAGAATTTATTGACAATAGCTACAAACCTTGACCTAGCTGAAGAATTTGATTCTGCCTTGTTATCATATACCATCTGATGTAGAAATGTACCAGGATATTGTTTACAGTGTGTGAAAACCATGGCTTGTGAGATGTATCAGTCTCTTCATCACTCTTTTCCTCACACTCCCTCATACATCAGTGATTCGCACTGCTGCCTCACAGCGCCAGGGACCCGGGTTCGATTCCCGGCTTGGGTCACTGACTGTGTGCAGTTTGCACATTCTCCCTGTGTCTGCGTGGGTTTCCTCCGGGTGCTCCGCTTTCTTCCCACAGTCCAAAGACCTGCAAGTTAGGTGCATTGGCCATGCTAAATTCTCCCTCAGTGTACGCAAACAGGTGCCGGAGTGTGGTGACTAGGGGATTTTCACAGTAACTTCATTGCAGGGTGAATGTAAGCTTATTTGTGACTAATAAATAAACTTTACTTTTTTACTTCATACACATGTCCGATCAACAAGCTATAATTGTTAATTGAAAGGGTGATGGGGAATGATAAGGGGCTTTATGTCACATGATGACATTCGCCAAAACTCTACCACCTCACCCGCCCGACTCTGGGGCGGGCGAGGTTCCCAGAATGGAAACCTGCTTTTGCCTCGGGCAGGATTTTACGATCTCGCCTGTGCGCAGCAGTAAAATCCCGCCCATTATCCCTGAATTCAGGCTGCAATGGGGATGATTTTCAACCACATTCCACAAAAAGCAGAACAAATCTAATGCAACCAATTGCCACCCTATCAATACACTCTCAGTCATGAGCAGAATGATGGGAAGTGTCAATGACAGCACCATCAAGCACAGTTACTCAGCAATAACCTGTGCACTGATGTTCAATCGGGTTCCATACCCAAAATCAACCAAGTGAACCTTCTCTGGCCTGCATCCAATGCCAGCATTTCATTCCTTTGATGAGGGGACAAAAAATTCACAATATTCCAGGTGTGGTCTAACCCCTTGTATAGTGCCTTGTACAGTTTTAACGTGGAGATGCCGACATTGGACTGGGGTAAGCACAGTAAGAAGTCTCACAACACCAGGTTAAAGTCCAGCAGGTTTATTTAGTATCACGAGCGTTCAGCCACTCACCTGATGAAGGAACAGCACTCTGAAAGCTCATAATACCAAATAAACCTGTTGGACTTTAACCTGGTGTTGTGAGACTTCTTATTGTATAGTTTAGCAAGACTTCCCTATTTTTATATTTCATTCCCTATGACATAAAGGTCAAACGTTACATTTTTCCTTTAAATAATATTCATGTGCAGTATTTTTACTTATATAGTTTCACTCATATATTTCTGGAAAGTTCTGTTGTTGAGCGATGGGCAAAGGAATGTCACATTCAGGCAGCATTGTGGTCCTAATCAAACAAGTGAAAACCAATCCCTAGTGGGTGAAAAATTGTCCACGAATTGCAATAGGTTGATTATTTCATTTAGACAGAGAGAGATTGCAAAGATTAATGACTCGTAAGATTATGTGGCGATTCTCCCATTCCGGCCCGCTAACTTTTTGGTGGGTTGGGCCGGGAGAGGCGTGCATGCGCTGATTCGCGGGGATTTAAATCATAGAATCATAGAACCCCTGCAGTACACAAGGAGGCCATTCAGCCCATCAAGTCTGCACCAACCACAATCCCACCCAGGCCCCATTCCCATAACCCCACATATTTATCCTGCTAATCCCCCTGACATAAGAGTCAATTTACCATGGCCAATCTACCTGACCTGCACATCTTTGGACTGTGGGAGGAAACCAGAGCACCCAGAGGAAACACACGCAGACACGGGAAGAATGTACAAACTCCACGCAGACAGTGACCCGATAAATATGATTATCGGGCCCAGGACAGAATTCTCCGTGCCTGATAGTATCTCCTATGTGGGGAGAGTAGCTCCCCACTTTCGGGGAACTAGCGCAAGACCCTGCTAGAGTGAAGGGGGGAAATCGAGGGCCCCCCCGGGTGTTCGGGTGAGGGGGTGGTGCCCCCTGGGCTTGGGCACCCTGGCAGTGCCAGCTTGTGCCCCCGCACTGCCCAAGGGGCAAAGTGCCCATGCCCATGAGGCACTTTGGCACTGCCCACTGGGCATTGGGCAGTGCCAATGGGGGGCCTATGGAGCAGGGCTTAGGGGACCATGCCAAGCGGGCAGGACCAAGGGGACAGGGTCTAGGGGCGGGACTAGCTGGGGTGGGGCCTAGGGGGTGACCAGTGGGGGGGGGTGGGGAGGTCCCAATGCCACTCTGCAGACAGGATCTGTCAGGGCTGGAGGGAGTCCAGCAATCGGGGTGAGCTGGGGCGGAGATCAGCCAGTAGGGTTCTGTCTACCGTGGTAGGGGAGGTCGGCCGGGAGGGAGGGTCTGCCTCCTGGGGGGTTCCGACGGGGAGATGGGGCCCGGGAATGGTCATGGGGGCTGTGATCAGGCCATGGGGGGATTGAGGGCACAACACTGCTGTGGTCCCGGGCTGGCCAGCAATCGAGCTGACCAGCAAACTGCAGGCTGGCCGTTTGAGGCCACTGCTCATGTGCAGAGTTCCGGGACTGCCGGACTCCAGTGTGAATAGGCCCCACCCCTCCGAGCTTTTAATGATATTCACGAATGTGACCTTTGTATTGCACAGAGTGTGGGAGATTCGAGTCTGAACTTCCACTGAGAAAACAATCGTGATTTACACCATTTTTTCCATGAATTCTGCACTTAGAAACTTTTAGGGAGAAGTGCCCCCTATATAATGTACAGGAGGGAATTGAATAAGCTTATACAGGATGCAAAGAGAGGTGTGATGAAGAAAAGATGAGTAGACGACATTAAACAAATGAAATCTAAGGAAAAAATTGGGAAGCAAGAACAATGTTATGTATACCATACTATGTATACCATACCATGTATAACATACCATATATACTATACGATGTATAGCATAACATATATACCATACCATGCATATTAAACAATGAATAACATACCATGTATACTGTACCATGAATATCGTACCATGTATACCATACCATGTATAACATACCATGTATACCATACCATAAATATCGTACCATGTATACCATACCATGAATATCATACCATGTATACCATACCATAAATATAGTACCATGTATACCATACCATGAATATCATACTATGTATACCATACCATGAATACCATATCATGTATAACATACCATGAATATCGTACCATGTATACCATACCATGTATAACATACCATGTATACCATACCATAAATATCGTACCATGTATACCATACCATGAATATCATACCATGTATACCATACCATAAATATAGTACCATGTAGACCATACCATGTACAACATACCATGAATATCATACCATGTATACCATACCATGAATATCATACTATGTATACCATACCATGAATACCATACCATGTATAGCATACCAAGAATATTGTACCATGTATACCATACCATATATACCAAATCATGTATACCATACCACGGATACCATACCATGTTTACCATACAATGTATACTGTACCATGTCTACCATACCATGTATACGGTACCATGAATACCATACTGGAAGTACATGGACAGCAGGTTTGAGCACGACAATGGAAAATAGGAAGAATAAAATAAGAGAGAAGTCAATAAAAACCAATTAGGAAGGCAAAGAGGAATTATGAAATTAAATTATTAAGAGTCATAAATTTAAATAATAAAATACTCAGCAGAGGATTAAATTTGATGAAGTAAATTGGCATGGGAATAGGGCCACTAAAGAATGGACAGAATAAAATCATAGGCCACAATAGTGAAACAGCAGAAATATTAAATAATTACTCTGCTTCAGCATTTACCAGGTCAGGTGGACATTTGCATGAAAATGAGAGTAGAAATGACAACCATAGTTAAAAGAAAGAGGAGAATTATTAAATAAATGTAGGGGATGAAAATTATGGTCCAAACAGATTGAATTTGCATGTTTTAAAAGAACCCAGGCAGGAGATAGCAGAGGCACTATCAAAACTTGCAGAGGCACTATCACAGGCATTTAATAATTCATTTTAAAAAGGTGTTAGGGGTAAATTTTCTGATCTCGTGGCCAGGACAGACAATTTGACGGACCATTTCCATTAACCTTGAGTGGGAATTTTCAGTCTTGGGATGGGCGCAACCGAAAGATCGAGCCTTACGTTGTGTCAAAGGGCTGCAGAATAGCTAACACGATATTTAAGAAGGGAGAGAAAACATGTCCAGGATATGATGGATCAGTTAGATTAGCATTGGTGATATGGAAAATAAGAGAATCACTACCAAAGGAGAAAATAGAACAACATCTAGAAGATAATATAATAACGAATAGTCAAAAAGGAAATTCTTGTTTGGCCAATTTGAGGGCCCTATTTTACCATTTTGGTTCTACGTGCTGGGCGGATTTGAAACTAGGAGTGTTTCAGATCCGACTTTTAGACCTGTTCTCAGGCACCCTCATGCACACGCTGCCTGCAAAAATATCACCGATTCCGAATTGTGCTGCCCAAGCCTTTGGGCGGGGCTTAATGTGCCCGAAATCCTGCAACTCCGATCAGCACCTCCAACTGCGCATGCGCCCCCAAAAAAATGATAGAATGCGGCTCCCCTGCCACATCCCCCCCAGGCTGGATAATGCCTCCCCCTGGCCCCCACAGACATTGCCCCATCCCTCAATATTACCTTCCCCCTTATTCCCCCACCCTCTCCACCACCCAGACCAATCGCGGGTCCCTCCCCCCTTCCCCCACCAATCTGAGGCAGGGTGCCAGCGGACCCTCCCTTTCCCTCCCACAGATCTTGGGACACAGGCAGAGTGGCAGCAGACCCCCCCCCCACTTTTCTCCTCACTGATCACAGGCAGAGAACTGTCGGACCCACCTTCACACCCCACCCCCAACCACCCCCCACCCCCCCCACTCCCCCCCCCCCCCCCCCCCCCCCCCCGCCCATTGATCTCAAGCAGAGAGCCGTCGGATGCTCGGCACTTACCTCCTCACTAACTGGAGCACCCAAATCGGACTTTTGTAGAGCATGTGTGTTTCACGCCGACTCTGGATGGGCGAATGCAGTGGTAAAGGGGGAAGTGCCAGTAAGGTTGGATCTGCAGCCCATTAAGTCAATTTGAATGCATGCAAATACAATGAAATGGCCGTCACACCCGTTTTGGGCGTGGTCCCAATCGCGGCCATTTTCGGGCCTTGGTAAAGAGAGAACCGGCGTGGAGGCGGGTATGGATCGCGCTACATGCCTCATGCCCGACTTTACCAAGTTTTCGCGCCTGAAAACGGGCTCAACCTGATGGTAAAATCGGGCCTTGAATTCTCTGAAGAGGTAACAAGAGAGAGAAGACAAGGGAATATAATGGATGTGATAAAGATTCACATTTATATAGAGGCTTTCACAGGACGCTGCAAAGCATTTTACAGCCAACAAAGTCCTTCTGAAGGGTAACTACTGTTCTAAGAATTTTAGATAAGCAGTGCAAAATGATGAAGTGTTTGATGGAGATAATTAGGGGAAAGGGTGGGGGTGGGGGTGTTGATGTTGGGGAGAGAATCCTATTCACTTATTCATGTAATCATGGTCCATTACCCGCAATGGGTAGTTTACTATTAAGAAGCATTTGTCTTCTTCCAGTTAAGCACATTCTTCACAACTTTGCAAGCTTACTATAAGAACATATGTTTAATTGACTTTGATGCCCTAGGGAATTATACATATAATTTTACTAGAAGTTGCCCTTTTGAGACCTTCATCAAATGCACATTTTACAATTGGCGTTCTACAAGCTGATGCTTTATTTTTTTGAAGAGCAACCCATCACTTCAGATTCAATACAGTGTAAAATGCTATTCTCTAATGAGATGATGTGTCACATCAGATTAAGAACGTGGTACTTTCATCTCTTGGATCTCCCAAGATTGATGGAATGAAAGCATTTTTGCCAGGTTATTAGTTCTGGGTGAGTGTCTGGACTTAGTTGAAAAACCATTGAATGAGAGAAAAACTGTTTGTCTATTTTCCATAGTGTCTGCTCCATAATTGATTTTATCCCATTAATTCAAACACTTGAAGGGAAGGTTCTTAACATTTTCCCGGACGTCCGAAGGAAAAGACTCATGATGTTAGCATATGCTGTAGAATAAAGAGTTAATACCGGAAGCATACATGACGCTGATATACTAATGTCTATTCATGGGTAGAACTTTGGAAAAGTGTGCAAAAGCAGCGACAGCAACAATAATCCCAGGTAATATAGAAGAAGGACAGTCAGAGGGATATTGTCAGAATGTCCATAATTGTCAGAATGTCCACAAAATTCCACAGTTTCGAATTGGGATGTAGTTAGCCTACTATCTGAATTCAAAATGTTTAAACAGCGTACAGAACTCTGGTTTGTTGATTCACATCTGTGTGAGCCAGTTAAGCAAGCCACACAAATCCACCTAACAATTGGGAATGAAGGTCTGCACAGGATGAACATATCAAAATTAACAGCAGAAGAGCTGAGGACCCGTAAAAGATATGGACTACATTGGAAGACCAGTTCAGAATCAGGTTTAACTTACATATTTATCGATGAGAGTTTGTCATTACGAAAATAGCCCTCAGAATCCAGAGACCACTTTGTCAGCAGATGCAGAGTTAAAGGTTTGTACAGTGACTTTTCAAAATGCTGAGCTAGCAGACAGAATTGTTGATTTGGTGATCACATCCAATCCCATAGCAGGAAGATCTGCTAGTCAAGTCCAAGAGCTACTCAAGGATAGATACAAATATAACGCAATTCCCGCAGGCCAATGAAGCTTACAGGTCCTAAACACAACCCCAATTGTTGATGCATTCATCGGTACATCCAAACCTAACAAGACATATGGAAGGTGTGGCCTTCTGCATGCAACAAGGAAGTGCCCAGCCTTCCAGCGATTCTGCAAAGCATGTGGCAGAAAGGGCCAGTAGCAGTGGCAGTGCATTGGAGCAAAGGCTGATGAAGCTTCAAAGAACCATGCATATATCCAAACCGACCGTAGACAATTAACATCTTCAAGCAATAAAATGACTATCCAGTATTCCATAGAAACATACAAACGAGGTGCCTCAAAAACCAGAAAATGACGATGATGTGCATGATCATGTGCATGTGCATGATGGGGGTGATACTGGTACAGTGGTTAACACTGCTGCCTCACAGTGCCAGGGACCCGGGTTCAATTCCAGGCTTGGGTCACTCTCTCTCTGTGTGGAGTTTGCATGTTCTCCCCGTGTCTGCATGGGTTTCCTCCGGGTGCTCCGGTTTCCTCCCACAGTCCGAAAGACAAGCTGGTTAGGTGCATTGGCCATGCTAAATTCTCCCTCAGTGTACCCAAACAGGCGCTGGAGTGTGGTGACTAGGGATTTACATAGATGATTTACGATTTACATAGATGATTTGGAGTTGGGGACCAAGTGTAGTGTATCAAAATTCACAGATGACACTAAGATGGGTGGAAGAGCAAAGTGTGCACAGGACGCTGAAAGCCTGCAAAGGGATATAGATAGTCTAAGTGAGTGGGCGAGGGTCTGGCAGATGGAGTACAATGTTGGTAAACGTGAGGTCATCCATTTTGGTAGGAATAACAGCAAAATGAACTATTATTTAAATGGTAAAAAATTGCAGCATGCTGCTGTGCAGAGGGACCTGGATGTCCTTGTGCAGGAATCTCAAGGAGTTGGTTTGCAGGTGCAGCAGGTAATTAAGAAGGCAAATGGAATTTTGTCCTTCATTGCTGGAGGGATGGAGTTTAAAAACAGCGAGATTATGTTGCAGCTGTATAAGGTGCTGGTGAGGCCACACCTGGAGTACTGTGTACAGTTTTGGTCTCCTTACTTGAGAAAGGATATACTGGCACTGGAGATGGTGCAGAGGAGATTCACTAGGTTGATTCCGGAGTTGAGAGGGTTGGCTTATGAGGAGGAACTGAGTAGACTGGGGCTATACTCATTGGAATTCAGAAGAATGAGGGGAGATCTTATAGAAATATATAAGATTATGAAGGGAATAGATAAGATAGAAGCAGGGGAAGTTGTTTCCACTGGCGGGTGAAACTAGAACTGGGGGGCATAGCCTCAGAATAAGGGGAAACAGATTCAGGACTGAGTTGAGGAGGAACTTCTTCACACAAAGGGTTGTGAATCTGTGGAATTCCCTGCCCAGTGAAGCAGTTGAGGCTACCTCATTGAATGTTTTTAAGGCAAGAGTAGATAAATTTTTGAACAGTAAAGGAATTAAGGGTTATGGTGAGCGGGCAAGTAAGTGGAGCTGAGTCCACGAAAAGATCAGCCATGATCTTATTGAATGGCGGAGCAGGCTCGAGGGGCCAGATGACCTACTCCTGCTCCCAGTTCTTATGTTCTTATGATTTTCACAGCAATTTCACTGCAGTGTTAACATAAGCCTACTTGTGACACTAATAAATAAACAAATGATAGGAGAAAGAGCAGTGAACATTATTTTCATACCGTCAATCTCATGGAAACATAAGTGTCATCAAATTATCCAAAGTGTGTGCCAAGGTTTTGAATGATTGACTGGAAGAAAATTGGTAACCATTCATTACTCACCAAGATTGAGACAAGAGCAAATCCCAACATACTACACTGTGAATTCTAAAAGACATGTACCCACAGACATGTGAAACCTACTACTGTGCAATTTTCAACATATTAATTCCATAGTTCATTAATTTCATATGCAGGATCCACAGTCCTGGAGTGTAAGTATAATCAATCCTCCCGGGTGCTTCAGATGTTGTACATCATGGAAATAAGTTAACGGCTCAGAAATTGTGGGCCCACTGGCATGGTCGTGATCTCACACCGGTAACAATCCATCAAATCAGTCAGGCCTCACAAAGCAGATCAATCTCAGAAATTACTCCTATCACCTTAGTTCATGACCTAACATTGAAAGATCCAGAATGTTTCAACGACATTCAGTTTCAAGTGAGCTGCAATTTGACACTTGCAGGGAAATGCAAGTCCATCAACTAGAAATCATAGAAATCATAGAAACCCTACAGTGCAGAAGGAGGCCATTCGGCCCATCGAGTCTGCACCGACCACAATCCCACCCAGGCCCTACCCCCACATATTTACCCGCTAATCCCTCTAACCTACACATTTTAGGATTCTAAGGGGCAATTTTTTTTTAACCTGGCCAATCAACCTAACCCGCACATCTTTGGACTGTGGGAGGAAACCGGAGCACCCGGAGGAAACCCACGCAGACACGGGGAGAACGTGCAAACTCCACACAGACAGTGACCCGAGCCGGGAATCGAACCCGGGACCCTGGAGCTGTGAAGCAGCAGTGCTAACCACTGTGCTACCGTGCCGCTCAGCTGGTACATTTTGTGAATGACAAATGCCAGCAGCAACAACAAGAAAGAGAGGGAGATTCCAAAATTCAGAAACTGTAAAAAACATTGAAGGATGGCCAGATTTAATCCAGCTTGTCCATGAATACATGAGACCATTTTGGTCTTATCAGAATGAGCTGGGCATCTCCCAGGGAATCATTTTTAAAGGCAGACATGTCACCAGACCAGAATCTTTGTGACCTGATATTCTTCAACAAATTCATCACTCACAAATGGTCATAGGCAAATGAGGAGACTCACAAGATAGACAGTCCATTGGCTGGGTATGAACATTCAGGTCATCAAGAAACATGATGCATGTCTAGAGCAACTCAACACAAAATACCACTGATTCCACATGACATTCCTACCAATCCTTGGTTCAAAATTATATCAACCTCTTTCGTGTCCATTGCACTGACCTTATCGTCATTATCAAGTACTTTACCAAATACTCCATTATTCTACAATTACACAATATGTCAAGCACACTTCGCACACACTCTGCTAGTTTCAGTGTATTTGGTGTGTCTGAAGAGTTCAATATGGGTAACGGTCCATAATTTCTTGGTAAGCCTTTTCAAGATATGTGAGAAGTGGAATATCCATCACACAACCTCCTCTCCTTTTTACCTAGATCTAGGGGCCTAGCTAAACAAAAGATTTGGAGGGTGGAGTCTGTAATTCTCAAATTTAGGCAGACCAAGTAAGATCTACACATTGCAATGTCACATCTGAGAACAACACTTTTAAGTGCATTTATTCTGTCACTAGCAGAGCTCATGTTTGGCAGACAAGTGCATACCAATTTGCCTACTTGTAAATTTACCTACTTGTAGGGTGGCATGGTAGCACAATGGTTAGCACTGCTGTTTCACAGCTCCAGGGACCTGGGTTCGATTCCCGGCTTGGGTCACTGTCTGTGTGGAGTTTGCACATTCTCCTCGTGTTTGCGTGGGTTTCCTCCGGGTGCTCCGGCTTCCTCCCACAGTCCAAAGATGTGCGGGTTAGGTTGATTGGCCATGCTAAAATTGCCCCTTAGTGTCCTGAGATGTGTAGGTTAGAGGGATTAGCGGGTAAATATGTAGGGATATGGGGGTAGGGCCTGGGTGGGATTGTGGTCAGTGCAGACTCGATGGGCCGAATGGCCTCCTTCTGCACTGTAAGGTTTCTATAATTCTACTCTTACCCATTCTACTATCTCAGAAACTAGAGAGCAACTTTTAAAACTGTAAGAGAAGATGACCACCGTGCACAATAAAAATGTAGGCACAGAATTGCCAGGTTTACATTTGGGACATTTAAAACATTTATTTATTAGTCACAAGTAGGCTTACATTCACACTGCGATGAAGTTACTGTGAAAATCCCCTAGTTGCCACACTCCGGGGCCTGTTCGTGTACACCAAGGGAGAATTTAGCTTGGCCAATGCACCTAACCAGCACATCTTTGGACTGTGGGAGAACCAGAGCACCCGGAGTGCCCAGCCACGCAGTCACAGGGAGAATGTGCAGACTCCACAGACAGTGACCCAAACCGGGAATCGAACCCGGGTCCCTGGTACTGTGAGGCGGATCTACCATTGACTACCATCGACACCGCAAACAGCCGGCTCTAAGTGGAGAGGATCTCCAAGAAGATCACGCATATCGACACTTTTGCTACCAAATAAACCTGTTGGACTTTAACCTGGTGTTGTGAGGCAGCAGTGCTAACCACTGTGCCACATCCACGATCCCACAGAAGGTATGCGTGGCAACCGGCTGAAGTGACAAGGATTGGCTCAGAACAAAGATCCTATGAAGTCATCGCACACAAAAACACATCATTGAGATGTAACCAAAGACAATCAGATCCATTCTAGCTTCTCAACTACATTTTATGGTTGGCAAGTTGTAATTAATGGTGTGCCACACTGTTCGGACCTTGGACCCCAAATATTTACAACTTATGTTCATGGCTTGCCTGCAGGGATAGAATGTCCTAAAGCCAAATTTGCAGCTGACACTAAAGTAGGTGGGAAAGCAAATTGCAATAAGGAAATAAGAAATTTACAAATGGATATGGATAGGTTGTTTTAGGGTAGGTCCCTGAGCAAGGCAGGCGGAACATTCTATTTTACTGTGCAAGATAGGATCTTGTGGTGTCGGGGTGACATATTAGTATTGATAAAGGATTGTTTAAAAGGAAACAACAAGTTGGCCAAGCTTCTAAAAGGTGGGTTACAATGAACGTGCTTAGACCACATGTTGGTAGAATGTTGCACCTGTCTTCGTCAGGGACCTACCCCAAAACAAGGACAACAAGCCATCAGATTTACTGACTCCAGATCTGTCAGGTATCAAAGGAGAACTCAGGCAGTATCTTCCAAACTCACAACCACTGCCATCTCGAAGGACAAAAGCAACAGATACCTGGGAGTATCATCAACTGGAGGTTCTCCTCCAACTCATTCACCATCCTGGAAATATACCGCCATTCCTTCACTGTTGCTGGGTCAAAATCCTGGAATTCCTTCCCTAACAGCACTGGGGGTATATCTGGACCTCAGAAACAGCAGTTGTTCAAGAAGGCTGCTACCTTCTGTAGGGCAACTAGGGATGGGCAACAAATGCTGGCCTACGTAACAAAGTCCACATCCTGTCAATGGGTTTTTAAAAAATAAACTGATTATATACAAGGAAGTGCTAAGGGCCCTTATCTGCCTTTAATGTATGTCAATGGAAGGCGGAAATTAGTTCATTAATATGAGGAGCCAATCTATTGCTTTCCACTGGGTATCAATGGCCAGTCATCACATGACCAGAACTCCTTGATCTTTGAAAGTCTTTAATTCTAAAGTCCTGCTTGTAGACAGTAGACTGCAGGGTGCAGTCACCGCTGCTGAAATCAGACTATAATACCTCACCTTCTGTCAAGCCACAAGGTTTGAAGTTTTAAAGCCTCCTTGAAAGCCTGTTTCTGAAAGCTCTCGGGTTTGCCTGGAGAGGGGAAACTGGACCTCTGGCTACAGGTTTTATCAAGGCTGTCCGCTCTAATCGCTGGGCATCTCTCACTCCAAAGAAATCCTGTCTTCAGCTATCTGAACTCAGCTCAACTTCAGCTCCCGGGTGGAAAAGCCTCTCTCACTGCACTCTTACTAACACATGAAATATTAATTATTCTGTTTATTCTTAATATTTGTAAAAGCGAAACTCCTTTCATTTACTAAATCTTTCCTGTGTGTATGTGTGTGTGTGTGTGAAGTAGCAATAAACCTTTCCGGGAAATGTATGTGAATAAATAACCCTCCTTGTTTAAAAATCCATGATAGTCTGCTGTTAGCGACTTTATAACAACTGACCACTCATAAACGGGTCTTTGGGAATACACCTCAGCCTTATGGATTATGGACAGAAGGGTAAGAGAATTAATACGCTTCAGTCTGTCCCTTTCCCCTGTCCAAAGCAGGCACCTTATTGAATGCCTTTTGGAAATCCAAATACACTACATCAACTTTATCCACACTACTTGTAACTTCCTCAAATAAATTTGTCAGACGTGATTTTCCTTTCACAAAACCATGGTGACTCTGCCTGATAGTATCATGATTTTCTAAATATCCTTCTACGACTTCCTGAATAATGGATTCCTATGTTTACCTGATAACCGGTGTCAGGGAAACTGGTCAATAGTTTCTTGCTTTCCATCACCCTCCTTTCTTGAATAAAGCTATTAAATTTGTGGTTTCCCAATCTTTCCAGAGTGTAGGGAATTTTGGAAGATTACAACCAATGCATCGACTATCTCTGCATCCACGACTTTTAAGAACACAGGATGAAGTCCAAGGGATTGGTCAGCCCTCAGTCCTATTAGCTTTCCTGCTACTTTTTCTCTAGTGAACACAATTGTTTTAACTTCCTCCTTTCCATCGGGAAAATGACAGGGAACTGGGGCAAACCAAAAAGGCAACAATTAATCTCTAAGCAGAGAGCAAAGGTTCAGTTTGAGAGGCATGCCTGAGAAGATGAATCCACACATAAACAATCTTCTTCTTTTCCTAGTTCCCTAAAGATGCTGGTTCATATAGGGGTTTAGGTTCACAGGTCCCTCTGGCACCTTGCCTTTCTTAATATAAAGGCAAAATACTGCAGATGCTGGAATCTGAAACAAAAACAGAAACAAACGCTGGAAAACCTCAGCAGGTCTGAGAGCATCTGTGGAGAGAGTAGAGTCAATGTTTCGAGCCTGGATGACCCTTGGTCAGACTCCAGTCTCCCTTGGTCAACTGAGATGATGAGGTTTTGAATGCTAATTAAACACCATAGACGGGATTGTTTTCATTATCCAACATTACATTTACGTATATAGCATTAACCCTATGTACTACATAGTCTACATTATCAGTAACATAAGATCACATGACAACAGAGCACAGAGAGAGATAGTTCCATGTAAAGCCTCATGGTGACCTTGTGTTGCAAATAGCTGGTGTAGAGTTTGTTAACAGCATTGTCTCCACCATGATCTATAAATCCACACCTACGACCACTACAACTAAGACCAACAACAACAAAAACATTTACATACACCAGTCACTATAATTTCAGTATTTGTACCAAAATTGGGAGAACTGTCACACAGACTGGTCCCCAAGCAGCAGCCTGACATGGTCATACTTATAGAATCATACTTTGTAATCAATGTCCCTTCAACGTCGTCCCCAGTTATATCCTGTCCCACCAACAATACAGACCCAGCAGAGGTGGCAGCACAGTGGTTTACAGTTGGAAGGAAGTTGCCCCTGGAGTTCTTACATTGAAACCAGGCCTCATGAAGTCTCATGGCATCAGGTCAGACATGGGGAGAAAAACCTGCTGCTGATTACCACCCACTCGCCCTCCCTCATCTGATGAAGCAGTACTGCTCCATGCTTAACACCATTGAAGAAGCACTAAGGGTAGCAACAGCACAGAATGTACTCTGGGTGGGGAACTTCAATGTCCATCACCAAGATTGGCTCAGTAGCGTCATTACTTACCAAACTGGCTGAGTACTGAAAGACAGAGCTGCAAGACTGGATCTCTGGAAAATGGTGAGAGAATCAACAAAAGGGAAATACCTACTAGAACTCATCTTTCCAAATCTACCTGATGCAGATGCATCCTCCATGACATTATTGATAGGAATGACCAATTAACAATCACTGCGGAGGTGAAGTCCAGTCTTCACACTGAGTACATCTTCCATTATGTTGTGTAGATTCAGAACAGATCTAGCAACTCAAAACTGGGCGTCCAAGAGACACTGTGGGCCATCAACAGCAGCAGAATTGTATTCAACTGCAATCTGCAACCTCATGGCCTGGCATATCTTCCACTCTACCAATATCATTAAGCTAGGGAATCAATTATTTTTCAATGAAGAATGCAGGAAAGCTTGCCAGAG
This sequence comes from Mustelus asterias, assembly GCF_964213995.1. Classification (NCBI taxonomy): domain Eukaryota; kingdom Metazoa; phylum Chordata; class Chondrichthyes; order Carcharhiniformes; family Triakidae; genus Mustelus; species Mustelus asterias. The sequence goes on from NC_135808.1 coordinate 58,560,658, forward strand.
GCAGCACCAGGCATAACTAAAAATGAAGTGTAAACATGGTGAAGTTGCAACACAGGACTAAATTCATGCTAAACAGTGGAAACAACACATGATACGCAGAGCTAAGTAATCCTACCTCCAAACGGCCAGATCTAAGCTCTTCCGTACTGTCATGAGTAGTCATGAATGGTTATGAGCATTAAACAACTAACTGAAGGAGGAGGCACCACAAATATTCCCACCTTCAAAGATACGGGAACCCAGCACGTCAGTGCAAAGGAAAAGGTTGAAGCATTTGCAATCATCTTGACCTCCTCCAGAAGTCCCCAAGTTTACAGATGCCAAATCAATTCACTCCACATGATATCAAGAAAAGGCTGAAGGCACTGGATACTGCAAAGGCTATGGACCAGAAAGAATGGTCCGTAGCATTCTTTCTGCTTCAGAATAAGCAGCATCATAGCTAAGGTGTTCCAGTACAGCTACAACACTGAAAGAATAAGAGCGGCAGATCTATGAAACATCACCATCTGAAAGATCTCCTCCAAGCCATGCATCATTCTGACTTGGAACTGTATCACTGTTCCTTCACTGTCATTGGTCTAAAACCCTGGAGCTCCCACCCTAACAGCACTCTGGGTGTACCTACACAACATGGACAGCAGCGGTTCAAGAAGGCAACTCACCACCTTCTCTAAGAAGTTAGGGATAGGCAACAAATATTGGCCAAGCTAGCGACACTGATACTTCATGAATGAATGAAAAACTGGCTATTTTTTTTCCTTGCCCTTAAATCTGGGGCTTTAAGAAAAAAGAAAGACTTAAATTTATAAAGCGCTTTACACAACCTCTGGTTGTGCCAAAGCATTTTAAATCATATTTTGTATTTTTGAAGTGTAGTCACATTTATAATTTTGAAAACATAGCAACCAATTTGTGCAAAGCAAGTTCCCAAAACAGCAGTAAGATAGTGACCAGATTAGCTGTTGTTCAAGGGATGTATACCAATCGAGGTCACTGGGATAATTCCCTTCTTCTTGGAATTGTGCCATTGAATCTTTAAGGCCCACATCAGGCAGGCATTGGTTTAATGTATCTGATGCGCGACAATCAAGCACGAGGTACAAGGCTTCAGCTATTGAAGGCTTTTATTAGCAAACAATGGAACTAACTAACACGAGTACACCAATTCAGACTGGAGGGGTCCCGCCTGAGCAGAGGGTCTTATACCTCTCCCCAGGAGGCAGGGCCCGACCGGGATGTGCCATAACAACATCTACCACAGGTAAACACCCTAACCCAACAACATTATACAACCCCCACAGTGGCAACACCCTAACCCAACAGTAACATAGGAATAACCCACAGTGGTAACCAACGATGGTCCACCACATTCACCCCTCCTTTAAAAACAAAGGCCGGCGGGGTGCGAAAACAGGTCACATATATACAAAATTCACAAGTCCAGACGGTCTGGAGGACCGCACCGTCGCTGTGATCTCCTCAACACCGGTTGCGACACCGGAGCAGGTGCTTGCGGTGGCGTTCTCTCCAAAACAGCGTCCGGCTGTCCCCTCGAGGACTCCCGGGCCGGTTGACCCTGGTGAGGCGATGGTGCAGGGGATCCTGGAACCTTCTGTGGTGGCGCCGATCTCCGAGTCTCAGGCAAGCTGTACATGGGAGTATAACTGTTATGCACTGGTCCCGGTGCTGACCGCGCCACGTCTGGGGAAGAAATAAGTGATAGGGGATTCGTGACAGGGGGTATGGGAGCGACAGGAGTTGCTACGTCCCCTGCGGACGCCAGGTCTCGAATCGAGACTGTGTCCTCTCGCCCGTCAGGATATGCCACATAGGCATACTGAGGGTTGGCGTGGAGGAGTTGGACCGGTTCGACCAAGGGGTCGGACTTGCGGGCCCTCACATGTCGCCGCAGAAGGACGGGTCCTGGGTACGTCAACCAGGCTGGTAAGGAGATCCCCGAGGACGACTTCCGAGGGAATGAGATCATCCTCTCGTGGGGAGTAGCATTGGTTGCCGTACACAGGAGGGAGCGAATGGAATGAAGCACATTTGGAAGGACCTCCTGCCAACGGGAGACTGGAAGGCCCCTGGATTTCAGCGCCAGTAGGACAGCCTTCCAGACTGTAGCATTCTCCCTCTCCACCTGTCCGTTACCCCTAGGGTTGTAGCTCGTGGTTCTACTAGAGGCAATCCCGTATGAGAGCAGGAATTGTCTCAAGTCGTTACTCATGAACGACGAGCCCCTGTCGCTATGTATGTAGCAGGGGTACCCGAACAGGGTAAAAAGATCACTGAATGCCTTAATCACTGTGGCAGTCGACGTGTCCGCACAGGGGACAACAAACGGGAACCGGGAGTATTCATCTATTATATTGAGAAAATAGACATTCCGGTCCGTTGAGGGAAGGGGGCCCTTAAAATCCACACTCAGCCTCTCGAAGGGGCGAGTGGCCTTGACCAATTGTGCCCGGTCCGGTCGATAAAAGTGCGGTTTGCATTCCGCGCAAATCCGACAGCTTCTTGTTACTGACCTGACATCCTCCACCGAGTAGGGCAGGTTGCGGGCTTTTACGAAGTGGTAGAGTCGGGTGACTCCAGGATGGCACAGGTCATTGTGGAGGGCCTTCAAGCGGTCCTCCTGCATGATGGCGCATGTTCCGCGCGAGAGGGCATCCGAGGGCTCATTGAGCTTCCCTGGACGATACATAATATCGTAATTATAGGTGGAGAGCTCAATTCTCCACCGTAAGATCTTATCATTCTTGATCTTGCCCCTCTGCGTGTTACTGAACATAAACGCCACGGATCGTTGATCCGTGATCAGGGTGAACCGCTTCCCCGCCAGGTAATGGCGCCAGTGTCTGATGGCCTCCACAATGGCCTGAGCCTCCTTCTCCACCGCTGAGTGCCGAATTTCGGGGCCTTGAAGGGTGCGGGAAAAAAACGCGACGGGCCTGCCTGCCTGGTTTAGTGTGGCGGCCAGGGCGAAATCAGATGCATCACTTTCCACCTGAAAAGGGATGGATTCATCCACCGCGTGCATCGTGGCTTTTGCAATGTCGCTGTTCAAAGCCTTGAAGGCCAATTGGGCCTCCGGCGTGAGTGGGAAGGTCATGGACTTGATGAGCGGACGGGCTTTGTCCGCGTAGTTGGGGACCCACTGCGCGTAATACGAAAAGAAGCCGAGGCATCTCCTCAGTGCTTTTGTGCTAGCGGGCAAGGGAAGTTCAGTAAGGGGGCGCATACGGTCTGGATCAGGGCCGATGACTCCGTTTTCCACCACGTATCCAAGGATAGCTAACCTGCGCGTACGGAATACGCACTTCTCCCTGTTATAGGTCAGATTCAGGCGAGATGCAGTGCGCAGAAAGTTTTGGAGATTCGTGTCATGGTCCTGCTGGTCATGGCCGCAGATGGTGACGTTATCCAGGTACGGGAAGGTAGCCCGCAACCCGTTCTGGTCCACCATTCGGTCCATAGCACGCTGGAAGACCGAGACCCCATTGGTGACACCAAATGGAACCCTAAGAAACTGGTATAGACGACCATCCGCCTCAAAAGCCGTGTATTGTCGGTCCTCTGGGCGGATGGGGAGTTGATGGTAGGCGGACTTAAGGTCTATGGTAGAGAACACCCGGTACTGCGCAATCTGATTGACCATATCAGATATGCGCGGGAGAGGATACGCATCCAGCTGCGTATAACGGTTAATGGTCTGACTGTAGTCGATGACCATCCGAGGTTTGTTCCCGCTTTTAACCACCACGACCTGCGCTCTCCACGGACTAGCACTGGCCTGTATGATCCCTTCTTTGAGGAGCCGCTGAACCTCAGATCTGATAAAGATCCGGTCTTCAGCGCTGTAACGCCTACTCTTAGTAGCGATGGGCTTGCAGCCTGGTACCAGATTCTTAAATAAAGAAGGTGTGGTGATTTTTAGTGTGGAGAGATTGCATGCGGGGCGCTTTGGGCAATTTGGAGGCTGCGGCTGATTCCCTACTGCCAGTGAAGGGAGTGGCCCACCGTACTGTAGGATCACACTCTTCATGTGGACCATAAAGTTTAGTCTGAGGAGAATTGGCGCACAAAGGTGCGGTAACACAAGGAGCCTGTATCGCTCGTACATTGTGCCCTGCACCTCTAGGGTTACCATACAACGTCCTTGGATCGGTACAGACCGGGACCGTGATGCCATGGAAATTGTCTGTTTGGCAGGTAGAACCCGGAGTCCACACCTTTTTGCAGTGTCAGGGTGAATAAAACTCTCGGTGCTCCCACTGTCAAACAGACAATACACAGTACGACCATTTACCTTGATGTTCATCATGGAACTGTCAAGCCTGTGATGCTTTGTCTGGTCCAGAGAGATCGACGCCACCGTTGGCCCCTGGGCGTCACTGCATGCAGCCGAGGTTGATACTGAGGACCCCTGCTGGTCGCTCCTAGTCGTCGTTGACCATGATGGCCGCCCCATGAATCGCACGTGGGTGAGGGCGCCAAGCGTAGCGACTCCTGGTGGTCTTCCTCCTCCTCCGTCAGCCACAATGGCGTCGTCCTGGGTTCGCACGTGGTCGGACCTCGTGGGTACTGCGACGCCGAAGGAGATTGTCTCCGCTCTGGAGGGTCACAGGCTGCACTGCCGTTTTTGGGCTTCAACCTGCAAACTTTAGCATAGTGCCCCTTTTTACCACACTGACTGCAGATCGCCGTTTTTGCAGGACACTGTTGCCGTGGATGCTTGGCTCCGCCGCAAAAATAGCATCGCTGGCCGCCCGGAGCTGCCGCCGTCGTCGGATCGATATGGGAGCGCGAGCCCGTGGGGCGAGGAGGGATTTGTGCCTGCTCCTGCCACGTTGTCTCCACGTGGTCTTCGGGGTACAGAGCCAAGCTTTTCGACGCTGCCTCCAGCATCTCAGCCATCTCCATCGCTTGGGTCAAGTTGAGGTTCCCTTTCTCTAATAGCTTAAGCCGGATGTACGAGGACCCTACCCCTGCTACGAACGCATCTCGGGCGAGGTCGTACATATATTGCTCTGCCGACACATCTTTGCAGTCGCAGCCCCTGGCAAGCTGCAAGAGCTCATTGGCGTAGTCCTCCATGGTTTCGCCCGACTGCCGACGTCGTGTAGCGAGGAGGTAACGAGCGTGGATCTCGTTGGGTGGTCTCGTGTATCGTTTCTTCAAGAGCTCGATGGCCCTCGGGTAAGTGGTGGCCGCACGAATCGCAAGATAGACCGTGTCGCTTACCCTCGCGTGGAGGACCTGGAGTTTGTCGTCGTCTGTAGTAACAGCTGCAGAGGCTGCCAGGTAGTCTTCGAAACACTTCCACCAGTGGTCGAAGGTGTTAGCGGCACCGACCACACGTGGGTCCAGCGTCAGACGCTCTGGTTTTAGTATTTGTTCCATACTCCCTTTACTGTCGAGAGTTTTATGTTTGCTAATAAAATTGATGCGCGACAATCAAGCACGAGGTACAAGGCTTCAGCTATGGAAGGCTTTTATTAGCAAACAATGGAACTAACTAACACGAGTACACCAATTCAGACTGGAGGGGTCCCGCCTGAGCAGAGGGTCTTATACCTCTCCCCAGGAGGCGGGGCCCGACCGGGATGTGCCATAACAACATCTACCACAGGTAAACACCCTAACCCAACAACATTATACAACCCCCACAGTGGCAACACCCTAACCCAACAGTAACATAGGAGTAACCCACAGTGGTAACCAACGATGGTTCACCACAGTATCACCTAATGGTACATATCACAGTGTAGTACTCCCATAGGCATGAGTTCTATCACTGAGTCACAATTGATTCTGTGGTTACGATTCATTTTACGATCTCTTTGTTTGGATTACTAGTCTCTGACCAACTAACCCCAGTTCACTGAGATGAGCAAATTGAGCATCAGTGTAATCCCGTAAACAGCCCTCGCTGTTGAGGCCCACGGTTGAGGGGTGTCTATTATTCCAGAGAGTGATCTTGAGTCCACACTCTCCGTCCGCGGGATCAGCAGCACGGGCTCAAGATCAGGTGAAACCCAAAAATTGTGAATCTTGCCGGCACGATCGCGGTCTCCAATTTTCACTGCCCTTTGCCGGCAATGTAATCAGGTTCATGCCCATAATTGGCGTGAATCAGATTACAATATATTTAAATACATTTAAATATAATTAAAGACCCCCTTCACCAAATGATTCCCCTTAGCTGTATTTTCAAACGTGACGTCACGTTAGTGAGGTTTACAATGGGTTCACCCTGACGTAAACCTGTCATGGGGATCCCCTGGGGGCGCTAAGGTGAGTACAGTCCCCAGGGGAAAAGGATATGGTGGCACAGTGGTTAGTATTGTTGCCTCACAGCGCCAGGGACTCGGGTTCGATTCCCGACTTGCGTGACTGTGTGTGCGGAGTCTCCCCGTGTCTGCGTGTGTTTACTCTGGGGTCTCCGGTTTCCTCCCACAATCTGAAAGACATGCTGGTTAGGTGCATTGGCCAGGCTAAATTCTTCCTCAGTGTACCTGAACAGGCGACTGGGGGATTTGCACAGTAACTTCATTGCAGTGTTAATGTAAGCCTCCTTGTGACAATAATAAAATAAACTTAAACATGGCCAGGTGCTGCCTTGGTACTGCCCTTGGCACAGGTTGGCACTGCTAGGTTAGCACCATGCATATTTGGCAGTGCCAGTCAGTGGCAACTGGAGAATGCCAACCTGTGCCAGGGGCATTGCTGGTGCCGGTGTTGATCACATGTGGTGGGGAGCCTCTGAGACCTCCATGGTGGGGCGGAGAGGGATCTTAGTCTGATCAGGGCTCCCTTTAAAAATGGCGCTCTGACGTCAGCACAGCTGGCTTTGCTGGCATGTTTATACACCGCCCCTCAATATGATGCCCCCTGTGATGACTTCAGCCAGGCTAATGAGGTTGGCTTGCTAGCGTATGAACTCCCTGATGAACCCTAAATTGATAGTTAAATCAGGGAGCCTCGTGCTCCCTATTTAAAGCAGGTGTGTCAGACTCCCAGCCTGCATTCAGCAGGGAGCAACTGGAGAGCTGGCTGAGTACAGATGTATAGTGTAAATAAAGTAACTTGATGATGGGACTTTCACCTCCGTGGAGTTATTACACGCTCCCCCCCCCCCCCCCCCCCATCCCCCCACCCAACCCCAGCCACTAATTTGTTTGACAAAGTGCCATAAGATCTGGAGAGAAACCGACCTGTTTCTCTGGAGAGAATCACACTGGTTTTCAGTCAGATCCTGACACTCTGCCATTTTTCGGTAAGATTTTGCCCCCTGTCTTTATAATATGAGGGTGGGAAGCCACTGACAACCTTTTATGGTGGGAATGAAATAGAGTCAAATGTGAACCTGTTCTCAGAGCCTGAACTGTTGAACTCCCCAGGGACAGGGTTAAGGTCACATTGGAATACCCTGTGACTGACTGTAATACTCTTGGGAGAGGAGGCGCATATATCTATCTATGTGTAGTTAATGTAAATCTTTCTGGCAGTCTCCTGGAAATCTCTCAGCTAAAATCGGATAGCGTAGAAGAGAGGAAGCGAGTGTTTGATGATTGGTGACTGTTCATTGAACCATGTACAAAATTTGAAAACTTTCATACAGATTTGTCCTAATCTTAGAACTTCCCATTAATTAAATTCTGGTGTGTAAAATGAGCTGCTGGCATATCAGGCTGATAGACTATCTTGGAGCCTCTGAACCAGAAGCTCGAGGTTCGAATCACACCCCCAGGACCTGATGGCCAAAGGTGCGTTCATAACATGGTCAAACAGGTTAGGTATTAAACTGCAAAATCCTTCCAAACTCACCAATGACTGGTGGTAAGAGTGGGAGAGATTCCTGGTCAGTCACACTTATATGGAGTGGCGCCCCTCAAACTATAAGCTTCAGGCACAGTGGTTAGCAGTGTTGCCTCACAGCACCAGGTTCCCGGGTTCGATTCCTGACTTGGGTCACTGTCTGTACAGAGCCTGCACGTTCTCCCCTTGTCTGCGTGGGTTTCCCCGGGTGCTCCAGTTTCCTCCCACAGTCGGAAAGATGTGCTGGCTAGGTGCATCAGCCATGCTAAATTCTCCCTCAGTGTACCCGGACAGGTGCCGGAGTGTGGCAACTTAGAGATTTTCACAGTAACTTGCAGTGTTAATGTAAGCCTACCTGTAACACTAATAATAATAAAGACGACAGACTAGTGATCTTTTCCGGATAAAAAACTTGCAATGGGAACAAATGAAAGTCTGCTTTGTGCACCACATCAACCCCTTCAGCAAAGTGAGAGCATGGAGCTCAGTGCTAACTTGAGAGGTCAATGGTCTGCTAACTGTATGCTGCAATTGGTGGATACGGATCTAAGTTTATTAGTTGCAATGATGGAGCAGCCAACAACAATCTATGTACATAGGCACCTCAAGGCATTTCAAAGAGGTGCCATTCGTTTATTTTAAACATACACCGAGGCAAAAATGGGAGTTGTGGATTTTAGTTGAAGAAGTGAGTGGTAAAGGAGAAGAGGGAGGAGGCAATTGAAGAAGAGAATTCCTAGGTAGCTGAGAGCTTTGTCATCAATGGTGGTGGAACTAGCACAAAAATGCCACAATTCGATGAATGGAGACCTTTGGGGGGTGTGGAAGGCTGGAAAAATTTAGGGCGGCACGATAGCACAGTGGTTAGCACTGCTGCTTCACAGCTCCAGGTACCTGGGTTCAAATCCCGGCTTGGGTCACTGTCTGTGTGGCGTTTGCACATTCTCCCTGCGTCTGCGTGTGTTTCCTCCGGGTGCTCCGGTTTCCTCCCACAGTCCAAAGATGTGCGGGTTAGGTTGATTGGCCATGCCAAATTGCCCCTTAGTGTCCCGGGATGCATAGATTAGTAGGGATATGGGGATAGGGCCTGGGTGGGATTGTGGTTAGTGCAGACTAGATGAGCCAAATGGCCTCTTTCTGCACTGTAGGATTCTATGATATGGTGATAAGATCAGGAGGAGATTTAACGTTTATTAATTAGTCACAAGTAGGCTTCATTGCAGTGAAGTTACTGTGAAAATCTCCTCGTCTCCACACTCCGGCACCTGTTCGGGTACACTGAGGGAGAATTTAGCACAGCCAATGCGCCTAACCAGCACGTCTTTTGGATGTAGGAGGAAACTGGAGCACCCGGAGGAAACCCACGCAGATACAGGAAGAGCATGCAGTCTCCACACAGACACTGACCCAAACCGGAAATCGAACCCGGGTCTCTGGCGCTGTGAGGCAGCAGTGCTAATCACTGTGCCACCGTGCTGCCCCATAAACATGAGAATGGGAATTTTGATCTGGGGTGATGAGGGACTGAGAACTAATGCAAGCCAGCAAGAACAGGGAGATATGTGAGCAGTGCTCGGCGCAGGGTAGGCTACGGACTTTTCGGACTTTATTGCTTCACTCCAACGTTTAGATCACCCGCTGCAATTTGAAGTGGCCATAACACAGTGAACGTCTTAGCACTGATAGTGATGCAGAGCACTAATGACAATGACAGCTCCTCACACAATGACACACGCCTACCACTTGTTCATCAGTAATTCCATTTGTTTTTTCACTAAGAGCCCCGCTGGCACAATCTTCACAGCATCTAAAATTGACCCCCTTGACATTAGAAGCTGCTGTTGCAACTTCTGCGCTTACGTCTCAGTTTGAGGTTGGGAAGATTCCTTTCTTTTGTGAAGCGACGACCATCAATTTTTTTGAGATCAGGAGTTCCACTGTAATTGTGTATCTAGCGCCAATGTTCTCTCGTATCCCACAGCTTCTTAATATATGCAGAACAGCTTGAAAACATGCTGACCTGCATATAGAACAGCTGACACCAACGGGAGAGTTAATCCCTTGTTTAAGTTTGAACAAAATGAGCCAGTAAACATGGAATTTTTCACAATGACAGGGCCAGGGACACACTTGCAGCTAAATTGTCCCAGCCTCCCACCCTACCAGCGGGACATACCGTACACCAGCCAGCGACAATATCCCTATGCTGAAGAAAGATGGAAGGGACCAAATTTGTTTTTGACAAACACCGATTTGTGATGCAAGGAGAGACACGGGAGCTGGGGTTTACAGAAGGCCTCTTAGTGGTCATCTGTCTGAGCTGTCAATAAAAGGTTGGCAGTCACAACTGGGAAGAAATCCAAGCCTTACTGTATTTATTAAATAAAAACTGTTTGTATGATGAAAGAACAAACATGGCAAAGAGAAACGCCCCCCTGAAATAACTGATACTATTTATCTCTGTTGAGCCCAGAAAGGATTACAGGAATGTGGAGCAGAAATCAGTTCATTAGCAGTGCTCAGTCCCAGCGGTCATTCATGTTGGAGATGCTAACCTCAAGGCAAGTAATATGTAGAATATCAAAATGGTGAGGAGGGGAATGCAAATCAATCTTACAATTAGCATAAATTATGACCAATTAAAACTAATCATCTACAGTGCATTTCCATCCCTGTGTTGTTGCAATTCATGGAAAAATAAAAATATAATAAATCTTATCCCTTTCTGAAGCTGGCCGACTCCGATTCTGTCATTTTGGGCATTTGTTTGGAGATGCGTTATTTCCCGAAAAATAACTCAGGGCTATGAACAGTCAAGTGGTGAAGGACTGATCCAAGCTGTGCAAAAATATGAGCAGGCATCCTGATTAATTTTTTAAAACCAAATTACTGTGGATGCTGGAATCTGAAACCAAAAGAGGAAATGCTGGAAAATCTCTGCACGTCTGGCAGCATCTGGACAGAGAGAATAGAGCTGACGTTTCGAGTCCAGATGACCTTTTATTTGTTCCATGGTTGTCAGGTCTTGAGCATCCTAGATATCACAAATTAAAATAAGATTTTTGTTGGCATAGAAGACTATTAATGACTTAGTTTTCTGCTACATATATATACATATGTGTGTGTGTGTGTATGTTAAGAGATTGTGGAATTTTCAATTTCTTTCCTGCCTGCCCTGGGAAACTACAAGCTGTTAACTGTTATTCAGAAACACAGCCAATTACCTTCACACCAAAGTGTGAGAGATTTGGTTTCCCCCAGTAGTGTACTGATGAATGCATCTGTGTAAAATTCCTTTGTGTGCAATTTGCTTATTTCATGAGATAATGACTGCATTAAAATCGAGAACAAAGGAGCTTTGTGCACCCGTGTTAACCACTGCGTTACCACTGCGTTACTCGAAAGCTTGTGTGGCTTTTGCTACCAAATAAACCTGTTGGACTTTAACCTGGTGTTGTTAAACTTCTTACTGTGTTTACCAGAGGACATCAGATCTCTCCAGCAGTAACCCACACCCACGCTGCAGCACCAATGTCCTGTACCATGGTCAATGGCCATTACCTTAAAGAATTTCCACCTACTGGGACATTCTTAATACAGGGCTGTCAAAATCCTGCAGGGGTGGCGAGGAATCACCCTGAAGGCACACTGACACACTTCACTTAACCCAGGTTCAGGAGAGCACAGATGACATTACCCATCCTCTCGGTTACAGACTCTGCACGGTGCGGTGAAGTTACCACACAGCACCAAGTCCTAGAGAGTCACTGACTGCTGCTTCAATCTTTGGTCTATGTTTCACTGGCTAATCTCACCTTGCTTAGTACTAGGATATGACAAATGGTCTCAGGGTCTTCACACTGAGCAGGGTTTGAGGTGGGAACATCCATCTGGGACTTGCCAGTCCTTTTGAAGCTTATTTATTAGTGTCACAAGTAGGCTTACATTAACACTGCAATGAAATTACTGTGAAAATCCCCGAGTCGCTACACTCCAGCGCCTGTTCAGGTACACCGAGGGAGAATTTAGCATGGCTAACGCACCTAACCAGCACATCTTTCAGGCTGTGGGAGGAAACTAGAGCACCCGGAGGAAACCCACGCAGACATGGGGAGAAGGTGCAGACTTCGCATAGACAGTGACCAAAGACGGGAATCGAACTGGATCCCAGGCGTTGTGAGGCAGCAGTGCTAACCACTGCGCCATCGTGCCACCCTGATGGTTACTCAGTGATCCCTCCAGGGAAGGAGTTTACAGTCTGGAGTTTGTAATCAATATTGAATCATTATCTAGCCACTTGGGAGTAGAGGACTGCTGAATCCAAGCATGCATTAGTACTTCATAAAAGAACTAACCATTAAAAGTATGGGGAGAGGTGCAGAGGTCGAGGAAAAGCCCTGGAAATAGATAGGTCCACAAACTCACTATAAGTTATAATCTGGTCTTTCCAGAAAACATTATGAGAGGATGTGTCACCAGAGGGACAAATCATAAATCCCAGAAATCAGTAAGGCATGTTTATTTAAGTTTATTTATTAGTGTCACAAGTAGGCTTACATTAACACTGCAATGAAGTTACCGTGAAAATCCCCAAGATGCCACACCTGGTCAGGTACACTGAGGGAGAATTAGGAATTGCCAATGCACCTGATCAGCACATCTTCTGTACTCTAGAGGAAACTGGAGCACCCGGAGGAAACCCACGCAGACACGGGGAGAACATGCAGATTCCGCACAGACAGTGACCCAAGCCAGGAATCGAACCCGGGTCCCCGACGTTGTGGGACAGCGCTGCTAACCACTGTGCCGCCCATGTACAAAATTGTCTTCCAACCTCACCAGGAAGATTTAGCACTATTTCAATCACTGTTATTTCCTTGGGGACTACCCTGGGATGTGTCAGGAGCTGGTAATAAAAGGGGCAACTGACTTTTGGTTATCAGTCATTGCTTAGTTGCCGGTTTCCTCCCACAATCCAAAGATGTGCGGGTTAGGTTGAATGGCCATGCTAAAATTAACCCTATTGTCAGGGGGATTATCAGGGTAAATATGTGGTGTTACGGGAATAGGGTCTGGGTGGGATTGTGGTCGGTGTGGGCTCGATGGGCTGAATGGCCTCCTTCTGAACTGTAGGGATTCTCTGATTCTCTGATTCTATGATGGCGCTCAGTCTGAATTTCATAGGTTCAAGTCTCACTCCACAAACTGGAGCCCAAGAATTTAGGCTGACCTTTCAATGTAGTATTAGAGAAGTGCTGCACTGTCAAATCAGCCATCTTTTAGCTGTGGCATGGAACCGAGATACTGTCCGCCCACTCAACTGGGAGTAAATGAGACCATTGAACTACATCAAAGAAGAACAGGGCCATTCTCCCAGGATCCAATGTCTACCTCCAATATAGGATGGCATGGTGGCGTAGTGGTTAGCAGGTTCGATTCACCCAGGTTCAATGCCCAGCTTGGGTCACTGTCTGTGCAGCGTCTGCATGTTCTCCCCATGTCTGCATGGGTTTCCTCCGGGTGCTCTGGTTTCCTCCCACAGCCTGAAAGAGGTGCTAGTTAGGTGCATTGGCCATGCTAAATTCTCCCTCAGTGTACCCGAACAGGCGCCGGAGTGTGGCAACTGGGGGATTTTCACAGTAACTTCATTGAGGTGTTAATGTAAACCTACTTAGAGTCATAGAGTCATTGAAGTTTACAGCATGGAAACAGGCCCTTTGGCCCAACTTCTCCATGCCGCCCTTTTTTTAATGACTAAGCTAGTCCCAATTGCAAGTGTTTGGCTCATATCCCTCTATATCCATTTTACCCATGCAACTGTCTAAATGCTTTTTAAAAGACAAAATTATACCCGTCTCTACTACTGCCTCTGGTAGCTTGTTCCAGACACTCATCACCCTCTGTGTGAAACAATTGTCCCTCTGGACCCTTTTCTATCTCTCCCCTCTTACCTTAAACCTATGCCCTCCAGTATTAAACTCCCCTACCTTTGGGAAAAGATATTGACTTTCTAGCTGATCTATGTCCTTCATTATTTTGTAGACCTCTATAAGATCACCCCTCAGCCTTCTATGCTCCAGAGAAAAGAGTCCCATTTTATCCAGCCTCTCCTTATAACTCAAACCATCAAGTCCCGGTGGCATCCAAGTAAATCTTTTCTGCACTCTTTCTAGTTTAATAATATCCTTTCTATAATAGGGTGACCAGAACTGTACACAGTACTCCAAGTGTGGCCTTACCTATGTCTTATCCAACTTCAACAAGACGCCCCAACTCCTGTATTCAATGTTCTGACCAATGAACCAATGACCAATACTTGTGACTAATTAACTTGTTAATTAACATCACTAAAGCAGATTGTATGTCCATTAGCTTATCACTGTATATGGATATTTGCTGGGTGCCAGAGGCAAAATTACAGTTCATGGGGCCCCGAGCTCACCTTCATTTCTGCCCTCCTCCTCCCCACTGACCTCATGCACTTCCCAACCCCACCCACCTTCGCCCCACAGTGCGCAAAGCTGGAAGCCACTAAAATACAGAAATTGATCACTGTTTTAGTGCTTTTTCACTTGTAAAAACACGACCGTATGGATAATTGCTGAATTGAAATGCAAGCTTACCTCTTGTCAGAATGACAGTAAAGATGGCCGATATTGTGATGTGTGAGTCTTGAGGTGAGCAAACAAGGAACTAGCTGATGAGAACCGAGACGGAAAAAGCAGTCAGTAACATCACTGCAGCCAGTTCCTTGCAGAAGCAAATACTCCCAAGTTTAAGTCATCAGATAATTCACCCATACTTTTGGTGGGTGAGGCTGAATGTGCAGTTTATGCACATTTCAATATTTTAAACTTTTTAAGTAAAATGACAGACTGGGCGCAATCTTACGATCTCATCCCACCCGACTTTCGGTGAGGAGCGGTGGTACGATCAGGTGAGAGATAAAAAACGAGAAACACACCTGGTTTCTCACCTCCCCCAATCGTACCAGCTCTGTTCTGCCGGCAATGCCGGCTTCACGCCGAGACAGGGCACAAAGCCAATTTAAATATTAACGACATAATTTAAATGCCATCAGTGATTCTCGGACGCTATCATCTGGGCTCACTTGCCCTTACCTCCCCATCAGTCGAGCTTCTCACCAGTGAGGTTCACAGCTGATCTCCGCCTGCGGGAGACCAAATGTGATGGCCTCGCCGGGGGATCTGAGGCTGATGAAGCCCCCAGGTGGTTGGGGGCGCGGCCAGACAGTGTCCATGGAGCAGTGCCCACCTGGCAAAGCCTGCCTGGCACCCTTACACTACTCGCTTGGCATCCTGGCACTGCCCACTGGGCATCCTGGCACTGCCCACCAGGCACTATAACTGTGCTAAGGATGTGGGGCCTGAGTTGGGACATAGGCTGAGAGGGGGTGGAGCTATGACAGGGGGAGGGAAGATCCGCAAGGGTGGCGACCAGGAAGGGAGGGAGGGAACTCTGCAGATGGGTTGAGTCGCAAACATAGAAACCCTACAGTACAGAAAGAGGCCATTCGGCCCATCGTGTCTGCACCTACCACAATCCCACCCAGGCACTATACCCATATCCCTACATATTTTACCCGCTAATCCCTCTAATCTACGCATCCCAGGACACTAAGGGGCAATTTTAGCATGGCCAATCAACCTAACCCGCACATCTTTGGACTGTGAGAGGAAACCGGAGCACCTGGAGGAAACCCACGCAGACACGAGGAGAATGTGCAAACTCCACACAGACAGTGACCCAAGCCGGGAATCGAACCCAGGTCCCTGGAGCTGTGAAGTAGCAGTGCTAACCACTGTGCTACCGTGCTGCCCTACTCACCTTTCACAAAAACGGTAAAACCTCAGCAGCCTCTGCCTCTCCCTCATCGCCTGATTGCCTCTCTTCATTCCTCACGCATGTCTGAAGTTAATTGTACAGTTTAGACCAGTGTTTTCCCACTCTTTCTGACTCACCAATCAGAGCCTGACTTTGGTCAGCACTGCCTGCTGATAGGGTCAATGTTGAGCCCAGTGCACTGACCAGTGTGGGGGTCCTCCATTGGTCAGGGCCCTGTGCCTTGGTTCAGTGTGGTTCATTGTAAATCTGCCTCTGCAGGGTACAGATTAGCTGCAATGTTTCCCGTACATCACAAGATTGACAACACTTCAAAGAAGAACTTCATTTGCTGTTATCTAATTTGAGGTGTCCAGTGTGAGTGCAAGTCATTTTAAAAAGCTATGGAAAGTGCGCGTGTTTACAATGGGGCAACAATGGTTCAGGGAAGATCTCAAGTCATTTAGGATTTCAAGGGCTATCTATAAATTGAATACATTGGTCGCATTTATTGTTTTTTTTTAACCTTTTACAAACATTCTTTTGGTTTCTGCTTTGCAGCCTGGTGTCAAATCCAGTTCAATATCTCCCCCCTAAAGGGGAATATGCTAGCCTCAGCGATCTCAGTAATTTCCCAGGATGGAATCCTCCAGGGTGGAGTTGGCAAGCGGAAGTGGAAGTGCGTTCTGCTCATCACCAGGATATCTGGCGAAGCACAATCTCGTGTTGTTCATCTCATTTGATATGCATGTGTGAGGAGCACAGCAATCCTTGGGGCGGAGCGGGACAAGGCAGGATAAAGTCACTGGGTGGGATTTTATGGCCTCGCTCGTCCCAAAACCATAAAATCCCGCCCGGAATTTTCCAAGGTCTGCCTGCTCCGATTCCTGTGGCGGGCGTGGGAGCAAAATTCCGGCCACTGTCTCCTGCTTCCTCCTCAGCTGAAGTGCAGCTTGTAGAAATGTCAGGTTGCTTGAGGCAAGGATTTTTTTTTCTTTTTCATTCATAGGAAGGAGCATCGCTGGCAAGGGCAGCATTTGTTGCCCATCCCTACTTCCTCCTGACTTTAGTGGCAGGCTAGACTATTTCAGAGGGCAGTTGAGAGTCAACCACATTGCTGTGTGTCTGGAGTCACATGTAGGCCAGACCGGGTAAGGACGGCAGATTTCCTTCCCTAAAGGAAATTAGTGAACCAGGTGGGTTTTAATGATAATCGATGATAATTGTCATGGTCACCATTATTGACACGAGCTTTATAATTCCAGATTTAGTTGCTGAATTTAAATTCCACCAGCTGCCGTGGTGGGATTTGAACCCTTGATCCCAGAACATTATCTTGGGATTACTAGTCCAGTGACATTTCCATTACACCACTGTATGCCTGAGGTGATCTGTGAACAAACTGCGGTGATCCATCTCGTTAGCATCTTCTTTGAGGCTCTCCCTCAGGCCCTGAGCAGTTCTGCCAGTGGGAAGGCCGATAGCTAGCTTCAGTCTATCCCTGGCCTCACCTGGACCCCACCACGGTGCAGCCCATCCTGGAGGATCACAGATGAGTTTTCCTCTCATTCGTACATCCGTGTGCATGGAGACTGCAGTAACAAAAGCTCTGTCCGCACACCCTCCCTCAAAAACTGTGGCACATCTCCCATCACCCTTGACCCTCCGGACATATCCGAGACCCGTACTTTTCCATCATAGACACAGCATCCACCCTAATATCAGTCACAACCGTCGACCCAGAACCTTCAAGGTTTTAAACAGGACATTGTTGTTGCACTCCCACACTGGGCCCTGTGAAACTAACTTCTCCCTCTCTTTCCCCTCTTTCCATCTCCCAAACCACCCTCCAGCTTACCTTGGTCACTTCAGCTGCTCTTCCTTGCACGATTTTACTGCAACTTCTGATCTTGCTGGGCTATCAATGTTATGAGGTCCAGAAGCCAGGATCACACCTGTATGAGCTTTGCATAGAGAGGAGAACACACCTGAGCATGGTTCTCATTCAGTTGACTCATGATTATTGGGGCGTATTTTTAATGAACCAATTTTTCTCACCTTGAACTCCACCCAAATAGACCTTCCTCCCATGTTGAGGATTCACACATACAGAGCAATCATGTTGTGAGAAAGAACCTTTCATGCACATAACATTCCCAACACTCTCCACTACTTTCCACCCTCAAAGAACAAAGAACAGTACAGCACAGGAAACAGGCCTTTCGGCCCTCTAAGCCTGTGCCGCTCATTGGTCCAACTAGACCATTCATTTGTATCCCTCCATTCCCAGACTGCTCATGTGACTATCCAGGTAAGTCTTAAACGATGCCAGCATGTCTGCCTCCACCACCCTATCCTCCTCCTAACATTCACCCAATATAGCCACTCCTCTCCCCTCATTACCTTTGAACCGCCCCCGTTATCTTTGAACTTCCCCTGTTACCCTTGCATCGATAAGCATCGCCCTCCACATGTCTGCTCTCCCTCTGAGTTTACACCCATTACTGACCTTATGCTCATCCTGACCACGACCGCCACCCCTGCTACCCAACCATGACCCTGAACCTGCCACCCGACTGCATCCCACGACCCCCTACACTGTGACTGTTCCCTCCAATGTCCAGTACCCTCACTTTAACTGCCAGGAGCCCATCATGTAGACAGCACCAACCTGCCCCTTTAGAACCACCTCTCTTCCACCAGTCCTGCCTGGATACTCCCTCCCATCCATTCACAGGATCCCTATATCCAACATATGGGGCTTTTCTCTTTTCCCATGTTTCTGCACCCTTGCCTACCCTCCCTGGGAAAAAAAACAAAGGACTTCTCACTCCAACTCCTTCCTCACCTGCTACATGCCACTTATAAGAACATAAAAACATAAGAACTAGGAGCAGGAGTAGGTCATCTGGCCCCTCGAGCCTGCGCCGCCATTCAATAAGATCATGGCTGATGTTTTTGTGGACTCAGCTCCACTTACCCGCCCGCTCACCATAACCCTTAATTCTTTTACTGTTCAAAAATGTATCTATCCTTGCCTTAAAAACATTCAATGAGGTAGCCTCAACTGCTCCATTGGGCAGGGAATTCCACATATTCACAACCCTTTGTGTGAAGAAGTTCCTCCTCAACTCAGTCCAAAATCTGCTTCCCCTTATTTTAAGGCTATGCCCCCTAGTTCTAGTTTCACCCGCCAGTGGAAACAACTTCCCTGCTTCTAACTTATCTATTCCCTTCATAACCTTATATATTTCGATAAGATTTCCCCTCATTCTTCTGAATTCCAATGAGTATAGCCCCAGTTTACTCAGTCTCTCCTCATAAGCCAACCCTCTCAACTCTGGAATCAACCTAGTGACTCTCCTTTGCACCCCCTCCAGAGCCAGTATATCCTTTCTCAAGTAAGGAGACCAAAACTGTACACAGTACTTATACAGCTGCAACATAATCTCACTGTTTTTAAACTCCATCCCTCTAGCAATGAAGGACAAAATTCCATTTGCCTTCTTAATTACCTGCTGCACCTAGAAATCATAGAAATCATAGAAACCCTACAGTGCAGAAGGAGGCCATTCGGCCCATCGAGTCTGCACCGACCACAATCCCACCCAGGCCCTACGCCCATATCCCTACATATTTACCCGCTAATCCCTCTAACCTACACATCTCAGGACACTAAGGGGCAATTTTAGCATGGCCAATCGACCTAACCAGCATATCTTTGGACTGTGGGAGGAAACCGGAGCACCCGGAGGAAACCCACGCAGACACGAGGAGAATGTGCAAACTCCACACAGACAGTGACCCAAGCCGGGAATCGAACCCAGATTCCTGGAGCTGTGAAGCAGCAGTGCTAACCACTGTGCTGCCGTGCCGCCCTAAACCTGCAAACCAACTTCTTGAGATTCCTGCACAAGGACACCCAGGTCCCTCTGCACAGCAGCATGCTGCAATTTTTCACCATTTAAATAATAGTCCATCTTGCTGTTATTCCTACCAAAATGGATGACCTCACATTTACCAACATTGTACTCCATCTGCCAGACCCTCGCTCACTCATTTAGACTACCTATATCCCTTTGCAGACTTTCAGCGTCCTCTGCACACTTTGCTCTTCCACCCATCTTAGTGTCATCTGTGAATTTTGACACACTACACTTGGTCCCCAACTCCAAATTATCGATGTAAATCGCAAATATATGCTGAGATAAATCTGAAGGCATGTATTGCTCACTTGCTGATCACTAAATTGGGAAGGAGAGCTTAATTCTGGAGAGCATGCATGACTTGGAGATACACTTGCTGATACTCGTTGTTGGGAAACTCAATGGGTGAGATTTTCCGGCCTCCCAGCCGTGTGTTTTCCACTGGTGGGAGGTGGTGCATTATTTACTAACGGCAGGATTCTCTGGTCCCGCCGCTGTCAATGGGAATTCCCATTGGCGGGGAGATGCGCTTCCGGCGGGACCGGACAATCCTGCCACCGTGAACAGCCTGGAGAATTCCAGCCAATACCTTAAAACTTCCATGTACTTCATTGCAAGAGATTCCCCCCACTGCAAGGAAGCTGATTTTTGCTTCCCGCCTGCCTACCTTGCTCCCCCCTCCTGGATCTGCATAAGATTCCACCCACTATGTGTCCACGAAATGGGCAAAAAACTTATTTCCATTTACGGAACGGGGCAGCACGGTGGCACAGTGGTTAGCACAGCTGCCTCACAGCGCCAGGGACCCAGGTTTAATTCCTGCCTCGGGTTACTGTCTGTGGGGAGTTTGCATGTTCTCCCTGTGTCTGCGTGGGTTTCCTCCGGGTGCTCCGGTTTCATAGAATCATAGAAACCCTACAGCACAGAAAGAGGCCATTTGGCCCATCGAGTCTGCACTGACCACAATCCCACCCAGGCCCTACCCCCATACCCCTACATATTTTACCCACTAATCCCTCTAACCTATGCATCTCAGGACACTAAGGGCAATTTTAGCATTGCCAATCAACCTAACACGCACATCTTTGGACTTCCAAAGTGGGCTTCCTCCCACAGTCCAAAGATGTGTGTGTTAGGTGAATTGGCCATGATAAATTAACCTAGTTTCGGGGATAAATATGTGGGGTTACAGTGATAGGGTGGGATTGTTGTTGGTGCAGGTTCGATGGGCCGAATGGCCTCATTCCGTACTGTAGGGATTCTATGATTACATTCGGTGATGATTTTACCAGGTAATCCTCTTCTCCATCAGAAGGTGGCAGAATAAGACTGCATTAAAACTTGAAGTTGAAGTTTAGATTGCCAAACAAATATGTTAATTGGCAAGAAAGAAGTGAAAAGTAGCAGTAACACAACCCATATTATTACATTAGTTCAGCTTCGTTAATGTGACAGAAGGTGAAGGGTTCACACCTGTTATCCAAAACCATGATAGGAGTAATACAGTCCACCCTTAATTCCAAGTTGCTTCATGTGGATTATCTATTAATCAATGTTTTTGCAGCTCAAAGAGTGTGCAAGAGCTGACCACATAATTATGCAAATTTTCTTGTCCTTTTCTTGTTCCCAATGGAACTTATTTACACTGACAATGTTTTCTTCAAAGGTTTCAGACAGTTGCCTGAATGTGAGAAAGACTAGATCTCTATGTTCAGGACAGAGGACGAGGGGATGGATTTTTTGCCCACCCATGGCATGTTTACCAGCGGTGGAGGCGGCTTGCCATTGGCTGCCAGCAGGATCTTCCAGTCCCGCCGATGTTACAGTGTTTTGTGTGGCTGTGGTAAGTTGCCTTCAGGGGAACAGGAGGGTCCCGCCGATGTGGCACAAACATAACATTCTTTCCTTTTTCAAAGAAAGCTGTCAATTCGACATTCATCTGAACAAATCTGAAAAGATGCTTGTATCTGGAGTGAATGGAGTTGCACCACCATCCCCATTCCCACCGGTGGCATGGTGGCACAGCGGTTAGCACTACTGCCTCATGGGGCCAGGGACCCAGATTCGATTCCCGGCCTGGGTCACTGTCTGTGTGGAGTTTGCACGTTCTCGCTGTCTCTTCGTGGGTTTCCTCCGGGTGCTCCGGTTTCCTCCCACAGTGCAAAGGCATGCTGGTTAGGTGCATTGGTCATGCTAAACTCTCCCTCAGTGTACCCGAACAGGCGCCGGAGTGTGGCAACTCGGGGATTTTCACAGTAACTTCATTGCATGTGAATGTAAGCCAACTTGTGACGAATAAATTAACTTTAACTTTCAATACCTTAGAAACAAAAATCTACTGGGCCGCGATTCTACCATCGCGACCCGCAACTTTTCTGTCGGGTCGCGTTGGGAGATGCGCGTTGCCGGCCTTGTACCAGGATTTGCGGATGCGCTGGGAACGCATGCGCATCTCCCGGAGCCGGCAAACAGTCGCCGGTCAGACCACAGTGGAAACCAACGGGAAGGCAGGTAAGTAATTTGAATCTTTTAAAAATGTATTTTAAATATGTTTAGCAGATCATTATTGAGAACTTTCAGGTCTTGATTGAATCTCCCACCCCGCCAGGTGTACTTCATTCCGGAGAGGTTTACACTAGCTCCCCACATTCGGGGAACTAGAGGGAGACCTCGCTGGAATGAAGGGGGGACAATTGGGGTCTCCCAAGAGGTCGGGCAGCAGGGGGGTGCCCCTGGGCATGGGCACCCTGGCAGTGCCAGCCTGTGCCCCCTGGCACTGCTTAAGGGGCAAAGTTCCCATGGCCGGGGGCACCTTGGCACTGTCCATTGGGCATCGGACAATGCCAAGGGAGTGGGGCCTATTGTGGGTGGGGCCAAGGGACGATCAGTGGGGCTGGGGGTGGGTCCCGCTGGCACTCTGAAGACAGGACCGGTCTGGGATGGAGGGAGGGCAGCGATTGGGCCGGGTTAGGGGGATGGTCTGCCGGGGGAGTGGGGCCCTGCCCCCCGGGGTGTCTGACCCCAGGGAGGGGTCAGCGAGTGAGGTTGTCTGCCAAGGTGAGGGGCTGGAGGGATTGCCACTGCTGAAGGGGAGGGAGTGGTCCCGCTACGACTCTGCAGACAGGATGCCGGGCGGGGCGGGGCGGGGGGGGGGGGGGCGGCCTGCCTCCCAGCGTTGTGTGACCCCGGGGGGGGGGGGGGGGGGTTTCAGTGGGGGGGTGTCTGCCGGGGTGAGGGGGGTCGGGGGGATCGCCACTGCTGGGGGAGGGGGGGGGGGGAGGTGGGTAGGCTGTGCACTGGGGCGCTCCAGGATGAGGGGGTGGAGTCAGGGCTCGCCCAGGAATTGTTGTGGGAGCCACGATCGGATCGTAGAGGGGCTGGAGGGGCAGCACTGCGGGGGTCCCGCGCTGGCCAGCGATCGGACTGTCCAGCAAACAGGGAGTCTGACAGATCGGGATCACTGTGCATGCGTCGAGTTCCAGAACTGTCAAACTCCGGCGTGAATAGGCCCCGCGCCCCTGGGTTTTTAATGAGATTCACAACTGGGACCTCTGCAGCGCACAGAGTGCAGAGATTCGGGTGAGAAGCTGAACTGACAAAACAGTCGGGATTTAGAACAGTTTTCCCGCCAATTCAGCACTTTTGGGAGAATCGCGGCCATGATTTGTGTGCATAAAGCTAAGAAATTTGGCATGTCCACTACGACTCTCCCCAATTTTTACAGATGCACCACAGAAAGCATACTTTCCAGATGTATCACAGCTTGGCATGGCTCCTGCTCTGACCAAGACCGCAAGAAACTACAAAGGGTTTTGAACGTAGCCCAGTGCATCATGCAAACCAGCCTCCCATCCATTGATTCTGATTACACTTCCAGCTGCCTCGGGAAAGCAGCCAACACAATCAAGGATCCCACGCACCCAGGATATAATCTCTCCCACCTTCTTCCGTCGGGAAAAAGATATGAAAGTCTGAAAATACGTACCAACAGACTCAACAACAGCTTCTTCCCTGCTGCCATCAGACTTTTGAATGGACCTATCTTATATTAAGCTGATCTTTCCCTTCACCCTACCTGTAACTGAAACATTATGGATGGGATTTCACAGCCTCGCTTGAGCGAGACGGGAAAATCCCACCCGAGGTCTTGGACATTTCCATCGTCCGCCTCGCAACCACTCCGATTCTGTTGCGGGTGAGGTGGTAGAATTCTGGCATATATTCTGCACCCTATCATTTCCTTCTCCCCTGTGTACTTTATGAAAGGTATGCTTTGTCTGTATAGTGCGCAAGAAACAATACTTTTCACTGTATCCCAGCACGTGACAATAATAAATCAAATCAAAGCTGATTGTTATCCAGTTGCACCATGCGAGAGTTAAAGAATGCAATGCCAAACTAAATATTAGCTTCATTTCTGTTACCAAAATACCAAACAGTTGCATAAGATCAAGAGGAGGAAAGTGATCATAAAACGCAAAGCAGGTGAAGAGCAACAGAGAGAACAGAATGTTCAAGGTGATTGCGGAGGTATTAGCAAATTCAAGAGGAAACTGAATTGTTGGTCCAAGTAAAAGCTATTGAGGTGAGGGTACTTTGTGGTATTTACAGAACTTCACAATGGGCAGACAATAACAATGGTCTGTTTTTCTTCCTGCAAACGAAATGGTCGCACTGGATACACGGCAGAGTTTCACATTTTCAGTTGACACAAAACTTGGAAATGTATCGAACAATGAGAATGATGGTAATAAACTTCAGGAGGATAAAACCGACTGGTTAAATGGGCAGCTGCATGACAGGAGATTTTTAGTTCAGAAAAGAGTGAACTTGACTCACTTCAGTCAGAAGAATGGGAGGAAATATAAAGCAAAGTTTAAAGTTTATTTGTTAGTGTCACAAATAGGCTTACATTAACACTGCAATGAAGTTACTGGCCACACTTCGGCACCTGTTCAGGTATACTGAGGGAGAATTTAGCACGGCTAATGCACCTAACCAGCACGTCTTACGGACTGTGGGAGGAAACTGGACCCGCCGGAGGAAACCCACACAGACATGGGGAGAATGTGCAGACAGGCAGACAGTGATCCAAGCTGGGAATCGAACCTGGGTCCCTGACGCTTGAAGCAGCAGTGCTAACCACTGTGCCATCATGCCATCCTTATACTATTTTAAAGTATATTATTTTTAAAAGGCCACATGTGCATAAAGGGTCGAGGTACACAAGTCTTCGAAGGTGGAAGGAATTGTGAGGAAGACCATTTAAAAAGCATATGAGATCCTTGGCTTTTTAAATAGAGGCACAGAGTATAATGGCAGGGAAGTCATGGAAAACCACAATAAAATACTTGTTATTTGTCAGCTGGAGTACTGTATTCAATTCTGAACATCTCACTTTATAAAGGACCTCCAACAAGGTCTCAAAGGTGGTATAGAAAAGACTAGGATGATAGCAGGGATATGGCCAGAATATAAAGTACAGAAGCAGACATTGGCCATAAGGACCCACGAGCCACCTCTGCCATTCAGTAAGAACTCCTACAACAAATCTACTTTTTCTCTCCATCCCCTAATTCTGTGGTGCTTAAGCATCTAACAATCTCACTCTCGAATATACTCATCATTCACCAAGCGTTCTCCACCCATGAGGTAGAGGATTTGAAAGATTAACCACCAACTAAGTGAAGAAGTTCTTCTCTGTTCAATCCTAAAGGAGGACAACATCTGCTGAAACCATGACCTCTAATCCCAGACTTCACAGCCAGGGGAAATAAACCCTCAGCATCTATCTTGTTAATTCTTTAAAAATCTTCATCTTTCAAAGAGGTCATCTTGGATCATTCTTCTAAAGCACAGAGAATATAGGCCCGATCCATTCAATTCCTCCTCATAAGACAGTCCTTTCAATCCAGAAAGCAATCTAATGAACCTTTGTTGCGCACACTCTACGTCGAATAAATAATGCCTTAGGTAAGGGACAGGATGAGCTTTTGGGTCGGTTAAGAGGAGAGTTGACAGAACAATGTTGGAAAGTAAATAAGGAGAAACTATTTCCAGTGGTAATCGGAGGTCACAGATTTAAAGTGATTGGATAAAGAATTAGATCCGACATGGGAAAAAAATAAATTAAATGGCAAATTGTTACGATCCGGAATGGACTGTCTGAAAAGATGTTGGAAGCGAATCTAATGATTTTCAAAAAGGGAAAGAAATTGTAGGGCTATGTGGACAGAACAGGGGAGTGGAACGACTGAACAGTCAAAAGACATCAGTTGGGATTCTCCGACCTCGCCCGCGGCTGGGATTCTCCGAACTCGCCCACAACTGGGATTCTCCGAACCCGCCCACAACTGGGATTCTCCGACCTCGCCCACAGCTGGGATTCTCCGACCTCGCCCACAGCCGGGATTCTCCGACCTCGCCCACAGCTGGGATTCTCCGGCCTCGCCCACAACTGGGATTCTCCGAACCCGCCCACAACTGGGATTCTCCGGCCTCGCCCACAGCTGGGATTCTCCGGCCTCGCCCACAGCTGGGATTCTCCGGCCTCGCCCACAACTGGGATTCTCCGAACTCGCCCACAGCTGGGATTCTCCGGCCTCACCCACAACTGGGATTCTCCGAACTCGCCCACAGCTGGGATTCTCCGGCCTCGCCCACAACTGGGATTCTCCGACCTCGCTCACAGCTGGGATTCTCCGACCTCGCTCACAGCTGGGATTCTCCGGCCTCGCCCACAACTGGGATTCTCCGAACCCGCCCACAACTGGGATTCTCCGACCTCACCCACAGCTGGGATTCTCCGACCTAACCCACAGCTGGGATTCTCCGACCTCGCCTGCAGCTGGGATTCTCCGGCCCTCCTGCAGTGGATGGAGATTCGGCTGAGTGTCAAATTCTCCATTCTTGCTGGCAACGGCTGCGGGAGATGGGTATGAGACCAGAGAATTCCAGTCATAATTCCAGATGACTGAAATAACAGTGGTAACTCCCGATAAGAACAAAGAACAAAGAAAATTATAGCAGAGGAACAGGTCCTTCAGCCCTCCAACCCTGCACCAACCATGCTGCCCACCTGAACTAAAACCCCCTACCCATCCTACTCATGTATTTGTCCAGATGCCCCTTAAATGTCACTGTTGTATCTGCTTCCATTATCTCCCCCGGCAGTGAGTTCCAAGCACCCATCACCCTCTGTGTAAAAAACTTGCCTCATACATCTCCTTTAAACCTTGCCCCTCGCACCTTAAACCTATGCCCCCCCCAAATGCAAAACGGTTTTTCAAGCAAAATGCAGTGAGTGCGAGAAGGTTAATGATGAGTGAGTGAGTGAGGGATGGTTAATGATAAGTGAGTGCAGTGAGTGAGTGAGGGATGGTTAATGATGAGTGAGTGCAGTGAGTGAGGGGTGGTTAATGATGAGTGAGTGCAGTGAGTGAGTGAGGGATGGGTAATGATGAGTGAGTGCAGTGAGTGAGGGGTGGTTAATGATGAGTGAGTGCAGTGAGTGAGTGAGGGATGGTTAATGATAAGTGAGTGCAGTGAGTGAGTGAGGGATGGTTAATGATGAGTGAGTGCAGTGAGTGAGGGGTGGTTAATGATGAGTGAGTGCAGTGAGTGAGTGAGGGAAGGTTAATGATGAGTGCGTGCAGTGAGTGAGTGAGGGATGGTTAATGATGAGTGAGTGCAGTGAGTGAGTGAGGGGTGGTTAATGATGAGTGAGTGCAGTGAGTGAGTGAGGGTGGTTAATGATGAGTGAGTGCAGTGAGTGAGTGAGGGGTGGTTAATGATGAGTGAGTGCAGTGAGTGAGTGAGGGACGGTTAATGATGAATGAGTGCAGTGAGTGAGGGATGTTTAATGATGAGTGAGTGCAGTGAGTGAGTGAGGGGTGGTTAATGATGAGTGAGTGCAGTGAGTGAGGGATGGTTAATGATGAGTGAGTGCAGTGAGTGAGTGAGGGATGGTTAATGATGAGTGAGTGCAGTGAGTGAGTGAGGGATGGTTAATGATGAGTGAGTGAGTGAGGGATGGGTAATGATGAGTGAGTGCAGTGAGTGAGTGAGGGATGGGTAATGATGAGTGAGTGCAGTGAGTGAGTGAGGGAAGGTTAATGATGAGTGAGTGCAGTGAGTGAGTGAGAGAAGGTTAATGATGAGTGAGTGAGTGAGTGAGGGATGGTTAATGATGAGTGAGTGCAGTGAGTGAGTGAGGGATAGTTAATGATGAGTGAGTGCAGTGAGTGAGTGAGAGAAGGTTAATGATGAGTGAGTGCAGTGAATGAGTGAGGGATGGTTAATGATGAGTGAGTGCAGTGAGTGAGGGATGGTTAATGATGAGTGAGTGCAGTGAGTGAGTGAGGGATGGTTAATGATGAGAGTGCAGTGAGTGAGTGAGGGATGGTTAATGATGAGTGAGTGCAGTGAGTGAGTAAAGGATGGTTAATGATGAGTTCAGTGAGTGAGTGAGGGATGGTTAATGATGAGTGAGTGCAGCGAGTGAGTGAAGGATGGTTAATGATGAGTGAGTGCAGAGTGAGTGAGGAATGGTTAATGATGAGTGAGTGCAGTGAGTGAGGGGTGGTTAATGATGAGTCAGTGCATTGAGTGAGTGAGGGATGGTTAATGATGAGTGAGTGCAGTGAGTGAGTGAGAGATGGTTAATGATGAGTGAGTGAGTGAGGGATGGTTAATGATGAGTGAGTGCAGTGAGTGAGGGGTGGTTAATGATGAGTAAGTGCAGAGAGTGAGTGAGGGATGGTTAATGATGAGTGAGTGCAGTGAGTGAGGGGTGGTTAATGATGAGTGAGTGCAGTGAGTGAGTGAGAGATGGTTAATGATGAGTGAGTGAGTGAGTGAGTGAGGGATGGTTAATGATGAGTGAGTGCAGTGAGTGAGGGATGGTTAATGATGAGTGAGTGCAGTGAGTGAGTGAGAGATGGTTAATGATGAGTGAGTGAGTGAGTGAGTGAGTGAGGGGTGGTTAATGATGAGTGAGTGCAGTGAGTGAGGGATGGTTAATGATGAGTGAGTGCAGTGAGTGAGTGAGAGATGGTTAATGATGAATGAGTGCAGTGAGTGAGGGATGGTTAATGATGAATGAGTGCAGTGAGTGAGGGATGGTTAATGATGAGTGAGTGCAGTGAGTGAGTGAGAGATGGTTAATGATGAGTGAGTGAGTGAGGGATGGTTAATGATGAGTGAGTGCAGTGAGAGAGGGATGGTTAATGATGAGTGAGTGCAGTGAGTGAGTGAGAGATGGTTAATGATGAGTGAGTGAGTGAGTGAGGGATGGTTAATGATGAGTGAGTGCAGTGAGTGAGGGATGGTTAATGATGAGTGAGTGCAGTGAGTGAGTGAGAGATGGTTAATGATGAGTGAATGAGTGAGTGAGTGAGTGAGGGATGGTTAATGATGAGTGAGTGCAGTGAGTGAGGGATGGTTAATGATGAGTGAGTGCAGTGAGTGAGTGAGGGATGGTTAATGATGAATGAGTGCAGTGAGTGAGGGATGGTTAATGATGAGTGCAGTGAGTGAGGGAAGGTTAATGATCACAAATTACTTGCAAAAATGATCAATCCCAGTCACTGATAACATGGCGTGATTGATTTGGGGATGGGATGGGGAGGGGGGTTTGGGGAGGGGATTGTCCGATCATTCTGGATGGCACTGGGGGAATGGGGAGGAGAGAAAATTGTTTTGTAGGGATCAATGTAATCTTGACAGCTGTGTTATGAACAGCAGGCCCCAAAAGGAGAAGAAAAGCTGTGCAGTAAAAGCAATACAGATTAAGGTATTGAAAAGACTTCAGACCCAACAGTGAAGCGCAACTTAAGAAGCAAACTCGCCAAGGCCAAAACAAAAAAATCTCTCCGGAGCCTGTTTCACATGAGTAAGCAGGAAAAATGGAGCAGAGCCAGAGAAATCATCGATTTCAGCTTGGAACTAATTTGCATGAGGCTGAAATTAGATGGTATAATGAGCCTCTCATCTGCTCGTGATGAGCCCTCAAAAATCACACCCGATCTTTTTTATCCACGAGTTGAAAGTGACACCTTGCAGTTCAGATGAGCAGCCCCAGACAGTCTGTTAGAAAGAACCTTTCATGATCACCAAACATCCCAAAGCACTTTACAGCGAACTGAGTACTTTTTTTTTAAGTGTCATCACTGTTGCAATATAGTAGACGGAGCAACTCGTTTGTGCAAAGTGCCTCACACATGCAGCAGGCTGACAATATCCAGGCTTGGGCTGACAATTGGCAGGTAACCTTCGCGCCACACAGCCAGGCAATAACCATCACCAATAACCACCACCTCTTGACATTCAATGGTGTTACCATCGCTGAATCCTCCACTGTCAACATCCTGTGGTTTACATCAACTGGACTCACCACATAAACACAGTGGCTACAAGAGCAGTTCAGAGGCTATGAATATTGCAGCGAGTAACTCACCTCCTGACTCCCCAGAGCCTATCCACCATCTACAAGGCACAACTCAAGAGTGTGATGGGATACTCCCCACTGGCCTGGATGGGTGCAGCTCCAACAACACTCAAGAAGCTTGACACCATCCAGGACAAAGCAGCCCACTTGATTGGCACCACATCTACAAACATCCACTCCCTCCATCACCGATGCTCAGTAGCAGCAGTGTGTACTATCTACAAGATGCATTGCAGCAATTCATCAAAGATCCTTAGACAGCACTTTTCAAACCCAAGACCACTTCCATCTCGAAGGATAAGAACTGCAAATACATGGGAACACCACCAATTAAAGTTCCCCTCCAAGCCACTCACCATTCTGACTTGGAAATATATCACCGTTCCTTCGCAGTCGCTGGGTCAAAATCCTGGAATTCCCTCCCTGACAGCATTGTGGGTCAACCCACGGAACGTGGACTGCAGCGATTCAAGAAGGTATCAGTTCACCACCATCTTCTCAAGGGCAACTAGGGATGGGCAATAAATAAAAGCAAAAGAGAAAATGCTGGAAAATTTCAGCAGGTCAGGCAGCATTTATAAGGAGAGAAAAGAACTGATGTTTCGAGTCCAGATGACCCTTTGTCAAAGCTGGCCAATAAATGTTGGTGGGCCAGCCAGCATGCCCATGTCCCACAAATGAATTTTAAACAATTCTTATTTTTGTTTTCTGAGGGATAAATCTTGGCCAGGATATCGGGGATATTCGGAGTGACAGGGTGGCACAGTAGTTAGGACTGCTGCCTCACAGCGCCAAGGACCCAGGTTCAATTCCCGGCTTGGGTCACTGTCTGTGTGGAGTCTGCATGTTCTCCCTGTGTCTGTGTGGGTTTCCTCTGAGTTCTTCAGTTTCCTACCACAGTCTGAAATATTGGCCAGGCTAAATTTTCCCTTTGTGTACCCGAACAGGCGCCGGAGTGTGGCGACTAGGTGGTTTTCACAGTAACTTCATTGCAGTGTTAATGTAAGCCTACTTGTGACGAATAAATAATTGAAAAGGCAGCACCTCCAACAGAGCAATGCTCCCTTAATACTAAACCATTGTGCTGAAAGCCTGGAGTGGGGTTTGAACCGAGAACCTTTTGACTCAGAAATGAGAACACTACCAACTGAACCACAGCTGCCACCACTCAATGATAGGAATGTTCAGCCACTGTTATTCTGAGCTGATAGAATAAGTTTGAGTTGTGTTATTCTTTTTTGATTGTTAGTTAGTGTCATAATTGAAGGAAAGACTTCTCTCTCTCAGGTGTCTGACTATTCTCCTGAAGGGTTATGGTTCTATTGGCATTGTGCACATTCTATAGCCTCATAATCATACCTTTGATTCCTGTGGCGGGCGGGACGGGAGAACTCTCCCCTTGTATTGGAGTAATACATTTTAAGAGTACACCAAGTGTCACATTAAGAAGCACTAGCAACCAGCATCGAGAGGAACTCAAACTCTCCACTGGCTGGGGTCACATCTAGCACAATGGAAGATGGTTATGGTGACTGGACGTCAATCATCTCAGTCCCAGGACATCATTGCAGGAGTTCCTCAGGGTAGTGTCCTCGACCCAACCAGCTTCAGTTGCTTTATCAATGACCTTCCTTCCAAACAAAGTCAGAAATGGAGATGTTGACTGACAATTGCACAGTGTTCGGTGCCATTTGCAACTCCTTAGATACTAACACAGTCTATATCAAGAAAAACCTGGACAACATTCTGGCTTGGGCTGATAAGTGGCAACTAACATTCAGACCAAACATGCTAGCTTTTTCCAGATTTTGAGCCATCTCTGGTGATCTTGGGCACAGAGAGTGAGGGCTCCAGATCCCACCCTATGGCTCTGACCAGAAACTTAAGCGGATGAGCTATGTAAGTACTGTGGCCACAAGAGCAGGTGAACAGTTGGGAATTCTGCAGCAAGTTCTTACCTCCTGACTTCCCCAAAGCTTATCCAGCATCTATAAGGCACAAATGAGGAGTGTGATGGAATATGGCCTCGTTGAGTACAGCTCCAAAGATACTTAGAAAGTTCAACATCATCCAGGACAAAGCAGCCAACTCGACTGGCATCCCATTCACCAGTTTAAACATTCACCCCATCCACCACCATCAACAAGATCACTTCAACAAATTTTTTTATTCATTCATTGGACACGGGCGTTGCTAGCTGGCCAGCATTTATTGTCCATCCCTAGTCACCCGAGGACAGTTGAGAGTCAACCATATTTTTATGGCTCTGGAATCACATGTAGGCCAGACCAAGTAAGAACACAGATTTCCTTCCCTAAAGGACATTAGTGAACCCGATGGGTTTTTCCGACAATCGTTTCATGGTCATCAGTAGATTTTTAATTCCAGATATTTTTTATTGAATTCAAATTCCACCATCTGCCGTGGTGGGATTCGAACCCAGGTTCCCAAAACATTAGCTGAATTTCTGGATTAATAGTCCAGTGATAATACCACTAAGCCATCACCTCCCAAAGCTTCTTCAAAAGCACCTTTCAAACCTGCGTCCTCTATCCAGAAGGACAAGCACAGCTAATGAATGGGAACACCGTCAAACGAAACACCATCCTGACTTGGAAATGTATGACCATTCCTTCACCGTTGTTGTGTCAATATCCTGGAACTTCCTCCCTCACAGCACTGTGTGTGTACCTACACCTCTGAGACTGCAGTGGTTCAAGAAGACAGCACACCATCACCTTCTCAAGGGCAACTATGGACGGGCAATAAATGCTGGCCTAGCCAAAGATAGCCACATCGTGTGAAATAATAAATAAAAATATCCTGATTGATTTTATCTGACACCATTCGCTGTTTCAAATATAATTCCAGAAAAGTTAGAGATGTAACAAGGCAGAAAGCAAGGGGAAGTAGACCACATAAACATGAGCCCGTGAGGAGCCTGTGTAATTACATTTTGTAACAAATTCCAAAGGAGCTAATTAGTAAGGATGAGAGATAGTTCCTTGCCAAATATACTAGAGAGATTTTCATGTGAATGATATCATAGAATCATAGAATCCCTACAGTGCAGAAGGAGGCCATTCAGCCCATCAAGCCTGTGCTGAAAACAATTCCACCCAGATCCTATCGCTGTAACCCCACATATTTACCCTCCTAATCCCCTTGACACTAAGGGTCAATTTAGCATGGCCAATGCACCGAACCCACAAATCTTTGGACTGTGGGAGGAAACCGGAGCACCCAGAGGAAACCCATGCAGACACGGGGAGAATGTGCAAACTCCACACAGACAGTGACGCAAGACTGGATTTAAACCTGGGTCCCTGGCACTGTGAGGCAGCAGTGCTAACCACTGTACCACAATGCCACCCCAAAGGGTGAGTGCACTCTTCTGGTGAACAAGGTCTAAAGGCTTTGATTGTGGTGATATCCAATGTACACATAAAGTTGACTGTTTGATGCTCTGATGTCCACCATGTCAACTCTCCATGAAGAGTGTGATGGAATATTCACCAATGGCCTGTACAGGTACAGCTCCAAAGACATTTTGGAAGTTCAACACCATCCATTCAGTTACAATTTGCTCTAGTTCTCTGAAAACAGTGAACATCTTCACACAATGCAGTACTGTCACAGAGACCATCACTATGCTGAAGGACTGCTGCATTGTCAAAGGCATCATCTTGCAAATGAGACCCAAACCAAGGTCCCATCTCTCTTAGCAGCAATGAAGAGAGGGAGCGTTCAATGTCTTTGACTGACTTTTGTCTAAACCCTTTTTTGTTCCATATCTCATTGCTGTCTGTGGGATCGTGTGCAAATTTGCTGCCAATATGATGACATGGTGGCACAGTGGCGAGCACTGCTGCCTCACAGTGCCAGGGACCCGAGTTCGAATTCCAGCTTGGATCACTGTCTGTGCAAAATCTGCACATTCTCCCCGTGTCTGCGTGGGTTTCCTCTGGGTATTCCAGTTTCCTCCCACAATCTAAAAGACGTGCTGGTTAGGTGCATTGGCCATGCTAAATTCTCCCTCAGTGTACCCGAACATGCGCCAGAGTGTGGTGGCTGGGGGACTTTCACAGTAACTTCATTGCAGTGTTAATATAAACCTACTTGTGACACTATTAAATATAAATAAATAAATAATCCATTCTCATGAGACCTCAAAGCTATGGATCTCCCTGTCTCCAGGCTTGTGGCCACATAACCATGACAACGTAATGGCTGATCTCATTTTCTTTTCCATCTTAAGGGCACCTCATTCTTTTTGTCCCAACTTCAAAAAAATAATAGAATGATACCCACAATTGTCCAAACAACAATGAAAGAATAGCAAAAGACAAAGCTGAACTCCATAGAAACACTTGAAATGGGAGAGAGTTAATGGACTGGGAATGAAAACATATCAACCCCAGCAGAAGAGAAATTCCTTCACCTTATTCTCCTTGAAAACTTGGGAGAGAAGGGTGGCTTTCAACGTAAAAATAACTTGCAAATGTTTGGGCCAGAGTTTTCCCAAAATTTGTCAGAGTGTCAGGTTCAGACTGAAAATCGGCGTACATCTCTCCAGATGAGCAACTTGAATTTTCACACCAAATTCCCTGACACCATGCACAGAAGATCCGGCTAGCTCAGCATGTCCCTGGCTAGCTCAGCATGTCCCTGGCTAGCTCAGCATGTCCCTGGCTAGCTCAGTCAGTAGAACATGAGACCCTTAATCTCAGGGTTGTGGGTTCGAGCTCGATGTTGCGTGCTGTTATTTTTACGGGTGGCACAGTGGTTAGCACTGCTGCTTCACAGCACTTCATTGTAGTGAATGTAAGCCTACTTGTGGCACTAATAAATAAACTTTAACTTTAAAAAACTTTATCGGGTAGCGTGATTTGCACCATTACTCTGGCAGAGCATGACCTGGGGAGTTGGCAAGGCCGGCTGCACAGAAATCGGGGCTCCATCTTTAAAGGGTGTCTGATCAGCACTAAAAATAAATCCCCCCCCCCCCCCCCCAACCCCGCCCCTCCATGGACACAAGCATTATGGTGACTCCCTCACCAGCCGCGCAAGTAGTGAGGGCATTTCCCCCACCGCAACCACAGATTGGCACTGGTGGTTTGGCACTGCCTGGGCATGTCCTTCACCACCCTGGGGCTATACCTCACTGTGTGCCCCCAGTGTGGTCATCACAATAGTGATTCGTGCCAGTGTGATTTCACACCAGCTGGGTGGACAATGCGGAGAGGGCGGAAGCAGTGGTGTTAGGCCCTATAATTAGATGTAAATTTATTCTAAAATATGTTAATCAGGCTTGTGCCCCTCCTGGGCGTGAACCTGATTGTGTCATCAGGTGGGGGAGGGAGGGGAAGAATCTGAAATTGAAATCTCACCGGTACAAATCTCGAAAGATTTAATGGCCGACACAGGATTTGCACCCATTAGATCGCAGCCTTGGGCCGGGATCTTCATGGCCCAGTGCTGCTGCAAGTGAGAATGGAGAAATCGGCACTCAGTCAAATCTCTCTTCATTGCAGCTTGACCAGAAAATCCCACTGGAAAATTGGGACAACAGCTGGAAAATTCCGTCCTTGGTGTTTTTTTGCTTTGTCCGTTTGCTGATGTCATTGTTTTGCCGAATAAAATATTACTTTTAAATTAATTGAATACTCATATTAATTTTGAGACAACATTGTTAACATGCTTTCTTGTGAAAATTAGAGGTCCAAGGGGCTTCCCTGCCTCCCGTCCATCGCAGCAGATTTTCCTGAAGGAACTTTATTAAAAATTTACAATGAAGCACAACAGGTTTTCACTGTCTTCCCATTCCCCGTAAGAAGTTTAACAACACCAGGTTAAAGTCCAACATGTTTATTTGGTAGCAAAAGCCACACAAGCTTTCGGAGCTCCAAGCTCCTTCTTCAGGTGAGGTTAGGTTCACTCACCTGAAGAAGGGGCTTGGAGCTCCGAAAGCTTGTGTGGCTTTTGCTACCAAATAAACCTGTTGGACTTTAACCTGGTGTTGTTAAACTTCTTACTGTGTTTACCCCAGTCCAACGCCGGCATCTCCACATCATGATTCCCATTCCCCCCCAGTACTGATTGCACTAATTGGGCCCCAATACTTACTCCAAGTGACCATTCTCCATGTGGATTTGAGACCAGGAAGAGATCGGCCATGATCTGATTGAATGGCGGAGCAGGCTCGAAGGGCTGAATTTGCCTACTTCTGCTCTTAATTTCTATGTTCCTATGTATGGCTCCTAACAACTTGCAGGGAATTAGAGTTAAGCTCAACTTACACTCATGCACTGACTAACACGTTAATGGAAAATGAGATAACTGGGAAACGCTGTTTTTTCAACAATCCTCTCTAGCCCTGCCTACCTTCATTCAAACAACTACCAATTCAACTTCTGAAGTCCATGTACTGTTGTAAGGGTGGCACAATGGTTAGCATTACTGCCTCACGGCGCCGGGGTCTCAGGTTCAGTTCCGGCCTCGGGTCACTGTCTGTGTGGAGTTTGCACGTTCGCCCCATGTATGCGTGGGTTCCTCTGGATGCTCTGGTTTCCTTCCACAGTCCAAAGATGTGTGGGTTAGGTTAATTGGCCGTGCTAAATTGATCTTAGTGTCAGGGGATCAGTAGTGTGATTGTGTGGGGTTACGGGAATATGGTGTGGGTGGGATTTTGGTCAGTCCAAACTTTGATGGGCTGAATAGCTTCCTTCTGTACTGTTGGGATTCTATGTAACGCAGGTACAACAGTCACCCCGCTTTTAAAAAGTGAATTGTGGGATGTCCAAGGGGCTTTACAATCAAGAGGTTGGGGTGACTCTGAAAAAAGAGGCTTTCTTTTGAAGAATTGAAACTTTGGTTATCCTCCGCACCCAATGTCAGGTGTTGCATATTTCAACGACACAGAATTTTCACAAGATCAAACATTACTTCAATGGCTTGCAGTAAAAATTGACCTTTCCCTGTCAGCATGAAGCACGACCTCGTGAGCAGCATGATGAACTATTAGCTGATCGCTTCTCACATGTTAAATGGGCACGTTGACTTATTCCACTCCCAGCCTCATGACTTCCTGTGACTCACTTGCTGCCAGAGTACCACATCTCTCTTCTTTCTTACAGATACAACATTACTTTGTCTGTCTCCACCGAAACCCCATAATTTTCTCTCTGGTGGCATATCTAATTAGAAACTGTGCTGCTATTAATACAAACTGCAGTAACTCAATTCTTGCATCTGCAAACAGTTGGAAATTTATCTTTGATATTTCTCTCTGAAGACAGGGTCACACATTCTAGTTTAATCATATGGGTTCCAGCAGCCTATTACCGGTATGCCCATTCTCCATGCGTGTGCTCAGAAATGTCATTGTTCGTGCAATGTTAAACTATAAGTGAAGGAAAATATTGTCACTGAGCACAAACGTGGTTTTTATCCAATTGTTAAGAAGGTGTGCTTTTTTAAAAAAAAGACACAATTTCTATTTTTTCTTTCTCTGTCTGGATTTTTGAAAATAAACTGAAATCCTCTTAAGGCAGTGCAGGGACCAGGCCGATACAATATACAAGCTAGCATTCCACCAAATGGGATGAAAAAGAACAGGTACTTAACCCCCTGAGGAGCATGAAGGATTGCATCCACTGCTGGGTTTGCCCTATCCTCAAACTTCTCAAATATTTCTGAGGTGAGACATCAAAATGCAAATGAGCCTCTTCTACAAAAAATTAATAGCTGCGGCATGATTAATATAATTTCCTTGGAATATCCAGCCAGCAGGGTACTTAAAAAGACTGTTACCAAGCAGGAGAGAGATCAGAGGTCAGAATGCCGTGCTAAAAACAGGCTCCAAAATGGTTTGCTCTTTCTCTCATAAGTATTGTGCCCGGATTTGAAAAGTAACCATCCAGAGAAGAGAAATCTGCAAATAGAGATCCTACGGGAATTAAACATGGAAATCTTCTCCATGCAGGTACACCCAGGAAGACAGCTGAACAAAATGGCCACAATGCAGAATCACCACATCGTGACCGGCCAAAGGATGGTGGACAGTGGACAGTGTTTCTCTGTGTATGTGTGTATATGTGTGTTCTCTGTGTATGTTTCTGTGTGCATGTGTGTGTGCGTTTGTGAAACCAGGGAATATATATGCAATTGGTGGTTGCAATTTGCCTTTGCGATATACATATATAATGTATATATATACATATATATGTTGGGGGTTTGGGATGTGATGCGCGTTATCATACACGAGGCTTGATGCTCAGGAAATAAAGGCTTTTATTTGCTGTAACGAAGCAGCTAACAATTATATACACGATCCCAGACTGAGGGGTCCCAGCCAGAGCAGGGACCTTTATACCTCTCCCAGGAGGCGGAGCCCGACTGGGATGTACCACAACACTACAATACAACGGTGTAACAACCCCACCCTAACCCCAACAGCAACAAGTAGCACAACCCATCCCTAACCCAACAGCAATATATGTACATACTTGTAGTACTGGCCAGACCCTGGCTCAGTACTATCCAGTGGGAACCAACGATGGTTCACCACAGGATGTGGACTGGCCCTTTAAGAGTGTTGATCAGGTGACCCCTGGTAATTAGTTCCTCCCAGTGTGGGAGCCTGTTGGGCAGTCTTAGGCCTGACTGTGGAACAGTACACACCTTAAATAATAAGCTCCCAGTGTTCAAGTTGCCAAGCCTACCTCATGATTCTTTATGCCCCCTTGGTCCAAGTTCCAGATTTCCATTTCTTGTTTGGGAGAAGAAATGCTTCCTGATGTCACTCCCGCACTGCTTCGCTCCATTTTTAGATTCATGCCCTCCCCTTGTTCTAAATTCTGGGAACACTTTCCGCCCCATTAAATCATCCGAAACAACGTAATTAGGTCACTCCTTAATCTTTTTTACTCGAGGGGAGATATGAACCTAGCCTGCGCAACTTGTGATTATTAAACCCTTTCAGCCTCAGTATTATCGTAGTCAATCTGCACTGCAAACACTCCAAGGCCAGTATATCCTTTCAGAAATGTGGTGCCCAGAACTGATAAGATGTGATCTATCCAGAGCTCCTTACAGGATCTTCATATAAGGATTTAAGTGCATCGTACAAAATTGAAATCGATGGGTGTTATCTCAATAGATGGGTAATAAAAGGATTAAGTTAACAAGTAAGCTACTGGGTTAATCCACACAAGATAATCAATGTTATATGTAGCAATTGATCAACATATGGGGGTTTAACAATAACCAGAAACTGAACTGGGCCAGCCATAACAATACTGTTGCTACAAGAGCAGGTCAGAGGCTAGGAGTCCTGCGGTGAGTAACTCACCTTTTGACTCCCCAAAGTCTGTCCACCATCTACAAGGCACAAGTCAGGAGTGTGATAGAATACTCTCCAATTGCCTGGATGAGTGCAGCTCCAACAACACTCAAAAAGCCTAAGACCATCCAGGACAAAGCTGCTTAGTTCATTGGTACCTCTTCCACGAATATTCAATCTCTCCACTGCCGATGAACAGTAGTATTATGCACCATCTATAAGATGTACTGCAGGAACTCAGCAAGACTTCTCAGGCGGCAGCACCTTCCAAACTCATGTTCACTAACAGCCAGAAGAACAAGAGCAGCAGATAACTGAGAACACCACCACTTGGAGGTTCCCCTCCAAGTCACGTACCATCCTGACTTGGAAATATATCGCGGTTCCTTTACTGTCGCTGGGTCAAAATCCGAGAACTCCCTCCCTAACAGCACTATGGGTGTGCCTACACACAGGGATTGCAGCCATTCAAGAAGAGAGCTCACCATCATGTTCTCAAGAGCAGCTAGGGATGGGCAATAAATGCTGGCCTAGCCAGCATCACCTATATCCCAGAAATAAATAAAAAATGTTAAAAATGCATAATAAATTAAAATAATAAAACACTTCTTTATGCACAGTTTACTAAGGAACCATTCATAGAATCCTACCGTGCAGAAGGAGGCTATTCACCCATCGAGTCAGCACCGACCACAATTCCACCCAGGCCCTATCCTCATAACCCCATGTATTTACCCTACTAATCCCCTCGGATACTGAGGGAGAATTTAGCATGGCCAATCTACCTAACCCGCACATCTTTGGACTGTGGGGGGAAACAGGAGCACCCGGAGGAAACCCACACAGAGACAGAGAGAATGTGCAGACGTCACACAGACTGTGACCTAAGCCGGGAATCGAACCCAAGTCCCTGGCGCTGTGAGGCAACAGTACTTGTCACCATGTCACCCAAAGTTAATTAATAAATCTAGACTATTCAGCTGGTTATTGAATCATCATCAGCAATAATGACTATGAAACCATTGTCGATTGTTGTTAAAAACCAATCTGGTTCATAACTTGCTTTTGATTTCCTTTGTCCTTTGCATTTTTGAGGACTTCAGCTGTTTTATCCAGGGACTGTCACTACCTTGCCTGGATGTACACAACAGGAAGCAAATGGATCTTTTTGCCTCTGATTTCTTATTAGTTTGTTATGGCGTCTCTTTAACTAGTTCTACATCGTCACATTCAAAATGAAAGTTAACCAATCCTCCAAGATCCCATCCTGTCTCAAAGAATGAAATTGTACAGAAACTCAATGATGGAATCAGAATACACAATTTGAGCTCACCCAGGCAAGTGATTCTCATGCTGGGGTTTATATAGTCAAACCATTTCGGGCTCCCACTGTCAGCAGCAGTCACACAAGGTCAGTTTGAGCACAGCTGGATAGAGTGTGAAGCTCATTCTACACCAGCCAAAAGTGCCTCAATCTCAGAACAGCACTTTGTACTGCGTTACATGTGACATTTTCTCTCTATCTCTTCCTGCCGCCCTTCCAAATCAGATTAACATTCAGCTCTGAATGAGAGGACATTCAAACTACAGGCCCACACTTAGTGGCAACCAATTGAGCCAACAATCTTTTGCTGTAGTCTTCCAAAGCTAACCTTGAGTTGCATTTGAAGTCAAGTCGACAAACCAAAAACCTACTGACGAAGACAGTGGTGCAGTAGTAGTGTTGTTGGCTTGGTAATCTAGAGACTCAGGGTAATGCTCTGCGGACCTCATAGAAATCATAGAAACCCTACAGTGCAGAAGGAGG
Source organism: Mustelus asterias (assembly GCF_964213995.1). NCBI lineage: Eukaryota > Metazoa > Chordata > Chondrichthyes > Carcharhiniformes > Triakidae > Mustelus > Mustelus asterias. The sequence goes on from NC_135808.1 coordinate 58,601,850, forward strand.
CCATTCGGCCCATCGAGTCTGCACTGACCACAATCCCACCCAGGCCCTACCCCCACATATTTTACCCGCTAATCCCTCTAACCTACACATCCCAGGACTCTAAGGGGCAATTTTGTAACCTGGCCAATCAACCTAACCCGCACATCTTTGGACTGTGGGAGGAAACCGGAGCACCCGGAGGAAACCCACGCAGACACGAGGAGAATGTGCAAACTCCACACAGACAGTGACCCGAGCCAGGAATCGAACCCGGGACCCTGGAGCTGTGAAGCAGCAGTGCTAACCACTGTGCTACCGTGCCGCCCTGAGTTCAAATCCTACCACAGCAGATGGTGAAATTTGACTTCAATAAAAATCAATTAAAAATTTATTTTTTGAATCCAAAAATGCAGGAATTTACTGCACCGAAGTTAAAGAAAATGACCACTAATAATTACACGCTATCTGAAATAGTTACATTAAAGATATTCAGTGAGATTTTCCATGCTCCTGTGGTGTGTTTTGCAGCAGTGGGGGTGACTCACCATTAGCTGGCGGTGGGATCTTTCGTACCCACTGCTGTCAATGGTGGTTTTCCATTGTTTGCCTCCTCCACCGTTGGGGGGTCGCCGTCGGCGGGACTGGAAAATCCTGCCGGCGGGAATGGCCAGAAAATCCCACCCATTAAAAGTACAATGAATACAAGTTACTTATTTCCTAAACCAAAATTTTCAAGTCAAACTGAATTCTACACCCATTTGTCACCCGATTATAATATTATTTAACTCCAGAGTTTTGTATCGAGAAATATCTTTGTCTTTCTCTCTTCTTAGCTTGATGATTGCCAGAAGTCCAGCTCACTGTTATTGTCATTTAGTTAACAGGGTTAGCCAGTGTACAGAATTTCAACTGAATTCTGTTGGAAAGAGATGTTCCCTGTTCTGTAGATTTTCCTGAACTAAACACAAAATGCTTTAGCACAGAACCACATCTCAGGACGTGCTCACCCCTACAATTAACTTCTTGTTGATCCATTTCTGAATGTTTACTTCCCAGGAAGTTTTATCACATGACCAGTTTCTGGAAGCCAGGAGCTTTACAAGAAGTCTTTCAGAAAATGTTGATCTCCTCGGGACCATCACTCCAACATAAAACATAGGCCGGGAGGTTTCTCTTCTTCAATGCATCCTGGTGGCACAGTGGTCAGTACTGTTGCCTCACAGCACCAGGGACCGGGGTTTGATTCCCGGCTTGGATCACTGTCTGTGTGGAATCTGCATGTTCTCCTCATGTCTGCGTGGGTTTCCTTCAGGTGCTCCGGTTTCCTCCCACAGTCCGAACGATGTGCTGGTTAGGTGCATTGGCCATGCTAAATTCTCCTTCAATGTACCCGAACAGGTGCCGGAGTTTGGCAACTAGGGGATTTTCACACTAACTTCATTGCAGTGTTAATTTAAGCCTACTTGTGACAATAATAAATAAACTAAACTAAAGAGCTCCTCATTACACTAAAGACATTTCTTTCACAAAACCTGCTGGTGCCTCCCACTGACTGGCATGAAAATGACTTAGGAAAATTCTGGGTAAAGCAGGCTGTGTGCTGTGTACTTAAATTGGATAGAAGTTTAACAACACCAGGTTAAAGTCCAACAGGTTTATTTGGTAGCAAAAGCCACACAAGCTTTCGAGGCTCTAAGCCCCTTCTTCAGGTGAGTGGGAATTCTGTTCACAAACAGAATTTATAAAGACACAGACTCAATTTACATGAATAATGGTTGGAATGCGAATACTTACAACTAATCCAGTCTTTAAGAAACAAAACAATGGGAGTGGAGAGAGCATCAAGACAGGCTAAAAAGATGTGTATTGTCTCCAGATAAGACAGCCAGTGAAACTCTGCAGGTCCACGCAACTGTGGGAGTTACAAATATTGTGACATGAACCCAATATCCCGGTTGAGGCCGTCCTTGTGTGTGCGGAACTTGGCTATCAGTTTCTGCTCTGCGACTCTGCGCTGTCGTGTGTCGCGAAGGCCGCCTTGGAGAACGCTTACCCGAATATCAGAGGCCGAATGCCCGTGACCGCTGAAGTGCTCCCCAACAGGAAGAGAACAGTCTTGCCTGGTGATTGTCGAGCGGTGTTCATTCATCCGTTGTCGCAGCGTCTGCATAGTTTCCTCAATGTACCATGCCTCGGGACATCCTTTCTTGCAGCGTATCAGGTAGACAACGTTGGCCGAGTTGCAAGAGTATGTACCGTGTACCTGGTGGATGGTGTTCTCACGTGAGATGATGGCATCTGTGTCGATGATCCGGCACGTCTTGCAGAGGTTGCTGTGGCAGGGTTGTGTGGTGTCTTGGTCACTGTTCTCCTGAAGGCTGGGTAGTTTGCTGCGGACAATGGTCTGTTTGAGGTTGTGCGGTTGTTTGAAGGCAAGAAGTGGGGGTGTGGGGATGGCCTTGGCGAGATGTTCGTCTTCATCAATGACATGTTGAAGGCTCCGGAGGAGATGCCGTAGCTTCTCCGCTCCGGGGAAGTACTGGACGACGAAGGGTACTCTGTCCACTGTGTCCCGTGTTTGTCTTCTGAGGAGGTCGGTGCGGTTTTTCGCTGTGGCGCGTTGGAACTGTTGATCAATGAGTCTAGCGCCATATCCTGTTCTTATGAGGGCATCTTTCAGCGTCTGGAGGTGTCTGTTGCGATCCTCCTCATCCGAGCAGATCCTGTGTATACGGAGGGCTTGTCCGTAGGGAATGGCTTCTTTAACGTGGGATATTGGGTTCATGTCACAATATTTGTAACTCCCACAGTTGCGTGGACCTGCAGAGTTTCACTGGCTGTCTTGTCTGGAGACAATACACATCTTTTTAGCCTGTCTTGATGCTCTCTCCACTCCCATTGTTTTGTTTCTTAAAGACTGGATTAGTTGTAAGTATTCGCATTCCAACCATTATTCATGTAAATTGAGTCTGTGTCTTTATAAATTCTGTTTGTGAACAGAATTCCCACTCACCTGAAGAAGGGGCTTAGAGCCTCGAAAGCTTGTGTGGCTTTTGCTACCAAATAAACCTGTTGGACTTTAACCTGGTGTTGTTAAACTTCTTACTGTGTTTACCCCAGTCCAACGCCGGCATCTCCACATCATACTTAAATTGGAACCAGACCTTGTGTATTGAAGGCTGCTCACAGGTCATAGCCTTGTTGTTTCAGAGTACCTCTTCTATATTTAACATGTAAGTCTTGGGTCTCTCAATAGAAGTGTCCTGTGTTCCTGTAGGAGTCGGTCTTCTGGATGTGTCCATTTATAAAGTTGTACCATTCAACAGGGCCATTTGAAATTCCTCTGCAGATGAGTTTAACTATATAAACATTGACCACAATTATGTGTTAGTTACTAATAAGGCACCGAATGTTTTCAAGTCTTAGCGGGTGACAAAAGCATAACGATGAGATGATGAATGTGCAAGTCACGAGGGCACAAGGCCACAGGATATGAGGCTGCCTTCAAATACTCACTATATCGTACATTAGCTTTGTAATATACCTTCACCTGTAACACTGGGTATGACAAGTACTGCTTATGGTCCCTCATTAATAAAGAAAGCACATTCCACACTCCCAGCAATGTCACACACAGTTAATGGCTCAATCCTTCACCGCAACAGCCCCTTGTATAATATGTCCACTGTACCATTACTTTACATTTGATCATTATTCAATACCTGTTCAATGGATAGGCTGTTTCTGTCTATCCAGAGCCAGTCAAGATGACATAATTTTCTGATATGGATGTTACACTCAGGGAGTCGGTGAGGCCAGGGCAGAAAAAAATGTTTCCATTATTGAAGATTTATTTTCATAGTTATGCCTTCGAGATTGAAAAAAAAGATAACAGTTTACTGCCCACTCGTTTTCAATTACTCTAACTGTGCTCCAATAATGAGTCCCAGTTACTCTTCAATCTCGGGTCCACCCACATCAGGTAAATGCCAGATGTGACAGCCTGGCCCTGCTGGAGGAGGAGGCGGGGGTGGGGAAGCTGGGACCATGCTGCAGCGGGGCCCTATTGGAGGAGGCCCCCGACTGGAGGGCTGGAAGCGGGTCCTTTTGGGGGGTTTCCTGCTGGAGGAGGGCCCCTACTGGAGGGGGGTCCTGCTGGAGAGGGGCCACTGCTGGAGGGAGGGGGTTCTGCTGGATGGGGGTCCTGCTGGAGGGGGGGTCCTGCTGGAGGGGGCCCTTTTGGGAGGGGGTCCTGCTAGAGGGATGAATGCCCTGCTGGAGAGGGACTCTGTTGAAGGGGACCTCTGTGATCAGAAAGAAAGGGAGAGGGGCAATAATTAGTAGATGAGCTTGACGTTTCCTCTGTGGGGCCATGGTGGAGGGCACTTCCTCTCCTCCTGGCATCACAAGAACATTCTGACTCCAATCCGCTGTCTCACCAGGCTGAGCTTGGCTGGGCCTGAGAGGATCAGGATGAGCTGGGCTGGAGGAAACTCACTGCCTTTTCTCCTTCGGTTAAAATTGCAGTCAAGTACCAACAGATACCTACCCTATCCCCTCACCACCCTCTCCTTTACCCACTCAACCCCCTCACCACCCTCTCCCTTATCCACCCTACCCCCTCACCACCCTCTATCCCTTACCCAGCCTACTCCCTCACCACCCTCTCCTTTACCCACTCAACCCCCTCACCACCCTCTCCCTTATCCACCCTACCCCCTCACCACCCTCTCTCCCTTACCCAGCCTACTCCCTCACCACCCTCTCCTTTACCCACCCTACCCTCAACATCACCCTCTCCCTTACCCACTCAACCCCTTTGTGGTGAACCACTGTTACTACATGTATGTGCCTGGACACACCCATGCTGCACCTGGCCCGAGACGCCTCCCTTTCCACCTGAGACCCCTCCCTTTCCACCCGGAGTGGGGTATAAAGGTGATGGTCCCTCCTCCTTGCCTCAGTCCAGACCAGGTCAGCTACAAGGGTGTGCTCCTGTTCTCTGTGAATAAAAGCCTATTAGTTTTGCCTCACTCTCAGAAATCCTCGCGTCATAATTGATAGTGCATCACCCTTCACCACCCTCTCCCTTATCCACCCTACCTCCTCACCACCCTCTCCCTTACCCACTCAACCCCCTCACCACCCTCTCCCTTATCCACCCTACCTCCTCACCACCCTCTCCCTTACCTAACCTATCCCCTCACCACCCTCTCCCTTATCCACCCTACCTCCTCACCACCCTCTCCCTTACCTAACCCACCCCCTTACCACTTTCTCCCTTACCCACCCTACCTCCCTCACCACCTTCTCCCTTACACAACCTACTCCCTCACCACCCCACCTTGTCTTCCCTTGTTGATCCAATGCTACGAAGAAGCAGTTCCTTTTCGTGTACACTCCTCATTTCTGGAGAAGCTGGGATCAGAATTCCCAGTTGGAAATCGGGAGCTCTGGCATGGTGAGTAAAAGTAGGAGCAGAGCGCAATCCGATGGTGGGAGCCACACCTCGGAAGATTCGGGTCAATGTTCTGGAGGTGAATCAACATGTCATTATTCCTGGGAGAAGTGGCTTCCCAGAAGGAACTTAGTGTGACTGAAGAGAGATGAGGCTGGCAATGCAAACAGGGATTAAACTTGCCCTTTAGTAGCCCATCGTCCTGAAAGGAATTGCTGTCAAATGAATGTCATGGCTATTAGTTTCCACTCGATGTTTCCTCACGGTTGCTGGTCATATTCTAACAGGATTAGACAGGATACGTTCAGAAAGAATGTTCCCAATGATGGGGAAGTCCAAATCTAAGGGTCATAGTTTGAGGATACCGGATAAACCTTTTAGAACTGAGGTGAGGAGAAATGTCTTCACCCAGAGAGTGGTGAATGTGTGGAATTCACTACCACGGAAAGTACTTGAGGCCAAAACATTGTGTGATTTCAAAAAGAAATTAGATATAGCTCTTGGGGCTAAAGGTTTCAAGGGATATGGGAGGAAGGGGGAATCAGGATATTGAATTTGATGATCAGCTATGATCATGATGAATGGTGGAGCAGTCTCGAAGGGCCGAATGGCCTACTCCTGCTTCTATTTCTATGTTTCTATGTTAAAGCAAAGACTGTATAGTACTACTTCACCACGAGGTGGCAATGGTGTATCAATATTTGAACACACACACTGGCAGTGCATATTAACAATTCACTCAAAACTTTGTTCAAAGAATTCAACTTGGCATATCATCTGAAAGTAAAACTAATTTGAGAGCAATTGCTACAGGCACATGAGGATCAATAATGTAAGGGTCTTAAAGCACTGTCCACTGCAGTTAATCTCAGATATCAGAATCTTCTGTCAGCGTTATTGGGCGATGAATTATGAAAATCATTTGCAATCTTCTATTAACGCTTAAAGTAATAAAGACCAAATATGCTGTGCTGTCAGAGTCTCCCTATTCTGGGGATTGAGCAACGATTATCATTAATTAATTAGATAGGGCACATAGTTCCTTGAAGCACATTTCTTAAAACTCGGATAGAGTGCTTGCTCCAATAAACAGTGCGTGTTTACAGCCAGGAAGAGAGTGTGACGACTCCGTGTAGAGGATTTGCTGCAAGCAGGGGCTGGATTTGCAAAGGCTGGCAGGTGGTGTGAAGTTGAGACGGTGACGCATTGAGGATCATATAGGATCAGTCATGATTTTGTTGAATGGCAGAGCAGACTCGATGGGCCGAATGGCCTACTGCTGATCCCGGGGTGGGTCGTTGCAGCAACATGTGAGAGGGAGCAGGTAGTGTCAGTGCAGGGAGCACTGGGTCACAGGCAGCTGTCAGCTTCCAGGACTGTGAGAGGGTGCTCACCTTCACAGAAGAATGAAGGTTGGCAGTTGGCAGCGGTAACCTTTCGCAGAGAAGCACACACGATGGAGGATGCAGTGCTGATCCAGACCTGGGCAGAATGTTATGGGCCAAGGTTGGCAAGTCAGTAAGAATTGCACATAGAAAGGCCTGCCTGAGACTTAGAGTGCAGGTTTAGCATATGGCCACCTTTCTCTGAATTATATTTAACTTACCAGCATGTGTCTAGGGAGTAGGATTTGGAGTAAATGGGTGGAATTTTCCTGTCCCGTCTGTCACGGGAATCGTAGTGGATGGTGGTGGGGGGGGAGGGGGGGATGTGGACCATGCCTGTTGACCTCGGACAGGATTTTCCTGTCTTGGGGCAAGCCCAATGTGTGTGGCATTGGAGTCCTTCTTTCTCACCCTGTGACTCCGCACTGCTTCAGTTAGCTCTGACACATGGGCAACCATACCAGGGCATTTTCTGGGCTGAAAGGGCATCTGTTTCGCGGCTCCCAAGGCTCAGATCTCCACCCTCCTGAGCTGGGCTGTTCTGGCCCTCCACCCTTCGAGGGAGACTCGCCACAGCCAAATCTTCCCCCACTGCCCCCCTCCACTCAGCCCCTCCAGCTCTGGTGAATCACATCTGGGGAGACACTCGGACTCACTGAGGTGGGCATAGCTGCGCTAGTGGAGGGTGTGCTGGTAGAACGAGATGGTACATTATCCAGGGGGTCTCAGTCCTAGGGACTCGGTTCCCTCACAGGCCCTCTATGGGACCCTGTGGGATACATAGGAGAGGATAGTGAGGGAAGATCAGTGCTGAGGATGACTGCAACACTATATTCTGCATTCTCTCCTTTCCTTCCTATGTACTCTGCACAGCGCACAAGAAACGACACTTTTCACTGTATCCCAATACATGTGACAATAATAAATCAAATCAAATCAAATCAAATGATGAGGAATGATGCTATTTGCACATGGCTGTTCACTCACTAACACTATCCCATTCTGCCCTCAGTAACACTATCCCATTCTGCCCTCAGTAACACTATCCCATTCTGCCCTCAGTAACACTATCCCATTCTGCCCTCAGTAACACTATCCCATTCTGCCCTCAGTAACACTATCCCATTCTGCCCTCCAACTTCCTGGCCAGCAGCACCCGGGTCCTGAGCTGTGCCAGTGGGTCAGTAAGACTCTGCCCCTCACATCTCTCCCCCGTGCTGATTGGCCCTCTCACTGCCCAACAGATGTTCCTCTCTGTAGTGTTCTGGTGACTGCTAACCGGCAAGCATGGCTTGTGTCATTCTCGCACCATCTCACCCTGCCAGATCTTGTGGGGTTGGTGAAACATTTGCGGCACGGTGGCACAGTGGTTAGCACTGCTGCCTCACAGCGCCAGGGACTGGGGTTTGATTCCCGGCTTGGGTGACTGTCTGTGTGGAGTTTGCACATTCTCCCCGTGTCTGCATGGGTTTACTCCCACAGACCAAAGATGGATGGGTTAGGTGGATTGGCCACGCCAAATTGCCCCTTAGTGTCAGGGGGGTGAGCTAGGGTAAATGCATGGGTTATGGGAATTGGTCCTGGGTGGGATTGTAGTCATTGTAGACTTGATGGGCCGAATGGCCTTCTTCTGCACTGTAGGATTCTATGGATTCCATGACACTGCCCCACAAACTCTACACCATTCCTTTGATATTGGCTTGGTTAACCACCTCATTCCCTGGCCTCCTGCTCTGCCTTAGGGGACACCAGTGAGCATTTCCGGGAAACAGACAGGCCTGGGGGGGGGGTCTTTGCATTGGAGGAGGGGGGTGGGGAAAGGTTTCTCACATCCACAATCTTCACGAACGGCAGTTTCAGCTGTGGTTACTACTTTCCCGTGAATTCCGCCCTCTCCCAAACTGGTCCCATCTCCTCATGTATCCACCATCACTAACTGTACAGCAATATTGCCTCTTAACCAATTAAAGCCTTTGCATTCGGAGATCAGAATAGATATGGGTTTGGCTTCAGGGTTAGGACACAGAAGTCTTCGCACTGCCGGGGTCCCCACCCTGGAATTGGAAATCTTAGCCCAGGAAAGGGTCTTCGGTACAACAGTGAGGAATTACCTCCAACCAGGACAGAGTCTCCATGAAAATAATTATGTTTTTGTGCGCTGGGGGGGTCACAGATCCTGCCATCTCACGGGAGATCCTGGCTGGTGACCAATCAAAATAGAGGTAGCTTATTCGAGAAGGCACTAAGCACAGAGAGACTTTGCTGGGAACGTACAGGGTCAAATTTGAAACATCGACTGGGGAGGGGTGTACACGAAGCTCCAATATAACCCAACCCTTCAAGCAGCACTTGTAGCAAAATCTGCAGATTGTAATTTCAAGAACTGGAGTCGAAGCAAGTCATCCTCAATGCTGAGGGACTGCCTAAGAAGGAGAAAAGAGATTTACCCACTGTCTTGCAGGGGAGAACTATTGCCTTCAGACTGAAACACAGTTACACTGAGGTGCAGCTGCAATAACCCAGGCACGCAGCACCCCCACAATCCAATACAAATGACGAAGACAGATAGTTCTCTGAGAAAAAGAACAAAGGTGGAAAAGTCACACCAGGGAATGGAGCAAGGAAAGCAGAGAGGAGTGCGGTCCCTGTGAATGAGCAGTGGGCAGTGAGTTTGATGTGCTGTGGAGAATATAGTTCCACAGCTCTGCTTTGTTCAATTGTAAATTAAAGCAAAAAGAGCCATGTGTTAAAAGTCCTTATGTCACACTCCAAAGCCTCTGAGAGTGAGGCACTCTGTTTAATGGGAGTTTTTGAACGGAGTGTAATGATTGCCTTCTAATAATCTGACACAAAAGGATAATACATTTCAATATAAGTTGTGAAAAAACTGTTTTGTACATAAAAGCTGGAGAAAACTTGGAGAAACGATTTAACGCCACAGTTGGTTATTATGGGCTGTTACCGATGGTGCTTGATTAGTTCAGCTGCTTCCTAGCTATTTATACTTTGAATCTCCTGCAAAACACACAAACATACATACAAACAAATACATGCACCACACAAACCACACACAAACACACACACAAATACACACATAAACACACACTCACATACAATACACAAGATACACACAGACACATGCACACACATACACGCACACACACACATATGCGTGAATGCACATACTCGTGCTTATACACACATGTGCATGCACACATATTCATACGCATGCACAACTCACATGCAAATTCACACATGCACACTCGCGCATGCACACATTCACACACACAAACACATTCTTTCTCTCACAAACACACACACGCAAACGTACTCTTTGTCTCACACACACACGCAAACTCGCTCATACACACCCCCACATGCACTCTCTCACACATACACACACATGCGCAACTGATTTCTATATACAAATATACTGCCACTACTCACAAGAATCCAGCAGAATCTAGCCAGATCATGTTTAGAACATACCTTTACCCATAATAGCCTCAGCAGCAAGTCCATTCAAACACACCACATTTCCTAACACAGGTCAAACCATTCCTTCATATATCGCATGTAACATAATCACAGAGGTCTGCAGCACAATGAATAGTGTTGCCACCTCTGAGCCCTGGGTTCAAGTCCCACTCTGGAGAAACAGAGTTAATGTTGCAGGTCAATATTCTTTCTTCAGAAAGGTCATCAACCTGAAATGTTAACTTGCTTTCTTTCCCCACAGATGCAGCATGACTTGCTGGGAGAGATTTTCCAGCATTTTCTGTTTCTATTTCAGATTTCCAGCATCCGCTGTGTTTAGCATTTTGTTTTTGGAAATGACTGGCCTGAACAACAGAGTTGTTCTCATGCTCTGTCAATGTGCCAGTCAGCAACCTTCACATTGCTCTGTCTATTTAATGATTTGATTTGATTTATTATTGTCACATATATTAGCATACAGTGAAAAGTATTGTTTCTTGCGCGCTGTGCAGACAAAACATACCGTTCATAGAGAAAGAAACGAGAGAGTGCAGAATTAGTGTTACAGTCATAGCTAGGGTGTAGAGAAAGATCAACTTAGTGCAAGGTAGGTCCATTCAAAAGTCTGACAGCAGCAGGGAAAAGGCTGTTCTTGAGTCGGTTGGAACGTGACCTCAGACTTTTGTATCTTTTTCCCAATGGAAGAAGGTGGAAGAGAGAATGTCCGGGGTGCGTGGGGTCCTTAATTATGCTGGCGGCTTTGCCCAAGGCAGCGGGAAGTGTAGACAGAGTCAATGGATCGGAGGCTGGTTTGCATGATTGATTGGAATACATTCATGACCTTTTGTAGTTCCTTGTGGTCCTGGGCAGAGCAGGAGCCATACCAAGCTGTGATACAACCAGAAAGAATGCATTCTATGGTGCATCAAAGAACAAAGAACAGTACAGCACAGGAAACAGGCCCTTCGGCCCTCCAAGCCTGTGCCGCTCCTTGGTCCAACTAGACCAATCGTTTGTATCCCTCCATTCCCAGGCTGCTCATGTGACTATCCAGGTAAGTCTTAAATGATGTCAGCGTGCCTGCCTCCACCACCCTACTTGGCAGCGCATTCCAGGCCCCCACCACCCTCTGTGTAAAAAACATCCCTCTAATATCTGAGTTATACTTCGCCCCTCTCACCTTGAGCCCGTGACCCCTCGTGAACGTCACTTCTGATCTGGGAAAAAGCTTCCCACCGTTCACCCTATCTATCCCCTTCATAATCTTGTACACCTCTATTAGATCTCCCCTCATTCTCCGTCTTTCCAGGGAGAACAACCCCAGTTTACCCAATCTCTCCTCATAGCTAAGACCCTCCATACCAGGCAACATCCTGGTAAACCTTCTCTGCACTCTCTCTAACGCCTCCACGTCCTTCTGGTAGTGCGGCGACCAGAACTGGACGCAGTACTCCAAATGTGGCCTAACCAGCGTTCTATACAGCTGCATCATCAAACTCCAGCTTTTATACTCTATACCCCGTCCTATAAAGGCAAGCATACCATATGCCTTCTTCACCACCTTCTCCACCTGTGTTGCCACCTTCAAGGATTTGTGGACTTGCACACCTAGGTCCCTCTGTGTTTCTATACTCCTGATGACTCTGCCATTTATTGTATAACTCCTCCCTACATTATCTCTTCCAAAATCAGTAAAAGTTGGTGAGAGTCGTAGCTGATGTGCCAAATTTCCTTCAGTCTTCTGAGAAAATAGAGGTGTTGGTGGGCTTTCTTAACTATAGTGTTGGCATGGGAGGACCAGGACAGGTTGTTGGAGATCTGGACACCTAAAAACTTGAAGCTCTCGACCCTTTCTACTTTGTCCCCATTGATGTAGACAGGGGCATGTTCTCCTTCACGCTTCCTGAAGTCAATGACAATCTCTTTTGTTTTGTTGACATTGAGGGAGAGATTATTGTTGCCGCACCAATGAGATTATAATCTATAATGAGATTATAATCTAAACACAACCCCATAGTTCAGCCTTTCCTCATTCACAATTACCATTCAATTTATCTGCTTATTTTCCTCAAGTCCTTGTGGATGGTTGAGTCGTCTTTGTCATGACTTGTTACTGACATGGCTGACGACACCGTCCTCCTCAAACTCCTCTCCTCTGCTACCCGGCTCAACTCTCACCAAGCTGACTGTGTTCACGTTGCCTCCAGCAATGTTCCTGTTTCCAATCCCACACTATTACCTCTGAAATTTCTCAAAGATCTGTCTGTGGTTCCTCACCTTCCTTATCTGTACACTGTCCCTTGACACTATGAACTGCAATCTCTGTCTGTGACCTGCTCCAGCCATACAACTCTTCATCATCTCTGCACCCCCTTAATTTTGGACTCGTGCACATCCCAAATTGAATTGTTCCACTACTGGAGGCAGTGCTCTGAACTCTCTTCGCTCTGGAATGCCCTCTCTGAACCTTAACACCTCTCTACCTCTCTCTCCTCACAGTGCCACAGTGGTTAGCACTGCTGCCTCACAGCTCCAGAGACCTGGGTTTGATTCCCAGCTTGGGTCATTGTCTGTGTGGAGTTTGCACATTCTCCTCGTGTTTGTGTGGGTTTCCTCCGGGTGCTCTGGTTTCCTCCACAGTCCAAAGATGTGTGGGTTAGGTGCATTGGCCATGTAAAATTGTCCCTTAGTGTCCTGAGATGCATAGGTTAGAGGGATTGGCGGGATAAATATGTGGGGTTACGGGGATAGGGCCTAAGTGGGATTGTTGTCAGTGCAGAGTCGATGGGCTGAATGGCCTCCTTCTGCACTATGTGGTTTCTATGATTCTAAACCACTACCTAAAACCTGCCACTTGAACCAAACCTTTATTCATCTGTTGTTTTTATGGTTCTCTATGCTTGAGTTTTGACTGATAATGCTCATGGGAAGCTGGTGAAGCTACACCAATATCAATGCCACTCAACATTACCTCTCCAACACTCATCTCCGTATGTTTGCTGCTTCTGTGTTGTCAGACTGCTGGCTCAACATACAGATGTGAACAGGTTGCAATTTCCTCCAGTGAAAAGCTAGGCAGGCTCAAACCATCAACAAACTCCATTCCCTTCACACACACACACACACACACAGACACACACACACACACACACAAACACACATGCACACACACACACACACACAAACACACATGCACACACACAAGCACACACACAAACACACACACACACACAGCCCCCACTCCGCTCCATTCCACAGTTACTGTCTCAGATTGAATCAGATGGTCTGGAACTGACCAGCCTGAGTTCAGCTTGACACCCGATACTCTCACAAAGACAATCTAATTTCAGCAATGGTGCTCATCCCTGCTCCTAACCTCAGTACACATTCACTAAAACTCTCATTCATGTCTTTGTTACTTCCAGCCTCCACGATGCCAATCTATCTGTGACTCCCCCCCCACCCCCACCCCTCCCTCTCACCCACATTCCATCCAACTCACTCAAATCTCTGATGCCCATACCGTATTCCACATCAAATCCCACACCAGTTCCCTCAGACCGTATCGAGCTCCCTCAGTCTGTATTGAACTCCCACAGCCCGTATCGAGCTCCCTCAGCCCGTATCAACCTCTCTCAACCCGTATCAAGCTCCCTCAGACTGTATCAAGTTCCCTCAGTCCATATCAAGCTCCCTCAATCTGTATCAAGTTCACTCAGACTGTATCGAGTTCCCTCAGATCGGATCACACTTTTTCAATCTGTATTGAGCTCCCTCAGACTGTATCGAGCTCCCTCAGCCTGTATCGAGCTCCCTCAGCCTGTATCGAGCTCCCTCAGCCTCTATCAAGTTCCCTCAGCCCGTATCAAGCTCCCTCAGACTGCATCGAGTTCCTCAGCCCGTATCAAGCTCCCTCAGACTGCATCGAGTTCCTCAGCCTGTATCGAGCTCCCTCAGACTGCATCAAGTTCCTCAGCCCGTATCAAGCTCCCTCAGACTGCATCGAGTTCCTCAGCCCGTATCAAGCTCCCTCAGAATGTATCGAGTTCCCTCAGCTTGTATCGAGATCCCTCAGCCTCTATTGAGTTCCCTCAGACTGTATCGAGTTCCCTCAGACTGTATCAAGTTCCCTCAGACTGTGTCGAGTTCCCTCAGTCTGTATCGAGCTCCTTCAGACTGTATCAAGTTCCCTCAGACTGTATCGAGTTCCCTCAGACTGTATCGAGTTCCCTCAGACTGTATCGAGCTCCTTCAGACTGTATCAAGTTCCCTCAGACTGTATCGAGTTCCCTCAGACAGTATCGAGTTCCCTCAGACTGTATTGAGCTCCTTCAGACTGTATCGAGTTCCCTAAGACTGTATCGAGCTCCTTCAGACTGTATTAAGTTCCCTCAGACTGTATCGAGCTCCTTCAGACTGTATCGAGTTCCCTAAGACTGTATCGAGTTCCCTCAGCCTGTATTGAGTTCCCTCAGACTGTATCGAGCTCCCTCAGACTGTATCGAGTTCCCTCAGCCTGTATCGAGTTCCCTCAGACTGTATCAAGTTCCCTCAGTCCGTATCGAGTTCCCTCAGACTGTATCGAGTTCCCTCAGACTTTATCGAGTTCCCTCAGCCTGTATCGAGTTCCCTCAGACTGTATCGAGTTCCCTCAGACTGTATGAAGTTCCCTCAGTCCGTATCGAGTTCCCTCAGACTGTATCGAGTTCCCTCAGACTGTATTGAGTTTCTGCAGATCGTATTGAGTTCCCTCAGTCTGCAGCAAGCTCCCTCAGACTGAATTGAGGTCCCTCAGTCCGTATCGAGTTCCTTAGACTGCATCGAGTTTCCTCATGCTGTATCGAGTCAGTGGGCTTGCTGCTATATTGCTGGTTTAGCAATCGAGGAAGTCCTGTTCCCAGTTCCTGATCACTGGCTACTGAGCTTTACCGAATTAAGCATGTGGGTGAACATGCTTCAGGAATCCACAGTACTCTGTTAACCTAGCTATCGGCTATGATTACCCATTTATCAAATATTCAAGCAATGGTACTCATTGGTTTCTGCCCCTGAATAATTGCTTTATCTTCTAGGTGTGTGCCAAAGGCTGAATTCACCTCTTCGGGGTAGGATTTATTTGAATATGATCCATTAAGTTAGGATGAGGGTTATTATTGTTGTACAAATGTTGTTGGCGGGATTTTTGTCAGAATTGTAAGTCAATTCTTGATGCACAATCACTTTTTAACCATGTAACTCTTTCTTTATTCCTTTTAAATTACTGTGTGTAGACTGGTTATTGTATGGACCTGTATACGGAGGGTCAGGTGGTGGTAGAGGAACATCGTGCTGAAAGAAGACTGAAGGTATCTAAGAAATGTGTAGTCTGGGAATGAAGAGGAGCATGATGGTTAATATGGCCAAGTCAGTACCTTGATAAAATGAACAAGTTCTGAAAAGTGAATTAAACTTCAGAAGTGCTTGCACGAGGGAAAAGATGTAGGCTTCTCTTTGTTAAGGTTAATAAACATGTCTCCCTCTCTTAGTTTTGGAGATAAGAACAGTGTTAGAGATTCCAAAGCAGAGCCAAGCTGACTTTATTACTTCAAGCATGGCCTGGGGTTACTGCAAGGGGCTCAGCCAGGGGGCATGTGGAGTGAACTCAATAGGTGAAAAACAGGCTTTACCAAACGTGACACAAGGCTAGTTTTCAGAAAGAGCAAACATATTGTCGCTGCAGTGGTTAGAGTGACCTAATCTGACACAGAGCACTCATCAGCATGTTGACCACTAAGACAAACTCTGACTAGTAGGGAAGCTAAACAACAGATCTTATTGTAAGTATGTAATATGGCTCAGTGCCTTCATTGAGGTGTAACTCATTTAGTAGAAGAATATCCAAGTTGTTGTGTACCATTGATACCCAGAGTAAAAGCTAGAACTCAAAGGCTAGGTTCTTAAAATTCATTTGTGGAACATGGGCCTCTCTGGCTGGCAAGCATTTATTGTCCATCCCTGGTTGTCCTTGAGAAGGTGGTGGTGAGCTGCCTTCTTGAATCGCTGCAGTCCATGTTCTATGGGTTGACCCACAATGCCGTTAGGGAGGGAATTCCAGGATTTTGTCTCAGCGACTGCGAAAGAATGGTGATACATTTCCAAGTCAGGAGAGGCTTGGAGAGGAGCTTGTCAAAGCATCTCTGAAGAGATCAAACATGTCTCTGGATTGTGGCCAACCACAATGGAGAAGGAGGCATCGAGAACGTTGAGAGACTTCGCTGGAAGACGCAGAGGTGAGGCTGATGCGTCGGAGAGTGCAGTAACATTTGAACATCTTGGCCAGAATTCTCCAGCCGTTAATGCCGGCGGGATTCTCCAGTCCTGCCGGCAACGCACATGTGCCGACAGGTTTCCCATCGGCGTGGGATGACATCAGCGAGAACTCCCATTTACAGCGGCAGGACCAGAGAGTCCCATCACTAGCAAACAAACACGCGCCACCTCCCGCCGGCGGGAAACACGCGGCCGGGGGGCCGGAGAATCTCACCCCTCATCTGCCTGACCCTTCAGTCACCACCTACATGTGGCAGGTTCTGCAGATCACGCATCGGAATTACCAACCATCTTAAAAGCCATGAAAGTGGAGTGGAAGCAAGTCACCCTCAATCCCGAGGGATTGTCTAAGAAGAAAATTGGGAGGGCGGGCAGTGGGATTACCCTGTGCATTATCTGCAGCAAAATATTAACTGCGCTTAAAAACAATCTGTTTATGATTTGACTACAAGTAGCTGGAGGAAGTCTTCCTGTATGATATTTTCAAAATAAGTGTTGCCACAACAGCATTGGTACTAGGGAGCAGCCAATGAAGCCAGAGATAGGTGAGAGCAAAGGAGCAATTCATTCAGTCTTAAATTCTGAAGCTTAGAATCCAATTAATTCCACAATAAAATCTGGCAATTTTGATAGCAAAAACAAACGGCACACATTTCATTTTCAATTAATTAACTGTTCTGATATATAATTTACATATTAATTATTTTAAGTTTAATTGCGCTGTCATTTCAGCCTCAAGTAACTTTTCGATAAGAAAATTCTTCCATATTCAGTTATTAAGTTCAAATACTGCTACATGCTGAGCTCATTTGTGGAATTTAATAAATTATATTCTTGCTTCCCTATTCAGAGCGAAAGCTCTCAGGTTTGCTCCCTGCTCTGTGCCAGTTAGCTGGTCCCATCCAGAAATCAGTGGGGACGTTACAAATTATTCGCAGTGTTGAAAGTGAAAAAGGAACCAGAGGATCAGAGTATTTTTGGGGTAGGGTGGAGGGAGTGGTGTTTGGGGGAAATCGAAGGAAATCAAGGGGTGACACGGTGGCACAGTGGTTAGCATTGCTGTCTCACAACACCAGGGACTTGGGTTCAATTTCAGCCTTGGGTGACTATGTGGAGTCTGCACGTTCTCCCTGTGTCATAGAATCATAGAGGTTTATAGCATGGAAACAGGCCCTTTGGCCCAACTTGTTCACGCTGCCCTTTTTTTTTAAACCACTAAGCTAATCCCAATTGCCCGCATTTGTTGAGTGGGTTTCCTCCGGGTGCTCTGGTTCCCTCCCACAGTCCAAAGACGTGCGGGTTAGGTTGATTGGCCATGCTAAATTGCCCCTTAATGTCAGGAGGATTAGCAGGATAAATATGTGGGGTTTCAGGGATAGGGCCTAGGTGGTTTTGTTGTTGGTGCAGACTTGATGGGCCGAATGGCCTCCTTCTGCACTGTGGGGATTCTATGATTCTATTAGACTTTCCAGGGGTATTAGGAACAATTCATGGAGACGCCTGGGAAATTTCCTGATTTCTCATTAGCCGGTAAAACATTTGTCATAACTCCTAAGGAGTAAAGGGTCCCAACATTATTACGGTAAATGAATCTCAGAATCATAGAACCCTGACGTGCAGAAGGAGGCCATTTGGCCCATCGAGTCTGCACTGGAATCCGACTGAGCATCCCACCCATGCCCACTCCCTGCCCTATCCCCATGACCCCATAATTTATCCCTCTAATTCCCCTAACCTGCACATCTTTGGGCTGTGGGAGGAAACCAGAGCACCCGGAGGAAACCCACGCAGACACAGGGAGAAAGTGCAAATTCCACACAGACACAGACAGTGACTCGAGGCTGGAATTTAACCTGGGTCCCTGGCGCTGTGAAGCAGCAGTGCTAACCTGTGTTACTGTGCCACCCCATAATAATGCAATCATATGCAAGTGATTTTACCTCTTTCTCAAATTCAGAGATTGAGAATTATGATTGATACAATCTCACACTAAGTCCAAAAACTTTACCGTAATGGCATGGTGGCACAGTGGTTAGCACTGCTGCCTCACAGCGTGAGGGACCCGGATTTGATTCCCGGCTTGGGTCACTGTCTATGCGGAGTCTGCACGTTCTCCCCATGTCTGAGTGGGTTTCTTCCGGGTGCTCCAGTTTCCTCCCACAATCTGAAAGACGTGCTTGTTAGATGTATTGGCTATTCGCCCTCTGTACCCAAACAGGCACCAGAGTGTGACGACTCGGGGATTTTCACCATAACTTAATTGCAGTGTTAATGTAAGGCTACTTGTGACACTAATAAATAAATTTAAACTTAACTTAAAACTTAATTTTGAATAAAATAGTTTCAATTCAATTAAACTTTTACCCATCAGGTGGTCAATCTGAGATGTTTGTCGGTCATGTAGGACTGATCTTGGACTGAGTTCTTCTTCCTTGGTTCACCAGGACTCCTCCCTTCGACATGTATCTTCTGTCTTCCTTCCTTAGTGGTAATTTTTCAGTGGTATATGCACAGAATGCAGTTTGTGAAGTAACTCCTGCACATTCCACTTCAGGATGTAAATTGGCTAGTTGGGTGCATGATGGGGTGTTTGTTGGTTAGCGTATTCCCAAATTGTCTTCCATTGGCTTAACCATATAAGGATTTCTTCCTGCCACTGTGATTACTTGTCTAGCTTCAATCAGTTTGCCACCATTAGCGTTGGCACAGTGCCACAGTGGTTAGCACTGCTGCCTCACAGCGCCAGGGACCCGGTTTCAATTCCAGCCTCAGATGCCTATTTATGTGAAATTTGCACATTCTCCCCATGCCTGCATCAGTTTCCTGTGGGTGCTCCGGTTTCCTCCCACAGTCCAAAGATGTGCAGGTTAGGTTAGAATCATAGAATCCTCCAGTGCAGGAGAAGGCCATTCGGCCCATCAAGTCTGCACTGACCACAATCCCACTCAGGCCCTATCCCCATAACCTCAGGCATTTACCCTAGCTAGCCCCCTGACACTAAGGGGCAATTTTAGCATGGCCAATCCACCTAACCCGCACATCTTTGGACTGTGGGAGGAAACCGGAGCATCTGGAGAAAACCCACGCAGACACGGGGAGAATGTGCAAACTCCACACAGACAATGACCCGAGGCCAGGAATCAAACTCAGGTCTCTGGAGCTGTGAGGCAGCAGTGCTAACCACTGTGCCACTGTGCCGTCCCTTTTTTTTCAAAGGTTAATAGAATCATAGAATCCCTACAGTGCAGAAGGAGGCCATTTGGCCCATCGTGTCTGCACCAACCACAATCACACCCAGGTCCTAACCCCGTATCCCCTTGTATTCACCCCACTAGTCTCCCTGACACCAAGGGGTAATTTAACACGGCCAATCAACCTAACCCACACATCTTTGGACTATGAGAGGAAACCAGAGCACCCGGAGAATGTGCAATCTCCACACAGACAGTGACCCGAGGCTGGAATTGAACCTGGGTCCCTGGTGCTGTGAGGCATCAGTGCTAACCACTGTGCCACCGTGCCGCCGCCATGATTGGTCATGCTAAATTGCTCCTTAGTGTCAGGAGATTAGTAGGGTATATACATGGGGTTGCGGGAATAGGGTCTGGGTGGGATTATTGTCGGTGCAGACTTGGTGGGCCAAATGGCCTCCTTCTGAACTGTAGGGATTCTATGATTCTATGAACTGTTCTATTTCAATTCAGCAGCATCACTACAATTAACAAGTAGTGATGTGATTAGTAGGTATCACATCCATCCAGTTTCCACATGACAAATACTGCTCTGAATTTGTAACCAGTCCATTAACCGTTTCCTTCCTAATATTTGCAAATTGTTGCCAAGTGTTGCATGGTCAAATTTTTACGGGCGGCACAGTGGCACACAGCACCAGGGACCCAGGTTTGATTCCCGGATTGGGTCACTGTCTGTGTGGAGTTTGCACTTTCCCCCTGTGTCTGCGTGGGGTTCCTCTGGGTGCTGTGGTTTCCTCCCATAGTCCAAGGTGTGTGGGTTAGGTGGATTGGCCATGCTAAATTAATCCCTAGGGGAATTAGCAGGGTAAATGTGTGGGGTTGCGGGAATAGGGCCTGGGTGGGATTGTGATTGGTACAGACTCAATGGGCCGAATGGCCTCCTTCTGCACTGTCGGAATTCTATGATTCTATGAAATTTCCAGGAACGCATCCAGCCAAGACTTGGGAACCCGAGCAGTAACAGAACATATTGCAGCACGTATGGCATTACAGGTAAGGTACATGAGTGAATAACTATTCTTGGAAAGTAATGGGATAGCAAAAGAAAGCAAGGCTAAAACTGAAAAAAAGGGGCTGTCAAGAAACTGTGCAAAGGGCTGTATAATGATCTAGCAGGATTCAAATCCAGCCCAGATTCATACAATTAAACTTTTTTCACAACTGTTGGCCTTGAGGATCTTCGATTTGGCAGTTCGTGTAGATGTGGTTCCTAATGTATCCTGGCTTACTACTAAAATGACAGTTTCACTCGACAGAAACAAGAAGATGGAATAAGAGCTGAGGCATATACGGATATAACAACTGCTAGTGAGAGCTCAACTTCTTCTAATCATTCTAACCCCTGACATGGGTCTCAATAGTGTCCCATTCCATCATTAATGTCTCTGACATTAGTCAGCCCAAAACCTCACATAGAAACAATTAAGAATGCATTTGGAATGTTTTGGGGATAATCTAAGTAGGAAAAGTTTACAATATATCAAAGCATAAACAACGACGGGAACCACTTTCTTGTGAAGTGTACAGGGTTGCCTCAGTTTTACTAGATCAAGAGCTGGTGTCCTAGCTCAGCAGGAAACCTGAGAACCATATAATTACAGTGCCACATTGAGCAAATAATAGTCAATTCATGATTCAATTAGAAATGCCCGTTATACTTTGTCTTTATAGCCTGTACCAGTCAGGTAAGCGCTCAAGCACAATGATTTGCAGACACCACCTCACCAGAGGTGCTCCAGCCTCCATGGAAGGCATAGTGGCATAGTGGTTAGCACTGCTGCCTCACAGCGCCAGCGACCCGGGTTTGATTTCCGGCTTCAGTCACTGTCTGTGTGGAGGTTGCACATTCTCCCTGTGTCTGCGTGGGTTTCCTCCAGGTGCTCCGGTTTCTCCCACGGTCCAAAGATGTGCTGGTTAGGTTGATTGACCATGCTAAATTGACCCTAGTTTCAGGGGGATTAGCAGGGTAAATATGTGGGGCTATGGGGATAGGATGGATTTGTTGTCGGTGTAGGCTCGATGGGCCAAATAGCCTCATTCTGTAATGTAGGGATTCTATTACTCTAAAAACGCAGACGGACTTGTGGCTGTAAATTGTGACATTTCTGTGCAGTGTTGTTATTTAAACATGTGCAAATAGAGGAAGGAATGGTTTCCATTATGATTGCCTTAAAAGAAATAAATAGCAGGTAAGAACTACCTAGCACCCAACTGCAGCATGGAGAAACCATTCCACTCACTGTGGCCTAGTGTTAAGGTTCGGTTTCAATGTCAACTACATATTAACTCCACTGTCAGTTTAGCTCACCACAAGTGGCTAATGATAAAAGGAAGTTAATTAGCCTTTATTAAATAACAATGACAATTGATGTACAGCAACCATTTACACAAATTAACCTGCTTGATTAGATTAGTGCTCTCAATCATTGCACATATATTTCCTTCACTGGCCAGATGCCGAGTGTTCCCCCTCCACCACCACCCCCACCCACCCCTCCCCAGGTCCAAGGACATCAAGTAAACCAGTGCAGTATCAGTGACAAGATCAGTCATTTGGATTTCTGCCAATCACAAATTGATTTGCTAAGTGTTATTGAACCGAAAGCTCGTTGAAGTTAACTCCTACCCTCAGATTGAGAGAGTGGTTGGCAAAGCACATGAGGATCTTGGGTTTCATGAACAGAGGTATGGAGTACAAAAGACAGGGGGGAGGAAGAGATTTTGCACAGTGGTTTCAGGGTGGGTGGGGATGTTAGTTTTAACGTTAGGTTGAGAAAGCTTGGGTTGTTCTCCTTGGAGTAAAGGAGACTGAGGGGAGATTTGGAGGTGTAGAAGATTATGATTGCTTTGGATAATGTGGACAACGCAAGCTATTCCCATTAGTGGACAGCACTGATCTGTTTGTGACAAAAGGTACAGGTGGGAATGTGAGGTGGAACATTTCTTATACAATGAGTGACAATGACCTGGGACGTGCAGCCTACAAGTGAGTGGAACTGGAGACAATCAATGATTTCAAAAGGAAATTGGATGGACGCTTGAAAGAAATAAACATGTAGGGCTATGGGGATCAGGCAAGAAGTGAGACCGACTGGATTGCTTCACTGTGAGCTAGCATGAGTGCGATTGTCTGTTTGGCTTCCTTATGTACAGCAAATGACTCCATGGGTGGGATTTTCCAGCTGCACTCACTGTCAAGACCAGAAATTCTGACTCAAAGTCAACAGACCTGCAAATGGTCTGCCAAATTTTCTATCCCGCCTGCTACGGGCAGGATGAGAAAATTCTGTCCCATAACTCTATAAACAGAGGATAATGACCCACCAAGATGAGCTGGTGAATACTTCCACAAACCAAGGGTTAGGAAAATATCATGGTAAACTCTCAGGATTGTTGATTGGCTACATGCTCTATCCAGCCTTAAGAAGCTTAGCCACGGTGGCACAGTGGTTAGCACTGCTCCCTCATAGCACCAGAGACCCAGGTTCAGTTCCCGGCTTGGGTCACTGTCTGGGCAGAGTATACATATTCTCCCCGTGTCTGCATGGGTTTCCTCCGGGTGCTCCGGTTCCCTCCCACAGTTTGAAAGACATGCTGGTTAGGTGCATTGGCTATGCTAAATTCTCCCTCAGTGTACCCAAACAGGCGCCGGAGTGTGGTGACTAGGGGATTTTCACAGTAATTTCATTGCAGTGTTAATGTAAGCCCACTTGTGACATTAATAAATAAAAAACAATAGAGAAAGGAAAGCAACAAAGGTGATCCTGAAACCATAGGAGCGTAAATCAATCAGATATTCTCCCCTCTGTGGTATTCATTCCTTTTATATATAATTTAGGTCAAACAAGGTGGCACAGTGGTTAGCACAGCTTCCTCACAGTCTTGGGTGACTGTGGAGTTTGCACATTCTCCCTGTGTCTGCATGAATTTCCTTCGCTTGCTCCGGTTTCCTCCCACAGTCCAAAGGTGTGCAGATTAGATGGACTGGCCATGCTAAATTGCCTCTTAGTGAGCCAAGATGTCTAAATTGGGGGGATTAGAGGGGAAAATATGTTGGGTTATGGGGATAGGACCTGGTGGGATGGATGCTCTGTCAAAGAGTTGGTGCAGACTCAATGGGCCAAATGGCCTCCTTCTGCACTGTAGGGATTATATGAATCTTATCTGATAATGGAGTCACCAGAATTAATAATTTTCCAGTTAAACCATGTATATCCTTTAGTTTCCAGTGTGCATCTCACTCCTGAGAATCCTTTATTTAAATGTAGAGAGGAAAATAAATCTGGCACCTGAAAGTAGAAAGTAATAGAAATGGATTGCAATTACAGTTCAGGATCCCACCCAAAAGGTTAATCGTTTCAGATTCAGACTGACTCCAGTATTAGCTATTTTTAGTGAATATATACATACATACACGCATACATGCTTCCAACAAACACGAGAGTAAATATACCAATCACATAAATGGGATTGAAAAATATCATTCTTTTTCATCTGGTGTGTCCTGCATATTTATAAAAGTTAACTTCAGATGTACAGTATGATGAGCTCAGTTTTCTCCATCCCTATTTTTGTACATCCACCATTTTCATCGCTTCACCATTGGCAGCCACTGCTTCAGCCACCTAGGCCTTAACCTCCCTGAACTCCTCCACATCTTGTCTCCTCCATTAAGTAGCTCCTTGGACCTTAACCTCTACAACCATGGGTTTACTCAACTGCCCTAATATCTCTGAGGGTGGCCTGCATTGGAAGTCACCAATACCGGACACAGTTGCAATGCAGTGTGGGTGACGTAATCACCTTCGCGAAGGTGGCATCATGGATGGAGACAATGGTGGAGGGTGGGTGGGGGAAACTATGGAAACAAACATGTTTTTGAGCCCCTGTCACATTGAGGCTGTTGCAGATGAGGAAAGGATTGAGAACAGGGCCCTGCCAGTTCTTTACTCAGATGCGTATACTCAAGGTTAAACTATCGGACATGAAGCCATTTATTTGTGTACAGTGGCCAGGCCAGCTAAAGATGGGCCATCTGGCTCCCCTAATCTCTTTATGTGGCTCATGTCAAAGTTTGTCTGTTAATGTTTCTGTGAAATTCCTTGGGATATGTCTACTCTATTAAAGATGCTTTATACAAGCGATGGCATGTACGTTGCATTTATCGGTCCCCGAAACCAAGGGTGGGATTTTCCAGCCCACCCCTCGTGGCCTGTTTTCTGGCAGTGGAGGTGACTCGCCATTGACCAGTGGAGGAATCTGTGGCCCTGCAGAAATGAATGTCGATGTGCATTGCTTGCCCTCCAAGTTACCAGGGGCCGCCTTCAACAGGACCGGAAGACCCCGCTGACAGAAAATCACACCCTTAAGGCTAATGTCCCGTACAGGATCAATTGGAAGAGAATTTTATGCCTTTCACCCAGCACCTAGTTTACGCTGATAGCACCTGACACTGACTTAGAAACAGACAGCTACTGAAGGCACCGCTTCTGATGAGCTGAACACAAATGAAGTCAGCAAGTGACCTTTGCAGTTGTAAAAGAAATGGAACTTCTCATTATGGATGAGGGGAGGTATAAATTCTTGATTCCTAAAGACGAATGTCGGAGTGTGACCATTTGTCTTTAAGTGAAAAGTGTCCCACCCCACTAAGACATCACTATTTTTCATGAAGCAGTCGCCTGGTGCTAACTTGAGCTACTTTTGTAGAGCAGGTAGGAGACGATTACATTCCATTCTGAGGAATGCCTTTGCCCTTTCTTGGCAAATCACTCTTGTTCCCTCACTTTCTTTTCTTGTGTGTGATTATCTCAGGAGAACGCGAAGAGCCTGCCCTTGCTTCAAGGACATCATTTGTCACCATTACATTTTATTGTGTCTCTCTCCCAAACCCCGTAGCCCCTATTGACAGCACAAGTGGGGCCAAGAGCAACGAGAAATGATTTGCAGACATAGAAAATGCAAAGAAAAAGGCACCGTCGGTTTCCAGGGAGCAGTGATATGAAGTAGATGACATTATCGGTGTAATTGGCTGGTGGATTGTGTCCCAGTTGCTGCACCCGCCATCAGAATGATGGCGAACAGATGAGGTTTAATAATTTAC
Source organism: Mustelus asterias (assembly GCF_964213995.1). Taxonomy (NCBI): domain Eukaryota; kingdom Metazoa; phylum Chordata; class Chondrichthyes; order Carcharhiniformes; family Triakidae; genus Mustelus; species Mustelus asterias. Next base: position 58,627,815 of record NC_135808.1, read on the forward strand.
ATTGTTAATGACAGGCAAAGGCTGCACCAGCGTATTGAACATATAATTTAGGCTGAAACACCAGTGCCACACTGAGGGAGTGCTGCACTGTTGAAGTTGCCATCTTTTAAGTTAAGGGACCCTCGTCTGCCTGTACAGGTGAAAGATTCCATGGCACTGTTCAAAAGAAGGAACATTAGAGTTTTTCTGGTCTCCTTGCCAACTGTTATCGCCAAACTATCACCAACAAAAACTGATTAATTGATCATTCAGCTCTCAGCTATTTGTGGGGTTTTATAGAGGCCATTCAACCCATCAAGTCTGTACAGACTCTGACAGATCATCCCATCCAGGCCCTATCCCCCAAACCCCACGTAATTACCCCATTAATCCCCCTTACACATCTTGGCACACTAAGGAACAAGTTACCATAGCTAATCCACCTAACCTATACATCTTAGGATGCTAAGGAGTAATTTAGCATGGCCAATTCACCTAACCTAACCATCTTGGAACACTAAGAGGCAATTTAGCGTGGCCAAGCCACGTAACCTGCACATTTTTTGTCTGTGGGAGAAAACCAGAGCACCCGGAGGAAACCCACACAGACACGGGGAGAATGCGTAAACTCCAAACAGACAGTGACCCAAGGCTGGAATCGAACCCAGGTCCCTGGCACTGTGAGGCAGCAGTGCTAACCACTGTGCCACCGTGCCGCCCCAAAAGCACTTTATTGGTTGTTGCATTATTGCTAGTCTAACAACAGTGATTAGGGTAATTCACTGGCTGTGAAGTGCTTTGGGATCCTCTAATTTGCCACGGTGGCACAGTGGTTAGCACTGCTGCATCAAAGCACCAGGGACCTGGGTTCCATTCTGACTTTGGGTCGCTTAGTGTGTGGAATTTGCACATTCTCCCCGTTTCTGTGTGGGTTTCCTCCGGGTGCTCCGGTTTTCCTCCCACAGTCAAAGATGTTCAAATTAGGTGGATTGACCATACCCCTTCGTCTTCCAGGATGTGTGCATTAGGTGGGTTAGCCATGCTAAATTCTAGCTTAGGGGGACGGGGCGGGGAAAGAGGGGGAAGGGTCTGGATGGGATGCTCTTTCGGGAAGTCGGTGCAGACTCGATGGACCAAATGGCCTCTGACTGTAAGGATTCTACAGTTATAAACATGTGAAAGATACTAAATAAATAAAAGTATTTCTTCGACAAATCATATAAAAGCTTCAGTCTCCATTTGTGTTAAAGGGGAACAGAAAAAGTCCCTCAATTTAGTTTGAGTGCCTTGGGTATTATGCAATGATTATACCTGAAGCCCATCAAAATATCAGGTGCTGGATGGTATCATAAAACTGTCAGCTTGTTAATAGACAGAGGATCAGATTTCCTCTGTTGATTTTGTAGTTTAATAGACAGTATTGAAAAGAAATTAACCGCCATTGAAAGAAGAAATAAATCCTTGTCCAGGCACAATGTAGTCTTTGATTCCATATATCACAAATGATACTGCAGTCCAGCCCTGGGTCAATCAAATCCGATTCAGACTTTGAGGTGGTTTACTCTTGTTGAATGGTATGGATCACAAAACGCCTGCGTAATCATCATGCTATTCAATCTGGAGCTTTGCAGTTTCATGATCCTTCTGAAAGATCAGCTGATGAATAGTGTATCACAATGGACTCAATTGAGGATTCAGAAGAATCTTTTTTCCAACTGGTACGTCTCACCCGCTTTCTATAAAAATTGGCTTCAAGCTTCCAGTAAATATATCCATAAAGAGCCCACTTAACAATGTCGGTATTCTCTCATTATAGACACGACCATCACCTTTCAACTTGTATCTCAATTTATTACACTCCCCGCACTCTGGGATCCATAGACTGTTACATAAGGCTTTCACAAGTCATCAGATGTTTTAGCTTTCTATATATTGACTCTCCAGCTCTCAATTCAGCACTCAGCAGCCAAGGGGATTTACCATAAAACCATAAGACGCATGAACAGAAGTAGGTCATTCAGCCCATCAAGTCTGCTCCACCATTCATTGACATCTTGACTGATCTGAAATGATAACCCTCAGCCCTTTGGTCTGAGACTCTCCCAAAGGGGAAACAACCTCTCAGCATCTACTCTGTCAAGCCCCCTGAGAATCCTAAATGTCTCAAAAAGGTCATCAATAAATAAGTGAAATTAAAATAGAAGAGGTCAGCAAGAAAAATATTATCCTAACAACACAGGCACAGCAATCAACTTATTCTCCCCCGCGTTAAAATTTCCAAGTAAGCTGGGGAGTTAGAAACTTGCATCTCATTTTGAATTGAGTTTGAGGCAGAGGGCGGAATCTCCCACTACAGCCAGCAGTGGGAAGCTTGGCAGTCAGGGGAACTTAATCTGACGTGAGGCCAAAAAGAAATTTCCCGATGGCGGGATGATTAAGCTGTGTCGAGCTTCCCAGCGAGCAATGTCAGTAAGCCCTTTTGCACACATTAGCAAGTCATGTGTGCCCATTAAAAGGTTACTTCTCCAGAATTAAGTTTTCCTGACCTCCAAATGAAGTTCTCCACCCGCGAAAAATTAGAATGATCACTTTTCCGACTACAAACAGTTGGTGACACGCAGCTGGCAAGGTTGACTTCTTTCATGATTAATATGGTGAATTTCTGCTGCATTGTCCTCCTTGGGGAGTGTTTGTAAATGTCAGCCTCTGCTTGAGACCCGGTGGTGGCAGTACATGTTGTGTGGAGGGTAATCAGGAAAGGGAGGAAGTGTTAGCGGGAAAGGGTGGAGTGGTGACCAGGCAAAGATGGATAGGATAGTGCAAGCTGTTAGGTGCCCTTTAAATATGGCGCCCAGACCTATGACATTACAAGTTAATGGCGAGGACGGCGATTTCCTGCTCACCCCTGTCACAAGAATAGGCAAGCTTCTCGTAGATGCATGTTTAATTAGCTGAATAATGCACGACCGCGTGCGGTCAGCTGTCTTGTCCCCCAATGGAAGTAACTCCCATTTCCACACCTGACACCAAACTGAGGTTCCAGAGTGGAATATTCTGCCTTATGTCTTAATGTTTCACACAGCATCGCACATTGGAGAGCCAAATTGTAACTGGCTGACACACACATACACACATGCACATAGGCAAGTATGCACACACATGCACGCACACACACAAACGTGCATGTACACACATGCGCACACACACACATGCACACACACGCATACATGCACGCACGCACACAAACATAAACACACAGACACAGACACTAGGAAATAATCTAATTGATTCCCATTGACCAGTCTTGTTAAAACAGCAGTCCGAAAGACGTGCTGGTTAGGTGCATTGGCCATGCTAAATTCTCCCTCAGTGTACCCGAACGGGCACCGGAGTGTGGTGACTAGGGGATTTTCACAGTGTGGTGAACCATCGTTGGTTCCCACTGTGGGATTGTTCTAATGTTGTTGTTGGGTTGTACTAATGTTGTTGTTGGGCTAGGGTGGGATTGATACACCTGTGGTTGTAACTGTTGTGGCACATCCCAGTCGGGCTCCGCCTCCTGGGAGAGGTATAAGACCCCCTGCTCGGGCGGGACCTCTTCAGTCTGGGATAGTGTGTTAAAGTTCTGATAGTTCCATTGTTAGTTAACAAAAGCCTTCTTTTACCGAAGCTTTGTGCCTCGTGTCCAATTGATGCGCATCACACAGTAACTTCATTGCAGTGTTAATGTAAGTCTAACTAATAAACTGACACTAATCAATAAACTTTAAAAAAACTTAAATTTAAGCACTAATTATTTTGTTGAAGAAGCCATGGACATCAGGACAATCTTAATTCTGGCATTTCACCCCAGCAATTTACCTCATGCCTGCCCACCATTATCATATCTTGTAATGGTGTGTTCTAATCAACATAAAAATTCTATAACAAATAAAAACCATGTTGCGTTATAATCTACACATATAATACTTAAAAAATGCGAGTGCATATCCCAGCAATGGTGTATTATTTCAGACGAGCTGATTTTCCATGATGCATTTAATCTGTGGCCTGGGGCATAGTATTGATGACTAACCTGATTGCATTTCATGAGGGAACAAGGAATGCCTAGATGTAAAGGAATGGAGCATGAATGGGGCAATGGAGCTTAGCAAGGGTTGAGGAACAGCAGGGCGCAGGATTTTAAAATGATCACCACTGGAGTTCAAGGGAAACAGTTACACATGTTTTTTTCTGCTTTACTTTCAAGTAACTGCGAACAAACTCAGGTCACTCAGCTCAGCACAGTTCTATCAGGTTCCAAACTATTTCCCACATGTTCCAAAAGACCCTCTCCCCTTCAGCAGAGTCTGCACGGAGTTTGAAAACTGCCTGTTCATCCACTTCACTGAACAGCCTATGTAATTACTAGCACTGGAGAGGCAACTGACTGCAAGGGCAGCTATTCTGAAAGACTTACTTTCCCTTCCATGGATGTGATCTGTCTGTTTTCATTCAGTTGGTAAGAAAACCCAGATATGTCTTTAGAATCTCAGTATGTTTATTTTTTTAATCAACAACAAGGGTTGTGGTTCACAGCACATACCATATTGTTGAGTCCTGGCTTCCCTGTCCAGAGGAAAAGCCAGCAAGATTAATCTGCAGTCCATCAGAGTGGCACACATAGAGTGACAATGGGACCAAGAATGACTAAGGATTTCACCATGGCTGCAGAAATTGGTGAATAGGAACAGCACTCAAGCCTAACTCGAGTGAGAACACTGAACGTTTATGAGGGAACGTACCAGCTGTGACCCTTCTTCTCCAATAACAAACCCGTGGCCACATGAACAATGGAGCTTAGTTGATTACATTCTGAACTCTCTTTCTGGGTACATGCTGCTTGCCTGACCTGGGCACACCTATGGGACTCACATGTCCTCTTGTGAAGGTGCATCTGCCAAACCTCAATAGGTGCACTGACCTCGATTGGTTCACACATCCCCTTCCAAGTTAACGAGTAGGAGCTCCCAGTGTAGGGATATTTTGTCCTTCGCTTTATCTCCCCTTTGAATTTCTTGCTGTGAGTGACCTTGTTTGGGGTGGGCATAGAGTTCGGGTCCCAGCCCCCTATCCTTCTGCTGAATTCTTCTGAGAGTTGTGGTGGGAGTGTGCTGAGAGGGCCAGGACATATCAATGTGTCAATTTCCAGTCTGAAATGTGAAAGCACCTTGCACTGAATTTATACTTCCAGCAAACCAATAAATAATGACTGTTCCAACTCCAAACTTTGCAGCATCACTGACCTTGTAATCCTTCTTTCTTTTTGCATAATGCTATCCACTGTGGTGTGTTTTAACAATATCCAAAATACCTTGAAGGCTGAATGCATTGAACGCAGCATGAATATCATATCTAGACAGTGTTCAAAATTCTTACTGTTTCTCTTTATGTGCACAGATCCAACAAGAGCAAAAAGGACAAGTGAAAGGTCACAGGCCAATTGCAATAAACAAGTGCCCAAGGGGCTGATTATAATATGCAGCCACTATGATGCACCATTGATTACGCAAAGACTAGGGGTTGCGGAACAACAGGCTTTTATTAACAAGAACAGAAGCACTCCCAAACCGATGGCCAACTCAAACTGAGGCAAAGGGGTGGAGAGCAGCCACCTTTATACCCCGAGGAGGGCGGAGCCCCGGACCAAGGCAGCAGGGGCGTGCCCAGGCACATCCCACCCACAGACAGTGTTACAGTGGTTTACCACATTCACCCCCTGTTTAAAAAGAGTTCGGCGGGGGCGAGGTGGTGGAAACGACAGTCACAAGTTATTGATTCAAATTACAAGTTCAGTCTCTCCGGGGGCTTGATCTGCCGCTGCGACCGCTGCAGTGTCAGCCGTGGCGCCGGTTCAGGAGGCCGCGGCGATGAGTCAGACGCATCGCTCTCCGTAGCGCCTTCAGACTGCCGGGTGTGTGGAGGCTGCTCCTGGGGCTCAGGCGTGCCGTACACGGGGGCTAAATGAGCGTGCTGCGGCGACTCTGGTGCATCATGGACAACGTTTGAAGCTGGGGGCGAGGGGCCGTGGTACGTAGTACCTGCAGGGGCCAGATCGCGAATGGAGACCGTGTCCTCCTGCCCGTCGTGATACGCCACATAGGCGTATTGGGGGTTGGCGTGGACGAGCCGGACCGTTTCGACCAGGGGGTCTGATTTATAGGTCCGCACGTGCTTCCGGAGCAGGACAGGGCCAGGGGACGTCAGCCACGATGGTAGTGAGGTCTCCGAGGAGGACTTCCTGGGGAAAACAAACATGCGTTCATGAGGGGTGACGTTGGTAGCCGTGCACAGTAGTGACCTAATTGAGTGTAGCGCATCAGGGAGGACCTCTTGCCAGCGGGAGACTGGAAGACCCTTAGACCGGAGAGCGAATAAAACGGCCTTCCAGACTGTCGCATTCTCCCTCTCCACCTGTCCGTTCCCCCTGGGGTTGTAGCTGGTGGTCCTACTCGAGGCTATGCCTTTGGAGAGTAGGTACTGGCGCAGCTCGTCACTCATAAAAGAGGACCCCCAGTCGCTTTAAATATAGCTGGGGAAACTGAACAGGGTGAAGAGGCTGTGCAGGGCCCTGACGACCATAGCCGAGGTCATATCCGGGCAGGGAATAGCGAAGGGGAACCGCGAATATTCATCAACGACGTTAAGGAAGTAGACGTTGTGGTTAGAGGAGGGGAGGGGACCTTTGAAGTCAATGCTCAGGCGTTCGAAAGGGCGGGTGGCTTTGATGAGGTGCGCTCTGTCTGGTCGGTAGAAGTGCGGCTTGCCCTCCGCGCAGACTTGGCAGTGCCTGGTTACAGACCTGACTTCCTCGATGGAATAGGGCAGGTTCTGGGCCTTGATGAAATGGAAGAACCTGGTAACCCCCGGGTGGCAGAGGTCATCGTGGAGAGTCTGTAACCAGTCTAGGTTCGCGCTGGCACAGGTCCCCCGGGACAGGGCGTCTGGGGGCTCATTGAGCTTCCCAGGCTGGTATAAAATGTCGTAATTGTAGGTGGAGAGCTCGATCCTCCACCACAGAATCTTGTCGTTCTTGATTTTGCCCCACTGCGCATTACTGAACATAAAGGCAACGGACCGTTGGTCTGTGAGCAGGGTGAACCATTTACCAGCTAAGTAGTGGCACCAGTGTCGCACCGCCTCCACGAAGGCTTGTGCCTCTTTTCCGACAGAGGAGTGTCGAATTTCAGGACCCTGGAGGGTGCGTGAGAAGAAGGCCACGGGTCTGCCTGCCTGGTTAAGAGTGGCGGCTAGGGCAAAGTCAGACGTATCACTCTCCACCTGGAATGGGGTGGATTCGTCTACAGCGTGCATCGTGGCCTTCGCGATATCCGCTTTGATGCGGTCAAAGGCCAGCCGGGCTTCCGCCGCTCGGGGAAAAGATGTGGATTTGATGAGCGGACGGGCTTTGTCCGCATAATTGGGGACCCACTGGGCGTAGTATGAGAAGAAGCCTAGGCATCTCCTCAGCGCTTTGAGGGTGGTGGGGAGGGGAAGTTCCAGGAGGGAACGCATGCGGTCGGGGTCGGGGCCGATGGCCCCATTCTCCACAACACAACCAAGGATGGCGAGGCGGCGCATGCGGAATACACACTTCTCCTTATTGTAGGTCAGGTTAAGGAGTGCCGCAGTGTGGAGAAATTTTTGGAGGTTGGCGTCGAGGTCCTGCTGATCGTGGCCGCAGATGGTGACGTTATCCAGGTACGGGAAGGTGGCCCGCAGCCCGCTCTGGTCCACCATTCAGTCCATCTCACGCTGGAAAACGGTGACGCCGAAGGGGACCTGAAGGAAGTGATAGAGACGGCCATCCGCCTCGAAGGTAGCGTATTGGCGGTCTTCCGGGCGGATAGGGAGCTGGTGGTATGCAGACTTCAAATCAATGGTGGAGAACACCCGATATTGCGCAATCTGATTGACCATGTCAGATATGCGGGGAAGGGGATATGTGTCTGATGCGCTATCAATTAGGCAAAAGACTACTTGTGTGCCAATACAACTGTAGGCTTTTATTCATTACAGAACCAGGAGCACATCCCAACAGATAACCAACCCGAACTGAACAAGGGGGAGGAAACAGCCACCTTTATACTAGGTGACAAGGGGAGGAGCCGGCAGGGGATGTGTCCAGGCATGACAAACACAACAACGGTGGTCCAGGCAGGACAAAGGTGCAACTGTCGTCCACCACATTCACCCCTCCTTTAAAAAAAAACACGGGGTGAAGTGGAAACAATGTCACAAGTTCAGACGATCTGGTGGCTTGATCCGCCATCGCGATCGTCGTAGTGCAGGTTGCAGAGTCGTCCGAGCAGCGAGCGGTGTCAGCCCAGGCTCCAGGCACTGAGCGTCGAGAGGAGGCGCCAGGTGGTGTGAGGCGGAACCATCCGTCGTCCCGTCCAGTAGTCGGGTACTGCGTGGCGACGGCACCGGCGACTCAAGCGAGCTGTGCATAGGGGTGAGAGGAGTGAGCTGTGGCCCTGGTGGTGTATGGAGAACAGAGGGAACTGGGGCTGGGGGGTGGAGGGATGTAGTGGGCTCTGGGCGCACAATATGGGAGTCTGGGACTGAAGGGGGGAGGGGCGTAGCGGTCTCTGGGTGCACAACACAAGGGACTGGGACAGTGGGGCGGAGGGAAGTGGTGGCCTCAGGGGCACCTGCAGGTGCCAAGTCACGGACAGAGACTGTATCCTCCCGCCCATCAGGGTACGCTACATAAGCGTATTGAGGATTAGCATGTAGCAATTGGACCCTCTCGACCAAGGGATCTGCCTTATGGGTCCGGACATGCTTCCGAAGCAGAACGGGCCCAGGCGACATCAGCCAAGCTGGGAGCGAGGTACCCGAGGAGGACTTTCTGGGGAAAGTGAACATCCGCTCGTGAGGGGTCGTATTGGTCGTTGTACACAAGAGTGACCTAATTGTATGTAGTGCATCCGGGAGGACGTCTTGCCAACGGCTGACTGGAAGGCCCCTAGACTGTAGCGCTAATAGAACAGCCTTCCAGACAGTTGCGTTCTCCCGCTCTACTTGACCATTACCTCTGGGGTTATAGCTAGTGGTGCGGCTGGAGGCAATGCCTTTGGCGAGCAGGTACTGCCTCAGCTCGTCACTCATGAAAGAGGACCCACGGTCGCTATGAACATAGGATGGAAAACCGAACAGGGTGAAGAGCGTGTTCAGGGTCCGAATCACCATGGCCGAGGTCATGTCCGGGCAGGGGAAGGCAAAAGGGAAACGCGAATATTCATCGATGACATTCAGAAAATAAATATTGCGGTTAGAGGAAGGGAGGGGGCCTTTAAAATCAATGCTGAGGCGCTCAAACGCGCGAGTGGCCTTTATAAGGTGCGCCCCACCTGGCCGATAGAACTGCGGCTTGCACTCTGCGCAGACCCTGCATTGCCTAGTAACCAACCGGACTTCCTCGAGGGAGTACGGCAGGTTACGGGCTTTGACAAAGTGGAAAAATCTGGTGACACCCGGGTGACAGAGATCATTATGGAGGGACTGTAGCTGAACCAGTTGGGCGCTGGCACATGTTCCATGGGACAGGGCATCTGGGGGCTCATTGAGCTTCCCAGGCCGGTACATGATATCATATCTATAGGTGGAGAGCTCAATCCTCCACCGCAAGATCTTGTCATTTTTGATCTTGCCCCTCTACCTGGTGTTGAACAGAAAGGCAATGGACCGCTGGTCCATAAGTAAAGTGAACCGTTGGCCCGCAAGGTAATGGCACCAGTGCCGGACGGCTTCCACGATGGCCCGGGCCTCCTTCTCAATCGAGGTGTCGAATCTCAGGGCCTTGTAGGGTCCGGGAAAAAAGGCCACCGGACGGCCACTTTTCGTTAAGGGTGGCGGCTAGAGCAAAGTCCGACGCATCACTTTCCACTTGGAATGGGATGGATTCATCCACAGCAAGCATCGCGGCCTTCGCGATGTCCGCTTTGATGTCGTCGAAGGCCTGACGGGCCTCCTCCGCCAGGGGAAAAGAGGTCGATTTGAGAAACGGACGGGCTTTATCCACGTAACGGGGAACCCACTGGGCATAGTAGGAGAAGAAGCCTAGGAATCTCCTCAGTGCTTTGAGAGTAGTAGGGAGGGGAAGCTGCATAAGGGAACACATACGGGCTGGATCAGGACCAAGGACACCATTTTCCACCACGTACCCAAGGATAGCGAGGCGGCGTGTCCGAAAGACACACTTCGCCTCATTGTATGTCAGGTTCAGGGGAGTGGCAGTACGGAGGAATTTTTGTAGGTTGGCATCATGGTCCTGCAGGTCATGGCCACAGATGGTGACATTATCCAGATACGGGAAAGTGGCCCGTCGCCCGTGCTGGTCCACCATTTGATCCATGGCCCGCTGGAAAACTGAGACCCCATTGGTGACACCAAAGGGGACTCGGAGGAACTGGTAGAGGCGACCGTCCGCCTCAAAGGCAGTATATGGGCGATCCTCCGAGCGGATAGGGAGCTGGTGGTAGGCCGATTTTAAACCAATCGTGGAGAAAACCCAATAGTGCGCGATGCGATTGACGATGTCAGAGATGTGGGGAAGAGGGTACGCATCTAGTTGCGTATACTTGTTTATGGTCTGGCTATAGTTGATCACCATGCGGTGTTTCTCCCCTGATTTAACTACGACCACCTGCGCCCTCCAGGGGCTGGTGCTGGCCTGAATGATCTCTTCCTTGAGCAAACGTTGTACTTCGGACCGAATGAAGGCCCAGTCTTCCACACTATAGCGCCTACTTTTGGTGGCTGTAGGCCTGCAATCCGGGGTGAGATTATCGAATAAAGGGGGGGGGGCAATCTTGAGGGTCGAGAGACTGCAGGTGGTGTGCGGGGGGCGCTGCAGTGACGGCGCATTGCAGACAGAGAGCGGGGGATAAGGGCCATCATACTGCAAAGTGACGCTCCTATGATGGGTGAGGAAATCTAACCCCAGCAGTACAGCTGCGCAGAGTCGCGGCAGCACGAGGAGCCGAAAACGCTCGAAGACTGTGCCCTGTACCGTCAGAGTCACCACGCAGCACCCGAGGACCTCCACTGAGTGAGAATCCGAAGCCATGGAGATTGTCCGTCTCCAGGGCCGCACGGGAAGGGCATATCGACGCACTGTGCGAGGGTGTATAAAACTCTCTGTGCTCCTGCAGTTTTCTACATGGTCGTTTACCTTAATCTCCACCATTGACTTGGGGAGTTGGTGAGGCTGAGATTGGTCCAGACGAATCGATGCAACCGTTGAACCCGGTGAGTATTCATATTCGTCCGCGTCTGATGACATCGCGGATGTAGATTCTCGCTTGGTGCGCCTTGATGACGGCACCCAAGATGGCGATTCCCGCGCAGCCACTGACTGCATCAAAGATGGCGATTTGCGCGCAGCCACTGACTGCATCAAAGATGGCAGTGCCCGCGGAGCACACGCGGCGCCACGAGACTTTGCGATTGGCTTCGCCTGGCAGACTTTGACGAAATGGCCTTGCTTACCGCATCCGGAGCAGATTGCATCCTTCGCCGGGCAGCGACGCCGAGGGTGCTTGGCTAGGCCGCAGAAGTAGCATTTGGACCCCGCTGGAACAGCCGCCGTGGTGGAACCGTCGATGGAACGGGGTGCATTGTAGGCCCCGAGATTGCGGGAGGCTGCTTCTAGGGATTCAGCCATCGTGGCCGTTTGCTGGAGATCCAGGCCACCCTGTTCAAGCAGGCGCTGCCGGATGTAAGTAGACTCAATACCCGCGACGTAGGCGTCCCGGATCAGGTCCTCCGTGTTCTGAGCGGCTGAAACAGCCTTACAGTCGCAAGCTCGAGCTAGGACCCGCAGGGCGTGCAGAAATTGGGCGCACGATTCTCCTGGCTGCTGCCTGCGAGTAGCCAAGAGATGTCTGGCGTAGACCACGTTAGGGCTCTTTCGAAACTGCCCTTTTTCAGAGTTCTATAGCGTCCATGTATGTAGTAGCATCCCGGAATATACCGTAGACTGCATCGCTTACCCAGGCACGGAGCACGTGGAGCTTATCGCCGTCGGAGTCAACGACCGCAGAGGCGTTGATGAAAGCTTCAAAACAGTCCAGCCAATGGTCACATTTATCAGAAGCTCCGACCTCTTGAATGTCCAATGTTAACTTGTCAGGCTTTAAAAGCTGCTCCATGGTGGTCAAAGGTAATGAATAAAATTGAAGCGCTATCAATTAGGCAAAAGACTACTTGTGTGCCAATACAACTGTAGGCTTTTATTCATTACAGAACTAGGAGCATATCCCAATAGATAACCGACCCGAACTGAACAAGGGGGAGGAAACAGCCACCTTTATACTAGGTGACAAGGGGAGGAGCCGGCAGGGGGTGTGTCCAGGCATGACAAACACACAATGGTGGTCCAGGCAGGGCAAAGGCGCAACCGAAGTCCACCACAGCGTCCAGCTGCGTGTATCAGTTGATGGTCTGACTGTAGTCAATGACCATGCGCAGTTTCTCCTCAGTCTTGACAACCACCACTTGGGCCCTCCAGGGACTGGTACTGGCCTCAATGACCCCTCCCCCAGGAGGCGTCGCACCTCGGACTTGATGAACGCTCTATCACCAGCGCTGTACTGTCTGCTTTTGGTGGCAATACAGTCGGGGGTGAGGTGCTCAAAAAGCAAGGGAGGGGCGACTTTGAGGGTCGAGAGACCACAGGCGGTGCGCGGTGGCTGGTCTGTTAACTGTGGATTTTGGACAGAGATTGGGGGAAAAGGCCCATTATACACCATAGTGACACTCCCAAGGTGGCACATGAAATCTAGCCCCAGTAGTATGGCAGCGCAGAGCTGTGGCAGCACAAGGAGCCTGCACTTGTCGTACACCGTGCCCCGTACAGTCAGATTCGCTACACAGTACCCAAGGACATTCACTGACCGGGACGTCGAAGCCATAGAGATTGATTGCTGCATTGGCAGTACTGGCAGTGCGTAGCGCCTCACCGTGTTAGGGTGGATGAAACTCTCCATACTCCCACTGTCAAATAAGCAGTTAGCAGTGTGGCCATTTACCTTGACGTCCATCATCGACCAGGCGAGCTGGTGAGGCCTGGACTGGTCCAACGCAACCGAGGCCACTGTCCGATTAGGCAATGCGGTGGACGGTTCCCAAAATGGCGGCACCTGTGAGTCGGCTGACATCACCCAAGATGGCGGCTCCCATTTGTCGCACATGGCTGATGGCGTCCAAGATGGCGGCCTCCGTGGGTCGCACCTGATCGCTGGCGTCCAAAATGGTGGCACCCACGGATCGCACGCGGCCAATGGTGTCGACGACAGTCCCTCCCGCGGATCGCACACGCGCTGCTGGGCCTGGGGGCCGATTTTGCCCTGCAAACCTTCAGATAGTGACCCTTCTTACCACAGCCAGAGCAGATCGCGTCTTTTGCCAGGCAGCGTCATCGTGGGTGCTTCTCCAGGCTGCAGAAGTAGCAGCTCGGGCCTCCGGGGACTGCCACAGTGGTCAGTTCGGCTTCGGGACGGGGCATGGTGTAGGTTTGTGGCCCTCCCGGGTACAGCGATGGCTGCGGTCACGGTGTCCACGGTGTGCCCTCGTGGTCGGGGGTGTAGGCCTCGAGGTTCCGGAACGCTACCTCCAGTGAGCCGGCAAGTTCCACAGTTTTCTTCAGGTCCAGCCCACCTTGTTCCAGCAGGTGCTGCCGGATATAGGTCGACCTGATGCCTGCAACAAATGCATCTCCGATCAGGTCGTCGGCGTTTTGGGCGGCTGAAACGGCCTTGCAGTTGCAGGCTCTGCCGAGTGCACGCAGTTCATGCAGGAATTGCTCAGTCGATTCCCCCGGCTGCTGTCTGCAAGTGGTCAGCAGGTGTCTGGTGTAGACTTCGTTTGGTTGCCAGTTGTACTGGCTCTTGAGGAGATCGATTGCCTCCTGGTAAGTCTCTGCGTCTCGGATCAGCGCGATGACATGAGCGCTGACACGGGCGTGGAGCACATGCAGTTTGTCGATGTCGGTTACGACGACGGAGGAGGAGGAGGCGATGAAGGTCCCAAAACAGTGCAGCCAGTGATCAAAACAGTTAGAGGCCCCAACTGCCTGCGGATCCAGATCCAATTTGTCAGGTTTCAGGAGTTGCTCCATTTCAAAAATGTTGTTAATAAAATTGATGCACCATTGATTACGCAAAGACTAGAGGTTGCGGAACAACAGGCTTTTATTAACAAGAACAGAAGCACTCCCAAACCGATGGCTAACTCGAACTGAGGCAAAGGGGCGGAGAGCAGCCACCTTTATACCCCGAGGAGGGCGGAGCCCCGGATTGAGGCAGCAGGGATGTGCCCAGGCACATCCCACACACAGACAGTGGTTTATCACACACTAGACGAAAGCAATGATTTTATGCAACCTCGGTTTAAAATGCACAATTTGAGTACTTCATCTCTGAGGTGACAACTGCCACCGATTAGATAAACCAGACAGGACTTCAGCTCTCATGTCTGACTGTCTCCACCAAACAGGACATATGCAGAGGGAGGGCTGCGATTTAAATAACTCCGTGCCAAGGAAGCAGGATGTTCCACTACTGGCTGCTCTTTGCCACAGTTAGTATCGTGGCATTTAAACAACAATTCTCTCTAATTGTTCCACCGCAGCCTCCCGCTGCTCATTCAAAGCTGGCGATGGACCAACAACGTAAGGAGTCCAACAACACCAGGTTAAAGTCCAACAGGCTTATTTGGTAGCAAACGCCACTAGCTTTCGGAGCACTGCTCCTTCGTCAGATGGAGTGGAAATCTGCTCCGATGGACCAACAAGGCAGGGAGAGGTAGGTATTTCAAATCAGCAGCAGCAACCAGGGATGGTGGGGGAGAGTTGCCATTCAAACATCACAGCACCCTTGCAGCCAAGCAGGGCAATACCAAGACAGCAACAGCTCATCGAAATGTGTTAGTTTAAGTTTATTTATTAGTGTCACAAGTAGCCTTACATTAACACTGCAATGAGGTTACTGTAAAAATCCCCGAGTCGCCACACTGCGGCGCCTGTTCAGGTACACTGAGGGAGAATTTAGCATGACCAATGCACCCCACCAGCATGTTTTTCAGACTGTAGGAGGAAACCGGAGCACCCAGAGGGACATGGGGAGAATATGCAGATTCCACACAGGCAGTGACCCAAGCCAGGAATCGAACCTGGGTCCCTGGCACTGTGAGTCAGCAGTGCTAACCACTGTGCCACCGTGCCGCCCCTAATTAATTTAATTGAGAAGGATGAGAAAAGCAATGATGAATAAGAACTATTTTACGTTGATTCTTATCTTGGATAAGAATGATGAATGGTGGGGAGAGGCTAGTAATAATTCTGGAGAGATTCTTATGTATGGTAGCTTAGCTTTTACGTCTTCAACATTGCAGAATTCCTGTTTGATTCCAAAACCTTTGCTTCATTCTATTCCCCAATAAGACATGCTATCTCCCATAACTCTTATGATTTTAAAATATTGCATGTGCGTACACCTGTCTACAAAACCTGACTTCCTTTTGTTGCATTTTGTCACATCTATGCGCCATTACATTTTCATCTGTAATGAAACCTTCCCACATGAACCTGTCACGCTTGACAAGACTGACATGGTAACATCTGTTACTTGACTCTCAGTTCCTTGCCTGAACGGCAGAGAAACTCCTGTGCTTCAACTTTCCCTGCTCCCCAGATAACCATAAGTATTAAATGTCAAACAACAATACTTTACAAAAATCAGGACAAATCAAAATGAGGATTGAATTATGCCTGCATGCTCTGGTTCACTTACTCCTTATCTTCCACACCCTCTCATCTGAAAACGACACATAATTTTGATTCCCCACGTGCAGTGCAGTGAGAGATTGACTTAGTTATTAAAAATGGAAGAGTGCAACATTGCAGTATCAGTCACTGGAGGTCGTTTCCCCAACAACTTGAAGTACATGGGCATGATATCAGCACAGGATGAATCGTGCAATAAAATATCATTTGCAAGGAACTCACATACTGCACTAACTTCATGCTCACAGGTGTGCTGTATCTCTCTGGAATAATTTCTCTTCGCTCTGCCAACACTTCATAAAGGATTACATAAATGAGGGCTGATTAAAGGCAGTAAGCCCTCTCTATCTTGTAATGCAGCCTGTGCTACAGAACACCACTGCTCATTTGCTTGTAAGTGGCCAATAGGAAGAAAATGATATGTTCAGCACTTTTAAAATAAAACAACCCCAAGTGAAAGTGGGGAAGGTTTGCATTTATAAAAATGCTTTACTGCCAGTTTAGCACTGTTGCTGCCTAGTCACTTTGCAATGTAGGAAATACAGCACCTCCCAATTTGCTGGATCACACAAACAACCCAAGAGAGAGCTCCTTTGCTCTTCAATCTAGCATCCGAAGACCGAGGCCCGAGATTAATAACTCTCCTGAAAGGTAACACCTCAGACAGAGCAGCACCTCCACCGCCCCCCACCCCCTCCCCCCTCCCCCAGGCAGTACTGCACTAGGAGTGTGAGCCTGAATTTTGTGCTCAAGTATCTGGATTGGGCCAATCGTAGGCACAATCAAAGCTCAGAGAAATGAAAATGCAAGATAATGATAAATCACAAGGTTAGGCGACACCAGGTTTAGCACAGCTTATTCGCTTTTGAAACCTAAAATGGAAAGGTTGAAATGGGTTAATTATTCCCAGACTGACCCAATGCAATCCTTTGCCACTCTGGAAGAAGAAGCACTAGTTGTCACTCATACATCGCATTAGCAACATCAAATGCTGCCAACATTATGTTGAATGAGCCAATGTATTAACATCTTTATGTGAACTACTTCTCTTGGTGAGCACTGGCCGGGAGCCCAGAAACCTCACGTTGCAGTCCCTGGTGATCAGATGTTTAAGAGTACACAGAATATTTCGTTAGAATTAATTTGAAGTCCCAAATCATTCCCATTCAACAATTAGCCTGAAAATTGCAGAAAATAAAAACAAAGCTCATGTTTTAATTCGTTAATATTACCGCTGAATAATTGAAGTTGGCAAAACATGTGCCTGATTGGTTCTATAAAAAGAAACCAAAACTCATTGGCCGCACCACTTTGCTCAGGGTGCAACCAATGATTCCTTCGTTAAAGACTGCCAACCACACCACTTTTACGACTTGGAGCCTCTTTCTTTGTTCCTCTCTCTCTCTCCCCCCTGTCCCTGTTTCTTTCCCCTCTCCCCTGTCTCTCTCCTTGTTCCTGTCCCTTCACCCTGTCCCTTCTCCCTTGTCCCCTTTCCCTGTCCCCTGGCCCTCACCCTGTCCCTTCTGCCTGTCCCCTCTCCCTGACCCCTCTCCCCTATCCCTCTCCCTGTCCCCTCTGCCTCTCTTCGCCCTGTCCGCTCTGCCAGTCCCCTCACCCTGTCTCCTCTCTCTGACTTTTTTCCACTTTTGGCGTCTGGGTCATGTGGTTTTCTGGAATCGGCCAAGTCAATGAGTGCTGGCAGACTGCTTGACCATGTGGAGCATCAATATGGGAGTGATTTTCCCACCTTGCCGTGCCTGGTACGGATTGCGCCGATCCGGGAATAGAGCACACAGGCCTAAAAATCAGTTTCACACCCGGCCCGAAACAGTTTGCAGTCGAAAGGGTGCGAGGCTGAGTAGCATCAGATTGACTGGATTTGAATCTCATCAGCCCGTTTGGCACGTGGTCATTTCCCCCCCTCCCAGAATGCACCCACCTCTCCCGTGGGAGGTTACGCGGTGCGAATCACTACTGGTCTCCAGTAGCGGAGACCTGCCGCGATGATCACCCTGGGGTCTCAGAGGCCACTGAAGTCCCTGGACAGTCGGGGAATGGACGGGCAGTGCCCATGAGACAGTGCCCACCTGGCAACAGCCCACCTGGCACACTGGTGGTGCCACCTGGACATCCCAGCCACGGCCACTGATACCCTGTTAGTGTCAGTTGAGCACCGCCAAAGTGCTAGGGTAGTGCCAGAGGGGAGTATGTAACACGGTCATGCAGGGGGGTTTTGAAGGGGTGAATCATGAAGGGGTCGCAATGTGTGGGGGGGGGGGCATGTCAAGGGTCATAATGGAGGTCCCACCGGTCGGGCTGCAATGCCCCAATGCAGGGGCAATATCGGGGTGGGGGAACATACCACCAATAAAGGGTGGGTGGGGGGTGTCCCTGTGTCCATGGTAGAGGAGTGGTGGGGGTGGTGTGGAGTAGGGAGGGTGTCTCCCAGTGCACTGTGAGTTTGCGACACCCTTGCGATACGGCACCCAAGAGCTCTGAAGCTCACCGACATGTCCTTGGCCGGCGGGGTGAGAAGGTAAGATTGCGGCCTAGGTCATTAAATTTATTTAAGCCTGAGTTGGATAAATGTTTGATTGACCAGGGAGTCGAGGATTGTGACGGGAAGGTAGGAAGCTGGAACTGAGACCACAACTGAATCAGCCATGATTGCATTGAAAACAGTGGAGTAGGCTCCAAGGGCCAAATGGGCTACCCCTGATTCTTAGTCTGATATTTCTATGATCCTAACAACAATCCATGCTAATAAACCAGGCCCTATACAAGCCCAATATCTCATGGATTAAGTCTTGTGTGGGAAACAGTGAGATGCCTTTGTGATGGCCTTTATTTTCGGCAATGAGAACAAGTCTCTATTAACTTAACTGGGCCGATATTAAGTCCTAAATCATTTTGAGCTATATATATATTTTTTAACACAGTTGCAAGCTGTATCTCTGCTTTTGATCACTGAGATCTCTTTGTGACTTACTTGCCCTCTCTCTGCAGTTGACAGAATGGCACAGTTTGAGCCTCGTGATTAGAACTACTACCTGTTCCGTTCCTTCCTGATCTGTGCTTTCAGCTGCCTACACCCTAAGTTCTGGAATTGCCTCCCTAAATCTCTCCAGCTCTCTTTCCTCTTTGAGATACGCATTACAAATCATTTGATCAACTGTCCTTCCCTGCGACAGTTTCTATTTTTGTCTGCTCTTGTAAAGCATGAAGCACAGATTCCCATAAAAGATTGGCACAGAGAGTATTAGAATCCTACAGTGCAGAAGGAGGCCATTCAGCCCATCAAGTCTGTACCGACCTCAATCCCACCCAGGGCCTATCTCCACAACCTCATGCATTTAGCCTAGCTCGTCCCCCTGACATGAAGGGTCAATTTAGCATGGTCAATCCACCTAACCCGCACATCTTTGGAATGTGGGAGGAAACCAGAGTGCCCGGAGGAAACCCACTCAGATGCAGACAGAACGTGTAAACTCCACACAGACAGTGACCCAAGCTGTGAATCGAACCCGGTCCCTGGCGCTGTGAGGCATGATGTGGAGATGCTGGCGTTGGACTGGGGTAAACATAGTAAGAAGTTTAACAACAACATATGCCCTGTTTGTGAACAGAATTCCCACTCACCTGAAGAAGGGGCTTGGAGCTCCGAAAGCTTGTGTGGCTTTTGCTACCAAATAAACCTGTTGGACTTTAACCTGGTGTTGTTAAACTTCTTGCTGTGAGGCAGCAGTGCTAACAACTGTGCCGCTGTGCCAATACAAATGGGGAGAAGGGAAAACTCTGCCTGATTGTCAACTTTGTGATGTTAAAGTAAACTATTTGTAAGGTCCCTTTTGTTCAATTCTCAATATTTAATTGCACAAGATAAAGAGGTATCAAGTGCTTATAGCTTTTGTTATCGATACTAATTGATTGTAGGGTTGTAGCAAGAGCAGATGTTTTTTTAAAAAATTTATAAATGTGTGTTTGCCTTAAGCAGTTCCACAGAGACCATTTTTTGTAGGGTTCATTGGCACTGTACAAAGTGTTTGCTGAGTGAATAGCATGGAAGTTGGCATGGAGAGTATGATGAATCATAGGCATGGATGGGGGCATGAGTTGGCATAGAGGTGACAAGGGAAGTGGCTGTGGATGTAAGAGGTGAGTGAGGCCCTACAATATAAGCAAACAACTGGGATGAAGCCATAAACCTGAGGCAGGTCTTTTAAACCACCTGCCCTGGCACTTGGCCACCCCATTGGCTGCCTCAGATCTGCTTCTGGATCACCATACCCACTCCATCCTGCATCCATTGGACACTGTTTTGAAGTTGGAGTTTAGTTAGATTGTTGGAACAGAGAGAGGGAGATTTATTTGGCAGTTTGACTTGATCTGAGGCTACCAGTAGGCTTGCAAAATGGAAAAATTTGAAAGGCAAACGTCAAGTAAAATTTTAAAAGTGATGTATTGATTTCGGGCAGCACGGTGGCACAGTAGTTAGCACTGCTGCCTCGCAGCACCAGGGACCCGGGTTCTCAGAATCATGGAATAGAATCATAGAATCCCTGCAGTAGAGAAGGAGGCCATTCGGCCTATCAATTTACTCTGGCTCTCCGACAGAGCATCGCATCCAGGCCCTATCCCCGCAACCCTATATATTTATCCCTCTAACTTATACATTTTGGGACACTGAGGGGCAATTTACCATTGCCAATCCACCTAACCTCCACATCTTTGGACTGTGGGAGGAAAGCGGAGCGCGCAGAGGAAACCCACATGGGGAGAACGTGCAAACTCCACGCAGACAGTCATCTGAGGCCAGAATTGAAACTGGGTCCCTGGCGCTGTGAGGCAACAGCGCTAACTGCTGTGCCATTGTGCCGCCCTCAATTCCGGCCTTGGGTGGATATCTTTGTGGAGTTTGCACATTCTTGCACTGTCTGTGTGGGTTTTCTCCGGATGGTCCAGTTTTCTCCCACAGTCCAAAGATGTGCCGGTTAGGTGGCCATGTGAAATTTCCCCTTAGTGTCCAAAGATGTGTGGTTTAGGTTGATTAGTCATGGTTAACACACAGGGTAACAGGGATAGCGTGGAGGGGGTGGGGGGGGGGGGGGGGGGGGGCGGTGGGATGGTCTCTCGGAGAGCCGGTACAGACTTGATGGCCTGAATGGCCTCTTTCTGCACTGTGGGGATTCTATGGTTCTATTCTCTCCTGTTTTAAGATGGCTGATGCCAGGTTCTGTCCCCTTACTCTGGGTATTTCGTTTCTCTTAAAGGGGGCAATGATTCTTAATAGGTTCCTTATTTTCTCCTCCACCAACTCTTTATCACTTGCAAGGACTCTGAAAACAACCATCAACTTTTCTATAACCATACTACTGGAGAGTTAAAAGGTCCCATTTTCTAGCAGGAAATGTTTCCAGCAGGACTGAGAAGATCATTGCGTGTTCACTTCCCATTGCTGTGCTTGAATACAAATGTCAATATTGGACCAATTAGTCCAAAAACAAAAGTGTTGTTCTGTACACTCTGATCTCTCATAGAAGCTGGACTGAGAGTTCATCCAAATCCATGTAACAGAGGATCCAATCATTGTGAGATAGAATAAAACCCTCTTCCTCAATGTGAAAGATCAGTACATAAGCTAATATGCCATCTCCATCTTAATGTTATGACTTGGATTCAGGCAGCTCAATTGTAACATATTAGACATCTCTCTGGGGTCACTGTCTTACTGCTGGATATGCAGTGTGCACACCAGGTCAGTTCAACATCGGTGCTGCCGGGAAAAGGCTTTGGAAACAATATGGGGGGGAAAAAATCAACAGGCACTTGGGAAGGTTTGAGTAAATTCAGGATAAGAAGTTTAACAACACCAGGTTAAAGTCCAACAGGTTTATTTGGTAGCAAAAGCCACACAAGCTTTCGAGGCTCTGAGCCCCTTCTTCAGGTGAGTCCCTTCTTCAGAAGGGGCTCAGAGCCTCGAAAGCTTGTGTGGCTTTTGCTACCAAATAAACCTGTTGGACTTTAACCTGGTGTTGTTAAACTTCTTACTGTGTTTACCCCAGTCCAACGCCGGCATCTCCACATCATAAATTCAGGATAGTCAGGCCAAATTTGTAAAAGGCAGATCGTGCTTATCTAATTTAATTTTTTTTCCAATGAAGTGGAGGTTGGCCATATAGATTTCAAGAAAGTATTTGACAAAGCATTACGTAAAAGATTGGCCAGCTTAATTGATGCACTTAGACTTAGAGGTTCAGTGTTAGCTTGGATTAAAGAAAAATGGCATAAGGACAGACAACAGTGGGCAGGATTTTCTGCGTAACCCGCTGTCTTTTGCAGAGGCGACACGCAATTGGCCCAGCTCCAGGAACTTCTGGTCCTGCCATGGTCAACAGGTTTCCCATTGAAAGCACCCCTCGCCATTGGGAAACCTGCAGGGGTGCGTCATTGGCAGGACCAGAAGATCCTGGCAATGTGAACGGACGCAGAAGTTTGGGCCAGTAGTTGTTTTCAAATTGGAGGATGAACCATGGAATACCTCCAATGCAGAAAGAGGCCATTCAGCCCATTGAGGCTACACCAAATTACCGAAGAGCATCCCACCCAGGCCCAAACCGCTGCCCTCTCCCTGCAACCCCACACATTTACCATGGCTAATCCACCTAATCTGCACATCTTTGGCTTTGGGAGGAAACCGGAGCACCCAAACGAAACCTGGGCAGACACTGGTGTTCTCCAAGGTTCAGTGCTAGGGCAACAGCTTTTTCTTAATATATATACAAATGAATTGGATATTATATTACAGAATAAAATTTCTAAAATTTCCAGTGATACCATACCTGGAAGAATGGTGAACAGTGAGAATAATATCACTGTGCATGGACAGAGGGCGGAATTTTCCCCAAATTCGGCAAAGGCTGATAGTGGATGGAAAAAGTGGTGCTGAAGCTGTTGGCACCAATGGTGGTTTTCTCCATCATATTGTTCGGGACTTAGGCTCACAAGCCTCAAGGTGCAGGTCCCACAACTGCCCTGTCAGCAACTTAGTTTTTTGAAAATCAAGGTGCCAGTTTTGAAGGCTGCCCCAGTGCAGAATCGTTTGTCAGGAACCCATACCCCTTTCAATCCCCCCCCCCCTTTCCTTCCAGCCCATAATCACAGAGGTGCTACAGCACAGGATCTGGTCCTGTGGTGTCTGCACCAGCTCTCCAAATGAACAATTCAAGTTGCGTTTATCTTCATTGCTCCATTGCTTCTTTTGTCAAATACCTTAAATCTGTTCTCTTCCCTCTTGTCCTTGATCCTCCTGCTAATGGGAACAGCTTTCACCGATCTATTCTGCCTAGTCGCCTATCAGCATGGTGGCACAGTGGTTAGCACTGCTGCCTCACAGTGCCAGGGACCCGGGTTCAATTCCCGGCTTGGATCACTGTCTGTGTGGAGTCTGCATGTTCTCCCCGTGTCTGCATGGGTTCCCTCCGGGTGCTCTGGTTTCCTCCCACAGTCCAAAAGATGCGCTGATTAGGTGCATTGGCCATGCTAAATTCTCCCTCATTGTACCCAAACAGGCACCAGAGTGTGGTGACTGGGGGATTTTCACAGTAACTTCATTGCAGGTTAATGTAAGCCTATTTGTGACACTAAAAAAAATCTTTCAAATTTCCTAACAACCTTCCCTTTTCCCAGAGAAACCTTCCCAACTTCACTAATCTATTTTCATAACTGAACTTCCTCATCCTATTTTCATGACTTATTTCTGCACTCTCTCGAATGCTTTCATATCTTTCCTACAATGGGACACTCAGAATGCAGTACCTCAGCTGAGGCTGAATTACAAGTTTCACATAACCTTGTTTTTGTACTAATCCTTACCTGTATTAATAAAGCTTAGGATGCTGCATGCATTATTAACCACTCTCTCAACTTGTCCTGTCACCCTATGCACATATCCACGCAGGTCTACCTGCTCCTCCATCCTTTTTAGAGTTTCACCCTTTATTTTAAATTGTCTGTCTGTATCTTCCTACCAAGATTAATCATTTCACAATTCTCTGCACTGAATTTCATCTGCCACTTGTCTACCCATTCCACCAACCCCTGTTTATGTACCTTTGGAGTTCTACATTATCTCTCCACACTCCCAAACCTACAATTTTGGTATCATCTGCAAATTGTGAAATGAGAAACAATGAGAAAGACACAGCGGGGGGGAACTTTCCCATCCCACCCGCCTGGGAATCATAGCAGGTGGAGGGCGGACCATGCAAAGGTCTGTTGACTTCGGGCAGGATTTCTGGTCTTGGGGCGAGCGCGGCTGAAAGATCCCACCCATCATGTTCAATCTGCCTTCCTCCCACAACACATGAAGTGTTAAAAATCCCTAAGCCTGGTTTCTTCACTGGCTTCAATTTCTCAATAACTTTTCAACATTTGAGGTCATTTTAGTCCTAAATATAGACACTTAACAGAAGAAAAATAGGAGTCGACAATGTGTAAAGCCCTCACTACCTTTTCAGTGTTGAACATTCCAATCCAGTTCTTGAAATCCTTCAGCACAATTTTAATTATAGGCAAGTCATGTTACAATATGCCATATCTGAACATCAAGAATGCACTCAATCAGTCAATAACTTCAAATTAGGATGATTTTTGTGGTAGTGCAATAAAATGCTCACAATTTTTAATACGAGCAGGAATCAGTTTCCTTATTTTAATTAACCTTAGCAATTCTGTAATGTGATTTCATCAGGACAGACAGTTATTAGAATGACGCTGCTTTTAACTTGCTCTGTGATATCATGGAAGCACAAAGGTGACAATTAAGATTTTACCTGTCAAATGTTCCATCTGGAAAGTAATTACAGCAGAAGACAAACAATTGAAGCATGGCTTGAGTTACATCCCAGGTATCCTGAATCTTTAACAGGATAAACCCTGGACATAACAAGTGTAAGGTAGCTTTTTCATACAAATCAGCTTACAAAAAGCTCAGAATTGGAAATATTTTGGTTATGTTTGTCTCAGCTATTCTCTCACATCCTGTGAAGCTCCTCTCTGCGCAGTTATATTGCCAATTTCATCTTAATAAGATGCAATCACAATACAAGTCAGCTGCTACTGATCACTGTGCCATACGAAGGAGCGCCACAGTGGCTGAGGTGCTGTTTCTCGACTGAGAGGTCAAGCTGAGGACCTGCCGTCCCTCTCAGGCAGATGTCTAAGAACACCTGATATTATTCTGAAGAAAAGCAGGGACTGATCACTGTCCTGACCAATTCTATTATTCAATCGACAAAAAACAGACTACTTTACCATCAGCTTTGACAAAGGGTCATCTGGACTTGAAACATCAGCACCTTTCTCTCTTTACAGATGCTTAAAGTTAATTTATTAGTCATAAGGAAGGCTTACATTAACACTGCAATGAAATTACTGTGAAATTCCCCTCGTGGCCACAGTCCGGCACCTGTTCGGGTCAATGCACCTAACCAGCACGTCTTTCAAAATGTGGGAGGAAACCGGAGCACCTGGAGGAAACCCACGCAGACACAGGGAGAATGTGCAAACTCCACACAGACAGTGACCCAAGCCAGGAATTGAACCTGGGTCCTTGGCACTGTGAAGCAGCAGTGCTAACCACTGTGCTACCGTGCCACCCCAGATACTGCCAGACCTGCTGAGATTTTCCAGCATTTTCTCTTTTGGTACCTGACCATCACATTGCTATGTTTTTGGGATCTTGCTGTGTGTTAATTTACCGCTGTTTTCCTATATTACAACGGTGGCTACACTTCGAAAGTATTTTATTGGCTCTGCAGCACTTTGAGATGTTAGGGTGGCACGGTGACACACTGATGCCTCACAGCGCAGGGAACTGGGTTCGATTCCAACCTTGGGTGACTATCTGTGTGGAGTTTGCATGTTCTCCCCATGTCTGTGAGCATTTCATCTGGATGCTCTGGCTTCCTCCCACAGTACAAAGATGTGGAGATTAGATGGATTGGCCATGGTAAATTGCTCCTTGGTCCCAAGTAGGTTAGGGGGATTAATGGGAAAATAAATAGGGTTATGGGAAAGTGCTTGGGTGGGATGCTCTGTTGGAGAGTCAGTGCAGACTTGATGTGTCGAATGGCCTCCTTCTGCACTGTAGGGATCCTATGACAATGATAGGCCCTAAGCACAAATTTCCTTTTGCTCTTCATTCTAACTGGCTTCTGGAACTCCCTCCCGAATCCCTGTGTCAACTCCCTCCTGCTTTGAAAAGTCTCTGCCCGAACATTTCTAGTTGTGTTTAGTTCCATCTGCTCAGCATTAGTTTCTTTTCACTTCATTCCCGTAATGTACTCAAGTTAATCTTTTGGCAATGAGTTTTTAACATAGGATTGCTTCAGAGGGTGTTATCGTCTGGAACCACACCTGTAGTCTAGGTGTAGCTTAAACTTCCCAGATTTCAGACATCAAGTAACTATACAAGTGCCAGGTAATGGTCAGAGAGTCATAGAGGTTTACAGCATGGAAACAGGCCCTTCGGCCCAACTTGTCCATGCTGCCCTTCTTTTAAAAAACCCCTAAGCTAATCCCAATTCCCCGCATTTGGCCCACATCCTTCTATACCCATTGTACCCATGTAGCTATCTAAATGCTTTTTAAAAGACAAAATTGTGCCCGCCTCTACTACTACCTCTGGCAGCTTGTTCCAGACACTCACCACACTGTGTGTGAAAAAATTGCCCTTCTGGGCACTTCTGTGTCTCTCCCCTCTCACCTTAAACCTACGCCCTCTAGTTTTAGACTCCCCTACCTTTGGGAAAAGATATTGACTATCTATCTTGTCTATGCCCCTCATTATTTTATAGACCTCTAAAGGGTCACCCCTCAGCCTCCTACGCTCCAGAGAGAAAAGTTCCAGTCTATTCAGCCTCTCCTTATAACTCAATCCATCAAGTCCCAGTAGCATCCTAGTAAACCTTTTCTGCACTCTTTCTAGTTTCATAGAATCATAGAATCCCTACAGTACAGAAAGAGGCCATTTGGCCCATCGGGTCTGCACCGACCACAATCCCACCCAGGCCTTACCCCCATATCCCTACATATTTACCCATTAATCCCTCTAACCTACGCATCTCACGACACTAAAGGCAATTTTAGCATGGCCAGTCAACCTAACCCGCACATCTTTGGACTGTGGGAGGAAACCGGAGCACCCGGAGGAAACCCACACAGACACAGGGAGAACGTGCAAACTCCACACAGACAGTGACCCAAGCCAGGAATCGAACCCAGGTCCCTGGAGCCGTGAAGCAGCAGTGCTAACCACTATGCTACCGTGTCGCCCACAGTTTAATAACATCCTTTCTATAATAGGGTGATCAGGATTGCACACAGTATTCCAAGTGTGGTCTTACCAATGTCTTGTACAACTTTAACAAGACGTCCCAACTCCTGTATTCAATGTTCTGGCCGATGAAACCAGTAAGAAGTTTAACAACACCGGGTTAAAGTCCAACAGGTTTATTTGGTAGCAAAAGCCACACTGTGGGAGGAACTGTGGTGTGGCTTTTGCTACCAAATAAACCTGTTGGACTTTAACCTGGTGTTGTTAAACTTCTTACTGTGTTTACCCCAGTCCAACGCCGGCATCTCCACACGATGAAACCAAGCATGCTGAATGCCTTCTTCACCACTCTGTCCACCTGTGACTCCACTTTCAAGGAGCTATGAACATGTACCCCTAGATCTCTTTGTTCTGTAACTCTCCTCAATGGCCTACCATTAACTAGGTAAGTCCTGCCCTAGTTCAATCTACCAAAATGCATCACTTCCATTTGTCTAAATTAAACTCCATCTGCCATTCGTCAGCCCACTGGCCCAATTGATCAAGATCCCGTTGCAATTGGAGATAACTTTCTTCACTGTCCGCTATGCCACCAATCTTGGTGTCATCACGAACAAGAGAAATTCACTGGCATTACCATCACTGAAGCTCTCCCCCATAACAACCTGGGGGGTTATAATTGACCAGACACATAATTGGAATAACCATATAAATACTGTGGCTACAGGAACAGGTCAGAGGCTGGGAATTCTGCAGTGAGAAACGCACCACTGACTCCTCAAAGTCTGTCCACTATCTATCTACAAGACACAGGTCAGGAGTGTGATTTAACACTCACTACTTGCCTGGAAATGTGCAGCTGTAACAACACTTAAAGAGCTTGGCACCATTTAGGACAAAGCGGCCCACTTGATCAACACCCCCTTAAACACTTACTCCCTCCGCCAATGGCTCACAGAGGCAACAGTGTACCATTTACAAGATGCACTGCAGCAACTTGTGAAGGCTCCTGTGACAGCCTCTTCCAAATCTGTGACCACTACTACAAAGGCAGAAGATGCATGGGAACACTGCCACCTGCAAGTTCCCTTCCACGCTACATTCCATCTTGAGTTGGAACTATATCGCCGTTTCTTCACTGTCACTGGGTCAGATCCTGGAACTCCCTTCCTAACTCTAGTACAAGGCATTGTTCTGTACCTTTGCCATGGCTTTAACGTTATTCCTGAAGTAGGTGGTCTAGATATGGTCTCATGGCATAGATTTTAACTAAGTTGGGATACTAAAGAGTCTTTTCAAAGTGGACAGGGCTGCATCCTGGGATTTCCCACTACCAACGTCAAGCTGACTGGTCCATAGTTCCATTTTCTCTCTACCTTCCTTTTTTAGAAACATAGAAAAACTACAGCACAAAACAGGCCCTTCGGCCCCACAAGTTGTGCCGAACATATCCCTACCTTTTAGGCCTACCTATAACCCTCCATCCTATTAAGTCCCATGTACTCATCCAGGAGTCTCTTAAAAGACCCTATTGAGTTTGCCTCCACCACCACTGACGGCAGCCGATTCCACTCGCTCACCACCCTCTGTGTGAAAAACTTCCCCCTAACATTTCCCCTGTACCTACCCCCCAGCACCTTAAACCTGTGTCCTCTCGTAGCAGCCATTTCCACCCTGGGAAAAAGCCTCTGAGAGTCCACCCAATCTATGCCTCTCAACATCTTATACACCTCTATTAGGTCTCCTCTCATCCTACGTCTCTCCAAGGAGAAAAGACCGAGCTCCCTCAGCCTATCCTCCTAAGGCATGCTACTCAATCCAGGCAACATCCTTGTAAATCTCCTCTGCACCCTATATTTTGAATAATGGAGTTACATTAGCCACCCTCCAAATGTAGGGACTGTTCCAGAGTCTATAGAATCTCGGAAGATGACCACCAATGCATCCACTATTTCTAGTGTGTAGCAGTCTGTGACTGCTTGAGTAAGATAGAATCATTGAAAGGATACCAACTGCAGACAACCATCAGGCCACAAATACAAGCACAGCAAGGTGACATAAAAACTGACTTAGAAATTGGCTTAAAAGCAAGGTATGCTGGGATTACCTCAGTTCAAAACAGTCTGCCTGGATACAGCTCAATTGTTCGAGCTCAGACAATTGAAAGCAGAAGGCGCACCAGGACACATTAGCATGTGTAAAAGGACAGTTATACATTTCCTGGGAAACAAATCACCACTAGATACATGGCCAGACATGCATCAGTGAAACAAAAGATTCAATGCATATTAGAAGCTGAAACTAGACATCTAGGTACGCAGCACACAAACACAAAGGGTCCATCAGTGAAACTCATTAACACTCACTGAAACTCGTCAACAATGATGTGAAACTAATCAGACCTAAGCACCCGATAGGCCAAATCCTCGAAGATTCCAAAATTTGATTTGATTTATTTTGATTTGATTTATTATTGTCACATGTATTAACACACAATATAAAGTATCGTTTCTTGTGTGCTATACAGGCAAAACATACCGTTCATAGAGAAGGAAACGAGAGAATATAGAATGTTGTGTTACAGTCATAGTTAAGGTGTAGAGAAAGATCAACTTAATGCAAGGTAAGTCCATTCAAAAGTCTGACAGCAGCAGGGAAGAAGCTGTTCTTGAGTCGGTTGGTAGGTGACCTCAGACTTTTGTATCTTTTTTCTCGAAGGGAGAAGAATGTCCAGGGTGCGTGGGGTCCTTAATTATGCTGGCTGCTTTGCCGAGGCAGCGGGAAGTGTAGACAGAGTGAATGGATGGGAGGCTGGTTTGTGTGATGGATTGGGCTACATTCACGACCTTTTGTAGTTCCTTGCAATCTTGGGCAGAGCAGGAGCCATACCAAGCTGTGATACAACGAGAAAGAATACTTTCTATGGTGCATCTATAAAAGTTGGTGAGAGTCGTAGCTGACATGTCAAATTTCCTTAGTCTTCTGAGAAAGTAGAGGCGTTGGTGGGCTTTCTTAACTATAGTGTATAGAAGGTAGCCAGACAAGTATAAGAAACGTATGCTAGCGGCGTTCGAGAGAAACCACCTCTCCAGCCTTCCGAGAAGTGTGTCCAGACACCGACAAGAGCAGCTCGCCTCCAGACCAGAGAGAGAGAGAGAGACAGACTTGAGAGTTCAATGCACTGACGGGATCACAGGGATCCAAGGTAGTATACGAATTTCTAAATGATCAATTAGCTAGAGAGAGAGGGAATTGTTCAAGTTATAAAACTTAAGTCTTTTACTGTTTGGAATAAAGTTGCGAATTGGTTATTTACTATTGATTTGTGAGCATAGTCCCTTTGCCTGATATACGTAGAGGTGTTTGAGTGAAATCCATGATACACAATGCTGGTTGAGTGAGTCTGCAGGATATTAGAGGTACTCCGGACAACAAGAGCCACTTCCTTACACGCTCTGGTTATGCTGGGAAAGTCTGGAAGACCTGTTCCATTTAATGACAGGACCCCATTATCAATTTTTTAACCCCATTTCCTGTATGTCTCCCACATACTGGTCAGACTGGCCAACTGTCAGTTGGAGATTAAGACATGGTCTTGGGCGAGTTTAGGCAGGTTGGGGGTGGTGGTGGCCATGGTGTCAAGCCAACGAGAGACAGAAATCAGTATTTTCCTCAGTGGCCTGGGGAGCACTCCCGCTCTTCGTGCTCTGCATTTACTACAAGGCAAAGCGTCGCCTGTTTGATTCCACGGCTCTTCAATCAATTTAGCTGCCAGGTCATAAAATCATAGAATCCTACAGTGCAGAACGAGGTCATTCGGCCCACTGACCACAATCTCACACAGGCCCTATCCCCATAACCCCATGCATTTACCCTGCTAGTCCCCCTAACACTAAGGGGCAATTTAGCATGGCCAATCCACCTAAGCTGCACAGCTTTGGACTGTGGAAGGAAACCGGAGCACCCAGAGGGAACCCATGCAGACACAGGGAGAATGTGCAAACTCCACACAGGCAGTGACCCAAGCCAGGAATCAAACCCGGGTCCCTGCGCTGTGCGACAGCAGTGCTAACCACTGTGCCACTGTGCCCAAAGTCTTAGGATTCCTGGTCAGCCTGGTTACTGTGGGTGTCTGATCTCATATTACTGCGATGTCAAACCTCTCCACAACGGCTCACAATCACACATGCGATCTATGGCCTTAACAATGGCGGTAGGCCTTATGTAGCAGATTGAGGTTGCGGTATAATATTTTTAATATTAACCCCCCCCCCCCCCCCCCCGCCCCCAACCTATTATGGAGCGGATTAGAAAAAGCCCATTGACTTTGCCAGGCTCGAGGCCATTTGCTAAACTTATTGACAAAGGAGGCAGAGGTAAGATGAGGTGGAATTTTGTTTTGTGGAGCGAGCTATGAAAGAATCTGAAACGCATTGACTAAAAGGATGCCGGAAGCAGTTTCATTATTAAACTCACAAAATGGAACTGAGCTCCTGAAGGGGAGAAATTGTGCAAGGATATTGGGAAAGAACCAGGGGAGTAGAACTAATTGGTTAGCTATTTCAAAGAGCTGGCACAGGCACAACAGGTCGAATGGCCTCCCGCTGTGACATATCATTCTATGAAGAGCATTCGTGCAGAGTGTGACAAGAGACAGGAGTGGAGAGGAGAATGTTTGGAAAGAATTACCTGGAGATCTGGTGATTAAGTAGCCTTGAGGGATATTAGAAGGTGGTCGGGGGGCGGGGGCGGGATTTGGGGATTTAAATGGTTGAAAGGATAGATGAGCCTGAGGTGTTGAAATGTGTTGAAGATACCTGTGGAATGTTATTTAGGAATTAATGTCATATCAGCGAGCAAGGTTAGGATAAAGCAGTGGCACAGTGGTTAGCACTTCTGCCTCACAGCGCCAGGGACCCGGGTTCAATTCTGATCTTGGGTGACTGTCTGTGTGGAGTCTATGCGTTGTCTGTGTGGGTTTCCTTCAGGTGCTCCGGTTGCCTCCCACATTCCAAAAATGTGCATGTTAGGTGGATTGGCCATTCTGATTTGCCCTTTAGTGTTGGGGGATTAGCCAGGTAAAGGCCTGGGGTTACATGAATAGGGCCTGGGTGGGATTGTTGTTGGCGTAGGTTCAATGGGCCAAATGGCCTCCTTCTGCACTGTAGAGATTCTCTGATTAAAGCTTGCGAAGCCGATTGAGACTGTCAGGAGGAAGGGGAAAAATGTGACAACACAAACATAAAATCTCAAAAATCTCAGCAGCAGAGAGGACAGAGCTGATGTTTCAAGTCTGAATGACCCTTTTGTCAGAGTCTGACCCTCTCAAATCTCCCCCACTCCACCCTCACCACATCATTTGACAGACTTGATTCCTAAGGGGCTGGCGTGGGCATGGATAGCGGGATTTTATGGCCTCGCTAGTCCTGAAACTGTAAAATCCCGCCCAAGGTCATGGACCTTTCCATGGTCCACCCCTCGCCTGCTCTGACTTCCGTGGCGGGCGGGACGGTAATATTCCAGCCAGAGAGTAAGAATGTGCATTCACTCCTGCCTATTTTGGATGCTGGACAATTAAGAGGAATTCAGAACAGATATTGCAGAGACGAGCGTACAATTTTACAAAATGCGTGTGGCGAATCATTGACCCAGACATGCGATGGATAGGATTATAAAGCTGTGCATGGCTTTTTCCTGCCTGCACTGTGGGTGATAAGTGCTGAGGAAGTGTGGTGATACAGAGGGCAGTTTATGTCTTTTAAACCTCGGTGCTGGTAGTTTGTGCATCTGAGGGGGCGGCGTAGTAATTGGGTGTGCTTCATGTCCCCTCACAGTGAAAAGGCAGCATCTATGTGACACCTAATTCCAAGGGCACCGTAGATTGCACCATTATTATTTTTTGTTCCGATCATCTATTTAATGTCTGTCAGCGATTACAATGATAATCCTCATTAATTTCTACCTACTGGCACCCTGAAGTGAGCATTTTGAAAATTATTAAGCACAATAATTACAAAGATGTAACCAGATGTCTTAATTAATGAGAAATAAGATCAGAAATGTATATCATTAACACAAAAGCATGCAGGGGAAGATTAAAATTCAATACCAGTATGGGAGAAATGAACAACACATTCGGAATTTATTTCCACATTTTATGTGGGCTGGATCATCAAACGCAGGTCATTAGAACATATTAAACCAACTTGAACTCAATCTTTCCTGTGTAGCATTCCGGAGATTGCCCAAGGGTAACTGTTTAGCAGGGCAGTCAGTAATGCATGAAAAAGCAAGCCTCAGTTGAGTAAATTACATTTACCATCATAATTATAAAATATGATGTGGGAAAACTTTCAAAATTGGTGTGGGAATGAAATCTTGGCCAAATGATGCCGCTTTCCTTCCGCACTCTATTAAGAGTGAGGCCAGAAAATTCATTTTACTGAGCAGGATTGAACGGAAATCCAATGGAAGCCGATCTCATGACAAACTAAGCGAATACCTGCAATGCTTATCAGAAAGAGAATTCAAGGGAGTATGTGAAAATCGAGCCGCTTAAGTGGGACTGAATGAAAGAATTAGTATGAAAAAGTCAATTTTTTAAAAAAAGTAAGCGGAGAGAGAGGGAAAATGCAAGGAACAGAAGGTGAGGTAGAGTGAGGAAAAACAACAGAGGGTTGAGTAAGAGAGAGAGAGAGAGCAAGATTAGGCTGCAGAGTTCTGTTTTGTAATGTACTGGATAGTATGCTGTTTTGTGAGAAAGCTGGCACCCACACTATTTGTGGCATTGCCCATGGTGAATCCATCTTGGTGAGGGCATAAGCACCAATGCATGCTGAATGCATCTTGGTGAGAGCATTAGTGCAGATGCATACACTGGAAATATGCTGAGCTGTAGCCAGATCATGACTCTGGTCAGTATCTAATGCTGACTTGATGCCTGACCAGCCTTTTTGGACTTAAGCTCTCTAGCTAACATCTTCTCAAGCACATGTAGCTGAACGTACTTTCAGCTACATGGAAGATCCCCTCCACTTAAAGGGCTCATTAACAATTTATAGGTTAGTTGCTGATCACTTACTACCGGCTCAAGTTGTGTTTGTGGAAGTGTTAGGAGTTGATTAACAGTTGGTAAAGTTTGCAGGAAGCAGTGCTGTGCCTGAGGAGGGTGGTACTTGTTACCATAAGGGGTCTGTGTAACACTACCTGTTTCCAAAGGAGAGAGAACAGGGCTCTCAGCCAGAAGCTGTAACTACTAAGAGTCTTGCCTCCACCTAAACCAGGTGCAG
Source organism: Mustelus asterias (assembly GCF_964213995.1). Lineage (NCBI taxonomy): Eukaryota > Metazoa > Chordata > Chondrichthyes > Carcharhiniformes > Triakidae > Mustelus > Mustelus asterias. The sequence continues at coordinate 58,662,247 of NC_135808.1, forward strand.
TGTGTTTGGATGCTGCAAGTTACCATGGGAGTGGCCACTTAACTGTGGCGGTGGTGTAGTGGTATTGTCACTGGACTGGTAATCCAGAGACCCAGGTTAATGCTCTGGGGACCAGGAATCAAATCCCACCACAGCAGATGGTGAAATTTGAATTCAATAAAAACATGGTGAGCATGAAACCATTGTCAATTGTTGTAAAAACCTGTCTGCTTCACCAATGTCCTTTAAGGAAGGAAATCTGCCGTCCTCACTCGGTCTGGCCTTTATGTGACTCCAGACCCACAGCAATGTGTTTGACTCTTAACTATCCTCTGAAACGTGGGCATGTGGAGTGAGCGTGCTTAAATGGAGTTTGATGCCAGTAGTGCAGTTGCTAGAATATGAGGTCAGCACGATGGCACAATGGTTAGCACTGCTGCCTCACAGCACCAGGGTGACTGTCTGTTTGGAGTTTACGCGTCCTCCCCGTGAATGTGTAATTTTCCTCCAGGTGTTCCGGTTTCCTCCCACACTCTAGAGGCATGTAGGTTGGGTGGATTGGCCATGGTAAATGTGTGGGGTTACAGGGATAGGGCGAAGGGGAGGGTCTGGGTGAGATGCTTTTTTGCAGATTCGGTGCAGACTCGATGGGCTGAATGGCCTCTTTCTGCACTGTAGAGATTCTGTAATTCTATGGAATGTGAGGATGCATTCACTGCCCCCCAATTTGTTTTGGTCAGCCAAGAGGCTCACACATAGAGGGAGCCACCTCAGTGTTCAAGAATCTCCAGAGGAACTTACACCCATTTCCATTTGCTCAGTATATCGTGCCCACTCACTCCCCACAAAACCATATCCGCCTTTCTCAAGTCAAGAGATTGGACAGGTGTGAGGTGTGGATTAGGCATGAGACAAGGTCAGAGTAAAGGTCATTAGTGAACTCGCCAGCTTTAAATGATAATCTGAAAGTCTAATGCCCATTTTTACTGATGCCACGTTTTTGTTAAAATTCTCGAATGCCATGGTGGGATTTGAAATTTCATTCCTGGGATTCTTAGTTCAAGTTACTAACTAATGATTACTAACTAATAACATAACCATTATACTGTCATAACTGTACCACATTCTTCAATACAATGATCTGAGTATACTAGAATGTTTTTAAGGTAAGGATAGATACATTTTTGAACCGTAAAGGAATTAAGGGTTATGGTGAGTGGGCGGTTAAGTGGAGCTGAGTCCACGAAAAGATCAGCCATGATCTTATTGAATGGCGGAGCAGGCTCGAGGGGCCAGATGACCTACTCCTGCTCCTAGTTCTTATGTTCTTACCCATTAAGGGTCAATTTAGCATGGGCAATTCACCTAACCCCCACACCTTTTGGACTGTGGGAGGAAACTAGAGCACCTGGAGGAAACCCACACAGACACAGAGAGAATGTGCAAACTCTGCACAGTGACCCAAGTCGGGAATCGAACCCGGGTCCCTAGCACTGTGAGGCAGCAATGCTAACCACTGTGTCACCGTGCTGCCTCCAGATTCCCCAGATTCATCCCTTGTAATCATTGATAAAGATGTAGTATAGGATGGATGACAGTGGACAAGGTGCTTCATTACTCTTTGAAGGGTGACAGGCCCTATGAGTCTCTCATTCACCCGTACTCAGATTTCAACACAGAACAAATATTCCAGATCTAATAAGAGACTTAAACCAGTAATATCTCCTGCCTGCTTTGTTCACATGCAGATTGAAAGCCTTATATAAATGGATGAAAGCAGCATACCATAATCTGCAATCACACAAAAAAAATTCCAGTCTTACAGGTTCCTCGTCAGAATGAAATCCAGTCTCTACCTTTGTGATTACTCTCTGAAGCATCTGACAACTCTGCTTTAACATCTACCCAAAGAAACATCTTAAGAGCTGCTCTTATCAATGGTATTCCTTGGAAGTAGCTGAGCTCATTAGGATTCCTCTCCCTAGGATAGAAAGCACACAGATGCCCTCTGTGTAAACTGTGAGTGTGCAGTTCTCAGAAAGAAAGCTGCATGTTAATCTCAGAGGAGGGATTCAAAGTGAGTTAGTGGTTTATGTTTCTCAAGACTGTTGCTGCTTCCTTACTTTGCCGGAAGCCACTTTGAGGCATTGTCCAAACGTCACCCTCTCAATAACTACAGCCCATTTATTTCCATTTATCTCAGTTCATTAAAACAATTTTTCTTATCATAGAATCATAGAATCCCCACAGAGCAGAAGGAGCACCCATCGAATTTGCACTGACAACAGTCCCACCCAAGCCCTATTCCTGTCACCCCACATATTTATCCTGTTAATCCCTCTGACACTAAGGGGCAATTTAACGTGGCTAATCCACCTAACCTGCACATCTTTGGAGTGTGGGAGGAAATCGGAGCACCCGGAGGAAACCAACACAGATGTGTGGAGAACGTGTCAGTGACTCAAGGCTGGAATTGAATTGTCCCTTGCGCTGTGAGGCAGCAATGCTAACCACTGTGCCCCCATGTCACCCAAGAGAGATTAACCAAAAAAGAGACAATGATGAGGGAATGTCTTTGACAGAGAAATGTCTGGCTTGTTCTTCAGAACGTAAAGTGCGAAATTAGTAATGACTCACAATGTTGGTCACATGGAGACAGATGTAATGTGCGTTACGATCACTGAAAGTACAGGGAAGAAATTTCTGGAAAATTTGTTCAGGGATAGCTGTTATTTTTTTGAACAAGGCTGAAACTTCCCAGGACTCAATGTGAATATTGCCATTCCCTCATCGCCTCTGAGTCAGAATTATGTAACTTCTTTTGTACTGACCACTTTCACATGTGGTAAACATGCAAGAAGGAAAACATACGCACAGACAACACACTGTCGACCACATAGGCCCACAAAACACGCAACACACTGAGTTACAAGGATACACGACCACCATCACATACATGGTTCATTGTGCTCATAGGTGCCGACACAAGGCAGCATCTGAGAATTCAGGTGGAGCTCTTAAAGATAAGCTGAACCAATACAATCTGCAGGATAAAAGCAAATTACTCCAAATGCTGGAATCTGAAACAAAAACAAAAGATGCTGGAAAATCTGAGCAGGTCTGACAGCATCTGTGGAGAGAGAATAGAACCAATGTTTTGAGTCTCCCTCCACACATGCTGTCAGACCTGCTCAGATTTTCCAGCATTTTCTGTTTTTGTTCCAATACAATGATGTAGGACCAACAGTGCTGTGAGCGAGGGAGTTGCATAATTCCGACTCAGAGACGATGAGGGAATGGCAATATTCATAGAATCCCTGCAGTGTAGAGGGAGGCCATTCGGCCCATCGAGTCTGCACTGACTCTCCAATAGAGAATCGTACCCAGACCCTATTCCCATGTATTCAGCCCACTAATTCCCCTAACCTGCACATCTTTGGACACTAAGGGGCAATTTAGCAGGCCAATCCACCTAATCTGCACATCTTTGGACTGTGGGAAGAAACCGGAGCACCCGGAGGAAACCAACACAGACACGGGGAGCATGTGCAAACTACACACAGACAGTCACCCGAGGTTGGAATTGAGCCCGGTCCCTGGCGCTGTGAGGCAGCAGTGCTAACTACTGTGTCACCGTGCTAACCACATAATTGTGTCTAGTGCCTATAGTGTTGGATTGTCTATCCAGCTGAATTCCTATGAGACTTATTCATTATGGCTTCATGCAGCTTGCAAGGCACCAGTTAAGAGTTAACCTTATTGCAGTGGGCCTGGAATCACATGTGTCCAGGCTGTGTAAGGACAGTAGATTTCCTACACAAAAGAACACCAATGAACTCGATGAGTTTTTCGGACAATCGCATAATTTCTACTGGAAATTTATTTGATCAAATTTAAATTCCCGAACTGCTATGCTGTGACCTGAATCTTCATCTCTGCAGCGTTAACCCTGACCTCTGGATTACCAGCCCAGAAACATAACCACTATACTACCACATGAAGTGTTGGACATTAATCACAAAGACAGGACACTTAAATTTTCCTTCTACCAACATACGTGTATAGGTTAAAAGGGGAAGAAAACAGAAACTAGCAGACAGTTTTTCAAGAGGGAGATTTTATGGCTACACTTGGTGACTGGGAGGTCTTCTGACATAGAAACATAGAAGATAGGTGCTGGAGGAGGTCATTTTGCACTTCGAGCCTGCTCCGCCATCCATCACAATCATGGCTGATCATCCAAGTCACTAGCTTAATCCTGCTTTCTCTTCATAACCAATGGGCAGTGGGCAGTGTCCCTGCCTCTGAGCCAAAACCTCACGGTTCAAGTCCCACCCCAGGACTTGATGACCAAGGAAGGTCATTTCATAACGCGGTCAAATAGGTTGAGTGTCAACCTGTAAGTCCTTCCAAACACACCAATGGCTGGCGGCAAGAGTGGGAGAGATTGTTGGTCAGCCATGCTTGATTTGTACTCTTCTGCATTTATATTCAGACGCCCTTAAGTTGTAAGCCACTGGCGACAGACTGGCGATCTGTTCCTGGAATTACTAGCTATGGAAACAGATGAAAGACTGCCTTAATGTACCACTAGGTGCAGGAAGACAATTGGAATTGGAAGTCGATGACTTTGCTGTGAATTGTATGTGCAATGTTACAAGTGATGCTCTGTTCTCAGGAACTGCACTAAACAAGATGACAGCAGAAAATGTTGCTGCTCCTTGTGGATGTTTGGTGACTATCTACTTTTGATCAGCAGTCTTTTTAAAATTCAGTTCAGGTGGTTTTCATTCCTACTTTCTCGCTGTTCATTGGTAATTCTGTGCCTGTTCAGCTCATATTTGTTGCAATGCGATGAATATGACATTGGAGTTAATCAGGTGCAAGTGTGATGCTTATTTTGCGTAATATGTGTGACACCTTAGGTGCAACAGACACAGGCATGTGCCATGCATAAGGCACGGAAAGAGAAAAATAAATTACCGAGATACAGAAAGGGAGAGAGAGAGGGAGAAATAGAAATATACATACATAATCTTGGAGTGAAAATATAAGAGCAAGAGAGTACAAATGAATGTTATAGATAGATAGAGACACCACACATAATCATTTGGAATTGACCTCTGTATATATGATTACCGCCTGCAAAACAACAGTGAGGACATGTCAAATGCAATAAAAGTACACGATAATGTACCTTGGGACATCTTGAGGACATAGTAGGTATGATGTGAATGCAAGGTATTATCTTTATTTTTGCAAAAGATGGAAAGGAATTCAAGAGGCCAGGTTAATTTGAAGGCAATGATCCTCACATGAAGGGTATACTAGTAAGAGGATGGATTATAGCCTGAGATTTCATTGATTTAAAACTATACAGCAGAGGATAATTTTCATTCATAAATGATGGAGCCACAGCAATTTGTCCAGGCAAAAATTATTGCACATTTAAAATCTTGCATAACATAGCAATCGTGTGTAACAAATAACCTTATGTAGCCAACCATACAAAACGATCAGCAAGACCATCTAAACAAACTGATACTATAAAATAATTCCAAGTAACCAAGAGCACTACACAGAATCATCATAGAATGGTTTCAGTGGAGAAGGGGGCCATTCAGCATCTAATGTCCTTCCTGGCTCTCTAGCAAAAGCAATTCAGTCTTTTCCCTGAAAATCTTTTATCTTTAGGTCCTTATTCAATTCCCTTTTTAAAACAGTGATTACCTCTGCCTCCATTACACGCTGACAGCACATTCCAGATCCTAAACACTTAGTGCATAAAAAGGGTTTTATCATGTTGCCTTTGGGTGTTTTGTCAATCCCCTCTGTTTCAGCGTCACAGAATTGTTACGATACAGAATGAGGCCCTTTGGCCCATCTTGTCTGCAGCTGCTCTCCAAATGAGCATCATGGCCATTCCCCTGTCTTTTCCCATACCCCTGCACATTGTTTCTATCCAAGTAATCACCTAATACCCCCTTGAATGCTTCCATTGAACCTGCCTCACCACACTTCCAAGCAATGTATTCCAGGCCCAAACGACCTGCTCTGTATAAAAGATTTTCTCATATCACATTTGCTTCTTTTGCAAATCACTTTAAATCTGTGCCCTCTCATTCTTGATCCTTTTACAAGTAGGAATAGTTTCTCCCTATCTACTCTGTCCAGCCCCCTCATGATTTAAAACATATTTATCAAATCTCCTCTTAGCCTTCTTTCCAAGGAGAACAGTCTATCCCCATAACTGAAGTTTCTCATCTCTAGATTGAGACTTGGATACCTATTCTGCACTCTCTAAAATGTGTTCACATCCTTCCTACAGTGTGGAACACAGAAATCAACCATCCACCAATGGAAACAATTTGACTCATAGGCTCAATATGATAAAATCAGACCCTAAGTGCCGAATCTGGAGCGTCAAATAGATCCGAGCCTGGAATCCTCTTTCCAGCGCGCCTATACGCGTTTTGCCGGCTCCGGTCCGATTCGTGCTGTGGGCGGGGCTTAGCGCTGCCGGAACGATTGGAGCTCTGAACTGCGCATGCGCAGTTCGAAAAAAAATCTGACAGAGCGCGCCCGGGCGCAAAAGAGAAAAAAAGCAGAAAGAACATAAGAACATAAGAAATAGGAGCAGGAGTAGGCCATCTGGCCCTTCGAGCCTGCCCCGCCATTCAACAAGATCATGGCTGATCTGAAGCGAATCAGTTCCACTTACCCGCCTGCTCCCCATAACCCCTAATTCCCTTATCGATCAGAAAACTATCTACCCGTGATTTAAACATATTCAACGAGGAAGCCTCCACCACTTCAATGGGCAGAGAATTCCAGAGATTCACTACCCTCTGAGAGAAGAAGTTCCCCCTCAACTCTGTTCTGAACCGGCCCCCCCTTATTTTGAGGCTGTGCCCTCTAGTTCTGGTTTCCCTTCTAAGTGGAAAGAATCTCTCCACCTCTACCCTATCCAGCCCCTTCATTATCTTATATGTCTCGATAAGATCACCCCTCATCCTTCTAATCTCCAACGAGTACAGACCCAATCTGTTTAATCTCTCCTCATAAGCTACACCCCTCATCTCCGGTATCAACCTGGCGAACCTTCTCTGCACTCCCTCCAAGGCCAATATATCCTTTCGCAAATAAGGGGACCAAAACTGCACACAGTACTCCAGTTGCGGCCTCACCAGTGCCTTGTACAGTTGCAGCAAGATCTCCCTGCTTTTATATTCTATCCCCCTCGCGATAAAGGCCAACATTCCATTCGCCTTCTTGATCACCTGCTGCACCTGCAGACTGAGTTTTTGCGATTCGTGCACAAGGACCCCCAGGTCCCTCTGCACAGTCGCATGATGTAATTTTTCTCCATTTAAATAATATTCCAATTTACTATAATTTCTTCCAAAGTGGATAACCTCACATTTGCTAACGTTAAAGCGGAGAGAGCGGCTTTCTGACGATCATCTTCTGGTCGGGGGGGGAGGGGGTGGGGGGGTGATGGGGGGGGTGGGGTGATGGGGGGGTGGGGGGTTGGGGGGGGTGATGGGGGGGTGGGGGGGTGATGGGGGGGTGATGGGGGGGTGGGGGGGTGATGGGGGGGTGATGGGGGGGTGATGGGGGGGTGGGGGGGTGATGGGGTGTTGATGGTGGGGGGGGTGATGGGGGGGTTGGTGGGAGGAGGAGGTGGGGGAAGGGGGGGGGCGGGACCCAGATCATCCTCTGGTCGGGGTGGGTTCCGCTGCCAGTCTGCGGCCGATCGGTGGGGAGGGAGGGGGCGGGGGCGGGGGGTCCCTCCTCCCCACCGGAGGAACGAATCCCTCCTGCCGGAGTGGACATGCGGCCATGCCATCCCACAAAACCTTCAGGATGAAGCGATTCCTCGCTAAGAAGATGAAGCAGAACCGGCCGATTCCACAGTGGATCCGCATGAAAACCGGCAACAAGATCAGTGCAAGTCCAAGAGGAGACACTGGAGAAGGACCAAGCTGGGCCTGTAAAAGGATACACCATCACTGGTACACTAACAGTGATATATCTCCCACTCTATTAACACCAAGCCAGGGGATCAACCTTGGTTTAATGAGGAATGCAGGAAAACATAAGAGGAGCAGCACTAGCCATACATAAAAATTAGATGCCAACTTGGTGAAGTTACAACACGGGACTAATGGATACTAAACAATGGAAGCAATGTGCAGCAAACAGAGCTGGCTGATCCCACAACCAATGGATCGGAACAAAGCTCTGCAGTCTTGCCACATTCAACCGTGAATGGTGGTGGTCAATTAAACAACTTACTGGAGGAAGAGGCTCCACAAATATCTCCATTCTCAATGATGGGAGAGCCCAGCACAGAAATGCAAAAGAGAAGCATTTACAGCCATCTCCAGCCAGATGTGCCGAGTGGATGATCCATCTCAGCCTCCTCCAGATGTCCCCAGCATCACAGGTGTTAGTCTTCAGCCAATTCGCCTCACTCCACATGATATCAAGAAATGGCTGAAGGCATTGGATACTGCAAAGGTAATGGGCCTTGACAATATTTCTGGCAATAGTATTGAAGACTTGTGCTCCAGAACCTTCTGTGTCCCTAGCCAGTGCAGGTAACACTGGCAACTATCCAATGAAGTGGAAAATTTCTCTGGTACGTCTTACCCACAAAAAGCTGGAGAAATCCAACCACTCCAATTACTAATCCATCAATCTACTCTTGATCATCAGTAAAGTGATGGAAGGGTTGTTGACAGTGCTATGAAGGTGCACTTAAAGAACAAAAACTGCTTACAGTCAGGCAGTTTGAGGTCCGCCTGGGCAAATTGGATCCTGACCTCACAATAACCTTGGACAAAACATGGACAAAAGAATGAATTTCAAAAAGTGAGGTGAGCGTGCATGCTCTTGATATCAAGGCAGCATTTGACTGAGTGTGGTTTCAAGGAGCCCCAGTAAAATTAAAGTTATTAGAAATTAGGGGGAAAACTCTCCACTGTTTGGAGTCATAACCAGCACAAAGGAAATTGGTTGCAGTTGTTGGAAACCAATCATCTGAGTTCCAACACATCACTGCAGGAACTTAGAGTCATTGAGGTTTACAGCATGGAAACAGGCCCTTCGGCCCAACTTGTCCATGCCGCCCTTTTTTTTTAAACCCCTAAGCTAGTCCCAATTGCCCGCATTTGGCCCATATTCCTCTATACCCATCTTACCCATGTAACTGTCGAAACGCTTTTTAAAAGACTAAATTGTACCGCCTCTACTACTACCTCTGGCAAACTTCCTGGCAACTTCTCAGGGTCGTGCCCTGGGCCCACTATCTTCAGCTGCTACATTAATGACCTCACCTCCATCATATGGTCAAAAATGAAGATGATCACTGCTGACTGCAATATCATGATGTGGAATTGCCGGCGTTGGACTGGGGTAGGCACAGTAAGTAATCTCACAACACCATGTTAAAGTCCAACAGGTTTATTTGATAGCACGAGCTTTCGGAGCATTGCCCCTTCATCAGATGAGTGAAGAATTCAGTTCACAAACAGTGCATATATAGACACAAACTCAATTACAAGATAATGGTTGGAATGTAATTGAGTTTGTGTCTATATATGCCCTGTTTGCGAACTGAACTCTTCACTCACCTGATGAAGGGGCAACACTCTGAAAGCTCGTGCTACCAAATAAACCTGTTGGACTTTACCTGGTGTTCTGAAACTACTTACTGTGACTGCAATATGTTTAGCACCTTTGGCAATTACTCAGATACTGAGCAATCTGTGTCCATATGCAGCAAGACCTGGACAACATTAAGGCTTGGGTTCATAAGTGGCATTCATGCCTTCTAAGTGCCAACAAAAGAGAATCTAACCATCTCCCCTCAACATCATTCAATGGCAGTACCATTGCTGAATCCCCCACTATCAACATCCTGGGGTTACCATTGATCAGAAACTGAACTGGGCCAACCATATAAACACTGTAGCTACAAGAACAGGTCAGATCTGGAAATTCTGCAGCCAATATCTCACCTCCTGACTCCCCAAAGCCTGTCCACCATCTACAAAGTACAAATGTCAGGAGATTGATGGAATGCTATCCATTTGCTTGGATGAGGCAACTCCAGCAACACTCAAGACACCATCAGGTTAAAGCAATCCACTTGGTTGGCACCTCATATGCCACTTTAAATCTTACCATCTACAATATGCACTGCAGGCAACTCGCCAATGCTTCCTCAGTGACAACTTCCAAGCCCATGTTCTCAAGTCCCCCAAAAGGATCTTAGGAGCTGCAGCTACATCAAAACATCATTTGCAAGTTTCCCTCCAAGCTACACACTGTTCTGACTTGGAATTATATCGATGTCCCTTTACTGTCCCTGGGTCAAATTCCTGGATCTTCCTTCCTCTCAGCACTGTGGGTACCTATACCACTTGGACTGTTGCGGTTCAAGGCTGTGAAGGTTAAAAAAAAGAAGCTTCACTAGATTTGTGCCCAGGATGAGAGGATTGTCCTATAATGAGTGGCCAACTAAACCTATATTTCTTTGGTGTTTAGAAAAGAGCAGCTCCAACAACACAAGAAGCTCAACACCATCCAGGACAAAGAAGTCCGCTTGACTGGCATCCCATCCACAAACTCCCTGCACCACTGAGGCCCAGTGACAGCAGTGTGTACCATCTACAAGATACTCCACAGGAACTCACCAAGACTCCTTAGCCTTTTCCAAACCGAAGACCGCTACCATCTAGAAGGACAAGAGCAGCAGATACCTGGGAACACCATCACCTGGAAGTTTCCCTCCAAGTTACTCACCATCTTGGAAATATATCATCTTTCCTCCATTGTTGCTGGGTCAAAATCCTGGAATTCCCCCCCCCCCCCCCCCAACAGCACTGTGGATGTACCTGTAGCACTTCAAGAAGGCAGCTCATCACCACTTTCTCAAGGGCAATGAGGGGTAGGCAATAAATACTGGCCTAGCCAACGAAGCCCACAGCCCTTCGATGAATAAAAAGAAAACTGATCTCATTGAAACAGACAAGATTTCTGAAGGGGTTTTAACAGAATAAACAGTGGAAGTTTGTCTCCTTGGCCCGGGAATCTAGAACATGGGGACACAGTTTCAGGATATAAAAGGATGATATTGTAATGAGACAAAATGTCTTCACTCAAAGAGTTGTGAATTCCAATTGTATCCCATTGTTGAATACATTCAGGGTTGAGATAGATGGATTCCTGATCTCTCAGTAAATCAAAGGTTTTGGCAAGGGACAGGAAGATGGAGTTTAAGCTGAAGATCAGCGAAGTTCATGTTAATAACAGAGCAGGCTGATCAAGGGTGAAACGGTGGCACAATGGTTAGCACTGCTGCCTCACTGCGTGAGGGACCCGGGTTCAATGCCAGCCTTGGGTGACTGTGCGGAGTTTGTACGTTCTCTCTGTGTCTACGTGGGTTTCCTCTGGGTGCTCCGGTTTGCTCCCACACTTCAAAGATGTGTGGGTTAGGTTGATTGGCCATGATAAATTGACCCTATTGTCAGGGGGATTAGCAGGGTAAATATGTGGGGTTACGGGAATGGGGCCTGGGTGGGATTGTGGTTGGTGCAGACTTGCTGGGCCAAATGGCCTCCTTCTTAACTGTAGGGATTCTATGAAGCCATATGGTCTACTTCTGCTCTTATTTTTTATGTTTTAATGTTCTTAGGTAAGGTGACTCACCTTACAATTGGAAATAGACAAGAAGATGGCCTTGCCAGTCACACTCACATTCCATGAAAGAATAAAAAAAGATACTGCTAATTGAATCCAAAAAATAAATCCATTGTCACTAATGTTTAAATCATAGGATGCAATACATCTGTTTGGAAGGTGTTAATCATTGCCCCTTGCAACAGCACCCACAGGGGGAAAAGGGAAGTTATTTAGCTATGTATTCTGCCCTCCTATCACAATAACCTGGGTTTATTGTAGTGCCTTTAGCGTAACACATTTCAAGATGCTTCACACACATATGATCAATAATACGTGTCCCAAATAAGCCAAAGAAAGGGGCATTAAAATTCAAGATGCTTTTTGTGGGTTGTTTTTAAGGGAAGAGAGGAAAGTGAAAGGACAAAAGGTTTATGTAGGGAATTCCAAACTGTGGACCCTCCACGACCAGCAATGGTGGGGCCAAAGGCCAGAAAGTTTGTGATGCTTTGCAGGGCTAGAGGCAATGATGGGGACAGAGACCATTGAGATCATGAAGGAATTTAAACTCAAGAATGAGAATGTTAATTTTACTTCAAGTAAAACAGCCCAAAGATGTGTGGATTAGGTTGATTGGCCAGTGTCAGGGGATTAGCAGGGTAAATATGTGGGGTTACGGGAATAGGGACTGGGTGGGATTGTGATCGGTGCAGACTCGATGGGCTGAATAGCCTCCTTCTGCACTGTAGGGATTCTATGATTCTATTGGGGGTCGGGTGCCAATGTGAGTCAGCAAGGTGAAGGAGGGATGTTGGCTGAGCAGGAACTGTTACAGGCAATTAAGTTTTGGATGAACTCTGGTTTAAGGTGGGTGCAGAAAGGGAGGGAGACTATCTAGACAGTGCAGGAATAATCGAATCAACAACTTCATGTGAAAATATCCCAACCCTCGAACAATGGACAGTAATTTTATAACTAACAGCTTACCATCCTGTCAATCAATAGCAACAGACTCCCATTCAAACAAACACTGTGCAATATAGATTTGTGGAATATACAATTTGAAGTTAACAGAAAAAGGGTGAAGGATATCACGTAAGAATGGTTTATCTTTTAAACTGAATATTGTGGATGTAGTATCAGGAGTTAACAGATGGGATATGCAAATGTATGATATAGACGGTGATGTATCATTGACAGAATCTTGAGAGAGAAGTTGGAATACCATGCTTAGGATCAATTTGCCTACTCTGTAACCTGTTTAGATATAATACAAATAAGGAAGTGTTAAGCAGGTAGCAGAGTATGAGTCAGCCAATTACCAAGCACCATGTCTGAAGTCTACAGATAGAAGATCATCTCAGAACAGCTGATATTCTTTAACTCCATTGATTAGGTTCACATTTTTTCTTTCATGGGACGTGGGCATCACTAGCTGAGCCAGCATTCACTGCCTATCCCTAATTGCCCTTCAAAGGGCATTTAAGAATCAACCACATTGCTGTGGGTCTGAAGTCACATGTAGGCCAGACCGGGTAAGGACGGCAGGTTTCTTTCCCGAAAGGATATTAGTGAATGAGATGGGTTTTTCCAATAATCAACAATGGTTTTATGGTCATTATTAGACTTTTATTTTCAGATTTTTATTGAATTCAAATTCCATCATCTGCTGTGGTGGGATTCGAACCTGGGTCCCCAGGGCATTACCCTGGGTCTCTGGATTACTAGTTCAGCGACACTACTACTATGCCATTGCCTCATTATTTCAATTACTGTTTGGCTCTTGTGAAATGCCAAACAGGAATTATTTTTCAAATTTCATTTTGGTTTCATAAATATACAGAAATGTCAGATGAAATGCAAGATTAACTGTTGTAGGAAGCCAATTGGGATCATTTCTCAATGATTCCATGGCACAAAATGTTCAGTATAACTAAGCAGTCACCCGGGTCTGGTCACCTATGCCATCTCGTGGTGTTGCAGACGAACATCTCAACTGCATTTTAAGAGAGAAAGACTAAGCTTTCATTTATGTAACACTTTTCATGATCTTAGAATGTGTCAAATCACTTTTATTTTCCAGTACTTTAATTCTAATCAAAAAAGCCAATTCAAATTCAGTCCAATCATGGTCCCCACATGAGGGACAAACCAGATCCAAGCCATCAAGACATTACATCCCATCTTGGGCTCGATCAAACAAGATCCAAGCTGATAGGATGAGGCATTGCACCCCCTCCCAGGCTTGATCCAATGCTTCACCTTGGCCAAAGGGCTAAGATGGCTTTAAAAAATTGCATCAGGTAAAGCCTCAGTTTAATCTCATTGGCTGCCCTGATCCTTTACTCTATCCTAGCTTAGGCAAACCGCAATTGCAGGTGTCAGCACAGCTTGCCTCGTTCCCTGCATGATCGTGGTTTCACCCCTCCCGGGTAAGGTTTTAAAGCCAACAAAACACTTCTGAAGTGCTGTCACAATTGTTATTTGTTCAACTAAGTCATAGCAACAGTAGCAAGGTTTGCCTGCATCAATGGCTGTTGAGAATTAGCATATCTAGAAAGTAATCTTCCGAATTAAATCAGGGGCTTTGAAAGGTATAGTTTTGGAAAGCTAGCTCGCTCACCAAGAAATTATTGAAAATTTGTAAGGATGCAAGACGTGAGCATGAAGGATATAATATAACTAAACAATCAAAAATAGTTTAATTCCATCCCTCACAGGAGCTTGTGGTTAAAGTATAGTCTCTCCAGATCTAAGATGACAATGCAAATTGGATTATTAATTGACTAGATAATAGGAATCAGACTGCATCTGTCACTGGTAATGGTCCTAATTAGGCAGCTTTAACCAGTAGAGCCCCTCAGGGATCAGTCCTGGTCCTTTGCTGTTCTTAATCTTTATTAATGACCCCAATGAAGTTCATGTAAGTAAAGTGGCTGGGACATAAATCCTTTTATGTCAAGTTAAAAGTATAGTGAGCAAGGTGCATCATCTTTATTGAAAATGCTCAGCTAGTGATTTGTGTGTAATAGAGATCATAGAATCCTACAGTGCAGAAAGAGGCCATTCAGCCCATCGAGTCTGCACCAACCACAATCCCACCCAGGCCCTATCCACATATCTACCCACTAACCCCTCTAACCTATGCATCCCGGGACACTAAGGGGCAATTTAGAATAGCCAATCAACCTAGCCCACACATCTTTGGACTGTGGGAGGAAACTGGAGCACCCGGAGGAAACCCACGAAGACACAGGGAGAATGTGCAAACTCCACACAGACAGCGACCCGAACCAGGATTTGAACCCAGGTCCCTGAAGCTGCGAAGCAGCAGTGCTAACCACTGTGCTACCGTGCCACCCCTGCATGCTATGGCAATAGGGTTATTACTCAACCTAGGCTTGGAGCTATGTAGCACTTGTGCCTTAACTCCCATCTAAGGGACTTTGAGAACCTAATCTAACACTTCAGGTATGCTATCTTTTGAATTAAACATTTAACTGTGCTTCCAGCTGGATGTATAAGATCCAATGAGAGTCTATGGTACTGTTTGAAAAAGAGTAGCAAGTTTTCCTGGTGTCTTGATCAACATTTATTGCTCAACTAATATCACCAAAAATATTATCTGGCCTTTATCTAGTGCTGCTTGTGGGAATTAAGGGTATGCATATTAGTTGCAGTGCTTTGCTACACTACAATAGTCACTAGATTTGAAATAAAAATATCTTGTTAGCAGGGAAGCACTTTTAGGCACCCTGCATTTTGGAAGGTATATAAATTAAAGTTATTTCTTTCCAGTAGTTTTACCATCTGTATCATGGGTGATCTCTGTCTACCCTGATAGTACTAAGCCAATAATAATAGGACAGATATTGTAACAACTGGTCAAAGATCTTGCATTCAGTAAACTATAATGAGCACTGCAATTATTTCTTCATTATGCTGTGCCTCAGTGAGTTTGGCAAAGCTTTATCTTTGCTTTCCTTCCTTTTTCTATATTTAGCACGGAACATGAGTTAAATTTTAATTTTCACCCTTCTGATAACTATTCGATGTCAAGGCTATTGCTTGTCCATTAGAGTTGGAATGAAGTGCGGTACCTCCAGGATACTCATGTGCAAGTCCAGGTTATGTTTTAAATGAGGTAGCTCTGAAATGCAGTAACAGGGAGCAGGTTTGGAACAAAAGGGAAGGTCTGCGATTTTATTGCCTCCGTACTTATTCAACCCCTGTTACTTCTCTAACTTTAATTCTGCTGAAAGGTCATTAATCTAAAATGTTAACTCTATTACTCTCTTCACAGATGCTGTATATTGTAATGGCATTGGTTACAAAACATGTCTGCTAGGTCTTTATAGCCTTTTGCATGTTCATAGCAAGTATTTATTAACTACTAGTAACTATATACAGTAAAGGGTCCGGGGAGGAGCTATTACCATGTCTAAACCTTGATATGTTTCTGGCCAACACCACACTGACCCCAGTTCTGGATCGTGTGCCTTCTTACATCAGTGTGTGGGTGGTAGTGTACTCAGTTCCACATTAACCCTGCATATACCAGAACCTTACAGTACACTGTCTGCCCTGCTGATTATTTCCCACAGTTTCTGTTCTTATTTCAGATTTTCACCACTTTCCTTTTTGCTTTTGCGTTCTCAATTTTCTTTTAAAAAAATACACCCAAATGAAACTTGGTTAACAAGCTCCCAAAAATAGAAAGAAGCGAGTAGTTTGCTCACGTCTTGGCAAACTGGAAAAATGACTTCTTGTGTTGGAAAGCCTCCGATCCGTTTGTCTGTGAACAAGAATAAGTAAAACAGAGCTGCGACAAGCAGGCAGTCATTTCGGTAAACAGAAAAGTCTTCTGCTTACTGAGAAAAGTTTTTATTTATTAGTGTCACAAGTAAGCTTACACTAACACGGCAATGAAGTTACTGTGAAAGTCCTCTGGTCACCACATTCTGGTGCCTGTTTGGGTACACTGAGGGAGAATTTAGATGGCCAATGCACCTAACTAGCACGTCTTTCAGAACGTGGGAGGAAACTGGAGCACCCGGAGGAAACCCACGCAGACATGGGGAGAACGTGCAGACTCCGCACAGACAGTGACCCAGGTCGGGAATCGAACCCGGGCCCCTGGCGCTGTGAGGCAGCAGTGCTAACCATTGTGCCACCGTGCAACCCCACGAGAAGCTAGTCACACAGAGGACAATTACAAATCACCAAGTTTAAGTTGGGGAAGGGATTCATTTACTTATTAATGTGGCCTGTTCTTTCTTTCTTGTGGTTTAACAAAAAGGTAAGTAGCACTGACTGAATGGAGAGACAGCCATTTCTGCTGTTTCTCTTACTGTGAACTAATGCAGCTTATCAACTAGTATTAAGCTCTGTGTCACACCAAGCTTCTGCTCAATCTGCCTTTGGGAAGACTGAAAAAGAACACACAGTATGTCAAAAACATAAATATCTGATTTTGGTCAAAAAGGGTCTACTGTTATTACACCCCCAGGTTATATACTCACACAAGTAGGTAAAGGACGCTAACAGTCATCTGTCATAAAGGACAAATGTGTCAGAATGCTAACAGGAGAGGCTGATGCCACTGAATTTAAAATCATTTCCACAACAAACCTCAATTCCTTGAGAGGTGGCATTAACATGTCAATGTTGGCAAATGGTTCATTCAACTGTTACTCATGGACAAAAACAATTGCCTTTAACGCAATTACCCACTCCATTGTTGCCACTTGCTAACTCCCTCTTCAAGAATAGAATTCTCTGCCAGCATGGGCTGGTTGGGCCAAATGGCATGTTTTTGTGTTTCATTTCCCAGACATATCCCGAGTAATCCTGCGGACGTATTGAGAATTATGGGTTGAAGGAGAGAGGGAGGAATCTGAAAGCAAAAAGAAAAATATGGTTGAGAGTGTGGTTTCAATTCTGATTTCCAAATTGAAGAAAATCCACCTGGCAGGAATGGTGATTTGGATTGATTTGAAACTGCAATGTATTTCAAGCTTTCCTTCTAGCTTATCTTCTCCTCTACATAAATATGAAATCTGTGTTTGATGTGAACCTTCCATGTGACTTCCTTCCTGTGGCAATAGATGGTGAAGAAGTTGTGATTTCAGTGGACTGGTCAATATTTTAAAACTCAGCAACCAACCAGAACGAGTACACCACCCCAGTAACTGACTTCATTAGTAAGTGTGTAGAAGACTGCGTGCCAAAGAAGCAAATCCGTGTGTTTCCCAACCGGAAACAATGGGTGAACAGGGATATCCACTGCTTGCTGAAGTCCAGGTCTGGGCGTTCAACACAAGTAACCCTGACCTATAAAAGAAATGCGGATATGATCTCAGGAGATCCATCAAAGATGCCAAAAGACAGTACTGGACCCAAGCTAGAGTCCCCGGCTGGCCACACGGACCCCTGTTGACTATGGCAAGATCTGCAGGACGTAACAGGCTACAAGATGAAGGCATGTGGAATAGCCGGCACCAATGCACCCCTCCCGATCAGCTCAATGCATTCTATGCCGTTCTGAGCAAGAGGTCAGCTAAAGCACGCCCTCCATCCATGCCTCGGACAAACCAGTATCTGACGTCACCACCGCAGATATCAGAACATCCTTCACGAAAGTGACTCGCCTGGATGGGGCACCCAGACAAGCACTCAGGTCCTGCGCAGACCAGCTGGCGGGGGTATTCACATATATCTTTAACCTCGCTTTACACTAATGTGAGGTCCCACCTGCTTCAAGAAGACGACCATCATCCCGGTATCAAAGAAAAGCCAGGCAGCGTACCTTAATGACCATCATCCGGTGGCTCTGACTTCCATCATTATAAAGTGCTTCGAAAGGTTAGTCATGGCACAAGTTAATTCCAGCCTTCCAGACTTCCTGGATCCACTACAGTTTGCCTACCGCTGCAACAGGTATACAGCAGACGTCATCTCCCTGGCCCTACACTCAATCCTGGAACACTTAGATAACAAAGACACCTATGCCAGACTCCTATTTATTGACTCAGCTCAGCCTTCACACCATTATTCCTACAAAACTCATCTTCAAACCCTGGGGCTCGGCTCCTCCCTCAGTGATTGGATGCGAGACTTCCTAACCCACAGACCACAATCAGTAAGGATAGGCAACAACACCTCCTCCACGATCATCCTCAACACCGGTGCCCCTTACTATACACTTTATAAACCTACAACTATGTAGCCAAATTCCCCTCCAACTCAATTTTCAAGTTTGCTGATGACACCACCATAGTGGGTCAAATCTCAAACAATGACGAGACGGAGTACAGGAAAGAGATAGAGAATCTGGTGAACTGATGCGGCAACAATAATCTCTCCCTCGATGTCAACAAAATGAAGGAGATAGTCATCGACTTTAGGAAGTGTAGTGGAGGGCATGCCCCTGTCTACATCCACAGGGACGAATTGGAAATGGTCGAGAGCTTCATGTTTCTAGGTGTCCAGGTCACCAACAACCTGTCCTGGTTCCTCTACGCTGACACTATAGTTAAGAAAGCCCACCAATGCCTTCACTTTCTCAGGAGGTTAAGGAAAATTGGCATATCAGCTACGACTCTCATCAACTTTTACAGATGCACCGTAGAAAGCATTCTTTCTAGTTGATTCACAGCTTAGTATGGTTCTTGCTCTGTCCAAGACTGCAAGAAGCTACAAAGGGTTGTGAACAAAGCCCAGTTCATCATGCAAACTAACCTCCCACCCATTGACACTTCCCACTGCCTCGGAAAAGTAGCCAGCATAATCAAGGACCCCACGCACCCTGGACATTCTCTCTTCTACTTTCTTCTGTTGGGAAAAAGATACAAAAGTCAGGTACCGACCGACTCAAGAACAGCTTCATAGAACATAGAACATTACAGCGCAGTACAGGCCCTTCGGCCCTCGATGGTTTCACTGGTCAGCGCAACAATCTAAAGCCCATCTAACCTACACTATTCCAATATCATCCATACGTTTATCCAATGACCATTTAAATGCCCTTAATGTTGGCGAGTCCACTACTGCTGCAGGCAGGACATTCCATGCCCTTACTACTCTCTGAGTGAAGCTTCTTCCCTGCTCCCATCAGACTTTTGAATGGACCTACCTGACATTTAGTTGATCTTTCTCTATACCCTAGCTATGACTGTAACACTACATTCTGCACTCTCTCCTTTCCTTCTCTATGAATGGTATGCTTTGTCTGTACAGCGTGTAAGAAACAATACTTTTCACTGTATCCTAATACATGCGACAATAATAAATGGAATCAAATGAGCTTTAGTTGAGGGATTCAACCTGATTTCAACCTATTGCATAAACATTGTTATTTCTTTTAAAAGTGGGTATGTGATATTTACATGTGGAGCAGGTTTGTATCAACAATATTGTATTAAGCACTTAACTGGAGGTCTTCTGGTAATTTGTGAAATCTTAAGGCAGATGAAATAGATATTTTAGCAATTGCACACTGCATCAATATGTTGCCAGTGTAAAGTATATTAATATTTGTAAATGGAATTCAATTCAGACTATGCAATTTATTTAATCAAGCAAAAATCTAATGCATATTAGGTATGCAAATTACTATCACTGTTCAAAAAGATGCGCTGTAAATTGTTGAGGGATGACAACTTATGGCTATGGTTTTGTGTGTAAACCACGTTGATCACGGCAAAAGGATGGTTTCCATAGTAACTAGATCATTTAATGAATGGATCATCATTGCTAAACATACTCAGTCATTGAACTGCATCTATTCTGCACAATAATATGGATGCTTCCCACATCAACAGATATTCAGTATATCATCCCCAACTGCGATAAGTGATTATTGAAGAGGAGGGGAGTTCAGTTCTGCACCTGCAGTGACCAATGAAGTAACTTATTTATTGTGTTGTGAGGGAGTAGCTTTAGTCTTTCTGGAAATGTTCATTAGGTACATGTGACCAGTCCTGGAGTTTCAGAACTGGATAAAATTTTCCAGGAATAGAGAATGCTTGAAAAACTCAGCAGGTCTGGCAGCATCCATAAGGAGAGAAAGCAGAGTTAACATTTTGAATCTTTTTGGCTCTTCATCAGAACTGAAGGAGGGAGAATGTGTTATGGGAATTTTTTTTTAAAAAGGGATTTCACTGCTGCAGTGCTAACATCTGACTCCCTGTCGGGCTACAAGTCACAGTTCATGCACTGACTGCCCAGGTGCATTGAGTATGATAGTATGACAGCTTCATCCTGAGGCACTCGGATATCTCCGGGGTCTTTGAGGACCAGCCGGGGGGGTGGACAAGGGCCACTTACTGAGGTCATGGCTGGTGACATTGGTGCGGAGGCCTGAGACTGAGGTGGAGCCTCGCTACAATGAGGCCCACGCTGCCACCCAATCTGTCTTTGAGCAGTGTATTGGCATACACAAGATGCAATTCTGCTGCCTACACCACTCAGGCGGTGTTCTTCAATACAGCCCCCAGGTGGTATCCCTCATTGTGGTGGTCTGCTGTGCCCTTCACAAGCTGGTGCAGCAGCAGAGCGACATTCTGGGGGAGGAGAACCATGCATATCGCTCTGGGGAGGAAGTTGACCAGGGGTAGTGGAGAAAGAGCCTGAGGAGGACCGGGAGGATGGAGGACAGGCGGCGAGGGCAAGTGTCCAACATGTCAGGAAGACCAAGGAGGTCCTGATTGCTGCCAGATGCTCCGATTAGGAGGCTTGGTGTCCAGCAGTTCCCGTTCTCCACAAAGAGAACCTGCCCAGAAACCTTGTCCACCATTCCACGGCCTTGCCTTCCCTTCCAGAACCCTTATCCACACACCCCAGAATAGAACTTCCCCTTTCTCCCTCCGAGGGCCTCACTGACATCACACCAGGGTGATGGGCCTTGGTTGGCCATGTCAGCGAGTGACTTGTCAAGGCGGGAGGGTGATGACGACTCGCTGTGAGTCAAGCTGTGATGCTGATCCAGTGCTGCCGAAGTCTGACTGCTGCCCCTCTTCTGACTGCACACCAGGCTCCTGGGCTCATGTCTGAGTGAGGGTCGGAGGCACCATTGTTTGGCCCAATGCTCCGGGGGTGGAGGAGGGGATGGGGGCAATCTCCAGGTTCAGTGATTGACGAGGCTGCCATTCCAGGGTGTCCGTCACTATGGGTCTCCATTGCTTTCATTGTTGGGATTGCTTGGGGGCTGGTAAGAGATTCTGAGTCGAGATGGGGAGATAAACTCCCTGTGGAAAGGGGACAACGACAGAGGAGTTGCGGCTTCAAGGTGAAATATTCTTTAATGCTGATTATTTACAATGCCGATTACCCTATCCTTAACTACGGTGTCTGCCTTCACCTGTGTCCTCTCAGTGCTCCTAAATCTTCTTAATTTTGCATGGCTTAACACTGCATCTAGGTGACTCCCCAGGATGAACATCAGAAGTGGAGGCACCCTGCTGTGTTCTGCGCTTCATGGCCTGTGGTGCCCTTGTCGGGCACCCACTGGAGGGCTGAGACCTGGAGGGCCCTACCTGACATTTGTGTCACCGATTATAGCTGTGCTACCCTTTGGGGGGGGGGGGCGGAGGGGGGATCTTGCCTCTCCTCCACTCTGGAAGCCTTGTGAGATCTTCCTCCATGAAATGTGGAGCTGCTCTCCGCGCTGCCATCTTCCTGGCTTCACTGGCTGTGAGTGCAGAGGGAGCATTTGAATGCAGCTCCTCCTTATTAGCAGTGCACAGCAGTGAGCCAGTGCAGGAAGTCACACATCTGGGGACTCCATACTGCTGCGTTGCACATAGGGGTTCGTTCAGAGCACTAGGTGGGGGACGATTGTGGTCTGATTCACACCGAACATATCGGCATGGATCATACTGATTTTCTTGCCCCAAATCATAGAATCCCTACAGTACGGAAGGGGGTCAGTCGGCCCATTGAGTCTGTACTGACCACAATCCCACCCAGGCCCTATTCCCGTAAGCCCACGTATTTACCCTATTAGTCCCCCTGACACTAGGGTCAATTTAGCACGGCCAATCAACCTAATCCGCACATCTTTGGAGTGTGGGAGGAAACTGGGGCACCCGGAGGAAAGCTATGCAGACATGGGAAGAAAGTGCAAACTCCACACAGACAGTGACCCGAGTCTGGAATTGAACCCAAGTCCCTGGCGCTGTGAGGCAGCAGTGCTAACCACGGTGTCTCAGTGAGGAGATGGTGTTATAGTGGCAATGTCACTGGTTTGTTTAAAAAAAAGTCATGTCATTTTTTGAGAAAATTCTGCATGTAGTTTTTGTGCCTCACTTCAGAACCAAGTAGCATGCATCTAAAAAGATAGGCAACACTTGGGGCCGCAGATATTGAATTCCAATCTGCACATGGTGGGGGCGGGGGGGGGGGGGGGGTCCATTGTTATGGTCTCCAGGTTCTGTTATCATTTAACTGGAAGTGCATTTCAGTTCATAGAGAACATGAGGTCCAGTGATCAATGCCTCTGAACCCAAGATAAGAGCTGGTGAAAGTTCCAGCAATGCACACATACACATATAAACAGTTCTATTTGAGATGTATCATTGAACTACAGTCTTGCCTGCCTCATCCAGTGACTCAGCTGGAAGCAAACATGGTATAAAAAAAACCATTGGAAAAGAGTAGGAGGTTCACTCAGTGACCTGTCCAATGTTGCAATCTCAATCCAACAGCAGTGAAAACCAACGAACTGATCGCCAACTGACCATCCAAGGTGAGGTATCTAAACGGATACAAAATTGGCTGAGGGTGGTTGTAGAGAGTTGTTTTTCAAACTGGAGTCCTGTGACCAGCGGTGTGCCTCAGTGATCAGTGCCTGGTCCACTGTTATTTGTCATTTATATTAATGATTTGGAAGAGAATATTGGAGGCATGGTTAGTAAGTTTGCAGATGACACTAAGATTGGTGGCATAGTGGACAGTGAAGAAAGTTATCTCCAATTGCAATGGGATCTTGATCAATTGGGCCAGTGGGCTGACAAATAGCAGATGGAGTTTAATTTAGACAAATGTGAGGTGATGCATTTTGGTAGATTGAACCAGGGCAGGACTTACTCAGTTAATGGTAGGGCGTTGGGGAGAGTTACAGAACAAAGAGATCTCGGGGTACATGTACATAGCTCCTTGAAAGTGGAGTCACAGGTGGACAGAGTGGTGAGGAAGGCATTCGGCATGCTTGGTTTCATCGGTCAGAACATTGAATACAGGAGTTGGGACATCTTGTTGAAGTTGTACAAGACATTGGTAAGGCCACATTTGGAATACTGTATGCAATTCTGGTCACCCTATTATAGAAAGGATATTATTAAACTAGAAAGAGTGCAGAAAAGATTTACTAGGATGCTACTGGGACTTGACGGATTGAGTTATAAGGAGAGGCTGAATTGACTGGAACTTTTTACTCTGGAGCATAGGAGGCTGAGGGGTGATCTGATAGAGGTCTATAAAATAATGAGGGGCACAGATCAGCTCGATAGTCAATATCTTTTCCCAAAGGTAGGGGAGTCTAAAACTAGAGGGCATAGGTTTAAGGTGAGAGGGGAGAGATACAAAAATGTGCAGAGGGGCAATTTTTTCACACACAGGGTGGTGGTGAGTGTCTGGAACAAGCTGCCAGAGCTAGTAGTAGAGGGGATACAATTTTGTCTTTTCAAAAGCATTTAGATAGTTACATGGGTACGATAGGTATAGAGGGATATGGGCCAAATGTGGGCAATTGGGAATAGCTTAGAGGTTTTAAAAGAAAAAGGGCAGCATGGACAAGTTGGGCCGAAGGGCCTGTTTCCATGCTGTAAACCTCTATGACCTCTAACTCACCAAACAGGTATTTTGGGACCTGCCTGCTGGAAAACAGAGAACCAAGAAATGCATTGCTTGTGCGACATTTTCACGAACCACTTTTGGACCACTGAGTGAGGCTGCATTTAAATGCTCCCTCTGCACTCACAGCCAGTCAAGCCAGGAAGATGACAGTTCCACACTTCATGGAGGAAGATCTCGGAAGAATTCCGGAGTAGAGGAGAGGCAAGACATTCTGTACCCCCGAGTGGGTAAACGACCCAAGAGCAGGGATGCAAATGCACCCTGGGACACTGACAGTCACCAACCCTTCTGAACCCCCCTTCCTGTCACCAGTGCATCTCAAGGGCAGCAGCCTGAACAGGGTAGCACGGCTATATCAGTGATACCCGAATGTCAGGTAGGGTCCTCCAGTGGATGCCCGACAAGGGCATCACAGGCCACGGAGCGCGGAACACAGCAGGGTGCCTCCACGTCTGGGGGAGGCACCCTCTACCCCGGTCATCATAGAAGTGGTGCTGCTTCATAGTTGCGATGTGCTTCAGAAAATGATCCTGCAATTGACAGATTTGTATCCACCTCCATATCACAACAATTGTTCCCGAGTGTGTACTGCTGTGGTACACAAAACTACTGAACACTGTTGCCAAAGTTTCTAACTGGAGCATTGAAATCATTTCCAGTATTCTAAGCAGCTCAATGTTTCTTCACATTGTAAAATGCTGCTTTTATAAAGACCAGAAGCAGCTTTATTAGATCAGAATGGACAACCTTACAGTCCTTCTTTATTTCCATTCCATCACTCCCTGTTTTCCTAATAGCCAACAAACTGTAAAATCTTCCAAGTGGGCTGGTATTCTTCTGTCGACACTGTGTAACCCTCAATCAAGATAGGAAGATATTCCTTGATCTGGCAAAACCTCTTCTAATGGGATATCTGCCTCTCATCTGTGAAATGCGATGATCCTTCGCATAACGCTGCAGAGATGGCTGAAAAGGTAATGCAAGTGTGAATTAGCATCTAAATAACAAGTGAATACCTTTTTACTTCCAAATGCCAGTCCAAGAAACTCCAAGAGCAGTGAAAAGGTAACTTGTTAGTGTGAAAGTCAGGGCTGAAAAACACCTTCAATGCCAATAGTGAATAAAGGATAATTATAATGCCAGGACTGATTTAAATTAATCTGACATTAAAAGGGTGCTCAGAATCCTTACAACAAAGGCAAATGAAATGAGCAAACTGTCACAAGCTCCCCATATGTCTTAGAAAATGGTTTCAAATTAATCAGGAAGAAGCAATGTTGATCTTTAAAGAAATGAACGAAATGCAAAAACACAGGCTGGATATCTGTCTGGCTGGGAGTTATAGGGAACTAGTTACACCGGGGCATCAGGAGGAAGACACGTGGGTCACAGCTTGGAGGAGTAAAGGTCAGAAGGGTAATGTACCAGCGAGTACTCCAGTGGCTGTCTCTCATAATAGGAAGGGCTCGGCGACAAGTGTGACAGGGGAGGGGAGTGAGCAATTAGTGGAGGGGTCACCTGTGGTGGTCCCACTCCAAAACAAGTATATTGTTTTGGATAGTGTGGAGGAGGATGACTCTCCAGGGGTAAGCCACAGTGACCAGGTCACTGGCACAGAGTCAGACTCTGTGGCCCAGAAAGGAAAGAGAGGGGTTAGGAGAGCAATAGTGGTGGGGGATGCGTCGGTTAGAGGCACGGACAGGCGATTCTGTGGGTGCAAACGGGACTCCAGGATGGTAGTCTGCCTACCTGGTGCTGGGGTAATGGATGTCACCGAGCGGATAGGAGGCATCTTAAAAGGGGAAGATAAAGAAACGGATGTCATTGTACACATTGGTGCAAATGACATAGATAGGAAGAGCAGAGGGATCCAAGAGAGCAATTCAGGGAGTTGGGAAATAGACTAAAAAGTAGGGCCTCCAGGGTGGCCATCTCTGGGCTGCTCCCAATGCCTCGTGCCAGTGAGGCTAAGAATAGGGAGTTAGTGCAATTGAATGCTTGGTTAAAGGACTGGTCCAGGAGGGAGGGCTTCATTTTCCTAGATAAATGGGAAGTTTTCAGGAGAGGATGG
Organism: Mustelus asterias; assembly: GCF_964213995.1. NCBI lineage: Eukaryota > Metazoa > Chordata > Chondrichthyes > Carcharhiniformes > Triakidae > Mustelus > Mustelus asterias. The sequence continues at coordinate 58,688,840 of NC_135808.1, forward strand.
CACCTGTACAAGAAGGACGGGTCACAACTAAGTTGGAAGGGCACGAATATCCGAGCTGGGAGTTTTGCTAGTGCAGTTCGGGGGGATTTAAACTAGTATGGCAGGGGGGTGGGGATCAAAATATTAGGTCTACAAGTGTAGAGGCTGGGAACAAGCTTGGGGCTGGGACAAGGCTGGCAAAGAAGAAGAGCACTCTGGGGGAGGATGACCTCATTGGGCCTGGAGGTCTGGAGTGCTTATACTTCAATGCAAGGAGCGTAGCAGGTAAGACAGACGAACTTAGGGCCTTAATGCTCACGAGGAATTTGGATTTGGTTGTGGTGACAGAGACTTGATTGAAAGAGGGACAGGACTGGCAGCTGAATATTCTGGGGTACAGGTGTTTTAGGCGAGACAGAGGAGGGGCCAAAAGAGGTGGGGGAGTAGCAGTATTAGTTGGAGAGCATATTACAGCGGTGCAGAGGGAGGACAATTCAGAGGGGTTGTGTAACGAGTCACTCTGGGTGGAGCTTAGAAACAGGAAGGGCGCAGTCACTATGTCGGGGGTATACTACAGGGCCCCCAACAGCCCAAGGGAAGTGGAAGAATGGATATGTCAGGAGATACTGGATAGGTGCAGGAAAAATAGGGTTGTTGTTGTGGGAGACTTCAATTTCCCTGGTAAAGACTGGAAATCGCTGAGAGCTGGGACTCTGAATGGGGAGGAATTTGTAAAATGCAGGAGGGTTCTTTGGAACAATATGTAGATAGCCCGACTAGAGAGAGGGCTATACTGGACCTAGTACTGGGGAATGAGCCCAGTCAGGTCTTCAAAGTTTCGGTTGGGGAACATGTGGCAAATAGTGACCACAATTCTGTTAGCTTTAGGATAGTGATGGAAAAGGATGAGTGGTGTCCCAAGGGTAAGGTGTTGGATTGGGGGAAGGTTAACTTTAGTGGGATTAGACAGAAATTGGCAGCTCTTGATTGGGAGAGGCTGTTTGAGGGTAAATCCACATCTGGCATGTGGGAGTCTTTTAAGGAACAGTTGTTAGGGCTGCAGGACAGGCATGTGCCTGTAAAAAAGAAGGATAGGAAGGGTAGGATTCAAGAACCGTGGATGACCAGGGAAATTGAGGGACTGGTCAAAAACAAAAGCGAGGCGTATGTTAGGTCCAGGCAGCTAAAAACGGAGGGAGCTCTGGAGGAGTACAAAGAAAGTAGGAAAGAACTCAAACGGGGAACTAGAAGGGCAAAAAGGGGTCACGAAATGTCCTTGGCAGACAGGATTAAGGAGAATCCCAAGGCATTTTATTCATACGTTAGGAACAAAAGGGTTGTCAGGGAAAAAATCGGACCTCTCAGGGACAAAAGTGGGGAATTATGCTGGGAGCCCAAAGAAGTAGGGGAGATCCTAAATGAATACTTTGCGTCGGTATTCACAAAGGAGAGGGATGTGTTGACTGGGAGTGTCTCGGAGGGGAGTGTTGAACCGTTGGAGAAAATATCCATTACAAGGGAGGAAGTGTTAGGTTTGTTAGAGAATATAAAGACTGACAAATCCCCAGGAATCTATCCAAGGCTGCTCAGGGAGACGAGAGATGAAATCGCTGGGCCTCTGACGCAAATCTTTGTCTCGTCACTGGACGCAGGTGAGGTCCCAGAGGATTGGAGGATAGCTAATGTGGTCCCGTTATTTAAGAAGGGTAGGAAGGATAACCCGGGTAATTATAGGTCGGTGAGCTTGACGTCCGTGGTGGGGAAGTTGTTGGAGAAGATTCTTAGAGATAGGATGTATGCGCATTTAGAAAGGAATAAACTCATTAACGATAGTCAGCATGGTTTTGTGAGAGGGAGGTCATGTCTCACTAACCTGGTGGAGTTTTTTGAAGAAGTGACCAGAATGGTTGACGAGGGAAGGGCCGTGGATGTCGTCTATATGGACTTTAGTGAAGCGTTTGACAAAGTCCCTCATGGTAGGCTGGTGAAAAAGGTTGGATCTCATGGGATAAAGGGGGAGGTGGCTAGATGGGTGGAGAACTGGCTTGGTCACAGAAGACAGAGGGTGGTAGTGGAAGGGTCTTTTTCCAGCTGGAGGCCTGTGACTAGTGGTGTTCCGCAGGGCTCTGTATTGGGACCTCTGCTGTTTGTGATTTATATAAACGATCTGGAAGAAGATGTAACTGGGGTGATCAGTAAGTTTGCGGACGACACAAAATTGGCAGGACTTGCAGATAGTGAGGAGCATTGTCAGAAGCTACAGAAGGGTATAGATAGGCTGGAAATTTGGGCAAAGAAATGGCAGATGGAGTTCAATCCTGATAAATGCGAAGTGATGCATTTTGGTAGAAATAATGTAGGGAGGGGCTATACGATAAATGGCAGAACCATAAAGGGTGTAGATACGCAGAGGGACCTGGGTGTGCAAGTCCACAGATCCTTGAAAGTGACGTCACAGGTGGAGAAGGTGGTGAAGAAGGCATATGGCATTCTTGCCTTTATAGGACAGGGCATAGAGTATAAAAGTTGGGGTCTGATGTTGCAGATGTATAGAACATTGGTTCGGCCGCATTTGGAATACTGCGTCCAGTTCTGGTCGCCACACTACCAGAAGGACGTGGAGGCTTTGGAGAGAGTACAGAGGAGGTTTACCAGGATGTTGCCTGGTTTGGAGGGGCTTAATTATGAGGAGAGATTGGGTAAACTGGGGTTGTTCTCCCTGGAAAGACGGAGGATGAGGGGAGACTTAATAGAGGTGTATAAAATTATGAAAGGCATAGACAGGGTGAACGGTGGGAAGCTTTTCCCCAGGTCGGTGGTGACGTTCACGAGGGGTCATAGGTTCAAGGTGAAGGGGGGGAGGTTTAACACAGATATCAGGGACATATTTTACACAGAGGGTGGTGGGGGCCTGGAATGCGCTGCCAGGCAAGGTGGTGGAGGCGGACACACTGGGAATGTTTAAGACTTATCTAGACAGCCATATGAACGGAGTGGGAATGGAGGGATACAAAAGAATGGTCTAGTTTGGATCAGGGAGCGGCACGGGCTTGGAGGGCCGAAGGGCCTGTTCCTGTGCTGTATTGTTCTTTGTTCTTGTTTGTTCTTATATCCACTCACATTCTTCCATCTCACACTACAAGAGCATTAAGAGTGAGACCATTAGCCCAACCAGGGTCTGTACTTAAGAGGGGCTCTGAGAGAGAATGAAAAAGGATGAATAACATCTAAACCCGCTGTTCAAAAGATTCAGCAGGTTAACTCTGAAGTAATCCGGTCTTTTTTTTGAATCTTTACACTTCTCTACATCCAGCAGAGGCCCTGGATGTGTCATTCCCCGGGACATGTACAAAATAATCCAATGTTTCCATTCACGTTCCCAATTAAACCAGCTGGCAAATGTGCTCAAACTTCCAGCAAGTGGATAGCTGGCTGAGCCAGAGAATAGTACTGTGTAACCCAGGATAGCGAAGCCATAATTCCCCTGAGTGTTCTCCATTTTACTGTAAATGCAATGTGAAGGTTTTATTTTTCAATTCCCTCCTCTATTTTAAGTGAATGTTTATGAAGAGTGTTAATAACCATTATTCTCCAGAGAAGAAACAGGGGACAGAAAATCTCTTATGAATGAATCGCGTAATAGAAGTATGCCACGAGTTCAGGATTTTACAATTGTTGGGCATGATGAAAACCGGAGCTGAGTGACCAATAGTCACATTCCTGTCTCCTGGGTGAACAAGGAGTTGGGCCAGGAATGGACAAGAGCCTACGTGTATTCTATTTCTAATTAGGGAGTTCGGAACTAACGTGGCAACACCAGCTTTTATATCTTCAGGGTGCTTGTCTACTAAGCTCATTACAAAAAGATCCCTGTGGATCAGGGAAGCCAGGAAATAGGAAAGAGAAATCTTCATAAAGCACAGCTCAATTATACTGCACATTTGCAACAAGGCCCCAATTGTCAAGATCATAAGCACTTGATTAATAATGGAGTCAACAGAACGTAAATAAAATATAACACAGTTGCTATGAAAATATTCCCACCAGTAATAATGGGGGCAGTAAATAAGACCATAGAATTAGTTGCATGACTACTATGGTAAGTGCCTGTAAACTAGTCATGAGTAGCAGCCATTTATTGATGAGCAGGAGGCTTGTTTAGCAAATAAAGATAGTGAGGACAATTTGTGACAGTCCGAACAAGTCAGTGTAAAATCTGATGAGCCTCGAGATTTGAAAAAAATCATTCTCAGTGCATTAGGTGCATCCAGCAAAGCCCCAGCTGAATATAGTTGATGTCACACCAATTAATGTCCACCCAAAAATAACCACGAGACTTGTCATTTTTACATATTAGCTGTGTTACTGGCAATCTACATGTGTAGAAAGATTTTACTGCAGAATTCATCTCCCCTTTCAATGAACAGATCACAAGATCGTTACAATCGAGAAAAGCTATCTGACCCATTTTAATTGAACCATCCAGAAAGATCTGAACACCTACCCAGTGTTGTTTCCTGAATGATTTCTGGTCACTACATTACCGGAAGGACATGGAAGCTTTGGAGAGAGTGCAAAAAAGGTTCACCAGGATGTTGCCTGGTCTCGAGGGCATTGGCTATGAGGAGAAGTTGAATAAACTAAGATTGTTTTCATTGGAAAGACGGAGGCTGATAGAGGTCTACAAAATTGAGAGGCATAGGTAGGGTGGAAAAGTCGGAGGCTTTTCCCCAGGATGGGAGTGCCAATTACAAAGGGGCACAGGTTCAAGGTGGGAAGGGAAAAGTTTAAGGGAGATGTCCAGGGGAAGTTCTTCACGCAGAGAGTAGTGGGTGCCTGGAATACCCTTTCAGAGGAGGTGGTGGAAGCAGGCACATTAGCAACCTTTAAGAGGCATCTGGATGGGAACTGGAATAGGCAGGGAATAGAGGGGTGCGGACTGAGTGAGGGCAGAAGGTTTCTCTCTTAGTTTAGTTAGGGCATCGTGATCAACATCATGATCAGCTTGGAGGGACTCGGGGCCTGTTCCTGTGCTGTACTTTTCTTCGTTCTTTGATTCCAGAGTCTTCTGCTTCACTCCTTCATCTGGCAAACCATTCCATAAATTGATAATCTTTCGTGCACACATTAGTATATATATTGATAAACTTTCCTGCTATCGGTCCTAAAATTAATTTTTACTAGTTTTAACCTACGTTCTTTTGTTCTGCCCCAAGAATTTAACTGAAAATAATACTTCAAGTTTATATTTTTAAAGAAGAAAGATTTGCACTCGTATTGTATCTTGCACCACCTCCAAGTGCTTCACAACAAATGAAGTACTTTGCAAGTGTAGATGTGGAAGTTGGAACCAGCCATTAGCAGGGGTTAAGGGGCTGAGTCTGTTTTGCAGCGTGAGTGGATCCTTGAGAAAACACAGAATGTTCCAAGTGCTGATTGTGGTTAAAGGAAATCAGGATGTTTACAGAACATTGCCTGCTTAAAAATGTCAAGGATTCTGCACAATTGCTCGTATAAGTGAGAAGGATGCAAATGAAGGATTGAAATGATGCTAAATTCTATTGGTTGAAAGTACATGCTAAACTGTAAGGCTATAGGTGCTTTAACTGGCATGTTCTCTTTCATTGGCTAAAAAGTGTTATAACTGACACTGTTTTGCAGAACTCTGATTAGAACATCATACATTCACTCTGGATGTTCTCACCGTGCCTTGTCTGGTTAATACTCAGTAAGAGTTTTAACAACACCAGGTTAAAGTCCACCAGGTTTATTTGGTAGCAAATGCCATTAGCTTTCGGAGCACTGTTCCTTCGTCAGATGGAGTGGATATCTGCTCATAAACAAGGCAACAGGTTTATTTAGTAGCAAACGCCACTACCTTTCGGAGCGCTGCTCCTTCGTCAGGTGAGTGGGAGTTCTAGTTCAGAACTCCCACTCATTTATTCAGAACTCCCACTCACCTGATGAAGGAGCAGCGCTCCGAAAGCTAGTGGCGTTTGCTACCAAATAAACCTGTTGGACTTTAACCTGGTGTTGTTAGACTCCTTACTGTGTTTATCCCAGTCCAATGCCGGCATCTCCACATCATAAACAAGGCATACAGAGACACAAACTCAAGTTACAGAATACTGATTAGAATGCGAATCTTTACAGCTAATCAAGTCTTAAAGATACAGACAATGTGAGTGGAGAGAGCATTAGGCACAGGTTAAAGAAATGTGTATTGTCTCCAGACAGGACAGCCAGTGAGATTCTGCAGGTCCAGGCAAGCTGTGGGGGTTACTGATAGTGTGACACCCAGTCTAACGCCGGCATCTCCACGTTATGGTTAATACTCAACAGTTTCTTGGAGGTTCCACCGAGATGGCAAACCCCCCGGAGTGTCTACACAGGAGGAAAAACACGGAGCCTCCCTGACCAACAGCTTGAAGATCGCGGCTGCCTGATTTTGGCATATCGAGCTATTTGACCGGGGGGAACGCACACGCTGTCCCGTGTGGCACTACCGAGGTAAGCCATCATCTTTGACAAGGGAAGTTCGAGTCCCCCCGTTCTGGGGTTTGAGGCCCCATCTGTCGAAAAGGAGAAAGACTTGCACTCGTATTTTACCCTGCATCACCTCAAAGTGCTTGACAACCAGTGAAGTACTTTGCAAGAGTAGTCACTGTTGTAATGTAGGAAAGATCATCTCTCAGCAGCTTCCTTTCTCCATTCTTTGCTCAGAACGGAACCCAGACATTAGGGGTCAGCCGATATGCTCCTCTCCGTACTTCATCTATCATTTCAGTTTCTCATGAAAATAAAAGATACATACGAGGAATGCTGGAAATCAGTACAAGTCCAAGAGGAGACACTGGAGAAGGACCAAGCTGGGGCTGTAAAGGGATACACCATCACTGGTACACTACCAGCCACAGATTACTCTTCCCTGCAGGGGCAAGAGAGCGGGATGGCATGGCCGCACGTCCACTCTGGCAGGAGGGATTCAGTCCTCCGGTGGGGAGGAGGGATCGCCCGCAGAGTGGCAGCGGACCCCCCTGCACCCTCCCTCCCCACCAATCGGCCGCAGACTGGCAGCGGAACCCACCCCGACCAGAAATGAAAACAGAAAACGCTGGGAAAAAAGCCAGTGGGTCTGTGAAGAGAGAGAAAGAGAGTCTCCTCATGACTCTTTTTCAGAACTCCTTATGACACTTTTTCAGAACTCTGAGAATAATTTCAGGTTCATCCATCTCAATGTCATTCTTCAGTGCAACACTCAATGCCTGGCTGCATTCAATTTCATCTGGCATTTTTTTGCCCCAGTTTCTCTTTCTGCAAGTTGTGAGCTGCCTCTTCCTGGCTTATCTAATTTGGTCTCAACAGTAAATGGTCTCAACAGTAAATGTGTTCATTTCACATTGGGTTTTCAATTCTGCCACCTATCGAAATTAGAAAAAAATGGTAAGTTGAAACTCTAAGCTGCTCAGTCTTTTTCATTCAGGTTGATCAGTAAGACATCGGGCCTGATTTTACCATTTCGAGTCCAAGTGCCGAATCTGGGCGTCAAATAGATCCGCGCCTGGAATCCTCTTTCCAGCACGTCCATACGCGTTTTGCCGGCTCCGGTCCGATTTGCGCTGTGAACGGGGCTTAGCGCTGCCAGAACGATCGGAGATCTGAACTACGCATGCGCAGTTCGAAAAACTTCTGACAGAGCGCGCCCGGGCGCGAAAGAAAAAAATAGCAGTAAGCGGAGAGAACGGCTCTCTGACGATTATCCTCTGGTTGCGGGGGGGAGGTGGGGTGGAGGAGGAGGGGGGGGTGGGGTGGGAGGAGGAGGAGGGGGGGTGGGGTGGGAGGAGGAGGAGGAGGAGGGGGTGTGGGAGGAGGAGGGGGTGTGGGGGGAGGAGGAGGGAGGTGGGAGGAGGAGGGGGGGCGGAACCCAGATCATCCGCTGGTTGGGCCTATACCGCGATCTGCACCCGATTCCGAGCAGATCGCGGCTTTACCGACACCCGATTCGGACCGCGCAAACTTGTAGTCGGTTTCCACTGTGGAATCGGCCGCTTCTGCTTCATCGTCTTAGCGAGGAATCGCTTCATCCTGAAGGTTTTGTGGGATGGCATGGCCGCATGTCCATTTCATTCTGCCGGTGGGGAGGAGGGATCGCCCGCAGAGTGGCGGCGGACCCCCCTGCCCCTTCCCTCCCCACTGATCGGCCGCAGACTGGCAGCGGAACCCCCCCCCCCAATCAGAGGATGATCTGGGTCCAACCCCCCCACCCCTTCCCCGCCCCCCCCCCCCCCCCCCCCCGATCAGAGGATGATCTGGGTCAGAGAGCCATTGGAGGCTCTGACCTCGCTCTTCGAAAGCTGCAGCGACGACTTCAGACTTTTATTTTGCAGGTCGCTTACAGTGCGGGTGCAGAACGGGCTAGAAGATGGTAAAGTGGGATTTGGCAGTAAGGTTGGGCGTGCGGTTCATTAAGTCGATTCAGAAGCATGCAAATGCATTTAAATCGTAGGGCCGCCTGTTTCGGGCGCAGTCCGAATCGGGTGGCGGTAAAGCCGCGATCTGCTCGGAATCGGGTGCAGATCGCGGTATAGGCCCGACGCCCAACTTTACCGTGATTTCACGCCCGAAAACGGGCGTGAAGTTTTGGTAAAATCGGGCCCATCATCTCTCGTATGTAAATATATATATAAAACAAGAGGCAATTCTAGACCATAAAATCAAATATTTGTAATCTTTTCATTAGAAAAAGAACAGTGGGTCTATTGGCAACTCTTATGTCGGGTCAGAAGGTGCAGGAGTCATTGGCACATTGTTGATACTGAGACATTACTCAATGAGCACTACTACAACAACTTATATTTATATTGCAGCCTAACATTGCAAAGCTATCCTCAGGCACATAACAGGAATAGTATCATGCAAAATTTAACATGGAACCACATATAGAAACATAGAACATAGAAAACTATAGCACAAAACAGGCCCTTCGGCCCCACAAGTTGTGCCGAACATTCACACGAGGAAATATTTGGGCTGGTGACCCAAAGCTTGGTTGAAGTTAGATTTTAAGGGAAGTGGTGGCATAGTGGCATTGTCACTGGGCTAGTAATCCAGAGACCCAGGGTAATTCTCCGGGGACTCGGGTGCAAGTCCCACCATGACAGAGGGCGAAATTTGAATTCAGTAAAAAAAAATATGGACTTAAAATTCTAACGATGACCATGATGCAATTGTTGATTTGTGGCCAAATGGGTCACCTAAAATGGCGATTTACAGAGCATGCTGGGATAATTGGACAAGCACTGAAACAGCAGGCTGCAGCTTAAAAGGAGATGAACAGGCTGCAGCTCAGATGACTGAATACACAGGAAATAGGCCATCCCAAAGACAATGGACACTCTCTGGTCAAACATACTTGTTTACCAGACAAAGGGGAGCCTTAACCCCTTATTTGGGAGAGAGGTATGTGACCTATGCACCTCCAGCACCTACACCCAGCGATTGGTGTGGCAGCACCTGATTGGACTCTTATCGATCAGGGTGATCAAGCCCTGATCGATTGGTTGACAAGAATCAGGAGCCTGCCCAAAAAGGACATGGAACCAAGGAGGGTTAAAAGGTGCTGCACAACAGAAGAAGCAAGTAATAAAGCTTAGAAGATTGAGCACTCACCGTACCTTGTCTGGTTAATACTCATGATGTGGAGATGCCGGTGTTGGACTGGGGTAAATACAGTAAGAGTTTTAACAACACCAGGTTAAAGTCCAACAGGTTTATTTGGTAGCAAATGCCATTAGCTTTTGGAGCAGCGCTCCAAATAAACCTGTTGGACTTTAACCTGGTGTTGTTAAAACTCTTACTGTGGTTAATACTCAACAGTTTCTTGGAGGTTCCACCGAGATGGCAAACCCCCCTGGAGTGTCGACACAGGAGAAAAGCGCGGAGCCTCCCTGACCAATGGCTCGAAGATCGCGGCTGCCTGATTTTGGCATATCGAGCTATTTGACCTGGGGGAACGCACACGCTGTCCCGTGTGGCACTACCGAGGTAAGCCATCGTCTTTGACAAGGGAAGTTCGAGTCCCCCCCTTCTGGGGTTTGAGGCCCCATCTGTCGAAAAGGAGAAAGACTTGCACTCGTATTTTACGCTGTATCACCTCAAAGTGCTTGACAACCAGTGAAGTACTTTGCAAGAGTAGTCACTGTTGTAATGTAGGAAAGATCATCTCTCAGCAGCTTCCTTCTCTCCCTCTCTCTGTCTCTGGCCCCACAAATGAGCTACAACAACGGTGACCATTGCCAGCAATGACCAGCACGAGGAGAGCCACCACACCCGAGAAGGAAGGAAGACCAGAGCCAGAGTACCAGACCAAAGGACCAGACTACGCAGAGGACTACAGAGACCAGCGCACAGATAAAGGCCAATATCTGCTTGGGTACTTGCCAGTCACGCAAAGTTAAGTCAAGGTCTAGTACTGGACTTGAACTTCAGTATTTTCTGTAAGATAACTTATTGTTGGTTGGGTGGGTGATTATTGATTGCGTGTTTTAAATAAATATTGTTGTACTAACAAGAAATCTACTTGCAATTCTTTGTCCATCGTATAAGGGTTAAAACAGACTGTGCGGCAGGCACAACAGATTGTTGTGAAAACTCATCTGGTTCACTAATGTCCTTTAGGGATGGGTCTGGCCTACATGTGATTCCAGACCCACAGTAATTTAGTTGACTCTTAACTGTCACTCAGTTCAAGGGCAATTAGGGATGGGAAATAAGACACCCACATCACATGAAAAAGTAAAGAAAAAAAGGTGTCTAAAGGTAGGACTGAGCATGGAGGTTTAGATTCAGGAAAGAATTCTAAGCAGCTAACGGCAATATTATAAACATGAAAAAATGTCAAGTGACCTCCTATGCTTTTGAACTGTATCATCATCATCAAAAGTTTAAAGTTTAGTTTACTTATTAGTGTTAGAAGTGGGTTTACATTAACAGTGCAATGAAGTTACGGTGAAAATCCCCTAGTCACCACACTCTTTAGCATGGCCAATGGACCTAACCATTGGCCGTGCTAATGGGAGGAAACCAGAGCACCCAGAGGAGATATGGGGAGACACGAGGAGAATGCGCAAACTCCACACAGACACTGACCCAAGCCGGGAACCGAACCCAGGTCCCCGGTGCCGTGAGGCAGCAGTGCTAACCACTGTGTCACTGAGACTACTTCAGTGGTGCACTTTTACCATAAACAATTCGAAGGAGAGTTAAGAGTATTTCATTGGAATTCAGCAAAGACTAATCTTTTTTGTTAACATCATTGATAGCCGGCGGATGGTCCAACTGAAAACATCAATTAAAATCTTCCTGGGATGAGTACCAGCAGGCGACTGGTTGCTGAAGATTTCTCCAGTAAAATGTTATGAAATTGGCACAATTATCACAATGCCTAGTGCAATCTCACAATATTCATGGGTACCAGCCTGGCAGGCATCCTATCATGCTGATGGAAATTAGAGAAGAAATTAGCAGAGGTTTAAAATTGGTGAAGATTCCAGGGTGCAGAAATGCTGTCAAAGGGTTTCCTTTGTGCAAAATAGTGACAAGAGGATCAACCAGGTAACAATAGCTCATTTATTCTAATGCTTGTAAAGGGTATGCTTCAGAAGGCTATAATATTAGATAACATTACATTACATTGCATGGAATTACATTACATAAGATAAAGGGCGCAGAAACAGGCCATTCAGCACAACCAGTTTGCAAGGCAGTGTTTATGCTGTGTTCTAGCTTCCTCTAACCTTTTATCAGTTAAATTTATCAGTGTAACCCTCTATTCCCTTCTTCTGCAAATGCTTATCTAGCTTCCTCTTAAAATGCAGCTATCATACTTGCTTCAATCACTCCACTCACATAGGTTGGGATATGCTAATTAAGGACACAAACAGATAATCAGAATTATAGGAGCAAAATAATGGCAAAGGAAATATATTGGATGTTGTGTATGCAGATTGATTTTTAAATGGCATTTGATAATTTTAGAGTCAGGAAATGACCATCTTCAATAGAGTCTAATCATCTCCACATTCAACAGCATTAGTGTCTATAAATCACCGACCAGAAGCCTGGATTGGGGAGGAGGCAGGGTCACTGTTGGCCAGAAATCTAGCTGGGCCAATCACATAAATATACTGGTTAGAAACATAGAAAACCTACAGCACAATACAGGCCCTTCAGCCCACAAAGTTGTGCCAAACATGTCCCTACCTTAGCGATTACTAGGCTTACCTATAACCCTCTATCTTACTAAGTTCCATGTACTTATCTAAAAGTCTCTTAAAAGACCCTACCGAATCCGCCTCCACCACCGTTGCTGGCAGCCGATTCCACGCACCCACCACCCTCTAAGTGAAAAACTTACCCCTGACATCTCCTCTGTACCTACTCCCCAGCACCTTAAACCTGTGTCCTCTTGTGGCAACCATTTCAGCCCTAGGAAAAAGCCTCTGACTGTCCACTCGATCAATACCTCTCAACATCTTATACACCTCTATCAGGTCACCCCTCATCCTTCGTCAAGAACAGATCAGAGACTGGATATTCGCCACTGAGTTACTTGCCTCCTGACTCCCCAAAGCCTGTCCACCACCTACAAGGCACAAGTCAGGAATGTGATGGAACTCAGTGATGGGAGTGATGGACACTCCCTTTACTTGTTGAATACAGCTCCTGCAACACTCAAGAAGCTCAACACCATCCAGGACAAAGTAGCCCGTTTGATTGGCACATCTTCCAGCATCTTCAACATTTGCTCTCCCCATAATGTTGCAGTGACAGCAGTGTGTACTATCTACAAAGTGCACTGTCGAGCCTCATCAAGGTGTTCTTCAACAACCCTTCACAAACCCACAGACTCTGCCACCTAGGAGTACAAGGGCAAACAAATGGATAATAAATGCTGGCTTTGCCAGCGATGCCCACATCCTGTCAATGAATTTAAAAAATGAATGTTCTTTGGATTGATGTACGCAAGAGGTTAATTCTAAGGCTGTTGTTACTGGTATATGTATAGAGGGCATTTCAGAATTTTCAAACGCATAAATATGGACGATGCTCAGCTTTGAAGAGGATTCTAAGGTTACTTCAGGAGAATAGAGACAGGCTCATAGTTGAGTTGATAAATGTCAGATGAAATGTAATGTGAACAAATGCCAGTTGGTACATTTTGACAGGAAAGGAAGTGCACCGTGAATGATCAAATTTCAAAAAATGGATGGGCAGAGAAATCCAATGGAAGTATATTATTATTTCATTATGGTTAAAGACCACAGCCCTTCACAATAATATAAAGAGTGCATAAGATAATTGACAGATATATTCAAAATTATGAAGGATCTTTCTCAGATAAATAACAAAATAGTATTTTCAAAGATTGATGATTTGATAACTAGAAGGCATAAATTTAAGAGAAAGATAGGAGACTTTGGGCTAAAAATTTGTCTGCCCCAAATTGTGGGCACAGGGTAACAGTTTGCAGTCCAGTGAGTAACTCACTTCCTGACTCCCCAAAGTCTGTCCACCATCCACTAGGCTCCAGTCAAGCATGTGATGGAGTACTCTCCACTGGCCTGGATGAGTGACCCTTGAACAGCACTCAGGAAGCTCAACACAATTCAAGACAAAGCAGCCTGATTGGCACCCAATCCACCTCCAGAAAGATTCATTCCCTCCATCACCAACAGACAATGGCAACAGTGTGTACCATTTACAAGATGAACTGCAAGAACTTGCCATGCCTCATTTGACTGCACCTTATAAACCCATGATCTCTACCTAGAACAATCGGGACAACAGACTCAGGGGAACACCATCACCAGCAAGTTTTTCTCCAAGCCTAACTTGGAAATATGTCATCATTCCTTCAGTGTTACTGAGTATAAATCCTGGAACTCGCTTGGATTGCATTAGACAGCAGATGTCCAAGAAGGCAACTCCTCATCATCTTCTCCAGGGCAATTAAGATGAGCAATAAATGGTGGACTTGCCAGCGATCTCATGAAAATCGGGGCAAGAGGAGAGGCTTCCCCAGGAGTCTCTTAAAGGCCAGATCGAAGGGATTGGGAGCAAATGTTTAGGGAGTACAATTCCTGGAGTTTGAACTTGAGGATCTGGAAGTCTAATGACCTCACATAGGTAGTCAAGATCAATGAACGGATCTTCATGTGATAGCCGTTACTCACAAAACCAGCATCTCACATTGTTCTAAGTACCACAGCCTCGTCATTCAGCAACAGTGCTGGCCAACACTCATACCTGACATCCAGATACCCCACTTCATCTGCACAATGCTGTCAGCCCCACACCTACCTCTCCCTGCCTGCACATACCACCAGCTATTCAGCTCTGGCAAGGACATCACCAGAATAGTGTGACACAATCACTGACATTCTGTACTTTCTCTTGTAGGACAAGGTGGCACACAATGGGAAGGAGCAGAGCAGGGCTTGAGAAGGGAGAGTGGGTGGGGGTGGGGTGGGGGGAGTAGGGGGCAAAGATATATATGTATCTCCTGAGTCCTAAGATTGAGATGGTTTCACCGCATGGGACCGGCGACAGAGTCCGTGTTATCCAGCATCACTGAGAACACTGAGGATGACACACCTTCTTGCCTTGTGCCTTTTTCAACTTCTAAGTCACCCTCATCCTGCTGCCTGGCATGATCAACAAGATGCAGATGATTGTGGACCTCTTGCTTCCCACCCTATGCTGCTTCCTAGCTCATCGCTGCCCCTCCCATTTCTTCCTTTCAGACACTCAAGAACTGTAGCCAGGTGATGATGATATCAAAAATCAAGCAAGGTACTGATTGCGAACAAATGTGAAGCTGACAGCATCAATCACAGTTCATCTAACTATCCAGGGAACAAAAAAGGAATTTTACAATCACGTCTGACTCTTCAAAGAAATTACAGGGGATGATTACAATTTGTTGGCTGCAAAACAAGGGTTAATTGTATAAAGTGGCAACTTGGGTATTGATGTAAACTGAAACATATTCTTAAAGGAGTTAAGATTTATATAACAGTGACTACATACATCACACTTGCAAAATATAGATTGAGTCTCTTCTCTTCCTAATTATTGTGTTCTACAGGATTACTCAGGAGGTGTTGTGATGCAGTGAGTGGCATCCCTGCCTCTGAGACAGAAGTTCCAGGCTTGAGTCTCACCCCAGTACTTGATGGCCAGGAAATGTGCACTTATAATACAGTCAAATAGGTTGAATGTGTCACCTGCAAATCCTTCCAAACACACCAATTTCTGGCGGAAGAGAGAGAGAGAGACCCCTGGTCAGCCATACTGAATGTGGAGTGGCGCTCCTCAAGCTATAAGCTACTGGCAACAGACTGGTGACCTGTTCTATGAATTACTAGCCACGGAAACAGACAAAAGTCTGTATTAGTGTACCACTATGTGCAGCAAGAGAATAGAAGAAAGGATTACCCACAGTTCCTAATTGAGCTATATTGTTAAAAAAATAACTTTTTGAAAAATCAGAATTGCGCTGGCCTTTACTACCCATTTTACAGGGGTGAGCTAAGCACACAGCACAATTCCAATTGCACCATCTCTTGTGCAATTTTTCCATTTAATTAACATTTGCAATGTAAATTAAGCTCTTTCTTACTTTGCATGAGAGCGCAATTAGTGGCCGGCCAGAAACTCCCACATAGTGGATCCCCATCCAATACTACCTTGTTGAGCCAACTCATACTCAAGAATTTACTCATTGTCATTTTTTTGGGCATGTTGCTGAATAAACTACTCGAGAATTTGCTGGTTTTGGGCAAGTTTGCGGACTATCTCTTCCTGGGCTTTGTTTAAGAGTATGGTTGCTTGCAAAAATTCTGAGAGAATGTACATGCATATGCAGAGCACAGAATCACATTGAATTTGCAGCCCATAAATAGGTCTGTTAGGAACCAGATCAGAAACCCCAAGGTATATTATGAGGTTAGACTCACTGGTGAGAATAAGGTGTTTCCCTTGTGATTCTATTGACCCACTGAGAAGCTTTTTATCAAACAAACTTTATTTTAACAATGCAGTTTAAATATAATGAATGAATTGGCTTAACTTTTACCAATTGAAATACTTAAACATGACAAGATACAATTCTTAACTGCTAAGCTATCTCTATTAGTTCCAATTTAAGCAATATTCCCCTTATAGACTTAAACTCCTCTTCAAAACCAGTTAACAAACAACACAGGCTTACATGTTTTTACTTGTTAGCAGTGTCACAGCCTTTGAGCATATCTGGGGAGAGACAGAGAGAGAGAGACACTCTCTTTTTGACACTCAAACAATAGCCTGCAGAGAGAGAGAGAGAGAAATACCTCTTGCTTCTTTCAGACACAAGCGGGCGAGGGGTGTTCCGGCCATGGCTGTGTGGGGCGCAGAGGGGGCTACCAGCAGTGCTGGGTGGTTGAGGGGAAAGGGTCTGGGGGAAGGGGGGTTGCGTCAGCACTGACTATTGAAGAGGGGATCTGGTCTGATGTTCAGGAGGGGAGGATGGGAGCAGGGGTGGATGCTGGCACTGACTGTTGGGGATGGTTGGGGTAAATGCTGGCTCCGGTCAGGGGAAAGAGGGTGTGGTGTGTGTGTGTTTGTGGTGGTGGGTGTGGACGTGGGGTGGAAGGAGCCCCTGAGACCTCCGTGGGCCAAGGGGAGATTAATTTTTGCTTCGAGTGGGGAGCGTCTCAATCTCAGTGCAGCCGGGCTTTTCTGGCATGTTGAGTCCCCGCCCCCTACATGATGGCATGAAATAAGCCCACCTGGTTTGTGGGACAGAGTGTGATAAGATCTGGAGAGAAAACCGACCTGTTTCTTTGGAGAGAAACATAACGTTTTTCTCATCAAAACCAACACCCTGCCATTTTTTTGTAAGATTCCCCCTAATATGATCCATAAAGGCTTCCTTTCAATTTATTTCTTCTCTCCTGTCGGCATATTCTGTTGGCAGGTAAGATTAAGGAGAACTCTAAGGCGTTCTAAAAATATGTGAAGAGTAAAAGGATGAGATGTGAAGGAATAGGACCTATAAAATGTGAAGGTGAGAAAGTCTGTACAGAACCGGAAGAAATAGCAGAGGTGCTGAATGAATATTTTATCTCGGTATTCACGGTGGAAAAAGACCTGGGTGGTTGTACTACAGGATTGAGGTGGACTGAAAAGATTGAGTATGTGGACATTAAGAAAGAGGATGTGTTGGAAATTTTGAATAGCATCAAGATAGATAAGTCACCGGGACCGGATGGGATGTACCCCAGGTTACTGTGGGAGGCAAGGGAAGAGATTGCAGAGCCTCTGGCGATGATCTTTGCTTCTTCGATGGAGACGGGAGAGGTTCCGGAGGATTGGAGGATTGCGGATGTGGTTCCTAAGTTCAAGAAAGGGAATAGGGATAGCCCAGGAAATTACCGACCGGTGAGTCTAACCTCAGTGGTTGGTAAGTTGATGGAGAAGATCCTGAGGGACAGGATTTATGAACATTTAGAGAAGTTTAGTATGCTCAAAAGTAGTCAGCATGGCTTTGTCAAAGGCAAATCGTGCCTTACGAGCCTGGTGTTCTTTGAAAATGTGACTAAACACATTGACGAAGGAAAAGCGGTAGATGTGGTTTACATGGACTTCAGCAAGGCATTCGATAAGGTCCCCCATGCAAGACTTCTCGAGAAAGTGAGAGGGCATGGGATCCAAGGGGCTGTTGCCTTGTGGATCCAGAACTGGCTTGCCTGTAGAAGGCAGAGAGTGGTTGTAGATGGGTCTTTTTCTGAATGGAGGTCGGTCACCAGTGGAGTGCCCCAGGGATCTGTTCTGGGACCCTTGCTGTTTGTCATTTTCATAAATGACCTGGATGAGGAAGTGGAGGGATGGGTTGGTAAGTTTGCCGACGACACGAAGGTTGGTGGTGTTGTGGATAGGTTGGAGGGATGTCAGAAGCCGCAGCATGACATAGTTAGGATGCAAGACTGGGCAGAGAAGTGGCAGATGGACTTCAACCCGGATAAATGTGTAGTGGTCCATTTTGGCAGGTCAAATGGGATGAAGGAGTATAATATCAAGGGTAAGATTCTTAGCAGTGTAGAGGATCAGAAGGACCTTGGGGTCCGGGTCCATAGGACTCTTAAATCGGCCTCGCAGGTAGAGGAGTGGTTAAGAAGGCGTATGGTGCGCTGGCCTTCATCAGTCGAGGGATTGAGTTTAGGAGTCGGGAGATAATGATGCAGCTTTATAAGATCCTCGTCAGACCCCACTTGGAGTATATGCTCAGTTCTGTTCGCCTCATTACAGGAGGGATGTGGAAATGATTGAAAGGGTGCAGAGAAGATTTACAAGGATGTTGCCTGGATTGGTTGGCATGCCTTATGAGGATAGGTTGAGGGAGCTCGGTCTTTTCTCCTTGGAGAGACGAAGGATGAGAGGTGACCTGACAGAGGTGTACAAGATGTTGAGAGGTATAGATCAGGTGGATTCCCAGAGGCTTTTTCCCAGGGCTGAAATGGCTGCTACGAGAGGACACAGGTTTAAGGTGCTGGGGAGTAGGTACAGGGGAGATGTCAGGGGTAAGTTCTTCACTCAAAGGGTGGTGGGTGAGTGGAATCGGCTGCCATCAGTGGTGGTGGAGGCAAACTCGATAGGGTCTTTTAAGAGACTTCTGGATGAGTACATGGGACTTAATAGGATTGAGGGTTATAGATAAGCCTATATATAAGCCTAGGTAGGTAGGGACATGACCGGCGCAACTTGTGGGCCGAAGGGCCTATTTGTGCTGTATTCTTTCTATGTTCTATATTCATTCCTCCTCATGAATAATAGAATCATAGAATCCCTACAATGCAGAAAGTCTGCACCAAACACAATCCCACCCAGGCCCTATGCCCATTACCCCATATATTTACCCTGCTAATCCCCCTGACACTAAGGGGCAATTTAGCATGGCCAATCAACCTAACCCACGCATCTTTGAAGTGTGGGAGGACACGGAGCACCCGTAGGAAACCCACACCGACACAAGGAGAATGTGCAAACTCCACACACACAGTCACCCGAGGCCGGAATTGAACCTGGGTCCCTGGCGCTGTGAGGCAGCAATGATAACCACTGTGCCACCGTGTTTATATATATATAATATATATATATATACTAATATAGCTTCCTCTTGAATGCATGTATGCTATTCATCTTCACTACTCCCTGCGGTAGTAAGTTTCAGCATTCTAACACTTTGGGGTAAAGGAGTTTCTCCTGACTTATTGCATTTATTAGAGACAGATATACCTTACATAATGATCCCTACTGTTTGATTCCTCCACAAGTGGAAACCCCTTCTCAACCTCTACCTTGATGAACTACTTCATAATTTTAAAGACCTTTATTCAGTCATCTCTTCACCTCTTTTCTCGAGAAGAGAAACCTGGCACTGTTCATTCTTGTCTTGATTGTTATAACCTTTCCATTTCGCTATCATCACTGTCAATCTTTTTGCAGTGTTCAGAGACTGGAACTATACTTGGCGCTCCAAAGATGGTCTAATTCAAGTTTTTGATAAAAGCTAAACATATCTTACAAATTACAATCATTAACTTTTGAATTCTTTACCTCAAAGTCCAGATGATATTCTGGGTGAATATCTTGAAGATTATTCATTGTAAAGTTTATCCACTTATCCCCTGAACAAATGGTTAAAGTGAGCAGGGTTAGAAAGGAGAATATGTCCCCTTTATTATCTCAGTCCACAAACTGAAAGCATTGCAAGTCGAATCTTAGTTATTCGCAGTATTTCAGAACCAATGTTAGACATTAAAGTGAAATGAATTTTTCAGAATGCAACATCCCTTCTAATGATCAGTACACAAGTGGCAGATCAGAAAGAGCTAGCAATCTGGATGATTTCCTCTGTGGGAGTTACTCAGGTATGACAAGAACAAACACTTCACCGTATAATGCTGTAGCACTGATAAGGGACAATAAATACACAAATTAGGCTGAATCTTCTTTTTAAGTAGCATTTCTGAAAAGTACTGATTCTTTATTTAGAAGCAAGTAGAGGCACATTATTCAGAAGAATATTCCTTTTCATCATTTTCATCACTTTGGGACAGTGGTATATGGCCAAGAAGTGAATCCTCCTCCTCTCTGATAAAGGTTGAACTGCTGATATGCAAAATGAATAGTCTTTTGAAGTTTTCGAAGGTAACAGAATGAGGGGGTAAAATCTATGGTGTCATCTGAATCGATAACAGCTGCATTCTTTGAATGATGCAAGTTTCAATGCACTTACTTCACTCGGAGGATAGGAGATATTTGCATTTCAACAGATGTGGAAATTATGTGTGCACACTTATATTATTCAACCAGTATCGTTCATTGCACAGCCATCGTCTGCTAAGCTTGCTCGTGGCTCAGATCTTTCGGTCTCCGGATGGCCGTATCCTGGATGTACCCCAGATGATGCGGTGGGGACCCCTCAGATGTCCCAATGCAAGGGCTCCATGAGAATTGCCCAGGAAGTTTCAACGCCTGACAGGCAATTCCCCATCTCCAGAAGCTTCCGACAATTATCCAACTCTTGAGTTAGATAATCAGAACAGCTACCCAGCAAATGTTAGGTGGGAAAAAATCCATGATTAACGCCTGATTAGCTATACAACTGGATACTGTCCACCTAACAACTCATCAGATGAATGCCATCTTAAATGATCTTGTGGTGATATAAACAGGGCCTAGTTTTAAGGCTGATAAAATTGGATAGAATCATAGAAACCCTACAGTACAGAAAGAGGCCATTCGGCCCATTGAGTCTGCACCGACCACAATCCCACCCAGGCCCTATCCCCATATCCCTAAATATTTACCTGCTAATCCCTCTTACCCTCAAATTTACCCGCTAATCCCTCTAATCTACGCATCCCGGGACACTAAGGGGCAAATTAGCTTGGCCAATCAACCTAACCCGCACATCTTTGGACTGTGGGAGGAAACCGGAGCACCCAGAGGAAACCCACGCAGACACGGGGAGAATGAGGGAACGAGCTATTTTGGATCTGGTATTGTGTAACGAGGTAGGTAGAATTAAGGATCTTATTGTGAAGGACCCTCTTGGGTCTAGTGACCACAATATGGTCGAATTTCTGATTCAGATGGAAGAGGAGAAAGTTTGGTCTCAAACCAGTGTCCTCTGTTTGAACAGAGGGAAATATGATAGGATGAGGGATGAATTGGCTAAGGTAGACTGGGAGAGCAGGCTGGCAGGTAGGATAGCTGAGGAACAGTGGAGGATTTTTAAGGAGATCCTTTTCAGTTCTCAGCAAAAATATATTCCAGCAAAAAACAAGGATTGTAAGAAAAGGGAGAACCAGCCGTGGATAACGAAGGAAATAAAGGAGAGTATTAAAATAAAAACAGCTGCGTACAGAGTGGCCAAAAATAGTGGAGAAACAAGTGATTGGGAAAAATTTAAGAAACAACAAAGAGAGACTAAGAAAGCGATAAAGAAAGGAAGGATAGACTATGAAGCTAGGCTAGCAATTAATATAAAAAATGATAGTAAAAGTTTTTATAAATATATAAAAAGGAATAGAGTGGCTAGAGTGAATGTTGGACCCTTGGAGGACGAGAGGGGGGAGTTAATAGTGGGAAATGAGGATATGGCTGAGTCTTTAAATAAGTTTTTTGTGTCGGTCTTCACGGTGGAGGACACAAATAGTATGCCAAATATTAACGATAGAGGGTTGGCAGCAGGAGAAATACTTAATACGATTAATGTTACCAGAGAGGCAGTGCTGGGTAGACTAATGGGACTGAAGGTGGACAAGTCCCCGGGTCCAGATGGAATGCATCCCAGGGTATTGAAAGAAATGTCAGAGGTAATAGTGGATGCGTTAGTGATTATTTATCAAAACTCGTTGCATTCTGGGGTAGTGCCGGTTGATTGGAAAACGGCTAATGTTACGCCGCTGTTTAAAAAAGGAAGGAGACAAAAGGCGGGTAACTATAGGCCGGTCAGCTTAACGTCTGTAGTAGGGAAAATGCTGGAATCCATTATTAAAGAGGAGATAGCAGGGCATCTGGATAGAAATGGTTCGATCAATCAGACGCAGCATGGATTCATGAGGGGAAAGTCGTGCTTGACGAACATGTTGGATTTTTATGAAGATGTGACTAGGGCGGTTGATGGAGGAGAACCGGTGGATGCGGTGTTTTTGGATTTCCAAAAGGCGTTTGATAAGGTGCCCCATAAAAGGCTGCTGAAGAAGATTAGGGCACACGGAGTTGGGGGTAGTGTGTTAAAGTGGATTGGGGACTGGCTATCCGACAGGAAGCAAAGAGTCGGAATAAATGGGTGTTTTTCCGGTTGGAGGAAGGTAACTAGTGGCGTGCCGCAGGGATCGGTACTCGGGCCGCAACTGTTTACCATTTATATAGATGATCTGGAGGAGGGGACGGAGTGTAGGGTAACGAAGTTTGCAGACGACACAAAGATAAGTGGAAAAGTGAATCGTGTGGAGGACGGAGAAGATCTGCAGAGAGATTTGGACAGGCTGAGTGAGTGGGCGAGGATATGGCAAATGGAGTATAACGTTGAGAAATGCGAGGTTATACACTTTGGAGGAAATAATAACAAATGGGATTACTATCTCAATGGAAACAAATTAAAACATGCTACCGTGCAAAGGGACCTGGGGGTCCTTGTGCATGAGACGCAAAAGCCCAGTCTGCAGGTACAACAGGTGATCAAGAAGGCAAATGGGATGTTGGCCTATATTGCGAGGGGGATAGAATATAAAAGCAGGGATGTCTTGATGCACCTGTACAGGGCATTGGTGAGGCCGCAGCTGGAATACTGTGTGCAGTATTGGTCCCCTTATATGAGGAAGGATATATTGGCATTGGAGGGAGTGCAGAGAAGGTTCACCAGGTTGATACCGGAGATGAGGGGTTTGGATTATGAGGAGAGGCTGAGGAGATTGGGTTTGTACTCGTTGGAGTTTAGAAGGATGAGGGGGGATCTTATGGAGACTTATAAGATAATGCGGGGGCTGGATAGGGTGGAGGCGGAGAGATTCTTTCCACTTAGTAAGGAAGTTAAAACTAGAGGACACAGCCTCAAAATAAAGGGGGGTCGGTTTAAGACAGAGTTGAGGAGGAACTTCTTCTCCCAGAGGGTGGTGAATCTCTGGAATTCTCTGCCCACTGAGGTGGTGGAGGCTACCTCGCTGAATATGTTTAAAGCGCGGATGGATGGATTCCTGATCGGTAAGGGAATTAAGGGTTATGGGGATCAGGCGGGTAAGTGGTACTGATCCACGTCAGATCAGCCATGATCTTATTGAATGGCGGGGCAGGCTCGAGGGGCTAGATGGCCTACTCCTGCTCCTATTTCTTATGTTCTTAATGTGCAAACTCCGCACGGACAGTGACCCTAGCTGGGAATCGAACCCAGGTCCCTGGAGCTGTGAAGCAGCAGTGCTAACCACCATGCTACTGTGCCGCCCTAATATCCTAAATTAAAGAATTGGGCATATTAAAATCAAACACAGTAAAACCTCAGGCAGGCCAATTGTACAAATACACAAACGTGTCTGCGCCTGACCCATCAACCACCCATCAAAGGTCGTTACAATCTATCGAGACTTAGCAGGAGATCATGGCACCTCATTGAAACGCACCGGCCTATTGTTAGAAGCCCAGATCGAGCCAGACTTTCTGTCATCAAGAGTTCCTGTAGATACCTTATCTGATAACAAGTTATACACAAGCAACAACATGGAGATGGACACCAGGGGGCGGACCCTGGTGTCCTGTCAGGCAGACATCAAGAAACCCACTGGGTATTGGAACCCCCTCCTGGATCCTCATTGGCCGGAAGCCAGAGAAGTTTCTGGAAAGGCAAGCAGGCTGGGGGATAAAGGGACACACCTTGAGTCACACAGGAGCGAAGACTCGACGAAGGAGGCGGCCTTGCCCATTCGAAAGACTGACCGAAGAAGGAAGGAAGGAAGAAGCTGCCATTGAGACTCACCTTCGTGACGACGGACCAGAGGGACTCAGAGAATCGGGCCTGCAATTCAACCAAACCATCTTTACGGGTAGTATACTTGAATCTGCTGGGGTATCCTCTTGTTTTATGTGGGTAATTTAAGGGTTAATAGTGTTATTATTAATAAACTTGCTGAACTTTTATTTGTGTTTGTCCTTTGTCCATCTTGCAAATAAGGACACCGGGGTAAAACCTTAGAGTAAGCAAAATGGTCGAAAGTATCTGAGAATTAACAGGTACTACAGTGGCGACCCAGATGGGACTTTGATAAGAAGTGATACATTGCTCCGAAGTCGAACCTTTAACCCGGTATTCTCCAACACTCCGACTGAGCCTGAATTAAGAGGGCAGCTGCCCCACGTGACGGCCAGTCTTAAGTGAGTGAAGGAAAAATACAGATTCAACCAGTAAATTGGGCCATAAACCCGGTGTCTGTAACACAAGGTGGACAAACTGTGTAGTTAGAACTAGAACAGTCTAGGGAATTTGGGTAAAATCTACGGGAGGGAATTTAGTGAAAACCGGACCCCTACCCCGATCCCTTACCTATACTCAAGTGACAAATCCTAAAAGGAAATAATTATGGCCAGTCATGCTGAATGGAGGACCTCTTGGATTGGGGTTCAAATGTCCAAATCCACCCATGGGTCCGCATTCTGTCACAACTGGCTGTAATAGGAATCCTACTTATGGCAGTGTACCTAACTATCCTCACATTTAAGTTCGCCCGATGGAAGACCGCGCGCATACAACAATAGGAAGCGGAGGTAAACACACGAGAGGAAAGGAACCAAATCAATATGATACACATGAGCCAATTCCAGGCTCAATGTGATAAAGTCTGCCAAAAGGCACAGCGTGCTGTCAGTGAGAGAGAGACTGCGCTGCAACAGGTAGAGGAAGTTAAACGTAAATGCAGCGACCTACAGGCTGCAGTAAAAGTTTTGCACCAAGCAGGAAAAGTAAATACAGCCCGCGCAACAGACCACTCCAAATGCCTGTGCGAGATTGAAGATTTAAAAGCACAACTAGCCATAAAAAGGCATACATGACCGAAACAGGGGATAGTGACCCAGGGGTACAGTGGGGGGATTTAGAAGAGGATGCCTGCCATTATGCAACAGCTAGCATCACTGCCGACTGGGGACCCCCACCTCCCTTCCCGGTAGTGGAACCAACGGCACCACCTAATCCGGCCCCCATCTGGGGAAACTCAGTCTCAGCTCCTAGTCCTTTTACCATCCCAATAAGCCCAGTCACTAATCCGGTTCCTGTACCGATGAATCCGGTCACCACCCAACGACAGGACGGACAGAACCACAATGTGACTTATGTAACTCCGTACACCATGACACAGCTCACTGACATAGCTAAAGTGATTGGAGTATTTGAACCCTCTGGGGATCCACATGCTCTCTTTGACCAAGTCACCCAATATCGTGTTTTAAATGGCCTAGACGAGGCAGAAGAGGTTAAACTTATTCTGTTATGCTTAAGTCCTGCCATCCATTCTGCCCTACCCGAACCCCAGAACGTGGCCGGGGAACCCCTACCAGAAATGAAGGCGGCTGTTCTGGCCGCCATAGGCTACAATAGGGATGATCCGGTACAAGGCTTAAACAACTGCCAACAAAAGAGAGGGGAGCACCCGACAGCCTATGCTGGCTGACTGTGGAACCAATTTGTTGCAGTTTTCGGCCAATTAAATCGAGTCCAATTAAATGCACACCACCGGCCCACATGGATCCGGACCCTGATAGCACACGCCACCGAGGGGAGTCAGAAAGGTTGTGATAAGACACATACAGAAGCCTGGGCCATCCGCAAAATGACTCGTGTGTGGGAACGGGAAGTCAGACAAACAGACACCCCCAAGTCCACAAAACACGGATTGATGAACCCGATCCACACAGACCTGGCCCTGGTTTGGCGTAACGAAGGGGGTGGTGGAAATAGGGGACTGGGAAACTCACCCCCATATACCCGTGCCAATCATCGATACAGAAAACCGCAGCCCCGCACAGAACCCCGATATATTCCCAACCCCAGGTACAGGGAACAAGATAAAACCAACCCCAGATATGCACCCCCACAAGCACAGTGTTATAACTGTGGGCAACCCATTTTGCCCGGGACTGTAGGGCACCACCAAATTTCAGGGACCAGCAAACCCCGAATACCCATACACTATTGCTGATCACCGACACAGGGAACCACAAGGCCGCACAGGACATAGGCCCAACCCCCGACACCGAGAACGATATAGAGGTGAGCCCAGAGGCTCACGCCCGCAGGCACAGTGTTATACCTGCGGACAACCCAACCATTTCGCCCGGAACTGTAGGGCACCACGCAACTACCCCACACGACCATCTCAGTGGTTCCCCGATGATGGACCTCGACCCATGCCCCTTGAAGGACCAGCCCAACAAGCAGCTATAACCCCCACATTCCTGGCAGACAACCTAACCTACGGCGGGGAGCCCCATGAATGCCAGGTTCCGGCAATAAAAGACCCCAAGGGGCCATTTTTGCCAAAACAAAAGGGGGGCTGAGCCAGGGGAATCAGCCAAACCCAGGCTCAGGACAGTTTAAAATTTTTTGTGGATGGGTCATCCATGGTGGAAGAGGGAAACAGGAGGACAGGATGTGGGATATACGTGGAAGACCAAGAAGGCCAGCCCCTCAGTATACAAGGTCATGGTAGACCACAAGAAAGCCGGGTGGTATCATGTGAACCAAATGAAGGCATTCTGCTCCCAGCAAAATTTTCACCAATACCATGTCACCCTGGAAGGAGTCTTTGAGTCACAAGGAAGCCCCAACCCTCACCCCACAGCACCGGACCTAAACCACAGTCCACAACCTGTACCCCAGATTATCAACCCCCACCCAGTATCCCCACGAACAGCACACGCAACCTCGGTCCCCACCCCAATTTACAGGGCTTCAGGAATAAAACCCCGGCCCAGGGGACCCCGATGGAAAGGATGGGGAACCCCCAAACCTTACCCCCTCTGGCGCCCCTGGTACCGAGACTCCCAGAACCATTTGACCCAGCGCTCACTACCAGAGGTGGTAATGCAGTGGGTACCCGGCAGCCAAAGCCCGCCCACATAGGTTCCCTCCACTAAGAAAGAATCAGGACATCACAGTCCAGATTGTAAATAGCTTTATCCATCCACTCCACGCATCACCCAATTGAAAAGGGTTTCTTATCTGCCCACGTTATACTGCGTCATAATTTTGTGACACACCACAGTTTGGTTGTGGGATGAAGAATCTATTGTTATACTGTGCCATAGTCCTCCAACAACAAGGACACATGCCACATACCCAACATTTTATTTTCACGCTCTGCAAACTCCTTACCCCACTCAACCCCATCAACACTGATTGCCGACCAACCCTTCGTATGACACTATTGGGCCTTTATTATTCCTTTACTTATTTCTTTGTTTTTTTAAAAAAAAGAGGAGCCATACGACATTCTAGTAAAGAAAAGGAAAAGAGAATCAGATATTAATAAGAATTAACAGGTGTTATCTTGATCTTCCCCAGAATGAACTACATACTTCTCTGCTATCTGGGACTCCTCGTCTCAGACCGAACCACAGACACCACATCAACCAAAGACCAGAAGATCAGCCTGCGATACCCCGGATATATGTGGTTCACCCCACACCCGATGGAAGAAGGAATTTCTGCAAAGTAGTTTGGTTCGGTTCCAGTGTAATTCGGAGTCAGTTGGATGATGTCGGTTGTTATTCCCACCTGCCAAAGAAGTCTGTAATGAGAACGCTGTTGGGGTTCCTCTGGAATAGATCAGTCCTGTGCCCAGGGTTGGACTCGGCAAGGGCCATCCGACATTGGGAGAGGCTCTACAATCAAGAGCCTTGATACTCTCCCATCTGTATTTAATATGCATAGTCACTTGTCATTTTGTACTGTTTATTGCTTTGTTTTGTATATACCCGATTGATGTATTGTTTCTTATTGCTTTTTAAAATTATTTTACTTCATTTAAATAGTGTTACTATTGTGGGTTAAGGATGATACTGTCAACCCCAGATTCGGAGTACTTGCTTGTTGAGATGGTTTGGTGAGTATTGTGTGATCCGGTTCGCTGATGCTAATTGGATCAAGAGGAGGGAATGTGGTGATATAAACAGGGCCTAGTTTTAAGGCTGATAAAATTGGATATCCTAAATTAAAGAATTGGGCATATTAAAATCAAACACAGTCAAACCTCAGGCAGGCCAATTGTACAAATACACAAACGTGTCTGCGCCTGACCCATCAACCACCCATCAAAGGTCGTTACAATCTATCGAGACTTAGCAGGAGATCATTGCACCTCATTGAAACACACCGGCCTATTGTTAGAAGCCCAGATCGAGCCAGACTTTCTGTCACCAAGAGTTCCTGTAGATACCTTATCTGATAAGTTATACATAAGCAACAGTATGGAGATGGGATACCTGGGGGCGGACCCTGGTGTCCTGTCAGGCAGACATCAAGAAACCCACTGGGTATTGGAACCCCCTCCTGGAACATCATTGGCCGGAAGCCAGAGAAATTTCTGGAAAGGCAAGCAGGCTGGGGGATAAAGGGACACACTTCAAGTCACACAGGAGCGAAGACTCGACGAAGGAGGCGGCCTTGCCCATTCGGAAGACTGACCGAAGAAGGAAGGAAGGAAGAAGCTGCCATTGAGACTCACCTTCGTGACGACGGACCAGAGAGACTCAGAGAATCGGGCCTGCAGTTCAACCAAACATTCTTTACGGGTAGTATACTTGAATCTGCTGGGGTATCCTCTTGTTTTATGTGGGTAATTTAAGGGTTAATAGTGTTATTATTAATCAACTTGTTGAACCTTTAGTTGTGTTTGTCCTTTGTCCATCTTGCAAATAAGGACACCGGGGTAAAACCTTAGAGTAAGCAAAATGGTCGAAAGTATCTGAGAATTAACAGGTACAACAATCTTGATCCTAATCATAATCTGATACGTATTTGGGCACTTCACTAATAAAGGTTCACTGGTTAGTGGTCAGGAATGAGAGGCTTTATTGATTCTTTTTCCCCCAGCTAGCATGAGGAATGCAAGTGTGGCCACTCCACCATCCCTTCGACCAACACTGAACATGTGACCTTCCTGTATGGAAGATATTGGCAGGTAAGCTTCAGTGTGTGTGTCCACGTCGGCACGGGAGGTAAGCTTGAGTGTGGGTGTAGAAATGAACAGGTAAGCTTGAGGGTTTGAATGTGTGTGCATGTAGGTATGGATAGGTAAGCTTGAGTGTGTGTGTGTGTGTGGTACGTACAGAAAAGCTTGATATATATGTGCTTGTGCATGTATCAAAGGATATGGGGGAAGGCAAGATCAGGCAGTTGAGTTGGATAATCAGATATACATGAATGGCGGACCATGTAGATATTGACAAGTAAGCTTGAGTGTGTGTGTGTGTGTGTGTCCACATGGGTATGGACAGGTCAGGTGAGTGTGTGTCCTATTGGATACGGATACTTAAGCTTGAGAATATGTGTAGCATTGTAGTTATGGGTATGTAAACTTCAGTGTTTGTGTTCAAGGTGGGATCAGGTGGTTGAGTTGGATGATCAGATATTATCGTAATGAATGGCAGAACATATAGGTATGGACAGGTAACCTTGAGTGTGCAGAATTCTCATTGATATATTTGGAAAGTGTGCTCAGAGAAACGCGCTGTAGGTCTCTGAACACCAGAAAAGGAACTTTATGTTCATAAGCCATTAAATCTAACAGCATTTCATAGAAAGAGAGTCTTGTTCAAATGCTAATATTGGAAATAAACCTGAAGCAGCAAAGTCTAAATACCTCATGAGATATGGCCTTTTTTTACACCATCTCTCCAGCCCAGCAGCCCAGGTGTGTCGTGGGAGTAACGCAGTGACTGTGATTTTTATGCCCCTCTCATCTATAATTGGGTCCAGGCTTCAGATTCCACTTGCCTAACACTTTGCATACATCACCTGCAGCAAGCTGTTGGCAAGGCAATAAATCCATGATCTGCCAGTCTGAGGAGAGCCTTGGCATTGTGAAATACTGCACGGTGACCTTATCTTCCACACTGTTTATCCCAATCACTGCTTTGTCACCCACCACTGACTACATCTACAGCAGTCACAGCAGAATAGAATAACACTACCCATAAAAATGAAAATGCTCTATGAACTTTCCATCCTCGCCATTTGTCAAAATAACATTCTTTAGACATAATTGGGTAGAAAGTGTCCAGAATTTCAAAATCTATCGACTCATTTTTCATCAACAGTTGGTTAAGCACAGTACAGAATCCAATCCTTTCTGTGACATACATTTGTGGCAACTGAAAAGCTTTTAAATAGATATTGTGTTCAATGTTGCATCAATTTAAAACTAACACACAAATAAATGTAAAATTTAAAATTAACTATAAAATCTCCAACAAAATTACAAGTGGTAAGCTAATAAGGGAAGATGCACTTTGGCCACGACAAACCAGATCGGATTCACAAACAAAGGTGAAGATTCAAAGGGAATTGTTTTATTTGTTCAAATAGTCACATAAGTTTAAGGAGTCATTTCTGTGAACATTCACTCAGAGATGTTGACTCGTGCTATGATGTGGATTTCCTGACCCCTGCATCCCAGTGGCCATTGAGCAATCGCACGTTCTCAACTGACCCAAGACGACTAAACCTGTGGAAGCGACTCCCAGAGAAGGCAATGGGATTGAAATTAATTCTTACAAAAGGACAGTACGATGGAGGGACTCATCCCACATGGGTGGCACAGTGGTTAGCACTGCTGCCTCACAGAGCCAGGGACCTGGGTTCGATTCCTGGCTTGGGTCACTGTCTGTGCGGAATCTGCACGTTCTCCCCGTGTCTGCGTGGGTTTCCACCAGGTGCTCCGGTTTCCTCCCACTGTCTGAAAGATGTGCTGGTTAAGTGCATTGGCCATGCTAAACTCTCTCAGTGTAACTGAACAGGCGCCGGAATGTGGCAACTAGGGGATTTTCACAGTAACTTTATTGGAGTGTTAATGTAAGCCTGCTTGTGACACTAATAAATAAACTTAAACATGGGGGGGGAGGCTTAAGGAATGCAAGGAAATATTTTATGATGGGTGATTACTTTGCATGCACTAGTAATAGGTCCATATGGGGACTAGATGCTTTCAAGGGATGTGCCTTAGACGGGTTGTTTGGCAATATAGGGCATGCCCTATATGCGAGGCTTTGGATATCTGAACTGTTCTGATGCGAGGGGTGGCTACTCTGCGGCAGATTTGGTGCTCCAATTGCCGATGTTTCAATGCTGAAAATATAAAAAGGTCAGCACTCTCCAATGGAGTGTTTACTGAAGCATGATACATATCACTGGTGCTATTACTCTTTGTGTGTTAACCACCACCTTCTTGAGGGCGATTTGAAGTAACTGATAAGTACTAGCCTGCGATGTCCACACCTTGTGAATATATTAAGAGTACCACATTTTGTTTCATTTACAACATGTCAAGCATCGCAGTGCACTGCACTGCAGACAACGTGAATCAATCATTACACACCACAGGCTCGCTAGTCGGTATATCATGTGTCCCTTCAGACATACGTTAATTACACCCAGTCATAACATGGCCCTGAGGACATGCACGAATCATTATATTATTCATGCATGACACAATTTAACGCACCACAAGGCAGACACGTGTGTGCCTTTACACAGCATTACACCTTGCAACACATATACAACACAAATTATCACATTTGGGACCATTGATTTACAATGGCCTAAATAAGTCAAATATAATTTTTAATATAAACAGTCTAGGACTCCTATCGGCATTTTGGGGATTAAATTCTGCAATCCCTCCCACCTTTCTGTGCCCTTGGTTATACTGCAGCCAGATATTTTCATTGCTTTACACTGCATGCACGGTCAAGGCATATACAGAACACTTCTTGAACTGTGCATGTGCAAACTAATACAACACAGAGTCCTAATATGATTTAACATTATGGAATATCAGTCAGTTCAAATATTCATAGTATTAGCATTTGCAGTAATTATTTTTCGGCATGCAAGTAAATCCTATTGGTAACTATGAAGGAATTTGTGGCTTTAATAATGAGATGTGGCTGGTATGACAAAAAGACCTATTTAAAAGGTTGGTGGACATGAAGAATGGCTTTAAATGTCAGTGATGCTGCCACTTAGCACTTGTTTGTGTTTGCAATGTTAGCAAGAGACACCACTGACATGAGAAACTGAGAACACAGCCTGAAATTACATCCTGGAGGATTACACCCGGAAATTACAACCTGGAAACCCAGGGCTAGAATGCACAGCCAAAAGCATTATTTACAGTCCTGATAGCTATCCACATGATGGGAAGCATCTTTTCCTGACTCTCCAATCAAATAGCACAGCAGAAAAAGCAGAGACTAACATCAGTAACCCTGTAAGACAAAATCCAGTTCTATACTCTGCTAACTCAGGACTGTACGGATAAAACTGCATCCCTCACACCTGGGGACTTGAGCACATAGCTGAAAATTTTGCCAGGATTCTTAAAGATCAGTGACTTATTTGAAGCTTTTCAATTGGAGTCAGTCATGTTACATCCCAGTTTTGGGAACTGGCACAAGAAATCTTATTGCAATATAAAGACTGAGGGTGTGATCTTACGACCTCACCCCACCCGTAGTTCAGCGAGGTGAGGTGGTAAGATTGGATGAGAGGCAAAAAATCAGAAACAAGCCCTGTTTCTCACCTCCGCTGGTCTTACCGCCCCTGTTCTGCCAGTGAAATTGGCTCCGCGCCTTAAATTATGGTACGTTTAACATGTTGTTAACAAGTCCCAGATGCTATCATCCAGGCTCACTTACGTTAACCACCTCGACGGGCGAGCTTCCGACCAGTGAGAATCACAGCTCGTCTCCATCAGTGGAGACCTGATGTGAGTCTCATCAGGGGGATCAGAGGGCATTGAAGCCTCTGGGTTGTTGGGGACAGTGGCAGCCTGGCAGTGCCCACTTGGCATCCTGGAACTGCCCACTGGGCACCTTATCTGTATCGGGGCAGTGCCAAGGAAGTGGGGCCTGAGTGGGGGTGGAGCCTGTGGGGATGGGGCAATGACAGGGGGAGGCAAGGGGGGAGATTAGCAGAGGGGAGGAAAGGAGGCACTCTGCGGACAGGGGTGATCAGTGCGGGGGGAGCTCTGCAGACAGGGACAGTGATCAGCAGTGAGGGAATGGGTGGAGACCAGCACAGAGAGCGATCGGTAGGGGTGGGAGAGACCGGCACAAGGAGCAATCGGTTGGGGGTGGAGGGCGGGGGGAGGGGGGGGGGGGTTCCAATGTCCATGGGGGGATGACAGGAGAGTTAAGGCATCCAAAGAGCTCAGCAACCAGCTTCACCGGTGAGTTTAGACGCCACCCCCCCCCCCACCCCCCCCCACACCCCAAGCCCCCATACTGAAGGGAATTGCATCCTGGCTCATCCTGCAGTAAGATGGCGACTCAATCTCTCCCATTTTCTCACTCGTTCGGCACTTAGAATTTTTTTCACAAAATCTCTCAAATACTTCCAAGTCTTAAATGTGGCAGTCATTAAACAGACAGATTTCCTGTGATTGCCAATACTGTAATTGGCCTCAGCACTCTAGGTTATTAACTGAACAATTAACCAAGATTCCTACTGTGAGTTGGAATTCATTCTC
Source organism: Mustelus asterias (assembly GCF_964213995.1). Lineage (NCBI taxonomy): Eukaryota > Metazoa > Chordata > Chondrichthyes > Carcharhiniformes > Triakidae > Mustelus > Mustelus asterias. The sequence goes on from NC_135808.1 coordinate 58,722,667, forward strand.
CCCTCTGCTGGAAAGCAAGTGTTTGTAGATATTGAGTGAGAAGTCGTCATGATACCCTCATGCTCAGATAGCCTGCCAACACTCACTGGGGTGTCTCACTGGAGAGGCAGCCGCGGTTCAGTTGGTCGCAATCTCAGTTCTGCGTCAGAGGGTTTTGATTCAAATTCCACTCCGGAGACTTCAGCACACAAAATCTAAACTGGCCTCCTAGTGCACTACTGAGGGAGTGCTGCATTGTTGGAGGTTCCTTCTTTTGGATGTGAAACAGTAGTTTGCTCTCTCGGGTGAATGTAAAATAAAATCCTATTTCGAAGAAGAGCAGGGGAGTTGTCCCCGTTACCCAGTTGGCCAATATCTATCTCTCAAATCAAGAATCACTGAAATAACAGATTATCTTGCCTCTATCATATCACTGTTTGTGGGAGCCTGCTGTGCACAAATTTGTTAGACTGAAATAGTGACCACATTGGTTACAGTTCTGGTCACCATACTATGGGAAGGATGTGAGAGCAATCGGAAGGGTGCCAAGGAGATTCACCAGGATGTTGCCTGGGCTGGAGCGTTTCAGCTATGAAGAGAGGATGGTTAGGCCGGGGTTGTTCTCCTTAGAACATGATTGAAGTGTGCAAAATTATGAGTGACATAGATAGGAAGGGACCTTTCCCCTTAGTAGAGGGGTCAACAACCAGAGGGCATAGAGTTAAGGTAAGGGGCAGGAGATTGAGAGGGGATTTGAGGAAAAACGTTTTCACCCAGAGGGTGCTGGGAATCTGGAACTGCCTGAAAGGCTAATAATAGCAGGAAGCCTTTCAACATTTAAGAAGTATTTAGATGTGCACTTGAATCGTCATAGCATGTAAGACTACAAACCAAGTGCTGGAAAATGGGATTAGAATAGATAGGTGCATGACGGCCAACACAGACATGATGGGCCAAAGGGCCTCTTTTTGTGCTGTAAATCTCTGACTCTATGACTTCAAGATGTATTTCACCAGTTGCATAGTGCTTTGAAGTGTCCTGAGGTCATAAAATACACTCAATAATTGCAAGTCATTATTTGCTTAATGCATTGAGGGCACATAAACAATGTCATCAAGGAACCATCCCTGCCATGAGTTAATGGAGATTAGAAAAGAGGTGAAAAATTGTGTCAAATTAACCTGGGAAATCTTTCTCAATAAAAATGAATCTATATTTTGAGTATATGTTATATGGTATAGATTATATATATATATATATATTATATATATATATATATATATATATGCCTTTAATTTGCAGAACTGTAACTTATACACAAGTACAACTTAACAATTTTTGAACAAAACATGGAACAGTTCCCATTCAATGACAAATCATGTGGGATGGCAAATGTAGATTCGAAGGCAATTGTCCTTTAAATCTTCCATTAATTAAAATGTAATTGATGAAAAAGTTCTCCTTAATTACAGAATACTACTCTATGAACTGAATAAATACCTGGTGCATCCATCGCATCTTGATTGAATGCACCATTACTGGAAGGTCTTTAGGAATGTGAATGCATCAACAACAATGGCGGGGTTGTAATCAAGAGATAATTACATTCCTAATAGGGCTGTCAAGGAACAAGTAAACAGATTGAGATGTGGCACTCAAGGCTTGGAATTGTACTCTCTGCTCTGACAGCTGAACGCTCTACAATACCTTTTCATTTCAAGACATATGCTATTGTTTGGTAACAATTCGTATTGCCTTGTCAGCTTAGCGAAAGGAACAATCCTCAATATTGAAATGTTTTTTTCAAATTCAATGTTAAATGCCATTATCCTCCCACTGGAATATGACGCTTTTCAGTAATGCTAATTTTTTTTCCTGGATCTGTGAGTACTGCACTCAGATTTGCTTTGTAATTAAGAGGATACTTGTACTTCGGTGTTGATTCTGAAGGCAAATACTTATGTGGGAAATTATGCTTCATTTCACACATTACCTAGTGTCAATATTAGACAATCCCAGCTCCTTTCTGATTTTTGTTTTCTTCATCCATCCATTCATTCACAGCTTCACTGGCAAGGGCAGCTGTTAATTCTCATTCTGAATGTCCTTGGTTGGATGCAGCTTAACGTTTCCTCTATTCAATTCTATCAAGCAATGCAGTGTCCGGGAGGGTAGTGCATTTGATGGAGTCCACGTGCATTTTAGCAAGGCTATTGACCAAGTTCCACATGGCGGACTGGCCAGTCAATGAAAAGCACACGGATCCAAGAAAAGTTACATAGAGGTGATTTGAAGTTAGCTGCTGCATTTCAAAAGGAACAATATACAACTAGAATATTGTAAATAGCTGAGGCAAGATAGTGTAAGTTTACTTCAGAAATTATAGTAGCCATAAAATACAAAAATAGGGCTGATCAATTCTGGGAAAAGGAAACTCCTAAAGAATTGAAGCGTGTGTGTGTGTGTGTGTGGGGCATGTGTGTGGGGGGGGGGGGGGGGGGGGGGGGGTGCGCGTGCGGGGCAAACAGCTCTTTCTAAGAGCTGGAACAGCCATGGTGGGCCAAATGGCCTCTCTCTCTGCTGTTTGATTCCATGAATATAGGAACAGGAGGTGGCCCTTCAGATCTTGGCAGTTCAGATCTCAGCTCCATTTATCCACCTTGACTCCATATCCCTGAATACAACTATTTAACAAAACAAAATAGATTATTTGGGAATTCAATAAAAAGAACAGGAATTAGAATGCATGTGTGAGCAATATTGTTGTTTTGTTTGAAGTGGATATTTTTTTGTTGCCTTCATTTACATGAACGCACATCTGTGTTTTAAGAAAGGCGCAACATAAACTTGAAATTTTATATTCAAAGTTATCCTCAATCTTTTCTTCAAATTAATATCCTGAGACAATATGAGTCAGAACGATGACTAATCAGGTTAACTTCTGACTGGATTTGAAATCTTCAACTCTTCTCACCAGCACAGCTTGTTGGTGAGAGAATTCCAGATTTCCAAAACCCTTTGTGTGATGAATTACTTTCTAATTTTATCCCCGAATAGACTATAGCTCCATCTTCATGTTTATGGCCTCTTGTTCCAAATTCACCACCACAGGGTATAGTTACGCTATATCTGCCCTGTCAAAATCATTCATCATCTGAAGCATGTTGGTTAGACCACCCCTCATCTGAATGCAAGGCAATGCAAGTTTAATCCATGCAATTATCATCATTTAACTTTTTTAGCCCAGTCGGACGGGGGAAAGGGTTGACCAAGATTTAATGGGGATGCGGCAGGACTGGTGATGCCAGAGATCTTGAGCAGGTGTGTTTCTGGATGTGTATGTGGGGAGGGCAGCTGTGCGGAAATGTCTAATCTCGTGGATGGCCTCCTCACCTAGGACGCCAAATAGAATCATTGAATCATAGAATCCCTACAGTGTTGAAGGAGGCCATTCATCCCATCGAGTCTGCACCAACCAAAATCCCACCCAGTCCCTATCCCCATACCCCATGCATTTATTCTAGCTGGTCCCCCAGAAACTAAAGGGCAATTTAGCATGGCCAATCCATCTAAATGAGCAATTAATGCCCATTTAAGCACTTCATTTCACTGCCGCAGGTATTACACCAGTGGCAGGGAGGGAAATCACCAAGTAGGGAACCTGAAAAGCATACACTGTCACATTCGTTTGCAGGCTCCCACGCGGGGGAAAGGGGATCCCTCATTCAAAAGCAATCTGTGCTTGATTGAGCGAGTTGGCATTGGGAAGGAGGAGGGAACTGCCCTTGACTCTGACCCCTCCCTCCCCCTTCCTCCCCTATGGCATCCACACCATGATCTGTATTTCTGCTCCCACACCTTTTGGCCTGATATCATTGATTGTGGGCTTCTGGTGAGTAAATTTCTGGCAGCTGCTACTGCCCCTAGCGGCTCTGATGGGCAATGGAGAGCTGCTGATTGCCCCTGGTTGCGAGGTTGGGAGCGGAAATCCCCACCCCCAGATTCCTTAAACTTGGGGAAGTTCCAATGCTGGCCATTTAAGTGCCTGATATGTACTGAATTCAGATAGGTCTTCACCAGTGGAAATGAAGAAGGTTGCTGCTGGTTCTCCAGCTAGTGACCAAGACCTTCATTGGAAACCATTTCAGTGGGCTGGGGTGGTAGACCAGAGGGTTGGGAGGGAGGATCGCAAGAAGACCAGAGGTTAAAGTACAATCAGAAACCTGGTTGTGTGAGTGGCATGGTGGGGGAGGGGGGGGGGGTGAAATCGGAGGCTAATGGTAGTGGGGTGAGGATATCAAAGGCCTGGTTGTTGGGAATTGGGGACATTGGAGTTCTCATGGTAGGATCGAAGGCCTCAAGGGTCCGATGAGCTTCAATATCTGGCTCCATGTCAGGTCAGTAGGTCAACATTTCAACCACTGAACATATCAAAGCCACGAAAGATGCGTGATGCTGGTAGCAGATGTAAATTGCCAACAGTGGAATAGGTGAGCGTAGGACTAAACTTCATTCTAGTCACAGGAATGCTCATCCTCCACCACAGAGGATATTGTGATGACCCACAAGGGGACAGAAGAAGTGAGAGAAATGGCAAGGAGATGAATGCCCACCCTGGAAGAAACAAGTTTGGGTAGCAACCATCCACTAGGGCCACAAACTGACTGAGTGTAATTTCAACATGAAGAAATGGAAGAAAATGATGAAAACATACTCAGATGCCTGCACAACCTTCAAACTTACTGAAAGAACCAGCAGCGACAGAGCCTATCACTCCTGCGACAGTAGCGTGAACAAAATATGAAATGCCTGAAACTTTCAATTCAAGGGCTTGAATGAGGAAGATAGGGTGGTGATTATGCAGTACTGACAATGCAAATGTATGATAGTAGTATCAATGTAAGACATGAGGTAAATTATAATTCTTTAAAATACATCAGATAAAGACTTGGGGGGGGAGGTGTAATTCAAAAGTCTGGCCCATATATGGTTAATGTGGGACTGAGTACAGTACCCCCCACACAGTGATGTAATAGAGCACATGACCTGTGCCCAGGGTCTGTTGAGTGTTGGACAGAGATGTGTGTATCAGTAAGCATGGAGACAGTTTCTAGATTGAATCCATTACTGTATATTCATAAATACTTCTCAGAGTCAATAAGGACTCACAGTTAACCTATGCATGACTACAAGGACTTCCTCAAACCAACTGAATTGTAACCAACACCTTGTATTATATGCAGGCATGTAAGAGAAATAGTAAAACCCACTTCAAACATGACAAACAATACTGATTACATATCTATGACTTTTGCGTCTATTAAATTCAATCTATTATTTATTTCTCTCAATGGAAAAGTCAGATTTTGTCCTTGTATGACAATATTTCATTTTGTGTTTGAATATGATTTGAATGCAAACTTCACAATGAATTTGAATAGGTTTAAAAGTAAAGCTATTAACTTCATTTTTCTACTTCAGAAAGCATATCAAACTGAGATATTGAGACAATGAAATGTTTCACATCTTTTTACTTGAAATTAACTTGTACAGCTGTAGTTGGAAGTGGGAAGGAATGACTGATTATTTGCCATTGAGAAGACAATTCTGAAGATATGCAAGGCTATTTTTATTTCCTGCTTATTGCCCTGATAGCAAATTGAACCTCTTCATCAGATTTTTCAAACAAAATCGTTTGAGGATTTACCTCTGGTAAATAGTGTTGAGTTGTGTGGGGAAGTTGGATATGATAATGGCAGTGCACCCAATTTTAAAAATATTAATTCATGGGATGTGGGCATCGCTGGCTGGGCCAGCATTTGTTACCCATCCATAATTGCCCTTGAACTGAATGGCTACTAGGCCATTTCAGATGGTGGTTCAGAGTCAACCACATTTCTGTGACTCTGGAGTCACATGTAGGCCAGACCAGGTAAGGAGAGCAGATTTCTTTACCTAAAGGGCATGAGTCAACCAAATGGTTTTTTAACGACAATCAATCTTTTCTGTCCTGTATCATGTATTGTTTCTGGAGTGGTTCCACGTTTTTGTCTTCATTCATTTCAAATATAGAACTTCGTCTTAAGACTAAAAAAACAAGACATATAAAAACAGAACATAGCAGGAGGAGGCCATTTGGCCCTTCGAGTCTGCTCCACCTTCATTATGATCATAGCTGATCATCCAACTCAATAGCCTAATCCTGCTTTTTCTCCCATAACCTTTGATCCCATTCGCCCCAAGTGCTATATCTAGCCGCCTCTTGAATACACTCAATGTTTTGGCATCAGCTACTTCCTGTGGTAATGAATTTCACAGACTCGCCACTCTTTGGGTGAAGAACTGTCTCCTCACCTCCATCCTAAATGGTCTACCCTGAATCCTCAGACTGTGACCCCTGGTTCTGGATTCCCCCACCATTGGGAATATCCTCCCTGCATCTACCCTGTCTAGTCCTGTTAGAAATTTGTAAGTCTCTGAGATCCCCTTCGTCGTCTGCACTCCAGCAAAAACAATCCTAACTTAGTCAATCTCTATCAGTCCCGCCATCCCCGGAATCCACCTGGTAAACCTTTGCTGCACTCCCTCAAGAGCAAGAACATTTTCCTCAGAAAAGGAGACCAAAACTGCACACAATACTCTAGGTGTGGCCTCACCAAGGCCCTGTATAATTGCAACAACACAACCCTGCTCCTGTACTTAAAACCTCTTGCAATGAAGATCAACGTGCCATTTGTCGTCTTTACCACCTGCATGCTTACCTTCAGTGATGTTTCCATTGTAGCTCTTGTTCATGTTGAGTCTGTTGTATAATGCAGATCAGTTCCTTTTTTCGGTCAATTCCAGTGCGACTTCAATCAGCCACTAGTAATTGTTTAACGTCAGCTTGCAGGTGGAAGTCATTATGTAACTATAAGCATATGTATATTGGGCCTTTTGGGAATGGAGGGGACATGTTGGATCAGCTAGATAGCCAATATCTTTTCCCAAAGGTAGGCGAGTCCAAAACTAGAGGACATGGGTTTAAGGTGAGATACAAAAGGGTGCAGAGGGGCAATTTTTTCTGAGGGTGGTGAGTGTCTGGAACAAGCTGCTAGAGGTGGTAGTAGAGGCAGGTACAATTTTTTCTTTCAAAAAGCGTTCAGACAAGTAAGATGGCTATCGAGGGATATGGGCCAAGCATGGGCAATTGACACTAGCTTAGTCATTTTTTTAAAAAAAAGGGCGGCATGGACTAGTTGGGCTGAAGGGCCTGTTTCCATGCTGTAAACCTCTGATTCTCTCTGATTCTAATGATGGCTTCATGGTCACCAATACTGAGACTAGCTTTCAGTTATAGATTTTATTGATTGAATTTAAAATTCACCAGCTGTTGTGGTGGGATTTGAACTCGTGTCCCCTGGGCATTAGCCTGGGCCTCTGGCTTACTAGTCTAGTAGTGTTAACATTGTGCCACTGAAGTCTCCCCTTGAAAAGTTGAAGGCCTAACTGAAGATTGACCCAGACAGGCAAATTGAGGCATAGGTCCACCCACAATTTACAAATGCCAGTCACCTGATCATCGGGTGAGGCCAGTTGTTAAATGGTGCCCCACCCCTCACGCATAACCCCCTCCCCCCCGCTCCACCCATAACCCGACCATGCCCTTGATTTCTGAGACAATTTCTGGAATGTCCACGATTGAAAGGAAGATTGGCCACTCACCGAAGATGTCGGTTGCGAGCCCCGCCACCCACTCTCCTTTTGTGTTTCAAAATGTGGCAATTATTTCTCTTTCTGGGGTGTGCGTCAGCTTTCTAATAACTGTGTTGCGGATTCACATCACTTTAATCTATGGAGGTGAGTCAGCAGCAATCCAGCTTTGTGCTTTTTAAATACAGAGGATTGCAGCACTGACATTTAAAGATCTGTTCAGCGGAGTGCAGATTCAGTATTGATAAATAGGTATGCAGTAACCTTGATGCACTGAGTTGAGCCTTTCATATCTAACTTAATTGTATCTTTGGTACTTCTTCTCTCTGCTACACTCAAGCAATTTACTTTTTTTGGGGGAACATGGGCAGTCCAAGACTAAACAGTAAGGTAAAAGAAAAAATCAAGAATTAAGCGACACCAAGATTGATGTTTAAATACATGCAGACTATGTTGGGGAAAGGAGAAAAGGATTTGCAAATGTTTTTCTTCTGTAGGTCTCAGTGCAGCTTTGCAAATGACCCAATCTATCCTTTGTCCTCTGCACAAGGGGCCTCTCCTCGTGTGTGGGTTCGGGGGGTGGGGCGGGGGGGGGGGAGGGGTGGTGGAATCAGCATTCACAGCGATCAGCTCATTCTGCATAAACCCTGGGCTGCAACAGGAACTTGACTGATTCTTTTTATGCCTCACACATCTTAGCTTGCCCCTGGGGAAATAGGACTCTTCAGTTTGAAGATGAAGATTGAAGAGTGTTTCCACAGCGTCAAATCAGTGACAAAGTGACAGATATTGTGAGACACTGCTTTTAAATCCTAGATAGGAATCCAGCCTAGAAGGAATTTCTGTTCATCTCTCAAATCAAGTTTCAAATTGAGTCCATGCCGCATTAATGATGACTCCTCTTTCCGGTGTTAAAAGATCCTCAAGTAATTTGTTTGCACATTGGATCATTCATTTATAATCCAACAATCTCAAACAGATCAAAAAGGTAAATAGAGTGAAATTTGGAAACTTTATGTAGCAATGGAACTGCAGTTGTATATATTATACATACAATGTTATTTGATAAAATAATATATAGAAATATATAATATATATTGATTTATATCTATCAGCACAGGTTTGTCTGGTGCTCTCAAAAGGTTCAGAGGAAAACTGTCCAGTCCTCAAGATTGTCCACCCTCAATGTGCACAAAGTTATTAAACAATAAACAAACACAAACACCAGAACAGTGTTAAATCTACTGTATGGGAATATTATTAATGAGAACTTGTCAAAGTCCTGAGACTTTAAAGTCTACATACTTCAGTTTGTTGGGTCATGTCACAATGGTCAGATCCATTGTTGGTGCGACTAAACTTTGCCTAAACTAAGCCAGTCCACAATTTGGTGCCTGATTCAGCAGTGACAGTGTGCTTATTTTATGTACTACACTCATCAAGGTAGTTAGAAAAAACATTGTTACCTTCCTTTCAGTTCACAGTGGTATGATGGCACAGCTGTTAGTACTGCTGCCTCACACAGCGCCAGGGACCCAGGTTTGATTTCAGCCTTGGGTGACTGTGTGGAGTTTGCACGTTCTCCCCGTGTCGGCGTGGGTTTCCTCCAGGTGCTCCGGTTTCCTCCCACAAAGAGGTGCGGGTTAGGTTGATTGGCCATGCTAAATTGTCCCTTAGTGTCAGAGAGATTAGCAGGGGTAAATATGTGGGGTTACAGGGACAGGGCCTGGGTGGGGTTGTTATCAGTGTAGGCTTGATGGGCCCAATAGCCTCTTTCTGCACTGTAAGGATCCTATGGTTCTAAGTATTTGTAGATCTTGTAGATGGGATTAAAGGTAAAGAGATGTTTCACTACCGTTTCCTTGAACTGATTGTAATCCTTATTAATGTCTATTTTTCAGGATTGGGGGTCCAAAACTAATAGATTAATATGAAAGGCAAAGCAAAGTAATCTTTTATTGGATGGATTGGCTGTAATAATATTAGACAAATAATCAGGAGCAAATTCATAGAACTTCAATCATCCCCGTACACACATAAAACTTTATTGAAATTTCAGTCAAGTCTCCCACTCATAAAGGATATGAGATGCTGTGTCAAGGTTATGTGCTTATGACTCCAGGCGACTTCTGAAAAACGCTGATTAATTTTTTTCTTTGCAGATCTTGAACCATGTCTCTATTCAATCCACCCAATATGTATACTATTCACATAACACTCAGGCAAGCATGGGCAGACTGAACACACCGTCGATGTTTATTTCTGTTTGAAACAAGGTGATCTATTTGCAATGGGTATTAAAGCATCCAGAACTCGAGATAACCAAAACTGGCGCCTTTTAGGTTCATTTACTGCTACATCAATTTAGCCCAATTCAGACAACTACATTCTCCAGCAGCCTGTCATTGCAAAGAAATAGGAAGAGTCAGCATAATTTGCTGCTATCAAATGAAGACAGGGTGTTACAGTTCTCCCCATGATATCTGGAATTTGCAGCCAACCCTTAAGAGGACAAATGTCTTCTGCCTGTAATATGTCCCAGATATAATTAGCCAGGGCAATCTGAAGCCAGTTCCTCAGAATGCAGGTTCATCACGGAAAAACGGCAACAACTCAGCAATAATTGGCAATTTCACACAGGGGAACAAGGATGGATTGTGTAGAAAATTAAACAAACACATGGCATAGCAGATGTGAACTACTGAGGATGAAGTTAAGCATCCTGATCTGTGAGCACTTAATACCAAAGCGAGGTACAAAGGAGAGGACATAAGAACGTAAGCAATATGAGAAGGTGAAGACCATCTGGCCCGTTAAGTCTGATCCAACATTCTATATGTTCATGGCTGATCTTGGACTTTTGACTTCCTCGACTTTGATCCACTTCCTTGACTCTGAGAGACCAAAAATGTATCCATCTCAGCCTTAAACATGGCCCACCGCAATCTCTCAGAGTTAGAGAACTCCAAAGATTTTTTTATTCATTCAGAGGATGTGGGCATTGCTGGCTGGGACAACATTTATTGCCCATCCCTAGTTGCCCTTGCACTGTGTGGCTTGCTTTGCCATTTCAAATGCCATGTCAACTGCATTGTAGTGGGTCTGGAGCTGCATGTAAGCCAGAGCAAGTAAGGAGAGCAGATTTCCTTAGTGAACATTAGTGAACCAGATGGGTTTTTATGACAATCAACAATGGTTTCATGGTCAACGTTAGACTTTTAATTCCAGATTTTTACTGAATTAAAAATGGTAGGATTCGAACCTGATCATTTGATCCCAGATCATTACGAGTCCAGCGACAATACCACTAAGCCACCACCTCCCCTTTCACCCTCTGGGTGAAAAAAATGTCTCCTCATCTTAGTCTTAAACAGGTTAAATTTTCAGAGACCAGGAACAAATGACTAACTCAGCCAGAAATCCCAACAGTAGCTCTGGAGGTATCGATGGAAACCATGGGGTCAATTTTCCTTTGTGGGGCTTTTGCTGAATGGGCAGACCTGGACCTCAATTTATAATAGGGTCAAGCTTCAGTCTTGCTTGGCTAACAAGGCAGGATGGAGAACTCTTAGTTATGACTCTGGGGCATGCAACAGTACATGTGGAACAGACACTAGGAACCGACACATCTCAAATGAATTTACGAGGGGCTCAAGGACAACCCAAGGTGAACCACATTAGCAAGAAGGAGAATTTTCTTTTCATCTCCCAGCAGTATCTTTGGAATTTGGGGTCTCCTGGTTGACGTACTGCAATAACAAGCTGAAGTGTACAAGGTTGGAAGGCTAGGGACTAGGGTGGGGTTGGCTGAAGCAGTCTGCTGCTACTCCTCTGTTTTTGACATTGGTTCCCCATGCAAGGTACTGCCAGGGGGCTGGCCTGCACAGTGGGTTAATCCAGAATACCCATGGGGACAAAGAGATCCTTACTGTGTACTTAGGTGTACAAAGTCTGGGTGGAGCGGAATGAGGTAGAAACTAGGCCATTAGATTTTCCCGTGGTGCTTCCAGTAAGGTGCAGTGCCAACATTTTACAATGCCAGCCTGTGGCTCAGAACAGTGGCAAGGTGGCACAGGAACTGGCGACTTTGACCTCTTTGAGACTAAGACACCAGATGAGCACCAAATATTTAACCACAAATAACACTGATGAACACTGCACTATCACCCTATTACAGCAGGCATGTGAGGGCTGACTTCCAAACAGGTTGCTCAGCGACAAAAGGAATAAACTTCTCATGAGGTAAGATTAGACATCTTTGTCCCTTTTGAAAACTGTCTGCAGAATTTACAAACTTCCACCGCTCGACTGACGGATCCAATTGCATCTGCAAGAGTTACAGCTCCCTTTCACCCTGTGCTGACAATGCCTTCTGTTGTTCAGAGCCCTCCTTCCTTTGAGTAGTTGTCAGCGGCACTCCATCCATCTGATCACATCGTTAAACCCGAGGTTGTGTTTAAATACAAAAAACAAAGGGAACTCAGAGGGCCTCAGCGTAGGTCATAAACCATCATCCAAACAGAGCACACCTTGCAGTAAACATGCAATCAATTATAACAGGTGGGCTTGATGTACATTACACTACACATCATGGTCACCCTAGAGATAGAAGGAAAATACAATGATAATCGATGCCATTACAAATTTCCAAGCTATGAAATTAGCTGCAGAATAAGCAACTTAGCCAAAATTTAATGTGGAGTCGGTGGCTTTGTCCACCAGCTGAAAGTTAAGGTGCAAACACACCACCACCCATCCTGGAATCCATGACTATGTTTTGCATGCCATCTGCCACATCACCAACATCCCCTCCACCCTCCCGAATCAGGCTGTCCTGCCTCTAAGAGAACTAGTAGCTATTCAGTCTCAGCAGCACCACCAGGTCCACTGGTCATGCCTGGACTGCAGCAGTCTTTGGACCAGCGATCCTGGAACAGGTTCAGAGTTCAGATCAGTGAAGTCAGGGATCAATGGTGCCAAGAAGGAAAACCCTGTTTTGGGGGTGGGTGTGGCATGTCTTCCCACAAGGGTAACCCATGCCACTAATGGCCCCACCTTGGACCAAAGAGTGTCAGATCAGGAGGGACCCTGCCACCAAGCCTGTAGGGTGGCTATCAGGTTTTACTGGGCAGCCTCACAGGTGGTGAAGTGCACTCAGCTGGTAAAATGACAGAAGCAATGGGGAGAAGGCTGTAAGTGGCCAGTAACTGCCCGCTTAAGGGTCTTAATTGGCTTGACGGTGGAGGGGCCACCTGGTATAATACCCACAGAAATAGGAAGGCAATGCTCTCCAATTTTACAGCCCCTATTCTCCAACCTCCCAGACCCCATTTCTGCTTGCAGCAAACCTCACCTTGCCTCCAACGTACTGGCTGACAGTGGTGAGAAAACTTTTAACCATTCTAATTGGCCAGTTCACAATAATTCCCGCTAACACTACATCATCTGTTGTGTGGAGCAGTCAGTTGGAATGCTATTTCTCAGCTTACACCAATGGCCATCCAGCAACAAACTGACAGTAAAAGCGCAAACAATCAATATGAGTCCAACAAGTTTATTCATCTATCCTCTGCCAAATATTATTCATTGCTCTGCTCTTAGTACATTATCTGGCCTCAGGCTGGTGTCAGACATCAACTTGTTAGTCCATTACAGAGGAGGGCTCCCTATATCTGAGCATTAGTCACACTAGGTGATTCCATGTAAGTTAATCATATCACTGGAAGTTGCAGTCATTGCGTTTAAAAACAAACATATCAGATGCTGTATCCTACAGTCTGTCACTTGTCATTCAAGTCCAGTTAGCTTGATAAAATGGACAAAGTGTTGGTGACAGGTTTAAAGCTCACTCAATCCTTACAACTTTGAAGTATAAACGAACATTATTTTTCCCTGATAACCTATGCAGGAAATTGGTAATCCAGAGATTCCTCTGCTGTGCTGGAAATGTGTCAAGGAAATGACTAGTCGTTGTAAATAAGTCTTAAATCATGCACTTCATAATTAATATCCTGTGTAGCTATGGCCATGATATTTGGTGACTAAAGCATGTTCATGTGCAGACCTAAAAAGGACCTGTCACTGTGAATCAAGGTAGACAAGTTGCAGTCAGAAAATGTGAGCACTCAGTCCAGATAGACATTTCAGTGCGGTTGTGAGGTTGTGCCCAATTGTCAGAGGTGTCAGCCAGAACTTTCCAGTTCATGACCGACTTACAGGGAGAAAATCCCAGCCTTTCTTTTGAGACATTAAAACCAAGGTCCTGAATTCCTCTCAAATGTAACGAAAAGATTTGATGGTCACTACTGGAAGTACTGGAAGTGGGGATCTATCAGCAAGTCCAAGATAGACTGTTGGAAAACAGCAGGCCAGCAGGATCCCAGAGCTAGTGTGCAGATCTACTTCACTTTGTCTTTCAGTGTAATATCCAGCCAGGTTCTGCTCAGTTCCATATTAATGCCCTAGCTTATTAAGATCTAATAAAGCTTGTCCTGAATAAATGCTTTGGGTGCGCTTGACCGGTTCTGGGGTTGAGGTGAGGGGGAGGGGTGGGGGTAAGAATTTCTGGCCCCTTATCTTTTGCCAGTAACATTAGAGGGAGATATTGGAGGCAATACAGTGAGTGGACATAACGGGGGAAGTGATTACAGTCGTGAAGATAGTGGCTTGGTTGCAACATTAATGTAAGCCTTACTTGTGACTAATAAATAAACTAACTTTGGATGCATTTGAGAGAGTGGAAATGGTGAAACTGAAGCTGAAAATGGAGACATTGGTTAAACTGACAAGATTGCGGAGACGATATGATAATGGAGGTGTAAGTAATGGCCGAACAGAGATGGTATTAAATAACAGAAACGTCAGAAATGGCATGTGCAGAGAGGCGATCAGTAGGAAGGGAGAAATGGTCCGAAATATATGAATGCTATTAAGGTTCGCAGTTGGAAAAATTATATTTTGAACATTGAAAAGCATTTTATCGGTGAGTTCTTTGGCAATTGGTACACTCTTGTAACAATGTGAAACATCGAGGAATGCAAATGACTGCACCATTTGATATGTGAGGCAGTCAGCGTTCCTCAGACACTGTTGAAAGGTCACAGGCCTGAAACACTGACTGCTTCTCTCTCTCCACAGATGCTGTGCCAGACCTGCAAAGTACACCCAGCATTTTCTGTTTCTACCTCAGACACAGCTTGATCCATAACACCCCTCAAGTCTTTCTGAATGCAATGATTGAAAACACTTCTGCTCAAATATATCCCTACGTAATATTCCTACTGAAGCGTACTATGATTACTTCTCCATTATACTTTGCAATTTACTGCCTCAAAATTTTGTGTATTTACCATGCTTTTATATTGAAAGGCATAATCAGCCAAACCACACAGAAGGATATCGCAAGAATATATGAAACAAAAATGAAAGTCCATTGCAAACTGAACAAGGCAAATAAGAAAATGAGACCACAAATCGCTGTTCAAAAATAACTTTCAGTCTTCTTGCGATAAAAGTGTCTTTCCCTTTACTTGGTCTGAAATGTTTCATTTCCAGCATTTTATTCAGTTTAAGAAGGTCAGTGAGAAATGGGAAAAGAATGTAATGCATTGGGTCGCAAAGCCATAATCATCTGTTGGCTGTGACGGCTTTGGAGTAAACAGGGTGTGCACACAGATTATTCTGCAACCTACTAAGATATAATTCATAGCTGTGACATTGCAGACAGTTCACTGTTCTCATCTCATGACGATTCTAGTCCTGCATTGCTGACAAAGACACATTCCGTGTCAATGTGAAGTCATCTTGTGCCTGAAGCAGGCACACAAAACAGAAAGGTATTTTTCATTAGCAACGGCGAAAATATATTTCCCTTTTTGTAATTCCATTCAATCTGCTGTTCT
This sequence comes from Mustelus asterias, assembly GCF_964213995.1. Lineage (NCBI taxonomy): Eukaryota > Metazoa > Chordata > Chondrichthyes > Carcharhiniformes > Triakidae > Mustelus > Mustelus asterias. Next base: position 58,738,239 of record NC_135808.1, read on the forward strand.
CACTCTTTGGAAGTGGTGACTCATGCCAGGATAAAATTCAAGGGATTCCAGGCTTACTTGGCACAAGTAGACATGTTGACAAACTCTTTCACGGGAGGGACTGAGCCAATCCCGTCTCCCCTCTTGCCATCACCCCTCACAGCATTGAGGAAGGGTGTATGGACATCAACGAATAATTCTGCTGCTGAAACATGGGGCGGGATTTTCCTGTCCCGCCCAACACGGGAATCACAACGGGCGGGACACAGGCCATGCAAAGGTCCGTTGACCTCGGGTGGGAATTTCCGCAGTAAAATCCCACCCGTGCTTTTGCAACAGAGGATGTTGCACAGCAACCCAAGACAGAGAAACCTACCTGATGTTTTCTCTTCTCGAATAGAACAGGCAAGAAAGTTAAAATTGGAACTTTCGATGCTTGAATTGTTCAATTCTAACCAAAGCATGGGGTCATCTGGGAGAGCAATTGTTGCATGGCAGAATGTGACTATAGGAATTGTATCTTGAGGTCAGTCAGGTCAGGCCGTACAATGGCACACTAGTTGATGGAATACACAGTTGGCAGCACTACCTGCAGTTGGGTAAGACCATAAGGCCATAAGATGTAGGAGCAAAGGTAGGTCATTCAGCCCACTGAGTCTGCTCTGCCATTCAATGAGATCATGACTGATCTGATGTGATAATCCTCAACTCCACTTTCCTGCCTTATCCCCATAACCCTTGATTCCCTTGCTGATTAAAAATCTGTCTATCTCATCCTTGAACATTCTGAATGACCCAGCCTCTGCAGCCCTCTGCAGTAAAGAATTCCACAGATTCACTACCCTCTGAGAGGAGAAATTCCTCCTTATCTCTGTCTTAAATGAGTGACCCCTTACTCAGTGATTATGTCCACCTGGACCATAGACTCTCCCACAAAGGGAAACAACCTCTCAGCATCTACCCTATCTTCCTCCTGAGAATCCCAGATCTCTCAATAAGGTCACCTCTCATTCTTCGAAACTCCATTGAGATAGGCCCAATCTAGCCAATGTCACTTTATAAGAAAATTCCTCCATAACTGGGATAAACCTAGTGAATGTTCTCTGGACTGCCTCTTATGCCAGGATATCTTTCCTTAGATATGGGGATCAAAACTGTTCATGTATTCCAGGTATGGTCTCCCTGCAAGATCGGATCTGCTATGGTTGGAACTTCTCCAGAATTGCTTGTCCTCTGACTTAATCTGCACTGAAATTTGGCAACGAGCAGATACTCTTTGTAACGGTGATCTCCAGGGCTGCCATCTCTTCATTTTCAACCATGAGCAATCATTTTTTGAGTGAGCTACTTGGAGATTTCTAAATCCATACCTGCCAGGTTAGAAAACTAGAAAAATCTGAACAACAGTTTCAAAATGTCTGACATAGTCTTCCTCTAACCACTTAAAAAAAAAGCTGTCAACTTGCTAACAGCCCTGAACATATACGGAAAGACAATGGTCTAGCAGGCCGTTCGCCATAGGCACAAATGCTGTTATGGTCAGAAAATCTTGCGTGTGGCCAAAAGCGGGATTTGCACCAGCAAGACCTCAGTTTGAGATATTTCCTACCCCATGCCAGTGACATGATCCATGACGCCAAGCTCCGGAGGTTGAGGGACAAGGCTATGCATTGCCCCTGGCATGCTGGCAGTTCCCCTTGCAGTGCCAAGTGGGCAGTTCCAAGTGGGCAGTGCCACATGGGTAGTGCCAAGTGGACAGTGTTGGGACAGTGCCAAGTGGGTAGTGCTGTGGCAGTGCCAAGCAGGCAGTGCCAGTGGGCAGTGCCAAGGGGCACTGGCAGGGGAATATGAAGGGCGCAATGCTTGGGGGGTTCAGGCAGGGAGGGCAACCTTCCTCAATTGGGTGGTGGTGGGGGGGGTGGTTTCCCTTATGTGTGGTGGGGGGAAGAAGGGAGAGCCCTGATGTTGGTGAGGGAGGGGGGCAGAAGGGGAAGTCTTGGTGCCGGTGTGGGGGTGGGTGCCCCGATGCTTTTGGGGGGGAGGTGGAAGTCCCAATCTCAGTGGGGGGAAGAGGGGGAGGGAGTGGAGTCCTTAAATGTAACATTGAGCTCAGAATACGTGTTTTGGCCCCGCCCAAGCAAGCTCAAGAATAGTACTGGAATTATGAAATAAATGGGCGGCACGGTGGCACAGTGGTTGGCACTGCTACCTCACAATGCCAGGGATTCAGGTTCAATTTCGGCCTCGGGTCACTGTCTGTGTGGAGTTTGCACTTTCTCCCCGTATCTGCGTGGGTTTTTTCCCGATGCTCTCGTTTACCCCCACAATCCAAAGATGTGCGGGTTAGGTTGATTGGCCATGCTAAATTGACCCTAGTGATGGGGGGATTAGTAGGGTAGCTGTGTGGGATTACGGGAATAGGGCCTGGGTGGAATGTGGTCAGTGCAGATTTGATGGGCTGAATGGTCTCCTTCACTACTGCAGGGATTCTATGATTCTATGAAATTGAGTTAAAAAAATCATATTGGGAAAAATCCACCTTAGAATGAAAATGAAGTTGTGAGTAGTATTGAAAATAAGATTTTTACAAACCAGGCACACGACGGAAAGGTATTTGAGGAAAATGAAAGCTTTTTAAGAGTTCTGTTTGTGCAATTGTTTGTGACTGATTTGACAACAAGGAAAAAGGATTTCTGAGGTGCCTCACCGTGGATGACTTGAACAAACCAACACAGTTTTATTTACAAGGTGCTGCATGATTGAAGTCCAACAGGGAAATGAGGTGAAAAAAACCCCAAATGTCTCTGGTGACATCACAGCATGTCATGTGACCTATCACACAGGGATTCATTGCTTTGCAATACATAACATCCCTCCCCCTTTACTTCAATCGCACAACAACAAACTTTTAAACATTAATGTTTACTCACTGTGAATATTAGTCACATTACCAAGTATTATTATCTACAAATGAACAAAATTAATATGAGAGTCTTTTTGGTGGATGTCAATTTCATTTCAGTAAGATACAATGTTCTGACATCTGATCTTTGACATCCTTGGTAGCCCGTTCCTCACGGATAACAGGTACTTCATCTTGTGAAGTTGCTTCATTGTCAACTTCCAGAGATGTTGGTTGTTCTACTGGAGTCGAATCTGAACTTGGTTCTGTAGTTTTTAGGGATTTACAACCTTGGGTGCCTGACGTAAGCCTTTCTGATATTGCCTCTGCTAATTCATTTTGCGAAGCGAGGATTTGATCTGTGTGTCTCTGTCATATTCCCTCAACATCAAGTTGCACTTGGGCCTGTCTTACCCAGAATGGTTGCAGATGCCCATCGGGCATCGGGCAGTGCCAATGGGGTGGGGCCTATTGTGAGTGGGGCCTAGGGGCGATCAGTCTGGGATGGATGGAGGACAGCGATTGGGGCGGGCTGGGGGGGGGGGGGCAGGTGGTCTGCCGGGGAGTGGAGGGGGGGGGGCTGTCTCCGGGGGGGGTGACCCGGGGGAGATTAGCGAGGGGGTGTCTGTCGGTGTGAGGGATGTGGGGGGATCGCCACTACTGGGGGGTGGGGCCTAGATATCGGGGTGCTCCGGGATGGTTGGGGGGGTCAGTGCTGGCCCGGGAATTGTTGTGGGGGCTACAATCGGGCCATTGGGAGGGCTGGAGGGGCAGCACTGCGGGGGTCCTGGACTGGCAGGCGATCGAGCTGGCCAGCAAACAGGAGGCTGATAGTTTGGAACCACTGTGCATGCGCAGAGCTCCAGAACTGTCAAACTCTGGCGTGATTAGCCCCCCCCCACCCCCGGGTTTTAATGATATTCATGACTGGGACCTCTTCAGTGCACAGAGTGCGGAGATTCAGGTGAGAATTTGAACTGACAGAACAGTTGGGATTTAGAACAGTTTTCCCGCCAATTCAGCACTTTTGGGAGAATTGCCCCCAACATTGCCGGCGTGGTGACATGAGTCATATTTTGAAACAACATGAAAAAGCTGTTTACTCTCCTGGATAGCAACCCTCCATCTTTTGATGCTTTGATGACATGTTTCAGTGACTGTACTAGCCTCCCTGCCAATCCGTTAGTGGACGGAGGATATGGGACAGTCCTTATGTGTTGTACACCATTGTTCTTAAGGTAATCTACCAATTCCTGTGATGTGAATTGCATCCCATTATTGCTGACTAGTTGTTTCAGCTATCCAAATCTTGCAAACAACTTATCCAACTCCTCTACGGGTCTTTCTATCATGGTGGATTTCATCATCCTGACTTTGGGCCACTTCAATACATGTCTACTAGAAGATGAAAACCTTTAGCTATCAATGTGTCCCACAAAGTTGATATGTATCCTCTGCCAAGTTTTGGTCAATCCCATGGGTGAAGTGGTTGTAGAGATGGAGTGTTCAGTACTCTACCGCATGATTGATGTTGCCCCACTTTTCTGTTATTTGTGAATCAAGTCCCAGGCTCAAAAATTGCGCAAATTCTTTCATCCGCCCTGCCCCTAGATGATCCTTATGCAGTTGATTCAGGATTTGGCTTCGTAAGCATGGAGGGATGATCTTCCTGATCCTCTGTAGCAATAAGCAAAAGCAAATTTGGACAGTTATTTCAAGTTTCTTCATTATAGAAGATCTGAATTAATGATTCTTCTTTTGTTTGTCCAATGATAAGATGCTCTTTTGGAGAGTCAGTGCAGACTTGATGAACCGAATTTGCTTCCTTCTGCACTGTAAGGATTCTATGGCTCTATTATGCTGAGCACTTCTTTCTCAAGTTGTGCATAGTTTTGTTCCATGCTTGATAACATTCAACATGCAAACACTATTGGCTGCCATAGTGTGTGAGCACCCAGTCTGTAGGGTGATGGATGACATGCTAGTTGAATTTTAAACTCTGGGTTAAAGTGGACCAATACCTCAGATTTCTCGACACGTCTTCAACTCCTTTGTACGTACTTTCACATCCCTTCGTCCAATTCCATTGTTGGTTTGCACACAATAAAGTATGTCGTAACTTTAGCCATATTGCAAGGTTTGGGATGAACTTCCCTTAATAATGATTAGCCCTAAAAATGATCACAACCATGACACATTCTGTGGTCTTGGTGCATCTAGGATCACCGTCAGTTTCTTAGGTTCTTCGTGGAGGCCATTCTTATCTATCGCGTGACCTGGATAACTGATGGATGATTTGAAACATTCATATTTTTCTTTCTTCGTGCGGTGGTTGTATTTCTCTTGACGCTGCGGTGTTTCCTCTAAGTTTTGTAAATGTTCCTGTTCAGTTCTGCCTGTGATTAGAATGTCATCCAAATAACACTGGACAAGGTTGAAACAACTTAAGATTTGGTCCATTGATTTCTGAAACATGTCCAGTGCCGATGTTACTCCAAACAGTAGACTCTTATATCGGAACAGTCCCTTGTGGATAACAATTGTTAGCAGTGGTTGTGACTCAGTTGCCACCCTCATCTGGAGCAATTTTTGGGGCAAGTCTGTTTTGCTGAACTGCTGGCCACCAGCCAATCCAGTGAATAGGTCCTTGATTTGTGGCAAGGGGTCCTGTTTTACATTATTGGATTTGTTGTCATTTTAAAGTCCCCATAGATCCATATTGAACCATCAAATTTAATAACTGGGACGATTGGCGTTGCCCAATCACTCATCATTACAAGTTCAATCCCTCCATTCTTGACTAATTTCTCTAGTTCCACTTATACCATTAGTTTCAATGCATAAGGCACTGTTCTTGCTTTGAAGCATCTATGATTGCTATCAGGTTTGATCTTGAGCTTTGTTTTGACTCCGGTCATGGATCCTAGGGTATTTTCAAACACCTCTCTGCTGAGGTTTTGGTAGCGTGCTCTTCCTGTCAACCAATTGGTCCATTGCTCCCCAGTTTAGCTTGATTTTGTGTAACCACGCTCTTCCAAAGAGTGCAGGGACGTTTCCCTTTACTATGTGCAGAGGCAATTCTGCTGATTGACCATTAGCTTCTACTTGATCCATTATATATCCCTTCAGTAGATCTACCTCCTCAGTATAAATTCACAGGATTACATTTGAATGTTTTAGTGGTATTTGTTTAAGCTTCTGATACTATTTGTTTCCTTCGAGAAGTGATGCAGCAGCTCGTGTGTCTACTTCCAACTTTACTTCATGTCAAGTCTAACTTTGGATAAACTCAGAACGTTTGGGTATCCCATTTCATGGATATGCCACCGAGTTTAAGTTCTTGGATCTTTCCCAGTCTGGTTTTCTTTTTTTAGTAAGAAGTCTCACAACGCCAGGTTAAAGTCCAACAGGTTTATTTGGTAGCAAATACCATAAGCTTTCGGAGCAATGCTCCTTCGTCAGATGGAGTGGTCTCTGTTCTCAAACAGGGCACAGACACAGAAATCAAATTACAGAATACTGATTAGAATGCAAATCTCTACAGCCAGCCAGGTCTTAAATGCACAGACAATGTGGGTGGAGGGAGCATTCAACACAGGTTAAAGAGATGTGTATTGTCTCCAGACAGTACAGCTTGTGAAATTGTGCAAGTCCAGGAGTCAAGCTGTGGGGGTTACTGATAATGTGACATAAATCCAACATCCCGGTTTAGACCGTCCTCATGTGTGTGAAACTTGGCGATCAGTTTCTGCTCAGTGACTCTGTGCTGTCATGTGTCGTGAAGGCCACTTGGAGAGCCTTCTGAGAATGTTGGATTTATGGCACATTATCAGTAACCCCCACAGCTTGCCTCCTGGACTTACGGGCTGTCCTGTCTGGAGACAATACACATCTCTTTAACCTGTGCTTAATGCTCCCTCCACCCACATTGTCTGTATCTTTAAGATCTGGTTGGCTGTAGGGATTCGCATTCTAATCAGTATTCTGTAACTTGATTTTGTGTCTCTGTGCCCTGTTTGAGAGCACATTTCCGCTCCATCTGACAAAGGAGCAGCGCTCCGAAAGCAAATGGTATTTGCTACCAAATAAACCTGTTGGACTTTAACCTGGTGTTGTTAAAACTCTTACCAAATCCTGAAGGACATATTTGACAGAATGGGCCTGCTTCAGGTGGTGCGGGAATCAACAAGATGGTAATAAAGCCACTTAAGTTCATTCTCATCAATCTATCTCTCAGAGAGGTATAGATAGGCGCGATGACCATACATTCCTTGTCGAGATGAGGCCCAGTGATCAGATCCAGCAACTCAAAACTGGGCATCCATGACATGCTGCGGCTCATCAGCACCATTGCTGTGGGTCTGGAGTCACACGTAGGCCAGGTCAGGTAAAGATAGCAGATTTCCTTCCCTAAAGGACATTGGTGAATCAGATGGGTTTTTCTGACAATCGACAATGGTTTCATGGTCATCAGTAGATTCTTAATTCCAGATTTTTAAAATTTAATTCAAATTCCCCCATCTGCCGTGGTGGGATTCGAACCCGGGTCTCCAGAACATTAGCTGAGTGATGCGCATCAATTGGACACGAGGCTCGAAGCTTCAGTAAAAGAAGGCTTTTATTAACTAACAATGGAGCTATCAGAACTTTAACACACTATCCCAGACTGAAGGGGTCCCGTCCGAGCAGGGAGTCTTATACCTCTCCCAGGAGGCGGAGCCCAACTGGGATGTGCCACAACAGTAACAAACACAGGTGTAACAATCCCACCCTAACTCAACAGCAACATTAGTACAATCCCACAGTAACCTATATACATTCCTGTAGTACTGGCCAGCCCTGGCTCAGTACTACCCAGTGGGAACCAACGATGGTTCACCACATTCACCCCTCCTTTGAGAACAAAGGCCGGCGGGGTACGAAAACAGACTAAAATGTCAACAGATTATAAGTTCAGATGGTCTGGAGGACCGCACCGTCGTTGTGACCTCCTCAATACCGGCGGTGACACCGGAGTAGGCACTTGTGGTGGCGTTCTCCCCAAAACGGCGTCCAGCTGTTCTCCCACGGACTCACAGGCCGGTTGACCCTGATGAGACGGTAGTGTAGGGGATCCTGACACATCCTGCGGTGGCGACCATCTTCGGGGCTCAGGCAAGCTGTGCATTGGAGTAAAACTGTTAAGCAATGGTCCCGATGCTGCCCGCGCTATGTCCGGGGAAGAAATAAGGGATAATGGATTCGTCACTGGGGGTATGGGAGCGACAGGAGTTGCTACGTCCCCTGCAGGCGCCAGGTCTCGGATCGAGACTGTGTCCTCTCGCCCGTCAGGATATGCCACATAGGCATACTGAGGGTTGGCGTGGAGGAGGTGGACCTGTTCGACCAAGGGGTCGGACTTGCGGGCCCTTACATGTCGCTGCAGGAGGACGGGTCCTGGGTACGTCAACCAGGCTGGTAAAGATATCCCCGAGGAAGACTTGCGAGGGAATGAGAACATCCTCTCGTGGGGAGTAGCATTGGTTGCCGTACACAGGAGGGAGCGAATAGAGTGAAGCGCATCAGGGAGGACCTCCTGCCAACGGGAGACTGGAAGACCTTTGGATTTCAACGCCAATAGGACAGCCTTCCAGACTGTAGCATTCTCTCGTTCCACCTGTCCATTACCCCTAGGGTTGTAACTCGTGGTCCTACTAGAGGCAATCCCGTATGAGAGCAGGAATTGCCTCAAGTCATTGCTCATGAACGACGAGCCCCTGTCGCTATGGATATAGCTGGGGTACCCGAATAGGGTAAAAAGATCATGGAATGCCTTGATCACCGTGGCAGCTGATGTGTCCGAGCAGGGGACAACAAACGGGAACCGGGAGTACTCATCGATTATGTTCAGAAAGTACACGTTCCGATCTGTTGAGGGAAGGGGGCCCTTAAAATCAACACTCAGCCTCTTGAAGGGGTGAGTGGCCTTGACCAAATGTGCCCGGTCAGGTCGGTAAAAGTGCGGTTTGCATTCCGCGCAAATCCGACAGCAACTTGTTACCGACCTGACGTCCTCCACCGAGTAAGGCAGGTTGCGGGCTTTGACAAAGTGGTAGAGCCGAGTGACCCCAGGATGGCACAGATCATTATGGAGGGCGTTCAAGCGATCCTCCTGAATACTAGCGCATGTTCCGCGCGAGAGGGCATCCGAGGGCTCATTGAGTTTCCCTGGACGATACATGATATCGTAGTTATAGGTGGAGAGTTCAATTCTCCACCGCAAGATCTTGTCATTCTTGATCTTGCCCCTCTGCGAGTTGTTGAACATGAACGCCACGGACCGCTGGTCCGTGATCAGGGTGAACCGCTTTCCCGCCAGGTAATGGCGCCAGTGTCTGACGGCCTCCACAATGGCCTGGGCCTCCTTCTCCACCGCTGAATGCCGAATTTCGGGGCCTTGGAGGGTGTGGGAAAAAAATGCGACGGGCCTGCCCGCCTGGTTAAGTGTGGCGGCCAGGGCGAAATCAGATGCATCGCTTTCCACCTGAAAAGGGATGGATTCGTCTACCGCGTGCATCATGGCTTTCACGATGTCGTCTTTCAATTTCTTGAAGGCCAATTGGGCCTCTGGCGTGAGTGGAAAAGTCGTGGACTTAATAAGCGGACGGGCTTTGTCCGCGTAGTTGGGGACCCACTGCGCATAATAGGAGAAGAAGCCTAGGCATCTTCTCAGTGCTTTTGCGCTAGCGGGCAAGGGAAGTTCAGCAAGGGGGCGCATACGGTCTGGATCAGGGCCAATGACCCCGTTTTCCACCACGTATCCCAGGATGGCTAACCGGCGCGTACGGAATACACACTTCTCCCTGTTGTAGGTCAAGTTCAGGCGAGATGCAGTGCGTAAAAAGTTATGGAGATTTGTGTCATGGTCCTGCTGATCATGGCCGCCGATGGTGACATTATCCAGGTACGGGAAGGTAGCCCGCAGCCTGTTCTGGTCCACCATTCGGTCCATAGCACGCTGGAAGACCGAGACCCCATTGGTGACACCAAATGGAACCCTAAGAAATGATACAAACGACCATCCGCCTCAAAGGCCGTGTATTGTCGGTCCTCTGGGCGAATGGGGAGTTGGTGGTAGGCGGACTTGAGGTCTATGGTGGAGAACACCCGGTACTGCGCAATCTGACTGACCATATCAGATATGCGTGGGAGAGGATACGCATCCAGCTGCGTATATCGGTTAATGGTCTGACTGTAATCAATGACCATCCGGGGTTTGTTCCCGCTCTTGACCACCACAACCTGTGCTCTCCACGGACTAACACTGGGCTGTATGATCCCTTCTTTGAGGAGTCGCTGAACCTCAGATCTGATGAAGATCCGATCCTCAGTGCTGTAACGCCTACTTTTAGTAGCGATGGGCTTGCAGCCTGGTACCAGATTCTGAAATAAAGAGGGTGTGGTGATCTTTAACGTAGAAAGATTGCAGGCGGGGCGCGTTGGGCAATTTGGAGACTGCAGCTGTTCTCCCACTGCCAGCGAAGGGAGTGGCCCACCGTACTGTAGGATCACACTCCTCAAGTGGACCATGAAGTTTAGTCCGAGAAGAATTGGTGCACAAAGATACGGCAACACAAGGAGCCTGAAACGCTCGTAAATTGTGCCTTGTACTTTCAAGGTTACCACACAACTTCCTAGCACAGCGACAGACCAGGACCTTGATGCCATAGAGATTGTCTGTTTGGCAGGTTGAATCTGGAGTCCACACCTCTTCACAGTGTCAGGGTGGATAAAGCTCTCAGTGCTCCCGCTGTCAAACAGACAATAAAGCACATGATTGTTTACCTGGATATCCATCATTGAACGATCAAGCCTGTGAGGCTTAGCCTGGTCCAGGATGATTGACGCCACCGTTGGTCCATGAACGTCACTGCAGGCAGCTGAAGTCGATGCTGAGGACCCCTGCTGGTCGCTCGTGGTCATCGTCGACCAACATGGCCACCCCCATGAATCGCGCATGGGTGAGGGCGCCAAACTCAGCGACCCCTGGTGGTCATACTCCTCCGACTCCGTCGACCGCAATGGCGTCGTCCTGGACTCGCACGTGGACGAACCCCGCGAGGACTTCGACGACGATGGTGATGATCCCAGTTCCGAAGAGTCGCAGGCCGCACTGCCGTTCCTGGGCTTCGATCTGCACACCTTTGCATAAGCCCCTTTTTACCGCATGCGGTACAGATTACCGCTTTAGCGGGACACTTTTGTCGGGTATGTTTTGCTCCTCCGCAGAAATAGCACCGCGGGCCGCATGGGGCTGCAGCCATCGTCTGGCCCACATGGGAGCACGCCATAACACAGCACTTCAAGCCCGAGGGGCGAGGAGGGATTTGCGACTGCTCCTGCCACGTTGTCTCCACGTGGTCCTCTGGATATAGGACTAAGCTCTTCGAAGCCGACTCGAGCATTTCAGCTAATTCCATGGCCTGGGTAAGATTGAGATTACCCTTTTCTAGCAGTTTGAGACGGATGTATGAAGACCCGACCCCGGCCACAAACGCATCTCGGGCGAGGTCGTACATGCTCTGCTCAGCCGACACAGCTTTGCAGTCACAGCCCCTGGCTAGCTGTAAGAGCTCATTGGCGTAGTCCTCCATGGTTTCGCCCGACTGCCGACGTCGTGTAGCGAGGAGGTAATGAGCGTGGATCTCGTTAGGAGGTTTCGTATAGCGCTTCTTTAGAAGCTCGAGGGCCCTAGGGTAAGTGGTGGCCGCACGGATCGCGAGGTAGACTGTGTCGCTTACCCTCGCATGGAGGACCTGGAGTCTGTCATCATCTGTGGTGACCGCTGCGGAGGCTGCCAGGTAGTCCTCAAAACACTTCAGCCAGTGGTCGAAGGTGTTAGCAGCGCCCACCGCACGTGGATCTAGCGTCAGACGTTCTGGCTTGAGGATTTGCTCCATACTCTCCTTTCTTTTTTTTCTTCCGTCGAGAGTTTAATTTTAGTTAATAAAATTGATGCGCATCAATTGGACACGAGGCTCGAAGCTTCAGTAAAAGAAGGCTTTTAAGAACATAAGAACATAAGAACATAAGAAATAGGAGCAGGAGTAGGCCATCTAGCCCCTCGAGCCTGCCCCGCCATTCAATAAGATCATGGCTGATCTGACGTGGATCAGTACCACTTACCCGCCTGATCCCCATAACCCTTAATTCCCTTACCGATCAGGAATCCATCCATCCGCGCTTTAAACATATTCAGCGAGGTAGCCTCCACCACCTCAGTGGGCAGAGAATTCCAGAGATTCACCACCCTCTGGGAGAAGAAGTTCCTCCTCAACTCTGTCTTAAACCGACCCCCCTTTATTTTGAGGCCGTGTCCTCTAGTTTTAACTTCCTTACTAAGTGGAAAGAATCTCTCCGCCTCCACCCTATCCAGCCCCCGCATTATCTTATAAGTCTCCATAAGATCCCCCCTCATCCTTCTAAACTCCAACGAGTACAAACCCAATCTCCTCAGCCTCTCCTCATAATCCAAACCCCTCATCTCCGGTATCAACCTGGTGAACCTTCTCTGCACTCCCTCCAATGCCAATATATCCTTCCTCATATAAGGGGACCAATACTGCACACAGTATTCCAGCTGCGGCCTCACCAATGCCCTGTACAGGTGCATCAAGACATCCCTGCTTTTATATTCTATCCCCCTCGCAATATAGGCCAACATCCCATTTGCCTTCTTGATCACCTGTTGTACCTGCAGACTGGGCTTTTGCGTCTCATGCACAAGGACCCCCAGGTCCCTTTGCACGGTAGCATGTTTTAATTTGTTTCCATTGAGATAGTAATCCCATTTGTTATTATTTCCTCCAAAGTGTATAACCTCGCATTTATCAACGTTATACTCCATTTGCCATATCCTCGCCCACTCACTCAGCCTGTCCAAATCTCTCTGCAGATCTTCTCCGTCCTCCACACGATTCACTTTTCCACTTATCTTTGTGTCGTCTGCAAACTTCGTTACCCTACACTCCGTCCCCTCCTCCAGATCATCTATATAAATGGTAAACAGTTGCGGCCCGAGTACCGATCCCTGCGGCACGCCACTAGTTACCTTCCTCCAACCGGAAAAACAATGGAGCTATCAGAACTTTAACACACTATCCCAGACTGAAGGGGTCCCGTCCGAGCAGGGAGTCTTGTACCTCTCCCAGGAGGCGGAGCCTGACTGGGATGTGCCACAACAGTAACAAACACAGGTGTAACAATCCCACCCTAACTCAACAGCAACATTAGTACAATCCCACAGTAACCTATATACATTCCTGTAGTACTGGCCAGCCCTGGCTCAGTACTATCCAGTGGGAACCAACGATGGTTCACCACACTGAGTTTATGGATTAATAATCTAGCAATAATACCACTAGGCTATCGCCTCCCCAAAATTTGTGAAATCAGAACAGGACTAAAGGCACTGAATACTCAAAGGCAATGGGCCCCGAGATCATTTCCTAAAAGTAACAATGCAAATACTAAGAAATCACATTAGTGGAACTACCATATTGAGTTGAGGGGCAGGAATTTCCCCATGGTGTTCAGGACTCTGGTATCAGGGTCAAATGGGAGGTTTCACTGTCACTTGGTTTCACTTGGAGGAAGCAGTAGGCTGCCTTTTCTGCTCAGTATGCGAGAGGGTGCCCTGTGATGGTGGTGGTCCAGAAAAATGGTTCGGGGTGGGAATAGTGCCAGCAAACTATGGCGCCACCTGTTGGTGTAAATCTCTGTGTCCATTCACCTCGGTGCGCTCTGCCTGGGGCCTAAAAAATCCAGCCTAAGGAATCCGGCTGCGGCAGCTTGTACAAGTTGACATTTTAAATTGAAGATTAGACCACTTGTCAAGCTGGTGTGTGTAAAGTCAGAATCCGCATCAACTCAGGGTGCATTTTGTAACTTTGCTTGTGATTTACTCCGAATGTGGTTAGCTTCCAGTGGAGAATACAGCAAGGACATGCAGACTTGAGATATGACAGCATTAGGAAAAAAAACATTAAATTCTCATTTCAGAAGGACAGTAGATAACAGTATGGATTTGGAAAAGAAAAGGACTGCTGGGAATTAGCCTGGTTATCTCTTTGTGACCTGCCAAAGGTTAATCAGTACAGAAAATCCAAGAATTATTTGTACATCGCTCTACCTCATGTCGATGGTAGAACATCGCTTTACAAAATGGAAAGGATACTGTGATTATCACAACCCTACCCCTCTGGTACTAGTGTTTAGGTTATCACTGACACAGGCAGGCTCATCAATACACTCTAATGCACCAGTCACCTGGGCCAGTCAATTCTGGATGTAATAACAGCTCTACTAGTAATTTAAATGGCAGTCGTACCACAGGTAAAGTAAATGCTTCGCTTTAAAGCAATTCGTACTGTTCAGTTTATCATTTCCCCAACTCTACACTCCAAGCTTTCATTACAAATCATGGCTGTGATTCTCCCAACCCACTGCGCATAAAAATGAGCAAGCCAGGAAAATCCTGTGGCGGCCGATTTGCAGGGTTTGCGTGAGCGTCCGTGCTCCACTTGCGTCTCTCAGCGCTGGAATTCCGGCAGCATCGGTGAGGAGACGCACAGACCATTCAAATGGTCATTTCAATGTTATTTTAATGCTATTAGTGGGCCCAGTGGAGTCTCGGGAGGCCATCAGTGCAGGGCCACTGCATATGTGCTGATCTCAGCACTGACAGATCGGCACGTGCGCAGCAGCCCGCTCAACGTGCTGGTTTCAGCCTCTCCAGCGGGAATGGGGCCCGACCCCTGGAATTTAATGATATTCACGCTGGTGGCCTCTGCAATGCGGGAGACTCTTCTCTGAACTTCCACTGAAAAAAACAATGTGAATTACTTCAGTTTTCAAGTGAATTCGACACTTAGAATTTTGGGGGGAGAATTCTGCCCCATGGTATAATTATGTATAACAACTTTCAACTGCCTTATAGACATTTGAACTAGGAAAGAGTGAATTATTTCAGATGAGCTATTCCTTCAGTGAGCTTGTGGTTCAGTGGGTAGTGCCCCTGCCTTTGAGTCAGAAGCCCTGGGTTCAAATCCCACCCAAAGACTTAATGACCAAGGAAGGTGCGTGCATAATGTGATCAGACAGGTTGATTGTCAACTTGTAACTCATTCAAACACACACCAATGGTCGTTGTTAAAAGTGATCGAGACTCCTGGTCAGCCATGTGATAGAAGGAAATTGAAGCCTCTAGTATCATTATTCATAGCTCCGGATAACATGCAAGTATATGGGGGTGCAGGGTGCATGGCCAGTGTGGATCAGACTGGTGCCAACAGCACGGAGTTCAATTTCTGTTCCTACAGGGAGTGGATTCAGGATCTGCCTCCTTGCCTTATGCGGGGTGGAAGTCGAGACACTGTAGATTAGACTTCCCTTCAGGCAGAGAACTCAAGAAGAAGAACTTCTTCAGCAGGACTCCAATTTATAATGCTCCACAACACTGCTCTCTCCCAGAGGAATTCCACTCGCGCTTTATATGGAATGACACAGAAACAACAGATCTGCATTGCTGCTAATGCTCTTACACAAACCTCTTTCCATCTCTTTATGTCATCCCATCAAGATATTTTTCTCTTCCCTACTCATGTACTCCCACAATTTCCTCTTCAATGCAGCAATGCTGTTCAACTCAACCATTCAATTTGGTAGCAAATTCCACATTCTACCCATTCTTTTGAGTAAAGGAGTTTCTCTTGAATTTCTTATTGGATTTATTAGGCACTATCTTAAAGTTATGGCCCTGAGTTCTGCTCTCCCACAAGAGGCAACATCTTCTCTATGTCTATCCCATTGAGCCCCTTTGGAATTTTTAGTCTTCTATCAGATCACCTTGCAATCTTCGATTTTTCAATGGTTTCAGATAAAGCTCGGCACAACATCGTGGGCCGAAGGGCCTGTTCTGTGCTGTACTGTTCTATGTTCTATGTTCTAAGACTGCCAGTCTATGTATCCTTTCCTGTCCCGTCCAGGTTCCAGTATCTGCCTTGTAAACCTTTTCCAATGGATCACTTTGCTGTGATCCTAGTCAGTGGCAGGTTTAGATTTGATTTTGATTTGATTTATTATTGTCACATGTATTAACATGCAGTGAAAAATATTGTTTCTTGCGCACTATACAGACAAAACATACCGTTCATAGAGAAGGGAACGAGAGAGCGTAGAATGCAGTGTTACAGTCATAGCTAGGGTGTAGAGAAAGATTAACTTTCTCGACAGTAAGGTAAATCCATTCAAAAGTCTGACAGAGGAGAAGCAGAAGGGAAGAAGGTTAGTTTGGAGTGGGCGATTGGTTGAAGTGGATCAAGGCGGCCAGATATAGTTGGTAGCCCCTGATCAATAAACAGGTCACTGCTGACTGTATGTAGCTTTTCACCAACGGCACCAGTTTTCCCAAAGATAATCTATTTCAGGATGCAGTGATGGAAAGCTTTACTTTTGCAAACAGTCGATCCAGTTAAAAGGAGTGGATTAAAGTACCACAATTGTAATGTAAAAATGAACTCCAAGAAGATCTCTGTAATGAAATGGAGTGGTAAATACGTCATGATTAAAATGTGGCCAAGTAGAAAATGGTCCTGGAATGTTGCTGTAAATTGAATGCATTATAGTAGCAGTTATCTATCAATCTTTCACACACTGGACAACTTATCCTATTTGACCTCTGGGCACAGTTCAGAATATTGTCCAATAAATATAATATAACATGGTGGAACATTACTGAAAATTTTCATGTTGTTTTGCAGGAGGTTGCCATCACCGTCTTCTGCTACAATTCCATTCAATTCTTTTCCTGTTAAAATGTTATTAAAGCCCAATATCTTACACCTAAAAATCCATTTCAACTCTGACTTTGGTGATGGCTGGTACATGGGCCAGGAAAGTATAAAATATAAAATATGTGTATGCACTTGAGGGGAAAATAAAACTACTCAGATGCACACAATGATTTGAATTGTGTCATTATACTGATAAATGTGTTTCAGCTTCAGTTGCAATACATTATTTTGAAGTCTCATTGCTGTTTGACTGAGGCTCCATGTGGAGTGAAATGTCGTAATATAACCCTGTCTCAGATAAAATGCGTGTACGGGATACACAACGTTAGTTGGCTATTATAAGCAGTTTAACCATAAAAGATAACAATCAGATAGCATAGTTTTATACAAGATTAGAGACACTGCATAAGGGTCATCACCATTAATTTCAGTCAGTCTCGCTGTCTCATATTCTTTCTCTAACTCTTTCCCACTTTCTGTTTGTACCTCTCTTTTCGGTTATCTTCATGACTCTTTCCCTCTACCTTTTTCCCATCTGTCACTCTGTTTTGGTTTCATTTATTTGTGCGGCTATCTCGATGTCTCCAACTCGCTGACCATCATTGTCTCTGTCTCATTACTTGATTCTGTCACATTGCATTTCTCTCACTTTGTGTTTCTATAAGCTGTTTCTTTTTTTATTATTTTTTAGTGTCACGAGTAGGCTTACATTAACAGTGCAATGAAGTTACTGTGAAAATCCCCTAGTTGCCACACTCCGGTGCCTGTTCGGGTACACTGAGATTGAATTTAGCATGACCAATGCACCTAACGAGCATGTCTTTTGGACTGTGGGAGGAAACCAGAGCACCTGGAGGAAACCCACACTGACATGGGGAGAACGTACAGGCTCCGCACGGACAGTGACCCAAGCTGGGAATCGAAACCGGGTTCCTGGCATTGTGAGGCAGCAATGCTAACCAATGTGCCACTGTGTTTCGATACTGGGACAGCAGGTCCATGAACTAGGTCCTATTGCCAACATAATTTCATCCCACTTCCTTATCCCAGCAGCAGATTCGAAGACCAGGTCAACATTAGTTCTAATGCTACATTGAAGATCACCTGCACACGGCATTAAGTGTTAGCTGATTTATGTGATTAACCACAATGCCAGGTGCAAACTCACCCAAGTTCAGGGACAACATGAGCAGGGAGATGGTGCAACTCAAATGTAAAGAAATGGAGACAGCAAAGGCTGCAATAATGTGGGATAAAAATTCAGAAAGTCGCTGGATAGCCTCAAAGATGCTTCAACCCACTAGCAGACCTGGGCAGGTGATTAAGAATTGGTTGACAAAAATTAAGAGAAAGAGAATTCTAGGCACAGGTGGTGCTGTACGACCTGCTTGCCCCATGCCAACACAAAGCACCAAACCAGGTCAGGAATGCAGCATGGGTCAAAGGAGGTGTCGTCAATTTCACGCCAGCGCTGACAACTACTGTCTCGATACATTCCAGCCCTGCATTGCTCAATAACTGAGGGCGTTCTTGCAGTAGACGGATCATCTACCTCTCTGTCGACGCAGACTCTGAGGAGACAGGTCTGTGCCGCATGGGTGCACAACAGCTTACAGAAAGAGTCAGCGGCAAGATCTGGGGTGCGATTCTCCCATCCCGCTTCACTGCTTTTTTAGCGCAGCAGGCTGGGAGACTCTACTAGCAACCGATTCGTGCTTGGCGTCCGGGCCTCTACGCGTCTCCCAATGCCGGGTTTCCTGCACTGTCAGCTCCACGCCTACGCAGCAGCTAATTTAAATCAGTTTTGAATCTCATTAGCGGGCCTGGAACTGACATCCCCAGGCCTACTGTCACCTGCATCCACCTGCTGCCCTCCCCCCCACCTCCCCTCCGGCCAGGAGTGGTTCACTCCAGCGCGGTACACTATAGCTCTCCACTAATGGGAAGCTGGCAGCCTGACCCACTGGAGTGAAAGGGGGGGGGGAATTGATGCCCCCCAGAGGGTCGGGGGCCAGGGTGGTGCCCCCTGGGCATTACCACCTTAGCAGTGCCAGCATGGGCCCCTTGGCACTGCCCAAGGGGCAATGTGCCAATGCCCAGGGGATACCCTAGCACTAACCATCGGGCATGGGGCAGTGCCAAGAGGGCAGGGCCTAATGGGGTTGTGCCTGATGGGGCAGGGTCTTTGGGGGGGGGCGATCTGTAGGGATGGGGGTTTCCGGTGGGGAGGGAGGGAGGCCAGCGCTCGGGGCTGCAGCGGGGCCGAGGGGGGGGGCGTGCAGTTTGGGATTACTGATGGGTGCGGGAGACTGGTGGGCGGGGGTGGCAGGAGACTGGTGGGCGGGGGTGGGTCGAGGCTGGCCCGGACATGTCCGGGAGACCAGCGATGGGGCCGTGGGGGACT
This sequence comes from Mustelus asterias, assembly GCF_964213995.1. NCBI lineage: Eukaryota > Metazoa > Chordata > Chondrichthyes > Carcharhiniformes > Triakidae > Mustelus > Mustelus asterias. The sequence goes on from NC_135808.1 coordinate 58,757,356, forward strand.
GAGAGGGTCGGCGTTGCGAAGGTCGAGGGGCTGGCCAGCGATGGGGCTGGCCAGCAATTGGGAGGTCGGCAGACAGGGGCCACTGCGCATGCGCTGATCTCAGCACTGACAGATCGGCGCATGTGCAGTGGCCCACTCAGCACTATGTTGCTGACATCTCCCATGGGAATAGGCCCCGTCCACTGATTTCTGGTGTGATTCACACTCATGCACTCTGCAGCACAGAGTGTGGGAGCTTCATTTTGAAAATCCCGCTGAAAAAAAAAGCATGATTTACTCCAGTTTCACAAATTCGACACTTGCAATTTTTTTGGGAGAATCCCACCCCTGATTCTTGAGCATCCTTCCTTCCTGTGGATCTATGTAGAATGTGCATGCCACACTTGTTGGCTATCCCTGGATCCAAAGGTGACGTTTACTCAGGGCTGCAAGTTCCTGTCATGGAGCTTCATGTGATTGAACAGTCCTTTTTTTCACCCAGAGGTCTTTGGGCCCATGGAGCAGAGCGTTCCATGAGGCAGTGGGATTCAGAGTGCAGGATTTGCTTCTTTTTCTTTCCTTCTCTGCCACCGCCTTGCCTCATCATTAAGACGATGTGACTCAAAGCACGTTGTAGCTTGATGGACAAGTTGTCGCCATTCTGAACCATTGGTAGCTCCTCCCCTCCCAAAGTCAATGCTGCTGCATTTTAAGGAAATATTGAATGTTTTTGAAGTGTTTTCTTTGCCCTCCCCTGGAATGCTGGCCATTTGAGAGTTGAGAAAACAGGGCCTGGTGGGGGAAGCATCTTTATTGATCAGATACAAGAGTTTTATTTTGGCAACATTCAAGGACAGGTTAAGCCTCTTGTATGCAGAATTGAAGAGATTGATTGTGGCATTGATATGGTGCAGGGTGGACAACAACACTGCAAACTGTAGATCATGTATGCTTATGGTGGTTAGTGTAGTTTTGGCACAGAGGCGACTGAGGTTAAAGAGTTTTCCATCTAAGCAGTATTTAATCCTGACACCAGAGAGCAGTCGATCTTTGATGAGGTGAATAGCCTGTCAGGTAGATTGTAAGAAGTTTAACAACACCAGGTTAAAGTCCAACAGGTTTAGTTGGTAGCAAAAGCCACTAGCTTTCGGAGCGCTGCTCCTTCGTCAGGTGGAGTGGAGATCTGCTCACAAACAGGGCACAGAGACACAGACTCAATTTACAGAATAATGAGTGGAATGCGAGTCTTTACAGATAATCAAGTCTTAAAGGTACAAACAATGTGAGTGGAGAGAGCATTAAGCACAGGTTAAAGAGATGTGTATTGTCTCCAGGCAGGACAGCCAGTGAGATTCTGCAAGTCCAGGCAAGCTGTGGGGGTTACAGATAGTGTGACATGAACCCAAGATCCCGGTTGAGACCATCTTCATGTGTGCGGAACTTGGCTATCAGTTTCTGCTCTGCGACTCTGCGCTGTCGTGTGTCATGAAGGCCACCTTGGAGAACGCTTACGCGAAGATCAGAGGCCGAATGCCCGTGACCGCTGAAGTGCTCCCCAACAGGAAGAGAACAGTCTTGCCTGGTGATTGTCGAGCGGTGTTCATTCATCCAATGGCGTAGCGTCTGCATGGTTTCCCCAATGTACCATGCCTCGGGACATCCCTGCAGCTTGCATTCCAATCATTATTCTGTAAATTGAGTTTGTGTCCCTGTATGCCCTGTTTGTAAGCAGATCTCCACACCACCTGACGAAGGGGCAGCGCTCCGAAAGCTAGTGGCATTTGCTACCAAATAATCCTGTTGGACTTTAACCTGGTGTTGTGAGGCTTCTTACTGTGTTTACCCCAGTCCAACGCCGGCATCTCCACATCAGGTAGATTGTAAACAGTATTGGAGGGCAATCACACAGCCTTGCTTGACCCTGGTCAGGATTTGAATTTTGAAGGAGTCTGTTTCAGATTTCCTGCTGAAGAAATTTTCAGTCATATGAGACAAGGGCAAGGTTCTTGGACATCCAAATCTTTGCATCTCAATCTACAGAGCCTTCCGACTTACTGAGTCAATCAGGTTGATGAATGCAATGAAGAATTCTTGTTGTCATTCTTCACATTTTTCTTGGATTTCTCTGGCAACAAAGACTATGATGTGGAGATGCTGCCGTTGGACTGGGGTAAACACAGTAAGGAGTCTCACAACACCAGGTTAAAGTCCAACAGGTTTATTTGGTAGCAAAAGCCACAGCTTTCGGAGCGCTGCCCCTTCGTCGGGTAAGTGGGAGTTCTGTTCACAAACAGGGCATATAAAGACACAAACTCAATTTACAAAATAATGGTTGGAATGCGAGTCTTTAACAAAGACTATGTCAGAGGTTTCCTCTGGAAAGTCTAAAGTCTCTTCGGTTTTGCTTTCACTGAGCACAGATCCTTGATCGGCTATTAACACATTCTGCTATCTTATCTTTATGCTACTATTAGCACCTTCTTTACTCCTTAACACTACCATTAACTCTCTTTGTCTTGTGTCCTTCACTTCTTTGTCAAATCTCTCCTGAGCTCCCATCCCTGACCTTCTACTTTTCTCCACCTGCTCCAACCCCTCTCTTCAACAGTATAAAAACCAACACATTTCTACCTCTCGCCAGCTCTAAAGAAGAATCATTCAGACTCAAAATGCTATCTCTGGTTTTCCCTTTTACAGACCTCCTAGACCTTCCCAGCATTTCCTGTTTAATAACCTCTCCTTGTATGTGTGGATGCACAGTATACAGTGGGATGCCTTAGAACATTTCTCAGTCAGCCTGACATGACTTGGTATCCTTTAATCCGTGAACAAATCAGCTTGGAGGACTTCCCTGGCTGTCAGCAAGAGTGCTGGAGCATTGCTGGATGGAACCACTGCCACCATTTTATTCTCGGGTGAAGAGCCGTAGCTATTTTATCCCAATCGCAGGAGCAGCTCGGTAGGAGCTGGTCTTACAGCTCATGACTACAGACCTGACAAAGCACAAATATAAAAGATTTCCTCATGTACTCACAGGCACCACTATTGTGGGAACAGTAGGTCCAAAAACTGGGTCCAAAAACAATGGGCGGAATTTTCCCATCCCACGACCACGGGAATCATAGCGGGCGGGACACGGTGCATGCAAAGGTGACCTCCGATGGGATTTTCTGAGCTGGGGCGAACTCGGCCAGTAAATCCTGCCCTGTGGGTCCAGAATCTGCCACGCTTCCAGCGGACTCCCATCATGATGTCGATGGGGGTGCATTGGGAAGTCCCAGACCTGGGCCCTGGTGTTTCTACAGATTCGTCCTTTGATGACCTCCACTGGGAGTGATAGGGAAGGGATGACAACATTTCATTGCTGAGTTCACATGTCTCCGGCTTCTCAGTCAACGGGTCCATCATCAACCCAAATGGCCTGACCTTGTTGGGTGGGCTGGGTTAAGGGGTGGGGGATGGTGGGGGAGGTGGAGGGTGGGGGTTGGGGGGTTTGACGCGGGAGGAGAGGCAGATACACAGACTATGATCCCAAACTGATCTCCTAAAGAAAGAGAAGCTAACCTTCTTTTAAAAATATAAATGCAGTCTCCTTATACAAAAACAAAGATTACCCATGGTGAAAGGTCTCCCATCAACCTTCCCCACCCCCATCATCCCTCCGATACCTACCACTGTGCAGCACAGGTGAGTGTTGTTTCAGTCAATGGGTGCCCACGGTGCAGTCACAGTGGCACAGGTGCCCTCCACTGGGATTCAAAATGACCAGCCTGCCTCCAGAAAGTTTGACAAGTGCCAGCAGACGTTCCCAGCAAAGGTGCCCTCTTTCTGCGGGTTCCTCTGGCCCCAGGGATAAACAGACAGACACAGAGCCCGCTCAGTACTGAATCTTCTCAATCCTCTCAGGCAAGACAGGGGACATTGTTTAATTGAATTTTCTTCTCACCGACTATAAGAGATGCTCAAGAGCCAATAAAACGTAGAAATATTTATGTCCGACACGGTCAGACTCATAATTTAACTTAAAAATCTATTATGTGTAATGTATCCTTGAAAGTATATTAAATGTCACAATAAATACGTTATAGGCTCAAGATGAATGGAACCAAACAGAGTGCCTGGCTGGAATTACTGAACAAGTGCCCCTTTCCCTCAAACCCTACTTAGAAAGCTGCACTCTCACCAAATAAATTACAGCCATATAACTGCAGGGCTGCTTGATGGATTGTGCAGTGAAACAGCCATTGGAGCACTCTCTGAGTGATGCAGTTTAGTGTAAACTGTCATTTTCCTTTGTTATTTAAAGTCTAAGGAGACAAAAGATCAACAAGCAAGATCGTTTGTGTGTTAGAAGGGCACCTCACACACAACACACAGCACTGTGGGTGGTGGTGGGGGGGGAGAGAGGCTGGAGAGGCACAGAACTACCTGCTGAGTGTACCTATTCCAGAAATATTTTAAAATTGTTATAATTCACAAGCACTCAGACCAAAAAAAGCACTGTTGGAAATCTGGCTTAAAAAGGCAGTTAGTTATTTGTGCTCCTTTTACTGTTATTAATAATATGTTCTTTACTCTCTCTTATGCACAGAGATGCTTTTGGAAAAGAATTTTCACTGCAGATTGAAATTTGATTATTATATCTTCAATTTTACTGACTATTTTTCATGTCATCTTCAGCTGTGAGCTGGGAGTCAGTATTGTCAGTTTTAGAGGCAGCCTTATTGTATCTGCCCAGACAGGGTGAATAGGTGATGGAGAATGAGACAATAAAATTATTATCAAATTAGTAATATACGGTTTCCATGGTACTTGAGTGGTGCAGCTCACTGATGCACTCACTGGGACTGTTGCAGAGCTGGAGCAGGTGGGAGGGAAATGGAGTTAATGTTTAATCCCAGCGCTTGGGGGATGAACGCAGAGGCTTGGAATTTCTGCTCCCGAGTCAAGACCTCAGAGTCGAGAAAATTCCTGACTCGGCAAACGTGACTCAGGAGAAAGTGCCAGACTGTCGGACCTTCGTCTCATTTGTGGGCAGGGTAGGAGGTGGTGAACTGGAGGTGGGCAACCCCACCCCCCACCCCCCCACCCCCACCACCCCCCTCTCATCTCCCACCACCCCAAATTCAGGAATGTGAGAATTACAACTATCTTAAAGAAAGAGGATAAATCACACCGAGGAAACTATTGAGGTATTTCCCTCATTTCCACAGAAGAGAATACCCTGACACACATTCTCCTGAGTCACCTTACTCCTCGCCCAGAAAGAGTGTGGAAGCAGGCACTGAGGCTGCCAGGGTCCAAGGTGAGCTATTTAGAAGGCTGCACCCCTCTCCCTCCTCCACCATGCCACCTCATGCCCCTAACACCCAACCCCATGGCTCCTCGCACACTCTGGCCGGTATTTTGCGACTGCGCTCGGGCAAGGTTCGTAAAATCCCACTCAAGGCCAATGGAGAATTCCGCTCTGCGAGCCTCGCCCGCGCCGATTCCAGGACGGGTGAGGTAGTAAACTTCTGGTCTCTATGTCAATCTTTTCCCCTCTACCCACCCCCGTGACCCCTCAAAGCCTCCATTGCAACTTATGCCCCACTACCCACTATTACAGCCTCTCATACCTTCCATGGAACATTTGTGCCAACTCATGCTGACCAACTGCCCCTCACTTATCTACATATCCCTTTATAGCTCCTATCCCAGTTCAGTGCCACTCATACCAACATATACTTCACGCTCATCACCTTTTGACCTTACACCCTCTATGTTAACTCACCCAGGATTTATCATGCTGAGATAAAATAAAATTCAAAATATCTATTATTTCACTATGCTAATAAAATACTCTGATAAAAGCCCATTCAATGCATTTAAATCTCTTCAGGTACTTAGCCCCTTATAAAAATTAATAGTTTTTTGAAACACTTAATCACTTATAATAACAAACATTTTCTTCAACTATTTCATGCCTTATACATACAAACATTTGTATTCATAACCCCACATCAAAGACAGCTAATCTCTCAATAACCTCTGAGCTGTCAATCAAACTGTGAATTTATAGCTCCCTTCCCCAGGCCCCATTACAATGATGATAGGGTGTGGAAGCAGTCAAGCAGCACTAATCCTATAATGATAGTCTTCTGGTTTACATCAACAAACATCTATTGAAATTTCAAGCATTATTTCTTTTCAACTGCGGGCTGCTATTTCTTTTTCAAAATTTAAAGGTCAGGGCATTTAAATGACTTGACTGTTCTAAAGATTTTTACCACTTCTTACGCATATTCATGCCTACTCCTCCTATTCAAAGATGGTACCTGACCTCTCTCAAAGGGATACCTGACTTTGCTCAAAGGGATACCTGACTTTGCTCAAAGGGATAGCTGGCCTCTCCCAAAGGGATACGTGACCAATCCCAGAGTATCTTACCTTTACACATAACCCCGGCAGGTTTGGACCTTTTCCTCAAACATCTCAGTCCACAAGTCCTGTTTCAGAAATCTGGGTGACCAAAATTGCTTCTGTTTGGAGACAGCTGCACTTGTATATAAGCAGTGATCCTGTGAACTGTAGATCTGTGTGAAATGCCTCTTGTCCCTGATCCCACCATCCTCCACAGTGAAAACGATGAGTGCCAGGTTCAGAGGTGGGACCTCCAGATTCTGGGCTCCGGCACCATTTACGCCAAGTTGCAGAGCCATCCCAACTTTACAGAATATCAAGCTTGAGTGTTTTTAGAAAGGGGCCTTCTCAGAGACTGGGGACAGGAATTATATAAAAGAAATACTTGTATATATAGAGCAGTTTTCAAGGCCACCCGATGTCTCAAAGTGCTTTCCAGCCAATGAAATCTTTTCAAGTGTAGTCACTGTTATAATGTAGGAAATGTGTCAGCTAATTTGCACACAGCAAGTGATAATAGCCGGATAATCAGTTTTTTTATGATGCTGATTGAGGGATAAATACTGATGAGGAGACCAAGAATATCTCCCCAGCCTTTCTTCAAAACAGTGCTTGCATCACCCGAAAGGGCTTTCGGGCCTCATTTAATATTTCGACAGAAAATGTGGAACCTCTAACAACCCAGCAGTCCCTCAGCACTGCACTGGAGTATCAGGCTTTTCTAACCAATAGTCCACGGGCCACAATGTAATCAGTGAAGCCTTTTCTATGTGGCCCCTGCAGCCACTGGCTCAATATGCTGGTAAGACAGGGAAGCGAATTTCCAAGATTTTGCATGGGTCTGCTCCTCCATGCACAGCAGCACGTGAGGCACAGAAAAAGTCTCTGACTGGAACAGCAGTGAACACCAACAGCAGTGAGTGTACTGGGAGATGCAGGGGCCCAGGGAAATAAAGGTGCAATGGGCCCAAGAGGGAGAAGATGAAGCTGGCCTGGTTTTGGGGGGGGGTGCGGTGGGGGGGAGATGCAGTGACCTCAAGGGGGGCAGAGGGTGTGGCGGGCGTGGGGTGACATTGCCTGGCTGGCTAGAGAAGTTGCTACTTGGCCCAGGGAGGGGGATAGAAGGTGGTGTGTGTGTGTGTGTGTGTGTGTCCCTGAGTGAATGCATGTGTCAGGGAGAGAGTGAATGCATGGTTGGGGGAGAGTGTGAGAGTGCATGTGTGGAAGTGAGTAAGTGAGTGAGTTTGTGGATGTGAATGTGTGAGAGTGAGTGTGTGAGTGCATGGGAGAGAGTGAATGAGTGTGTGAGAGAGTGAGTATGTGAGAGTGAGTGGAAGAAAGTGCAGGGGAGAGTGGCAGGAGAGAACGAGTGAGTGAATTTGTGTGCCTGGCTCATTTCCAGTCTCAGGATTATCTACCGACACATACTCTCACCCACTCTCACAGTGGGCGAGAGTGACTGAGCAGACACCCTGAGACTGGGGAGTGAGCCAAACACACACAAGGCTGGATTTTCCATGAGCCCCCGTGGCGTGTTTCGTGGAGACCCGCCATTGGCTGGCGGCAGGGTCTTCTGGTCCCGCCGTTGTCAATGGGAATTCCTGTTGTATGCATCCCCCGCCGCCAGGAAACTTGTGGTGGGAATGGAATGCAGGTGGGAAGGGAAGATCCTGCTGGTAAGAATGGCTGAAAAGTTCCAACCACACTCTCACCTAACCCACAGACCACAATCAGTAAGGATAGGCAACAACACCTCCTCCACGATCATCCTCAACACCGTGTCCCACAAGGCTGTGTTCTTAGTCCTCGACTATACTCCTTATACACCTATGACTGTGTGGCCAAATTCCCCTCCAATTCGATTTTCAAATTTGCTGACGACACCACCATAGTGAGTGGGATCTCAAACAATGACGAGACAGAGTGCAGGAATGAGATAGAGAATCTGGTGAACTGGTGCGGCAACAATAATCTCTCCCTCAATGTCAACAAAACGAAGGAAATTATCATCGACTTCAGGAAGCATAAAGGAGAACATGCCCCTGACTACATCAATGCGAACGAAGTAGAAAGGGTCGAGAGCTTCAAATTTTTAGGTGGCCAGATTACCAACAACCTGTCTTGGTCCCCCATGCTGACACTATATTTAAGAAAGCCCACCAACACCTCTACTTTCTCAGAAGACGAAGGAAATTTGGCATGTCAGCTACGACTCTCACCAACTTTTACAGATGCACCATAGAAAGCATTCTTTCTGGTTGTATCACAGCTTGGTATGACTCCTGCTCGGCCCAAGACCGCAAAAAACTACAAAAGGTCGTGAATGTAGCCAAATCCATCACACAAACCAGCCTTCCTTCCATTGACTCTGTCTACACTTCCCGCTGCCTCGGCAAAGCAGCCAGCATAATTAAGGACTCCACGCACCCCGGACATTCTCTCTTCCACCTTCTTCCTTCGGGAAAAGGATACAAAAGTCTGAGGTCACATACCAACCGACTGAAGAACAGCTTCTTCCCTGCTGCTGTCAGACTTTTGAATGGACCTACCTTGCATTAGGTTGATCTTTCTCTACGCTCTCGCTATGACTGTAACACTACATTCTGCACTCTCTCGTTTCCTTCTCTAGGAACAGCATGCTTTGTCTGTATAGCGTGCAAGAAACAATACTTTTCACTGTATGTTAATACATGTGACAATAATAAGTCAACTCAATCAAATCAAATCAGATCAAACCCTCTTACAGTCTAATGGTCATTTTTATTCATTACTCTTTTGTATCAATTTATTGCCTTGACATCGCTTTAGTTTGGCTCAGCAAGTTGTTTCGTTTCTTCATACTCAACTTTTCTTTGAAATTCATACATCTTTCCAAAATCTGCTCATTGGCCCCTTGAGTGAGAAAACAAATACAAATGTGCCCCCCCCCCCCCCCCCCACTCCCCCATCCCCCACCACCTCTCACACACAAATAGGCTGGCTAAACCCTGTGTGGATTGTTCCTGGAGTGGGATTCGAACCTACAGCTTTCTGACTTGAAGGTGGAGCAGGAGAGTTAAGTCAAGAAGAAAGACAGATCCAATAATAATCATGTCAAAATAGTAGAGGAGTTGGATTTTTATAAACATTATTCCACATGAAGTGTTTTTTTTCCCCCTCGCTATTAATTCTTTATGTCAGTTCCCTCATGTACCACTGCAACATTTCAGCTGTTACTGGGTTGACAATCCTCTAGGATTATCCAGGAGTCATTAGGAATTCAAGACTAATTTCCTGGGCACTGCTGCGAGAAAAACTATAGGGTAATTAAAATGAGCTTTTTTAAAACAAATTTTTTTTTAACACTTTTAATTATCCCCAATGAAAATATTGGAAATGATGAGAAAAAGACGATTTGACTTGTTGGGAGGGGGATGGAATCAAGTAATGAAATCTCCAGGAGATGGCGTTACCCACATGCAGAACTGATTATGTTGAAAGAAAAATATGATCCCGGTAATTATTTTTTTTGTTCACCGGAATTTCTTGTTTTCTCGAAGAAAATAACAGAGCAGGAATTGTTTCAGATATTTTTGGAAATCCACCTTCTCAACCTTTCCCATAGGCCCTTGGCTTCAAAGCAGCTCTCAGACAGAAATGCTGGTGTCTTTCAATTTTGTTTTATTATGTGTCTGGAGTCGCTGTCTTTCTGATGAGATGTGGGCGGCACGGTGGCACAGTGGTTAGCACTGCTGCCTCACAGCGCCAGGGACCCGGGATTGATTCCCAGCTTGGGTCACTGTCTGTGTGGAGTTTGTACATTCTCCCTGTGCCTGCGTGGGTTTCCTCCGGGTGCTCCGGTTTCCTCCCACACTCCAAAAATGTGTGGGTTAGCCATGCTAAATTGCCCCTTAGTGTCAGGGAGACTAGCTAGGGTAAATTCATGGGGTTATGGGGATAGAGCCTGGGTGGGATTATGGTCAGTGCAGACTCATTGGGCTGAATGGCCTCCTTCTGCACTGTAGGGATTCTTTGATTCTATGATTCTATTTTAAACAGAACCCCCATCTGTCTCTCGAGTGGATGTTAAAGATCCTGTGGTACTATTTCGAAGTCACAGCGAATAATTTTTCCCTCAAACACCACCACAGAATCAGATTATCTAGCCATTGTCACATTGCTGCTTGTGGGAGCTTGCTGGGTCACATGTTATGTAATCAAGAGGCGGCTAGATATAGCACTTGGGGAAAAAGCAGGATTAGGTTATTGAGTTGGACGATCAGCCATGATCGTGATGAATGGCTGAGCAGGCTCGAAGGACCAAATGGCCTCCTCCTTCTCCTATCTTTTATGCTTCTATGTTTCTATGTTCCCTCTGTTGCAAGAATGACTACATTTCAAAAACCCTTCATTGGTTGTAAGCACTTTGATATGTTAAAGTTAAAATGAGGAAGGTTGGCTCCATGGTTATCTATACTGTCATTCCAGGACATGTGACTGGCCTGTATCCATGAGTGAGATGACAAGAATGTCTCAAAAATAGGGAGACTGAACTTCAGGTTACCCAAAATGGCAAATTTTACTAAACAATCAAAGACGATTTCCTGCCAATTTTCTCTTTAACTTGGGGAGAACAAAAGTACTCCTGGATGTCCCTTTCAGTGTTTGAGTCCCTGTTAGCCTGTTCTCAATTTGAGCTGCACCCAATAGATTAGTTGACAGCACCTACAGTACTGGCATTTGCACCAACAATGTCCAGTTCGCAAAAAGCAGGACCAATCCAATCTGACCTATTGCCACTCCATTGGTCCGCTCTCAATCATCAGCAAAGTTACAGAAATTGTCGTCGACAGTGCTACCAGGCAGCACTTATTCTGGGATAACCTGCTTACTGATGCTTGGTTTGGGTTCTGTCGAGGTCACTAGACTCTAAATTGCATACAGCCTTGCTCCAAACATGGTGAAAGAAGCTGAATTACAGATGTGAGGTGGCAGTGACTACTTTTGACATTATTTGACATCATTTGACCGAGTGTACAAAGAACAATACAGCACAGGAACAGGCCCTTCGGCCCTCCAAGCCCGCGCCGCTCCCCGGTCCAGGATTGAATCCTGAATCCAGGATCCCCGCCCAATTTTCCAGCCTATCTACATACCAATATCCTATCCACCGAGCTGTCCCTCACAGCTACGATGCTTTGTTCATCACAAGCATCAAGGAACCCGAACAAAATTGAAGTCAAAGAACAAAGAACAGTACAGCACAGGAAACAGGCCCTTCGGCCCTCCAAGCTTGTGCCGCTCCTTGGTCCAACTAGACCATTCGTTTGTATCCCTCCATTCCCAGGCTGCTCATGTGACTATCCAGGTAAGTCTTAAACGATGTCAGAGTGTCTGCCTCCACCACCCTACTTGGCAGCGCATTCCAGGCCCCCAGCACCCTCTGCGTAAAAAACATCCCTCTAATATCTGAGTTATACTTCGTCCCTCTCACCTTGAGCCCGTGACCCCTCGTGATCGTCACTTCTGATCTGGGAAAAAGCTTCCCACCGTTCACCCTATCTATCCCCTTCATAATCTTGTACACCTCTATTAGATCTCCCCTCATTCTCCATCTTTCCAGGGAGAACAACCCCAGTTTACCCAATCTCTCCTCATAGCTAAGACCCTCCATACCAGATAACATCCTGGTAAACCTTCTCTGCACTCTCTCTAACACCTCCACGTCCTTCTGGTAGTGTGGCGACCAGAACTGGACGCAGTACTCCAAATGTGGCCTAACAGCTGCATCATCAGACTCCAGATTTTATACTCTGTACCCCGTCCTATAAAGGCAAGCATACCATATGCCTTCTTCACCACCTTCTCCACCTGTGTTGCCACCTTCAAGGATTTGTGGACTTGCACACCTAGGTCCCTCTGTGTTTCTATACTCTTGATGGCTCTGCCATTTATTGTATAACTCCTCCCTACATTATTTCTTCCAAAATGCATCACTTCGCATTTATCTGGATTAAATTCAATGGGAATTCAATCCGGACTGAAGTCAATGGGAATCGGGACTAACTCCCTACTGGTTAGCACCATGGCACAGTGGTTCTGGATTCAATTCCAACCTGACTGTCTGTGTGGAATTTGCATGCTCTCCCCGTGTCTGTGTGGGTTTCCTCCGGGTGCTCCAGTTTCCTCCCATGGTCCAAAAATGTGCGGGTTAGGTGGATTGGACATGCTAAATTGCCCCTTAGTGTCCGAAGTTGTGTAGGTTAGATGGGATTAGCCATGGTAAACGTGTGGGATTACAGGGATAGGGCAAGGGAGAAGGTTTGAGTAAAACATTCTGTCAGAGACTCAATGGGCCGAATGGCCTCCCCTGCACTGTAGAGTTTCTATGATTCAATGATTGGAATCATACCAAGCACAATGGAAGATGGTTGTGGTTGTTGGAGATTAGCCCCAGGAACTCCTTAATGTGTCCTAGGGCCCAACCATCTTCAGATGCTTCTCGTCAATGACCTTCCCTCCATTATAAAGTCAGAAGTGTAAATCTGCACTGATGATTGCATAGTGTTCAATATTATTTGCACATCCACAGATACTAAAGCAGTCCATATCACGTGAAGCATGATCTGGACAATATCCAGACATGGGCTGTCAAGTGGTAAGTAACATTCACACCAGACAAGTGCCAGGCATTGACCATCTCTAACAAGAGAGAATCTAACTGCTTGATATTACCAGTATTACCATCACTGAATTCCCCAGCATCAACATCCTAGGAATTACCATTGGTGAGAAATGTAAATGGATCAGCCATAAAAATAATGTGACAACAAGAGCAGGTCAGGGGCTGGGAATTCTGTGGAGATTAACTCACCTCCTGACTCTCCAAAGTTTTTCCACAAGGCACAAGTCAGGAGTGTGATGAAATACTCTCCACTTGCCTGGATGAGTGCAGCTCCAACAACACTCAAGAAACTCAACAACATCCAGGATAAAGCTACCCACTTGATTGGCACCCCATCCACCAACTTAACTATTCACTTCCACCACCATCAGCACACAGTGGCAGCGGTATTTAGAAGATGCACTGCAGCAACTCACTAAGACTTCATTGACAGCACCTTCCAAACCCACAACTCTCCCACCTTGAAGGACAAGGGCAGCATATGCTTGGGAACACCACCACCTGCAAGTTCCCCTCCAAGCCACTAATCATCCTGAATGGGAACTGTATCAGTGTTCCTTCACTGTCGCTGGGTCAAAAATTGACACTCCCTCTCTAACAGCACTGTGAGTGCACCTACACCACGTGGACTTCTGCTGCAGCTGCTTTAGCTACTCATAGCAGGAGATCGGTTTTCATAGTATGTCACGCTCATCTGTCACCATCCTCACACATAAAGTGCAGCTCGTCTTCAACAGCTCTGTGATGCCTAGCATCCAACTTTGCCTAGATCGAACCCTCGTACTGCTATGCTCTCCACATGGACTGCAGTGGTCAAGAAGGTGGCTCACTACCGCTTTCTCAAGGGCAATTAAGGATGGGCAGCAAATGCTCACCTTGTCAGAAATGCTCACATCCACTGAACAAACACAGAAAAAAACCTTTGGGTGAAACTTGTAGCTTAGATGTTAAATGCACTCATTTTCTTTCACTGAACAATAGAAACCTACAGTCGTTCTCTGAAACTTCCATTTCTGTGTCAGCCTGCACACAGAGAACTCACAGCTTGGCGATTCTAAACACACAAGTGGGTGTGAAATTGAAGAGGAATTTGGTGGAAAATAGATCTAGGCTTTAAATTTCGTTGTGACATGTTTTACTCAAAATCTTAACTGTGAAATGGGAAAGCTCAACTCAAGGCATGAATCCACAGCCCCTAAACTATCTGTGATTCGGACAGGGACAGTGTGACATTTTTTTTCTCCTCAATTCAGTCTTTCTATCGGACATGCTTCCAGATATTTCATTATCAGAGTTTAGAATTCCCTATCACAGAGCAGAAGTTTTTCTTCCATTCCACGTGCCAGATCCAGGATCCATCTGTGGGATGGATTTAAGACAAAATATGGATTGACAGGCAAGGTGGGAAAAAGCCTGCACAATTCAGGGCAGCCTCATTGCATCCTTCAGAAAATTTACCACCCGGGATTAAGCCTGATGCACTGCATTGGGTTCAGTTGCCTGGAACAGGGTTCAAACTTTTCCAGCCATGGAACCCTTTTGACCTCCCAAAAGTACTGATGGAACCCCTGGGAAACATTCCTATTGTATTGAAGAATTAAAGCACCAAAAAATGCACACTTTTTAAGAAGTTAATTCATGGGCTGTGGGTATTGATAGCTTTTACTGTCCTTCCCTAATTTCCTTTGAACTGCATTGCAGAGGCATTCAAGAGTCAACCACATTGCTGTGGGTCTGGAGTCACATATAAACCAGGCTAGGTAAGGACAGCAGATTTCCTTCCCGAAAGGACATTAGCGAACCAGTTGGGTTTTTACAATAAGCAACAATGATTTCATAGTCATTATTGGACTCTTAATTTCAGATTTTTATTAAATTCAAATTTCACTATCTGCAGTGGTGGGATTTGAACCCAGGTCCCCAGAGCATTATGCTGGGTTCCTGGATTACCAGTCCAGCGACAATACCACTGCGCCATCACCTCCCCAAACAGCACTACGCCATCACCTCCCACAATAGGCACAGACATGCAAAAACAAATGGAAAAAGATGTTTCAATGTCTTAGATGTATACATTTATTGGTTTGGTGGGCCTTCCAGAAGAGGCAGGGGCAGATCTCCCATTGGCTATCTAGCTGATAGACGAGATCCCTATGCCACACGATTCTGCCCCTTGATTTAATTCTTCTCCCAGTCGGACCATTGGCACAAAAAACTCTCCCACAAAACATCATTACACCAGGCCGTGCTGAGTGTTAACGGTCACAATATCTTGGTGATTGCAACATGATCAGCTGATCATAGAGAGCTCTCCACAGTCCTATTGTAACAATACATTGCAATCAGTACTAAACTCTCACTAGCACAGCCAGAGCTCTCCACAGCCCCAAGGTACCACCAAACAGTTCCCATTGCAAATAGCCCAACCACATCAGGCTCTCGAGTCGTACTGTGCTACCACATTGTGCTCAGTGCGAATAGTCACAATATCACAAACAGTCTAATATTATCAGAGGTTAACTTGATCCACAAGGTTCGATCTCCTAATCAGATTATTTTTTAACACATTGCTTGTGTTACGTGGGTGCTGACACAAAACTCTGCTTGCTCCTATGATTATAAATTACATTGCATTTGGTAAGAAATCACTAGAGAAGCTTTACTTTCATTAGCGTATAAATATGCATACATGTTATGAAAAGACACACATTTGACGGAACAGATGTTGTAACTCAAGTTGTGTAACACAACCCACATTTGGGAATTCATCTGACCGTGTTAACCTCCAAACTTTGACCTCAAATTATCCATTCGGTTTTCAGATCCCAAGACTAACCTTTGCTAATATCTTGGTATTCCATCCACAGCTGGTGCTGAACAGAACGATTCGGAAACCAGATGGTGCAAGTCTCCTCAAACCCATACAGCGCCTCCTGAACGTAGTGATTGCCAAATTCCTCCAGCACCGATGCAAAGTCACTCCTCACTGTGGCTCCATCCAAGGAATGGATAGCATGGCTGAACGCTGGAATGAAAAAATAGTATATATGTTGAAAAAGAGATAGGCATAAGCATATTGCAAGGGGACAAAATCACCAAGTTGCAAACAGAGGTCGAACTGGTATAGTATTTTATTAGTGCAGCTTAATATACAGTTCATATCAGTGTTAGTTGAAGGTATTCACGTGTACACTATAAGATTTGCTACAGTTGTAGGGTACTGTTGCGACCACATCTGGAGTACTATGTACAGTTTTAGTCCTCTTATTTAAGAAAGGATATAAATGCATTTGAAACAGTTCAGAAAAGGTTCACTGAACTGATTCCTGGGGTGGGGGGTTATTTTATGAGGACAGATTGGACATGTTGGGCCTGTATCCATAGGAATTTAATAGAATGAGAGGTGTTCTTGTTGAAACATGTAAGATCCTGAGGGGACTTGACAGGGTGGATGCTGAAAGGATATTTCCCCTTGTGAGAGAGACAAACACCAGGGGGCACAGTTTAAAAATAAGGGGTCTCCCATTTAAGATGGAGATCAGGGGAATTGTTTTTCTTTCAGAGACTTTGGAATTCTCTTGCCCAGACAGCGGTGGAGGCTGGTCATTGACTATTTTTAAGGCTGAGCTAGATATATTCTTGACGAAATTGGGAGTCTAAGGTTATTGGAGGTAGGGAAAGTAGTTTTGAGCCCACAAGCAAATCAACCATGATCTTAGTGAATGGCTGGAGGGCCTGGATGGCCTACTCCTGTTTCTAGTTTGTATGTCTGCATGCTATTGCCTCAGGTATATTGTGATTGGACAATATCAGCTGTGGGTCCAATATAGTCATGTTTCTCGCTGACTGAGGTTGGTAAGTGGGTGAGTCGGTGAGGGGTGGGAAGGTGGGTCAGGGATAGATAGGGGTAGTTGATTCTGGTTGGGAGGTAGTTGGGTGGGTAATCCGGTCTCATTGGGGATGGTCAGGTGGTTGTGGAGTAGTCAGATCTAGTAGGTGGGGGGAAGGGTAGTCAGGATGCTTGAGGGACAGTTGGATCAGGTCGGACAGTAGTCAGCAGGTGGTAGGGTGGCTTGGGTCAGGTTGGGGTTAGTTGTGTAGTCAGGGTATTTGTCAGGTGGTTGTGGGGGGCTTAGTTTAGTTATCAGGGAGGTAATTATGTTGGGTTGAGGGTACTGGGTGGGCAGGGGGTAGTCAGTTTGGGTCAGGTGATTGGGCTGTTAGTTGAGGGGGTAATTGGGGGGTTGGATGGGGTAGTCGGGTCAGTGGATAGTCATGTTGGCTTGGGGGGCGGTGAGGGGGGTGGTTTAGTCATGCCAGGTCTGGGGTAATTGGTTGGTCAGAGGATTGGGTTGATATTTGGGTGGTGGTCAGGTGGTTGGTGGGCATTGGTGTGTGATGTTTGGTGTGGGGTGGTGAGAATAGATTGTGGTACACACTTGAGTCACACAACTGTCAGACCAGGCTCAAAACTGATTCACATATCCTGAGTACGTAAGCAGGGGTAAGGCCTGCATATCCGGTTCGAATCTCTGCCCTGAGCTGAGTGTGGGAGATATTTGTAGAGGGTCGCGAGCAGCAGGGAATCAGCATATCAGAAGTTTAAGCATCCTGAGTAATTCCCACGTATGTCTGTGTGTCAGGAAATCCACAGGGTTCTGGCGCGCATCCTCCAGCACACGTCCCATCTCCAGCACTTCAGAGACCAGAAGATTTGGGTCAATGTTTGTTTGTTACTGTGAGAGACTGAGCAGGGAGGGGAGGATCAAGTATCATTTCTTTGCATTCACAGAGTGACGAGTTAGCTGAATTTTGAAAGTCTCATGCTCAAAGATTTGGAGTTCTGCTCATGGGAGTTAATTTTGATTGACTGCTTGGTGGATTGAACTGAACTCAAAACGAGAACTCTTTTCCCCACCAGGAACATAATGAATACTGTTCCAGTGGGTAGAAAGCTGACTGCATTTTGAAACACAACATCTGAACAAAATAGCTTGGAGTGGTTCAGCTAGCAGGGTATTTATATAAAGCGGATAAACTGTGCCATTGTTATTTTTCACAACTGAAGAATGAAGTGGAATTGACTGCTTTCACCATAAAAACTCTGGGCGGGGGCGGGGAATTCAGTGGAACCTGCTGGAGCAGGGTGGATGTGTGTGGAAAATCATGCTCCCTGCTGCAGGAAAATTGTTCAGTCGTAAAGTGAGCAGGAGAAGGGACCAACACGGGAAAGTTGTTCACTGGTTGTCAGGTGGCATTTAGGCTCCTTAAGGAAGCACTTACGTTGAATTATCCACCTAGCTCACTCAGGCTTAATGGTAGGGCAAGAACAAATGATATTGGAACGGGTCTCCCGTACCTGCAGAAGTTCGCCCCCCCACCCCTATCTCTCCCCTCCACAAGCCAATCCTATCATGCTTGCCTTGGTCTACCTGATTTAATTTGATTTGATTTATTATTGTCACATGTATTAGTGTACATTGTTTCTTGCACGGTCTACAGACAAAGAATACCGTTCAGAGAGAAGGAAAGGAGAGGGTGCAGAATGTAGTGTTACAGTCATAGCTAGGGCGTTGAGAAAGATCAACTTGATGGGAGGTAGGTCCATTCAAAAGTGGAAGAAGCTGTTCTTGAGTCGGTTGGTACATGACCTCAGACTTCTGTATCATTTTCCCGACGGAAGAAGGTGGAAGAGAGAATGCCCGGGGTGCGTGGGATCCTTAATTATGCTGGCTGCTTTTCTGAGACAGCGGGAAGTGGATGGGAGGCTGGCTTGAGTGATGGACTGGGCTTCGTTCACAGCCCGTTGTAGTTTCTTTGTAGTTTGAAGGACCTGGGGGAAGTCCTTCATGCACAGGCACTCAGTGTCTGATCAAGGGGCCCCGCATGGGGAAGGGGAACCCGTGTCCTTGTTTCTGACCCTTCTATCACCCCTCTTGTGGGCAACCCCCTTCATGCTGCCCTCCTTACTCTATCCAAGGATCCAGCGTCGAGCCCTGGTGAAGACCCCGGTGTATAACTGGCTGTGGCCAACGTTTCTGGCAGCCTTCAGGGACGATATTTCCATTCCTGACTTAATCAGATGTGAGGCCCAACCCTATCCAGCATTGTGTCTGATTACCTGGTTCGCCCCAGTTCTCCAACCAGTGGCATCCCCAACATTAAATGTGTTTGTTTGTCCATGCTTTCACCCTAAAATAACCCAGCTATTGATTTGCCCCCGTGCCTATAATAATCAAGGTTTTTAAAAAATTCATTCACAAGATGTACCTTGCTGGCATGGCCAGCATTTGTGGCCAACCCCAAATTGCCCTTGACCAGGCGGCAGTCGATGCGGCAGGTACACTGACAGCCCGTTAGGAAGGGAGCTCGGTGCTCTTGAACCAGCAACACTGAAGAAACATTGATGTAGATCCCTGTCAGGCTTGGAGGAGAACTGCAGGTGATGGTACTCCCATAAGTCTGCTGCCTGTAAGTCAAGGTATTATTTCCCCTTTTAACATACAATCACTTTTTAATGATGTAACTGTTTCCTCATTTTTTTCATACAAATTAACGTAGGCCGGTTGTGATGTTAATCTCATGTCCGTATAATCTGTCTCATGGTGGCAACCTAGAACTTTGAGAGAAAATATATCAAAACTGCAGATAAGAATTGCACTGTGGACTTAAATCACAAAATACGATGGTCAACTTAGTTAAGTCAAAGCTTTGCTAGCATCGGCAAAGCTCTGCAAGGACGTGGTGGTTGTCCCTTTAAGGGCAGGCACTGCAGGGACTGGGGTGCATTATCGACCCCTTCAATCGCATTTTAATTTGATGTTTTAAGTTTCCTTTCCGCCTTGTCTTTTGTTTCAGGTGGTTCCCCTCCTTTTAGGGAGCTACCCTTTTAGAGTTGTCCTTAAGTTAGTTTGATTTTGTTTATTTGGTTCAACAGGAAAAGAGTTTCCTTTAAGGGCAGTAGAGGGTCACCTGACTTGGGAGAACCAATTGGGAAGAGCATGGTTAATCATCCCAGGGGGTGGAGTCCTCTCTTAGGCAGTAGATATGCAGGGACTGGGGCAGCTGTGCTGCCTTAGCACAGGTTTTTTTTAATATTAATAAATATCTTTTATGTTTCTAATGAAGTCTCTGAGAGTCCATCACTCCAGAGGACTCATACCAGGGAAAAGAAACAGAGTCTCATTAAGGGCAGGAACTGTGGTGCTTCCTCCCAGCTTTGAGATGGATAACAGAGTTGGAGATAACAAAGCAGAATCAAGCTGACTTCAAGTGTGCTCTTCAAGTGGGGCCTACCTGGGACATCTGTGAAGGCATAAAAATGAGCACTGAAGTAACTGAAAAGCAATTAAATGGACTAAAATGCTGTTTTTACCATTAGCAAAAAAGCGTTTAAAGAAAGATCCTACAGAACCATGAGGAGTTCAGTCATTGGAGCAATTATGCAAGTCGCTCACAGGAAGAACAGGGAGGATTTTGTCTTCAGATTGACCACTGAGACAGACCTTGGCACACAGGGGAACTAAACAACCGGTATTATTGTGAGTATTTACTATCACTTAGTGGCTTAATATTAGTATATCACTTTTGGTGAAACTTCATCCAAGTTGCTACATCAGTTTTATCCAGAGTGGAGACAGAGGAACCTTTAGACCAGGGAAAGGGTCTAACAGTGGTGGAGGGGGTGATTGTTTAAGATGGTGGGTGGGATGTCAAACAAGCGGCCTTCTGGATTATAGAGGATGCAGCTTTGGCAGGCTTGGTGAGTTGTTACAGATGTAGATAGTTCACGTTGCTGGCACCGTGTGCCAGTGGTTTGGGAGTGGTTGTTTAATGTGGTGGGTGGGGTGTTAGAAAAGTGGGCTGCTTTGTCCTGGATGGTGTTGAGTTTCAAGAGTGTTGTTGTAACTGCACTCACTCGGGCAAATGGGGAGTATTCCATTACACACCTGATTTGTGCCTTGTAGATGGTGGGCAAACTTTGGGAAGTCAGGAAGTGAGTTACTTGCTGCAGGATTCCTAGCCTATGACCAGTTCAGTTTCTGGTCAATGGTAACCTCCAGGATGATGATAGTGGAGGACTCAGCGATGGTAATGCCATTGAACGTCGAGGGAAAATTCTCTTTTACTGGAGATGGTCATCACCTGGCATTTGTGTGTCCATCCACAATGCACAAGTGAGGAGTGTGATGGAATACCCTCCACTTGCTTGTATGAGTGCAGCTCCAAAACTCAAGATACTCCACATCACCCAATTCAGAGCAATCTGTTTGATTGATCCACTACTTTAAACATCTGCTCCATCACCGATGCACAGAGGCAGCAGCCTGTACTATATGCAAGATGCACTGCGACAACTCACTAATTCTCCTACAACAGCCCATTCCAAAGCTGTGACTTCTACCACCTAGAAGGACAAGGGCAGCTGATGCATGGGAACACCAACATCTGAAAGTTCCCCTCTAAACTACTCACCATCCTGACTTGGAAATATATCATTGTTCCTTCGCTGTCACGGGTCAAAGTCTTGGAACTCCCTCCCTAACAGCACCATGGGACATGACGTACCCAGGAATGGAGGCAAGTGGGACATTGGCATAAAAATATGATTTGGTGAGTATGCCTATGTCAGGCTGCTGCTTAACTCATCTGTGGGACAGCTGTCCTCACTTGCACAAGTTCCCAGATGTCAGTGAGTTGGTCGACTGGACAAACTGTACCTTTTGTTGTTTCTAGTGTTTCAATCGATGCCAGTGGTTATGTCCGGTTTTATTTTTCTTCGGCTTTTCTGTAGCAGTTATGTACAACTAAGTGGTTTGTTGGACCAATTCAGAAGGCAGTAAATCATTGAGCACATTGGAAAAATGCCGCCCTAGCTTTTTATTCCAGATTTATTAATGAACTGAATTTAAATTCTCCCAGCTACCATGGTGAGATTAAAACTTGTGTCTTAAGTTTGATTTGATTAATTTTGTTAGACAGTGAAAAGTATTGTTTCTTGTGCGCTATACAGACAAAACATACCATTCATAGAGAAGGAAAGGGGAGCGTGCAGAATGTAGTGTTACAGTCATAGATAGGGTGTAGAGAAAGATCAACTTAATGCAAGGTAGGTTCACTCAAAAGTCTGATGGCAGCAGAGAAGAAGCTGTTCTTCAGTTGGTTGGTACGTGACTTCAGACATTTCTATCTTCTTCCCGACAGAAGGAGGTGGAAGAGAGAATGTCTGGGATGTGTGGGGTCATTAATCATGCTGGCTGCTTTGCCAAGGCAGCAGGAAGTGCAGACAAAGTCAATGGATGGGGGAGGCTGGTTTGAGTGATGGATTGGGCTACATTCACGACCTTTTGTAGTTTCTTGCGGTCTAGCACAGAGCAGGAGCCATACCAAGCTGTCATACATCCAGAAAGAATGCTTTCTATGGTGCATCTGCAAAGGTTGGTGAGAGTCGTAGCTGACATGCCAAATTTCCTTCGTCTTCTGAGAAAGTAGAGGTGTTAGTGAGCTATAGTGTCGGCATGGAGGGACCAGGACAGGTTGTTGGCAGCCTGGATATGTAAAAACTTGAAGCTTTCGACCATTTCTACTTCATCCCCATTGATGTAGACAGGGGCATGTTCTCCACTACGCTTCCTGAAGTCGATGACAATCTCCTCTGTTTTATTGATACTGAGGGAGAGATTATTGTCGTCGCACCAGTTCACCAGATTCTCTATCTCTTTCCTGTACTCTGTCTCATTATTGTTTGAGATTCGACCCACTACGGTGGTGTCATCAGCAAACTTGAAAAGTTGGAGGGGAATTTGGCCACACAGTCACAGATGTATAAGGAGTATAGTAGGGGGCTGAGAACACAGCCTTGTGGGGCACCAGTGTTGAGGATGATCATGGAGAAGGTGTTGTTGCCTATGCTTACTGATTGTGATCTGTGGGTTAGGAAGTTCAGGATCCAGCCACAGAGTTTGGAGATGAGTTTCGTGGGAATAATGGTGTTGAAGGCTGAGCTGTAGTCAATAAGTAGGAGTCTGACATAGGTGTCTTTGTTATCTAAGTGTTCCAGGCCTGGATTAGTAGACCAATAATATTATCATTACACTACTGTTCCATTGAGTACCTTTTCAGTTTCCCTTCTATAAAAAAAGGGAATGCATGTCATGTAGCTGATATGATATATTTGCAGTGAGCCAGGATTGTCTGCAATAATCCTAGGGTCATGCGATTGTTTATCTAGGTAATGGGCCAGGAACACTTTAGATTGCAGGGAGGACACAGGGTGTTTTTCAGTAGCAACCAATGGCCCAGCACCCATGAGAGTATAAACTACAAAGTCCTAAACCGTGACATTCAATATACTTATTATCCTGTTGTATATTAGTCAATGCCTATTCTTCCTGATTATGGATTTCAACAGAGTTTAGTACAGCCATGAGTATAAATAACAGGAAAAAAAATTAGCATGGAGCGATGAAAATGCAACACGGAGATGAGTAATAGTATTAATAAACTCAATCCATTTGGACATTGTGATCATTACCAACTCTGATGATCCTATTACCGGCCTGAACAAACACCTCAGTACCATTGATGATTGCAGTGACTGAATAAAACAACGTTATTGCCCCAATACATCAAACTTATCAATTAGGCGTTCCAATATTACAGTTCTGTGAGCAAGAACATTCTGCTTGGAGAATTAAATGCCAAAGCCTTTCTAAAAAATCACTCAGAAAAGAATAATGAGCTGTAGGCACACTTACAATTTTTGTTTCCATCTTATCTTTTTCAACGGCTTCAAGCATCAAATTCTGTGGTATTATTTTGCTAAGTTACTGTGAGGGAGCTGAATTAATATCGGGAAGGATACAGGCTGAAATCATCCTGTCTGTTGACGTCATAACCATTTTACTGACAGCCACATGGTAATTACACATAGTTACCACAGAGCCATTAAAATAGCTAAATTGTGCTACTAAATGAAAACATTTTCCTAATAATTGGATTAAGAAGATTAATTCGCCGGAAACGAGGCCCTTGGTATTTTTAGGCTACTGTGCAATTAAGTTTGCAACAAAAAACGCTGCATGAACTCATTGCTTGAACCAGGTTCTGGAAATCAAAGTTTAGAGTAATGGGGGAAATTAGCATCTCCAGCCCTCCAAGATTGTCGCTTAAATTCCAAGAATTGAAGGCTAATCTCTCGGATGCTGCTTGGGGAGGGGGCGGGGAGTTTCCTGGTGAAAAAGTCACAGCAACAATTAAGTGATGTTTTATTTAAATGTGGAAAAGTCCTAAATATAGTTGTAAAAATAGAGGATATGCAGCAAAGAAAGGCTGACAGTCAAGGGTTTTCCAATCAAATAATCAGCAGTGAGCAACAGAGGATGGAGTGCATTGAGAGTGTGGACATGACAACGAGCAATAACAAGTGTGGG
Organism: Mustelus asterias; assembly: GCF_964213995.1. Lineage (NCBI taxonomy): Eukaryota > Metazoa > Chordata > Chondrichthyes > Carcharhiniformes > Triakidae > Mustelus > Mustelus asterias. Next base: position 58,781,833 of record NC_135808.1, read on the forward strand.
GACAGGGTATTTGGAGGCAACGGATCATGTGTGATACCTCTAGGAATATCTAGAAGGACATGGGCAGCAGATACATGGAAACACCGCCACCCGAAAGTTCCCCTCCAAGCCACTCATCATGCTGACTTGGAAATATATCGCTGTTCCTTCGCAATCGCTGGATTAAAATCCTGGAATTCCCTCCCTAACTACATTTGTGGGCCAACCCACAGCACATGGACTGCAACGATTCAAGAAGGCAGCTCACCACCACCTTCTCCAGGGCAACTAGGGATGGGCAATAAATCAGTCATAACCATTCGCCAGTCAGCGACGCCCATGTTCCACGAATGAATTTTTTTAAAAATCCAATCAGAGAGACGGAAATCCTGGATAAAATTGATAAAGTGGTTGGCAAGAAAACCTCCAGGATGGATTTTATGTTGGCAACCAGTGGGTGGGCTGAGGATCTTTAGCATGCTGCGTTCCTCTGTCAGGCTGGCCTGGTGGCTAACCTCAGGGGAAGAAAGGGTGGGTCCAGTGGGGTAGGATATGAGATCATCGGGTTGGGATGGAGTCTGGGGTGGTACAGGTTCATATTATTCTAGCCAAGGCCTGAGGTACTCACTTGATCCCCCTGGTTACACAGACATTATCCTTCTGCCCTTCCATCAGGGATTACTGGATAGAGAATCCATGGTGGGCACTCTGCCCTGTGGATTGTAAAACTGCCATGGCATAAAGGTAAAATTGCCATCCTGTGCATTTGCAAGGGATCCCAATGAATATGAATGCAGACAGGGGTGATGTGAAAAGATAGGATTATGTTAGCGGATGGGAAGTGGGCTGGGGCGTTCCTCTGCCACTACAACTTTAACTCCATCACCAACTGGCTTCTGCCAGATGGCCCATCTATCACCCGGAAATGTCAAAATTTCAGCAATTTAGTTTAGGTGGCTTGGCCATGCTAAATTTTCCCCTTGGAGAATTAGCAGGGTAAATATGTGGGACTACAGGGATAGGGCCTGAGTGGGAATGCTCTGTCAGAGAGTCGGTGCAGACTCAATGGGCCGAATGGCCTCCTCCTGTACTGTAGGGTTGCTTTGGTTCTATGATTTAAATGGGTTGGGAACAGGGTGCTAAGTGATTGCATGTGTCCTCGATTATAACGTAATCCGGCAGGCATTTCATAAAAAACCAGCGGGATCAAAAAAATCCAATGTGCAACCACTCACAGAGACCCAAGACAAGGGTACATTCCACCTGGGGATTCCAAACACCGACTAAGTGAACAGCAGCTCATTTTCCCTTTGGGACAGACTTAAACTTTCATCACGGTGTAGAAAATGAGTGGGTTGAATCTGCTGCCCAGTACACACCTTGACCAGATTTTCTTCAGCGGTGAAAATTCATTGCGTCTTTGAAGGGAGTAAGGTTGTCAGAATAATGATAAGATGATTAATTCTAGAATGCGTCTGAACATTTACATACATGCACCAATGACCACTCATTTTACGCAATAAACATTGAACGTAAATTTACATCCGCTTTAACAATGATAATGGAGGTACTGTACATTCTCCTTGGGATGACAGTTCGGTAAAACTAATGCTGGAATTCTTCAAATACACAATACATCACTTAGTTCAGAAGTCCATATTCCTTGTCCCCCATCACCTCACCAGCCATCCAAGACACTGCAGGCATCAATCTGAATAAAGTGACCAACATCACCACCAACGCGGCATATTTACCCTTTGAGCATTAAATACCCTTTGGTGGTGTTATTTTGCTAAATTACCATGAGGGAGCTGAATTAGTATCAGGAAGGATACAAGCTGTATTAATCCTGTCTGTTGACAAACCACCACCCCAGCAACAAAGGTGCCTTGACATTTTGTAGACAGAGCAGGAAGAAATACAACACTCTCCAAATCTGCAAGTGGGCATTGTCGAGTTTATGCAAATCATCTGAACCTAGAAACCACACGTGGTTATGTTAAGAATTTTGCTTTATTCTTTCATGGATGTTGGGCATTGCTGGCAAGGCCAGCATTTGTTGCACGTCCCTAATTGATCTTGAACTGATTTCATTTTGGAGGACAGATAACAGTGTGTCTGGATCAGGTGTCACATGTCCTTCCCAAAAGGACATTAGTAAACCAGATAGATTTTAACAACAATCAATGAAAGTTTTTATTTTCCCGTATTTTTTTTCAAAGTGTCAGGCTCTGACTGAAAACCGGCATCTCGCTCTCCAGCTGCATTGTTATAATTCCAGATCTTGTGTGTCTCCGATTGGGGGGAAAAAACGAGTGGAGGTGGTTGGTAGGGTACGGGAACCGTGGTGCACGAAGGTTGTGATGAACCTGGTGAATAAGAAAAGAGAGGCGTACAGAAGGTTCAGAGAGCTAGGAGGTATTAAGGATTTAGAGGAGTATACGGGATGTAGGAAGGAGCTTAAGAAGGAAATTAGGAGAGCGAGAAGGGGTCATGAGAAGGCCTTGGCGGGTAAGATTAAGGAGAATCCCAAGGCTTTCTACAAATATGTCAAGAGTAAAAGGATGAGATGTGAAGGCATAGGACCCTTAAAAGGTGAAGGGGGAAAAGTTTGTGCGGAACCGTTAGAAATGGCGGAGCTGCTTAATGAATACTTTACCTCGGTATTCACGGTGGAAAGGGATCTGGGTGGTTGTACTGCTGGTTTGCGGTGGACAGAAAGGATCGAGCATGTGGACATAAAGAAAGAGGATGTGTTGGAACTATTGAATGGCATCAAGGTTGGTAAGTCGCTGGGACCGGATGGGATGTACCCCAGGTTACTGTGGGAGGCGAGGGAGGAGATTGCGGAGCCTTTGGCGATGATCTTTGCATCGTCGATGGAGACGGGAGAGGTTCCGGAGGATTGGAGGATTGCAGATGTGGTCCCTATATTCAAGAAAGGGAACAGGGACAGCCCGGGAAATTACCGACCGGTGAGTCTAACCTCAGTGGTTGGTAAGTTGATGGAGAGGATCCTGAGAGACAGGATTTATGATCATCTAGAGAAGTTTAGTATGATCAAAAGTAGTCAGCACGGCTTTGTCAAGGGCAGGTCGTGCCTTACAAGCCTGGTTGAGTTCTTTGAAAATGTGACCAAACACATTGACGAAGGAAGAGCGGTGGATGTGGTCTATATGGACTTCAGCAAGGCGTTCGATAAGGTCCCCCATGCAAGACTTCTTGAGAAAGTGAGAGGGCATGGGATCCAAGGGGCTGTTGCCTTGTGGATCCAGAACTGGCTTGCCTGCAGAAGGCAGAGAGTGGCTGTGGAGGGGTCTTTCTCTGCATGGAGGTCAGTGACCAGTGGAGTGCCCCAGGGATCTGTTCTGGGACCCTTGCTGTTTGTCATTTTCATAAATGACCTGGATGAGGAAGTGGAGGGATGGGTTGGTAAGTTTGCTGACGACACCAAGGTAGGTGGTGTTGTGGATAGTTTGGAGGGATGTCAGAAGTTGCAGCGAGACATAGATAGAATGCAAGACTGGGCGGAGAAGTGGCAGATGGACTTCAACCCGGATAAGTGTGTGGTGATCCATTTTGGCAGATCCAATGGGATGAAGCAGCAGTATAATATGAAGGGTACCATTCTTAGCAGTGTAGAGGATCAGAAGGACCTTGGGGTCCGGGTCCATAGGACTCTTAAATCGGCCTCGCAAGTGGAGGATGCGGTCAAGAAGGCGTACGGCGTACTGGCCTTCATTAATCGAGGGATTGAGTTTAGGAGTCGGGAGATAATGCTGCAGCTTTATAGGACCCTGGTTAGACCCCACTTGGAGTACTGCGCGCAGTTCTGGTCACCTCATTACAGGAAAGATGTTGAAGCCATTGAAAGGGTGCAGAGGAGATTTACAAGGATGTTGCCTGGATTGGGGGGCATGCCTTATGAGGATAGGTTGAGGGAGCTTGGTCTCTTCTCCCTGGAGAGACGAAGGATGAGAGGTGACCTGATAGAGGTTTACAAGATGTTGAGAGGTCTGGATAGGGTCGACTCCCAGAGGCTATTTCCAAGGGCTGAAATGGTTGCTACGAGAGGACACAGGTTTAAGGTGCTGGGGGGTAGGTACAGAGGAGATGTCAGGGGTAAGTTTTTCACTCAGAGGGTGGTGGGTGAGTGGAATCGGCTGACGTCGGTGGTGGTGGAGGCAAACTCGTTGGGGTCTTTTAAGAGACTTCTGGATGAGTACATGGGATTTAATGGGATTGAGGGCTATAGATAGGCCTAGAGGTGGGGATGTGATCGGCGCAACTTGTGGGCCGAAGGGCCTGTTTGTGCTGTGGCTTTCTATGTTCTATGTTCTATGTTTACGCTGTCAGTCTGGAGGAACTGGGCCTGATTAGAGTAGGCAAGACCAGCTCCACAGAGATTGGGGCACCATCTTTGAAGGGCACCCCAATCAGCAATTAAAAACTGGCACACTGCCGACCTGTGCAGTATTTTCTGCCCATGCTGCCGTTCCCACGGACCGCTAACCCAGGCTCAAAATTGCCCTCCTGGTCTCTATCACTGAGACTAACTTTATATTCCAGGTTTATTAACTGAATTCAAATTTCACCAGTTGGAGTGGTGAGATTGGAACCCCTGTCCCTAGGCTTTAGCCTGAGCCTCTGGATTACTGGTCCAGTGACATTAACACTATACCACCACTTTCTTCTGGCCAAAGGGACGGGGGAGAAAATTCAGAGCCGAAATGTCTGTCGTTCATGTAACCACCTTTTTTGGCCATCCATGATCTCATTAAGGGCCATTAAACCTTCAGTGCAAACCTTGCGAGACAACTTTCTGTGAGTAACTTTAATAAGGTCTCCAGTAGTCCAGTGTGACTTTTATCTTCACTATAAGTTGGGGGATTAATAGTATCAGGCTTAGTTCTAATTGAACATAAAAGATAAATGGATTTATAGTTTTACTACAAATCATTCTGAGACAGAAATTCAACGCTTCCATCAAAAATATGTTGAGTTGTATAGATTTTTAAAAATCCATGCATACATCATTCATGTATTACTTTTTAATTTCAGCTCAGTGAGATTCAAAAGGGCTTTTGTTCACTTTCTCTGAACTTCTTTGTGATGCTTCTCATTTCAACCTCAATGAATTCTAGGGGTCACAACCACTCAATGAATAATTATGATGATAAAGAAATCTTCAGCAAAAAATACTTGAATAGCTCCTCAATTATCAGATAACCATTAATATTTCAAAAGTGGGATTACGGTTTCAATTTTCTCTCCTGATAAACAAAACTAAATCAGATTCTTTTCCCCATGTCTTTCAACTTAACAAGGCCTAATTTCATGCAGCATCTCCAAATGCAAGCTCTCTTTCCCCTTAATCATACACAATTTTCTTAACAGAGCCCAACTTGGATCTTAATCTTATATTTGCCCCTCAGTTCAGTAAGGAGCTGTGCATCTTAAATGTAAAATATGTTTTCAAATCTTTGAGAAAGTACAGCCTTTCTCATTCCCAAGCACATGAAAGGTTCCTTTTCCTTTAAGCTAAAACAGGTTAGGCTAATGCTTCCTAAATGTTTTCCACGCATGTCAAGTGTCAATGTTTCATGCTGTTACTCAGTGTTTTTAAGTTTGAATAATGCATATTTCAGTGTACAGACCTACACCATAATGCCGGTGATGTGAAGGGAATTGGGATGTAGAGTTGGAGCGTTATGGTTAGCACTGCTGCTTCAGTGCCAGAGACCCCGGTTCGATTCTGGCCTTGGGTGACTGTCTGTGTGGAGTTTGCACATTCTTCCCCGTATCTGCATGGATTTCCTCCAGGTGTTCTGGTTTCCTCCCACAATCCAAAGCAGGTTAGGTGAATTGGCCATGTTAAAATTACCCCATGGTGTCCAAAGAGGTGCCGGTTAGGTGGATTAGCCATGCTAAATGCATGGGGTTGCAGGGATAGGGCAGAGGGGAGGGCCTGGGTGGGATTCTGTTTTGGAGAGTCATGCAGACTTGATGGCCTGAATGGCCTCCTACACTGTAGGGATTCTATGGATTCTATTTTTTTAAAAAAAGCTTCAGAGCCAGAGTGGAGCAAAACAACAGACGGATGTATACATGAGAAGGGAAAGTGGGAATACAATGTGCTGAGTAACAGAGTTAGTAGAGGTTGGGGAGATGGAAGTGAAGTGAACAGGTCTTAGTGTGGGAGAGGGCATAGGCTGAGTTGGTGTTTAAGTGGTGGAAAGGAAAGGGATAAATGGAAGGCCAGTGAGCAGCGCTTGAGACCATTTGAGACATATAATGAAATGAAAAGTGAGGGCTTTGTTGGTGATGCAAGTGTCATTAGGGCAGAGCTTTTCCACATTTAAATAAAACACTCTTAATTGATTGTATTCAAAGTTACTTCATTCCTCACACAAGTATGTTTGATTGAGTATATTCAATCCTTGACCACGCTCCCAAATTTGTTACAGGCACCTTAGCTCTTGATGTAAAAATAACTCTTTCATAATCCAGGCAAAGAGAAACACCACAAATATTCCACTTATGTAGGTTTCTTCACATTTCAATATAACACACAAATACTAAGGTCCTGATCATGGTCTAATTCCACAATATTTCATTCAATTACAGATAATTACACCATTTAATATAACACCTATCTTTCGAACACCAAAAAACTGATTTTTGTAGGAAGGTCATTTCAGGAAACTTGCCAACCTGACAGACTCCCATTATCTGAAGAGGCCCCTGCCCATCTCAGGGTGGCAGGTGTAGAATGGAGTTTGGCCCTCGGGCTCTGGGGTCCTCAATGCTCACTGAACTCCCCATCTCTCCAGAATGCAGGCCTGTGGTGACAGTGGAGGCGGGTGAGTAGCCAGGCCAGCAGGTTAGAACGACTGCCTCCACATTTACTGGGTTGTCGCCCCAGTTTTATAGGCGAATGGCAGATCATCAAGCACTCGCCCCCTCAACCACACCCAACTCACATGCCCCGTCCAACCCCCACCTGTCCCATTACATGTTCATGAGCCCTTAGATTCCTCATGCCCCTCCTATTCTGCATGCCAGTTCCATGCTCCCTTCATGTACTTTATTCCCCATCTGTGTCTCCTCATACCCCCTCCATGCCTCACATTGTATTATTTAAAGCCACTCGCCCAGTATCCACAAAGTAGACCTCCACAGCCATGTCGTTGAAATACAGATAAAAAGAAAACTTAGACCAATCGAATAGAGCTCTCAATCAAACACACTTCATATTGGAAAAAATCCTCTCATTTATAAAACCCATTCAAAAAAATTAAATATCTTCTAATGATCAATCTGTTGTATAAACAAACATCTATTGCACTTACCACATCAAAGACTGGTAATCCTTTAACAACCTCTTAATACTATCAATCAAAATATGAATGCAGCACCCTCTAAGATAAGTGGTTGAGCCAAGCATTCAGCTACAATAGCAAACCATGGAAAATGGACAATGGAGTCTCCTGAAACTGTTTTTTCTCAGCTATACCAGATGTCCTATCAATCAAAGCACTCCAGGAACAGGTGGGTATTTTTCTCTCTAAGTGAAAGCTGTTGAAGTTTTTTTTTCATTTTGAAGGACTTTGGACTTTTAATTCACTTCATATTGTTACATTGCAGGTCAGAAGTAATGTTTTCTTCTGAAAACATAAGATTGCATAAGAGCACTTTTACTAATGGGAAAAGAAATCAATGTATCTCAACACTTACACAATGCTGACCAACATAATGGTTAACTTACCTTTGTAGGACTGAGCCCTACAATCAATAATTTCAGTAAAATCTGATCAAACTTACAATGCAGCATCTTATTATTGAAACTGAAAAGACAGCTGTTGTTTGTATCTCAAAATCTGTCAACAAAAGTAATCCGGGAACAGTTGGCTGTTTTTCTTTCAGTTCCCTACTTAATGCAGGGGTTTCCCACTGTTCAGGATTCCTCTGAAGTGCCAGGAAGCACGTCTCCTAGTAAAACGGGCTTTGGTCAGAGATCTAAAATGCTCATCCTGCCATTGTGTAAGTGTTGAGATACATTGATTTTCTTTTCCCATTGGTAAAAGTGCTCTTATGCATTCTTATGTTTTCAGAAGAAAACATTACTTCTGACCTCCAATATGAAGTGATTTAAAAGTCCTTCTAAAATGAAAAGAACAGCTTTCATTTAGAGAGAAAAATACCCACCTGTTCCTGGAGTACTTCGATTGATAGGAGGTCTGGTATAGCTGAGAAAAAACAGGGTGTAGGCAAGGGCAGCATTGCTGATTGTGAGCTCACTACCTGCACCCTTATACTGGAGCCATATGTATACTATATGATAGGAATGAGGGTGGGAATCTCAGAACCAGTTCCTGCCCACCATTTTTTCATCTCTCGCCTCTATTCTTACACAGAGGCATAAAAACCCCGGCCGAGTTCTCCAGCCACATCCAACTCCAAAGCTAGGGTTATATAGGCTTCTCCATTGCTCTTTATCTAATTCAATTTGCTTCACCATTATTTTTAACACTGACTAACCATATCAATCTATGATCTATATTAATGTGAAGATGTGTGTTAAATATATATTTATATGTGTGTATATCAAACATGGGGAAGAAAACCTCCTGGCGATTGCTACCACCCACAGTCAATGCATTTGAACATAGAAAAGAAGCATTGAGGGTGGTGTAGTGGATAGTTTTAAGGTAGTACCTTTTATTGCCCGTGGTTATTTATATATGTATGTGAGTGTGTGTGTTTTCTTAACACTGGAGTGAGTGAACCAATTTTAAATAACCCAGTAATAAGACTTAAACTTGAAAGGGAAAACTGTTTGTTTATTGTTCACACCTTTGCCCTTGAAGTTACTTAAAAAAACTATGCCTACCTCACTCTCACTCTTTCACATATGCAAAACTAAGTACAGATGAAGATAAAGCAATGCTCATCAAAATAGAAGGGGGGGGGGGTGATTCTCCCAGCCTGTTGCACTGCTCTAGCAGCGCAGCGGACTGGGAGACATCAGTGGAAGCCATCTTGCGGGTTTCCCGCTGGATGCGAGGAGCTCCGCGCGTTTCCCAGCTGAAGATTTCCAGAGCAATCAATTTCGTGTCAGAAATCGACGTGGAGCTGATTACCATATAGAAATCCAGATTTCTTTTTCATAAGCGGGTCCTGGCCTGAAGTCTCCAGGCCCGCTAGCATCTCTGTCCGCTCCCCACACTGTGCCAGAAGTGGTTCACTCCAACAGGGTTTACAACTGTTCCCCTCTCATGAAGAACAGGCAGCTGACCCCGCTGGAGTGAAGAGGGGTCATTGAGGTCCCCCTAGGAGGTTGGGGGTAAAGGGGGGTGCTTCCTGGGCAGTGCCAGCTTGGCAGTGCCAGCCTGGTATCTTGGCACTGCCAACGGGGCAGTGTCAAAGGGGTGGGGCCTATTGGGGGGGGCAATCAGTGGGAGTGGAGGATCCCGTTGCAATTCTGCATTTGGGATTGCGGGCAGCGGGAGGGAATATGGCGATCCGGGTAGGGTGGGGGCGTCTGGCATTGAGGCTGCCAGGGGTCGGAATGCTGAGCGGGGGGTGGGTGAGGGGGTGGAAGCGGGAGATCCGGGCTGGCCAGGTGGTGGGGTGGGGAGATTGGGGCTGGCTGGGGGGTAGGGGGAGAGAGATTTCAAGCTTGCTTGGGGAGGTCCAGGAGGCCAGCAATCGGGAGGTGGGGTGCTTTGCAATGCCAGTAATCGGGGGGTTGCGGGACTGGCCAGCAATCGGGAGACCAGTAGTGCGAGGCTACTGTGAATGCTCCGATCTCTGTTCTGACAGATCGGCGCATGCGCTGTGGGCCGCTCAGCGGTAAGCTGCCAACCTCTACAGTGGGGATATGCCCCACCCCCTGATTTTCAGAGGAATTCTGGTTAGGGCACTCTGTAGTGCTCAGTGTTGGAGATTCATTCTGAAAATCACACTAAAAAAATCGGCAGGAGATAAACCTGTTTTCACACGAATTGGGGACTTAGAGTTATTTGGGGAGAGTCCCGGCCTGGATCTCTGTGTCTGTTTTAATTCAGGCTTCTTATTTCATAGTCGTAATATATTTTCTGAAGTGAAGGCTCTGAGATGAAGGCAGAGATGTCTCAGCAGTTGTGATGGCCCCTGTAGTTGACCTGAAGGAGGTTGGCTTTCTCAGGCAAGCTAGAAGATGGAACCAGGTCGTGGAGAGCATGGAGGTCCTTTATTTCTCTTCTACGGGACTGCGGTGCGGCCTTTAAGTGGCTGGGTTGGTTACAGCAGCTTGATTTCTCTGCTTGTTAGTCCCTCTCTCTCTGTGATGAAGTTCTGTCGTGAAGTTTTGTTTGCTTACAGTAGTTTGCTGTATGTTTTTAAATGGGGAGTGCAGATGGCCATTGTATCATGTGAGCCTGTATGAGTGTCAAGTTGTGGTCCTAATAATATATTGTGGTAATCCCATTAGGTGGTTGGGTTCTTTCTCCCCCTTGTGGTTTCAGTACACTGAAACCTTCTGCTTCTGGCAGGCATTGTGGACGATTCTCCCAAAAAAGATCCAAGTGTTGAATTCGCGGGAAAATTGGTGTAATTTACGATTGTTTTTTCAGTGGGAGTTCAGACTCGAATCTCCCACACTCTGCCGGAGTCTGACAGTTCCAGAACTCTGCGCATGCGCAGTGGCCCCGAGCTGTCAGTCTGAGGTTTGTTGGCCAGCTCAATCGCTGGCCAGTCCGGAACTCCTGCAGTGCTGCCGCCCCTCCCCTCCCCCCCCCCCCCCCCCCCTTTCCCATCCCGGAGCGCCCTGATCTCCAGCCTCTCCCCCTCCCCCACCCCCAAGCAGTGACAATCCCCCCCTGGCAGACCACCACCCCAGTCCGCCCCAATCACTGGCCTCCCTCCAGCCCCAACCAATCTTGTCTGCAGTGTGGCAGCAGGGCCCCTCCCCCTTGGCATTGCCTGGTGGGCAGTGCCAAGGTGCCCCCTGGGCATGGGCACTTTGCCCCTTGAGCAGTGCCGGGACACAGGTTGGCATTGCCCGGGGGCACCATGCCCAGGGGGCACCATGCCCAGGGGGCACCATGCCCAGGAGGCACCATGCCCAGGGGGCACCACGCCCCCCCCAATTGCCCCCCCTTCACTCCAGCGGGGTCGTTCTGCTAGTTCCCCAAAAGTGGGGAGCTACTCTAAACCCTGATGGAGTAAAATTGTACTGGTGGAGTGCGAGATGCTATCGGGGCCCAGAGAATTCAGTCTCGGGCCCAATAATATTTAAATAACATTAGAATTATTTACCTGCTGTTTCTGCTGGTTTCAGTATGGTCCCGACCGCGCCAGATATCCGGCGCTAGGATATGCGCGTGCGTTGGGAATGCGTACACGAATCCCGTGATTTGGCGCACACGCGATTCTCCCGGCCCGATACACTAAAAGATTAACGTGTCGGGATGGGAGAATTGTCCCGATTTGAGTCCAGAATTAACTGTTGGCTCTGGGTTGTTGAAGACCTATTGTCTCATTCCAGAAAATTCCTCGGCCCAATAATCTTCAGCCTCTTCATCTGACCTTCCCTCCAACACAAGGTCAGAAGTGGGAATGTTCACTGATGTAAAAGCAAAATACTGCAGATGTTGGAACTGAAACAAAAACAGAAAATGCCAGAAAATCTCAGCAGGTCTGACAGCATCTGTGGAGAGACAAAAGAGACAATGTTTCGAGTCTGGATGACCCATCGTCAGAGACTCTGATGAAGGGTTATCCAGATTCGAAACATTGTCCCTATTCTCTCTCCACAGATGCGGTCAGACCTGCTGAGATTTTCCAGCATTTTCTGTTTTTGTTGTGGTCACTGTCATGTCCAGTATCCACAAACCTGCGGTTCTGATCACCAAGAATAACAAGTACACATACAAATTCCTATCCAAGACACACATCATCCTGAATTGAATTATATCACCATTCCTTCACTAAAACTAGGTCAAAATCCTGGAACTCCCTCCCTAACAGCACTGTGGGTGTACCTACACCACATGGACTGCAGCGATTCAAGAAGGCAACTCACCTTCTCAAGGAATGAGAAGCAAGTGCTGCCAATGTTGCGCGCATCCCATGAATAATTGATCTTTCTGGCTGCTCACGCTGGCCGGATCTTCTGGTACCACTGATGGAGCACCGCTGCCAGCGGGGTTCCCGGTGGCAAGGGATGCATTCAGTAGGAATGCAGTAGGTTTCAGTAGGAAACGCCATTGACAATAGCGAGGCCAGAAGATCCTGCCGCCAGCCAAATGCGGGCCATCTCTGCCGCTGCAAAATATGTGGCGAGTTGTACAGTAAATCCCCCACTCCAAAAATTCCTAGTCCATACACTAAACTCTCACTCTAATCTAATACCTGGAATGTGCTGTAGAGGTAAATTGAAAAACGGCTGGGTGCTGTCAAATATGTTTCTCCCTTCTGTGAATGGGGAGAAAGGAGTCCGAGATCATTAAAATACACAGTCAGCAACAACTTGACTCAAACTGTTCCACAATTAAAAGTGTTTACAGTATTCTATTTTGGGTCTTATTCTTATTGACAGTAATTAAAGAAAGCAACTTAAAATATATCCATTGAGAAAGTAAAGGTGCATATTGAGGTTTTTTTCTGAGCATTCTTAACAGCAGGTGTTGACTGTATAGTCTCTCAAGACCGCTCAGCCATTCAATAGAATCCTGGCAGTACCACAGTTCTGTTTTCCCATACCATCCCATGTCCCCTGCTTTCCTTAGTGCCCAAAAGTCTATCGACCTCAGGTTTGAATGTACCCAATGAATAGGATTCACAACCCTCTGATTCAATGATTCTCTGATTCTTCTATGAAGAAAGTTCTCCTCGTCTCAGTCCTAAATGGCCGACATTTTATCCTGACACACTAACTCCCCACCGCCGGCTCCCAGATCCTTAAAAAGAGACATTTATTCACTTATATCAACAGGAGCCACTTTCTGTGAGGTGGGCCATGTACTAAGTGCTAAGCATCTGAGCATTCTTACACCTGAGGGGAGACGATTGCCTAGTGATATAATCGCTAAATCATTAATCCAGAAACTCAGCTAATGTTCTCGGGACCTGGGTTCGAATCCTACCATGGGGAAAAAGAAATCTGGAATTAAGGACCTAATGATGACCATGAAACTTTTATTGATTGTCGGAAAAACCCATCTGGTTCCCTAATGTCCTTTCGGGAAGGAAATCTGCCGTCCTTCCCTGGTCTGGTCTACATGTGACTCCAGAGCCAAAGAAATGTGGTTGACTCTCAACTGCCTTCCAAGGGCAACCAGGGATGGGCAATAAATGCTGGCCAGCCAGCTACCCCATGTCCCATGGATGAATTTTTAAAAAAAGCAACGAGGGCTGCCAGTAGCAGTATATTTGGATATTTAAACTTAACATTTGCTGCTGAGCTTGGAGAATAGCTGGAGTAAGCAAAGCAGCTAGAGCTAATGGCATACTTGGTGACAATCAAACAGATGTGCTTCCCTGGCTAGAATGCTGAAAATATTGAACTGAGTATTCATAAGATTCTGCTCAGCACGTAAAGGAGTAAGTACTTCACAACGATGGCACCTCTTTCTTCATTTACTGCCATGCTTTAATGAGGCATTCCTTACACGAGGCTTTTTGTATGGCTCTTACCAGTAGTCTTATGAAGGAGGTCTGCATTGTCTATTTTAATGTCAATACCATGGCATGTGTTATTGAGTTGCTTTCCAAGGGAAGGTCAAATGACCCATTTCCCTCCATGCTCCCAGTTGACTATACCCTTTAGTCTCCAACTGCCTTTGCTTTGTTAATTTTTCAGCCTTTTAGTTTCAAGCATATGTTCCTGTAAAAACGCTCGTAAGAATAAATCATAAATCCTGGTGCTTTATGGAATGATGTGATAATGAGGCAGTCTCGTCGTGCGGTTTGCCTTAATGTACCATTATTTTACTACCAGCCGTCTGACAGCTCATTAAGCCTTCTCATAAAGCCTCAGGCCTAAATAAAACTGAACCGAGGTAAGGAAGTTGCTAAAGCTATTACCTCAGAGCCTAAAGGAAGGTTATGAACCTAATTATGAACCTGAATCATGGCTCCTAATTGAAAAGCAGAACATTTTCAGCAACACAGGTGATACAATATTGCATTGGCGTGCTGCATTATGTGCTATAATCCAACAGATTGCTCAAAGTCTGTTATTACTTCTTAAAAGGAAGTACTTTAATTATTTGAAAAGTAAACAGAAGTACTAATTAAACAATTCCTATCGTTCCCAGTATAGAAAAGGATGACAGTCTGGCAAACATGCCTGACATCAATTTCCCCCCAGGGCGTACTGTGATATCATGCCATACCAATCGAGAAGTACCAGCTTTGATCAGACTCAACACACTTAGTCCAGGGTGAAATCAAAATGCTGATAACATGTGGCTGAGTTGACATGTGTTCGCGTATGTGTGAGTTGTGTGCACAAGCGTGTCACATACACATACTTGACGGCATTGAATGAGGGCCTGTTGGGCTTAGATACTGTAATAAAATCCTTGGAGGCATAGTTCACTGAAATTTACATTCGGAATATCTGCCACTTCAAGAAATTTATTGCAGGATATTTGTCCACTGTGGAAACAAAAGCATGCACAGTGGCACATTAAATAATTTACGAGCACTTTCTTAAGTGTGGAAAACTCCTTTTTCAGTTATTGCCTCATTTTATTATCCTGTTTTACTTGAGGTTAATTATGCCAGTTTAGTGAAAAAGGTTTCACAATTTGGACAGTGAGGTTCACACTCATCTCACACTCCCCAAATGGGATTTTCATCCCTCTGACTCCACAGTCAGCCATTCCTTTCCCCTCTGCGACATGCAAATAGGGAAAAAAGTCACTGAGAGATTTTCCCCCTTTTATTCTCCAGTTACAATGGTTTTCTGTGGTTTACAATATGGAAAGTGATCATAATGCCCCCTGAGTTCTCCCAATGGAGGAAGAGGTCCTTATAGCAAGATACCCTCCCTCCAGCCAATCCCTGACACTTACCGGCTGAAGCCTTTGGTCTTGATGGAAGGCCCTCAATAAGATCCTTCCTTCCAATCTTCAGGGCACAGAGGCTGTTGATGTTGGACTCAATGTTGCAATGGAGTGCATGCTTTAAGCTTATAATTCAGAGCAACTGCCACCAATGTCCTAGTGCTTGACTCCTTCCTCTGTGACTGGATCCTAGATTTCCTAACCCACAGACCACAATCAATAAGGATAGGCAACGACACCTCCTCCATGATTATCATCAGTACTGGTGCTCTGCAAGGCTGTGTCCTCAGCCCCTTACTATACTCCTTATGTATACTGTGGCCAAATTCCCTTCCAACTCCATTTTCAAATTTGCTGATGTAGTGGGTCGGATCTCAAACAATGACGAGATGGAGTATAGGGAAGAGATAGAGAATGCGGTGAACTGGTGCGACAACAATTTCTCCTTTCGATATCAACAAAATGAAAGACATAGTCATTGACTTCAGGAAGCGTAGTGGAGGACATGCCCCTGTCTACATCAATGGGGAAGTAGAAATAGTCAACAGCTTCATGTTTCTAGGTGTCCAGATCACCAACACCCTGTCCTGGTCTCTCCAAGCCGATGTTATATTTAAGAAAGCCCACCAATGCCTCTACTTTCTCAGGCTAAGGAAATTCGGCATGTCTGCTATGACTCTCACCAGCTTTTACCGATACACCATAGAAAGCATCCTTTTCGGATGCATCGCAGCTTGGTATGGCTCCTGCTCTGATGAAGACCGCAAGAAACTACAAAGAGTTGAGAATGTAGCCCAGTCCATCACGCAAACCAGCTTCCCATCTATTGACTCCATCTACATTTTCCACTGCCTCAGAAAAGCAGCCAGCATAATCAAGGACCCCACGCACCCCGGATATACTCTCTTCCATCATCTTCCATTGGATAAAAGATACAAAAGTCTGAGGTCACATACCAACCAACTCGAGAACAGTTTCTTCCCTGCTGCTGACAGACTTTTGAATGGAGCTACTTTACACTAATTTGATCTTTCTCTACACTCTCTAGCTATGACTGTAAAACTACATTCTGCACTCTCTCCTTTCCTTCTCTATGTACAGTATGCTTTGTCTGTATAGCGTGCAAGAAACAATACTTTTCACTGCATACTAATACATGTGACAAATCAAATCAATTGAGAAAGAATAAGCAATTTGTATGGAAATAAATTAGCACTGAGTATCGGGGGAAACAAGAGGAAACTGTACCTTTGGGGAATACATCTGGATTAAGGAAAAAATTGGCTTCAGAACTATTCTTTCCTCAATGTTTGAACAATGATTTCAACAAAAGGTAACAGCCATTATAGCATGACTGGTACAGCACCATCAGTGTTCCCTTGCCCACTCTGGCAGCACCATCAGTGTTCCCTTGCCCACTCTGGCCATCTCTCAGTTGCCCACTCTGGCCATCTCTCACTTTATTCTTTCATGGGAGGTGGGTGTCACCGGCGAGGCCAGCATTTGTTGCCCATCCCTAACTGCCCGAGCACTGAGTAGCTTGCTAGACCATATCAGAGGGCAGTTAAGAGTCAAACTCATTGCTGTGGGTTTGGTGTCACACGTAAACTGGACCAGGTAAGGATGGCAGATTTCCTTCCCGAATGGACAAATTTCCACTGGAACAGTCAGTTTATTTTCTATTTCTCACATCAGCCACCTTTGGAGAGAAAGTAAAGGTAATTTTAATTGGTATGTATTTGCGAGGTCATGGTGAGGTAAAGATTAGTTAGGAAACTTAAGCTTCCTACATCTCGCCCCCAAGCTCAGGAAACAGATTCTACCTTGAAGTCTGATTAGAACTTTTCCAGGACAGAGGAAGCTTCAAACTGTGCTGTGTCAAGATAGCGAATGTTATTCTCTTGTTCCAAAAAACCTGTGATTTCTACATTATCCTTCTTTATCCTGTCCCAACTGTGCAGTCAGAGGAAAGATCATGTGGCTAGGCAGCTCTTTCTTTTGTTTTTGCTTTTAAGGCTTAGCATATCAAAAGATACAAGACATAAAGCTAACCACCAATAAACAATCTTCCTGATGTACTCTGTCACAAGTAACTGACCTATCTACTGATTTGACAAGAGCCATTCCATGCCTCATGTCAGTCAAGACTGGGGTTCAAAGCCAGGGATGTTTCAAGACTGGGATTTCAAAATCTCTTTCTGCAATTATCAAATGATTTGGTTCCAGCTTTGTTGTTTTAAAAGTAAACGTATGTCTATAAATCTCAATTTTTGATGTTTGTGATTTAATTATTGTTCTGCTGTATTCCTATTCCCAGTGACCTGCTTAGTTGCTCCCGAACGAATGGAGCTGAATCATAGAATCCCTACACTGCAGAAGGAGGCCATTCGGCCTATCGCGTATGCACCGACCACAATCCCACCCAGGCCCTATTCCCAGAACCCCACATATTTACCCTGCTAGTCCCGTAACACTAAGAGACAATTTAGCATGGCCAATTAACCTAACCCACACATCTTTGGAGTGTGGGAGGAAATCGGAGCACTCGGAGGAAACCGACGCAGACACGGGAGAATGTGCAACTCCACATAGACAGTGACCTGAGGCCGGAATTGAACCCAGGCCCCTGGCACTGTGCGGCAGCAGTGCTTGCCACTGTGCCACTGTGCCTCCAGCCTGTGAGAGATGATGTTAGTAGGACAAGTGTATGTATTTTATTGCTCCTTCTCTATTGTTCTTCCTGAGATCATTTTGTACTAGAATCATAGAATCCCTACAGTGCAGAAGGAAGCCATTCAGCCCATCGATTCTGCACCAACCACAATCCCACCCAGGCCGTATCCCCATAACCCCATCCTGCTAATCCCCCTGACACTAAGGGGCAATTTACCATGGCCAATCAACCTAACCCACACATCTTTAGATAACATCAGTGATCTCTGAGAAGATGTGTGATGACTAGAGAAGGAGTCCTGACTGCTTTTATTCCCAAACAATTTGTTATCCTTGATGTCAAGGGATCTACTGACAGCTTCCCTCCTATGTTCAAGGCCTTTGGTTGCTCCCTTCAGGAATGCATTTTGATTGATTGTAAGATTGTGTGCCAGCAAACATATCCATTCCCAAGCCATAGGACCCTTCAAGATATTGAAAGCCAAATGTTCACTGCAGTTAACCTGGTGGTGTTGGCAAAATAAATTAGTCAATGGTTAGTAAACAGAGTGCTGCCATGAAACCTGAAATGCAGCCATGAGTTTCATCACAATCACATCTCAAAAATGAGGTGAAACTAAAAAGAAAGCCAGCATGTTTCTGGCCAATTACTGCCCCCTTGGTTTACTCTCCATCTTCAGCAAAGAGTTGGAAGGAGTTGTTAAGAGTGTGACCAAATGCTACTTATTGCATTTACTCTGCAGTAACCTGCTCATTGATGCTCAGTTTGGGTTCTGCCATTGCCATTTTGCTGCTGACCTCATTACAACCTTGCTGCAAACATGGACAAAAGAAGTAAATTCCAGACGTGAGGTGAGAGGGACTGCCTTTGGTATCATGGCAGCATTTGACTACGCTGAGACAGTCATGTTTCCTTTGTCTGTTTAAAAGATCAGTTAAGCGCTGTGTGCAGGCAGTTCCACCAAAGTCATTCGAAGCATCAATTTAGACAGTCTGTGAACTGGACTTGGAAACAAGCTATGAGATACCAGGTGGCCAGAACATAGGATCTCTTCCATTTTGCAAAGTTGACCTGAGAACCAACTTCTGAGATGTTCAGTATATAGTGTCATGCCCAGGTGTAACCACAAGTTGAGCATCTAATTGTAAAGATGACAGTTCAGAAAATGCAGCCCTCCTTCAGGAGTGCACAGTTGACTTGATGGAAAAGGAACAATGTTCTTTGCTATAAGGATGTGTGTTCCAGAGGGTTCAGACCTTTCTTTCTAATGCTCTTCCACTTGTTGAAGATGAAATTCATAAATAACAAATTAACTTGACCTTACAATCTTTTGACTCAAGCTGTCATGAGCTAAGATGAAGATGAAATGGCGGAAGAGTGGTGCTGCACTTGTACTTGGAAGGCAGACCAATCGCTGAAAATGTGCTGTATTTTTATCCTCTGTGTTAAGATTTTATATTAAGATCCAGGTCTTAAATGAGGAATCGCATTGAGGTAACGTCCTGATCTGCCTGGTCCCCTATAGTAACCTACAGTCAGCTGGTTCATCAACCCCTCATCTCAAATGGAGGGAAGAAAATGCTCATAAGTGAATGGGAATGTTTGTAGGGAATTACGTTTGCTGTTTGGCTCGAATATTCCATTCACAATCCACCACTTATGAAGTAAAGCACACTGGTTGAAAAAAATTTGTCTGAGTAAAATCCTATGCCACTGAGAAATTACTGTCAGCAAAAAGAAAGGTGCAAAGTCATGGAAAATTTGCATTCGGAATTATGTAGCCAATGAACGAGCAAGGCAGCTTCTTCACTGGAACAAATTCTAAAGTTTTGTCAATGGCCATATCTCTGCCAAGCTACATGCTTCTAAAATTAGCTCCGAAATGTAATAAATACACTTGATGACAAAAGAGAATTATGCACAATTCATTAAGCATGCCTATAAAATCAACTATTACACACAAAATCAACCACTTTGAACAATTTTCTGTTGCAGGATTATTTCTGTTTTTAGAGGTGTGGGACAAGGATCTGCCTTTTGTGTCAAGACCCAGACATCAAGGGCAAATGGTGATCCCAGCCTGCCCGATGTTGGGATCAGGCACACGTCAGTGCTTTTGCCTCCTCTAGCTAATAAGTGACCAGAGGGCATGCTCAACCCATTTGAGGGTCGCGTGTAGGCCCTTGAAGCTGCAGGGCCAATAGGAGGCACTGCAGTGCAGAGAGAACCACAACCTGCCATTGCAAGCAAGAGTGAGAGACAGAAAGTGGGCAGTCTTCCACCTAACTGATTCGCAATTACAAAATGGCCACAGTGGCCGAGGTCACCTCTCCACTGGGTAGCCTTTGCCTGCAGCTGTGTTCAAGAAGAAGAGAGGCCTTCAAAGGCATTCTGGAGCATTAGTGCCCTCAGTCTGCCATTGAGAGGCCTCCTCCAGAGAGCTGTTGCATTCCTGATGCCACAGGAAGATTCCAGTCAGCATTTGATCATCCGACTTAATTTGGTTTTTAAGATAGTTTGATGACCTACCTGCTGCTTGGAGGCCGGGTAGACATTCTGCCCCTCAACCAGCAAAATGGCCCTAAGGGTGAGGTGGTGCTAGCAAACTGGTGCACAGGCCAGCAATGCAAGATGATAATGCCCCTCGCTTCCATTCTCACCCCCATATCAAAGATCAAATCCCTATTCCTGGGAGTTTGCCTTGTAATCCAAGCATCTCTCTTGAATTATCTCTTCCAATACCTTCCAACTAGTTCAGATTGTAAATTACCTTTTGTCACTTTTTTTTCACCCAACTGTTAACATTCTGCCAGTGCATTTTCCTCCTTTATCTGTACAGTTACTTTAATGATTGAGCAGGCAATGGCCTAGTGGTATTGTTACTGGAATAGTAGTTCACAGACCCAGGGTAATGATCGGGGGACCTGGGTTCGAATCCCATCATGGCAGATGTTGGAATTTAAATTCAATAAAAATCTAATGATGACCATGAAACCATTGTCAATTGTTGTAAAAACCCATCCAGTTCACTAATTTCCTTCCTATAGAGTGTGGTAAATAAGTTTGGTGAGTTACAGACGTTGATTGCCATGTGCAAATAGGGTGTTGTGGCTTAAGGAAGAGCAGGACTAGATGTTAAATATCACTGGATAGAAGGTGTTCAAGAAAGATAGGAAAGGAATAAAAGGGGGAGGGGCAGCGGTGTTGACTAAAGAGAGCTTTGCATGCTGGAGAAAAAGGATATCTGAGGGATCAAGGACAGAATCTATTTGGTTAGAGCTAAAGAACAAAAAGGTGCAGTTACACTGCTCAATGTTGTCCATAAGCTACCAATTAGTAAGAAGTATGTAGAGGAAGAAATTAACAAGGAAATTACACAGAGATACAAAATTTAGAGTAGTTATACTGGGGGACTTGAATTATCCAAACCTAGGTTGGGATAATAGTGTGGAGGGCAGTGAGAGGCAAGAGTTCCCAGTGTGTTCAGGATTTTTTCTGTAGCCGTATGTTTCCATTCCAGTGAGAAATGAGGCACAGCTCAACCTGGTTCTTGGGAAGGAGGTGGGCAAAGTGGATCAGTTTCAGTCGGGGTATGTTTAGAGGACAGTGATTTGATTTGATTTATTATTGTCACATGTATACAGTGACAAGTATGGTTTCTTGCGCGCTAAAATCAGAAAAGAAAATCAGCCATTATTGAATGGCAGATTCAATGGGCCGAGTGGCCTAATTCTGCTCGTAGGTCTTATGGTCTTATACAGACAAAACATACCGTACGTAGAGAAGGAAAGGAGAGGGCACAGGATGTAGTGTTACAGACATAGCTAGGGTGTAGAGAAAGATCAATTTAATGTGAGGTAGGTCATTCAAAAATCTGATGGCAGCAGGGAAGAAGCTGTTTTTGAGTCAGTTGGCACATGACCTCAGACTTTTGTATCTTTTTCCCAATGGAAGAAGGTGGAAGAGAGAATGTCCGGGGCACGTGGGGTCCTTGATATTGCTGGCTGCTTTTCTGAGGCACTGGGAAGTGTAAACAGTGTTAATGGATGGGAGAGTGGTTTGTGTGATGGAATAGGCTTTGTCCATGACCCTTTGTAGTTTCTTACAGTCTTGGACAAAGCCGGAGCCATACCAAGCTGTGGTAGAACCAGAAAGAATGCTTTCTATGGTACATCTGTAAAAGTTGGTGAGAGATATAGCAGACATGCCAAATTTCCTCAGCCTCCTGAGAAAGTAGAGACGTTGGTGGGCTTTCTTAGTGATAGTGTCGGCATGGAGGGATCAGGACAGGTTATTGGTGATCTGGACACCTAGAAACCTGAGGCTCTCGATCATTTCCACTTCGTCCCCATTGATGTATGCGGGGGCATCCACTACACTTTCTAAAGTCAATGACTATTTCCTTCGCTTTACTGACATTGAGGGAGATATTATTGTCATTGCACCATTTCATCAGATTCTCTATCTCTTTCCTACACTCTGCCTCGTCATTGTTTGCGATCCAACCCTCTACGGTGGTGTCATCAGCAAACTTGAAAATTGAGTTGGAGGGGAATTTGGCCACACAGTCATCGGTGTATAAGGAGTATAATAAGGTGCTGAAGATGCAGCCTTGTGGGGTACAGGTGTTGAGGATGATCATGGAAGAGATGTTATTGCCTATCCTTACTGATTACGGTCTATGGGTTAGGAAATCTAGGATCCAGTTGCAGAGGGAGGAGTCAAGCTCCAGGCCACGGATTTTGGAGATGAGTTTTATAGGAATAATTCTGTTGAAAGCTGAGTTGCAGTTGATAAATAGGAGTCTGACATAAGTGTCTTTGTTATCCAAGTGTTCCAGGGTTGAGTATTGGGCCAGGGAGACGGCTGTGGACCTGTTGTGGCAATAGGTAAACTGTAGACACAGAGTCATAAGAGGTTTACAGCATGGAAACATGCCCTTCAGCCCAACTTGTCCATGCCACCCAGTTTTTACCACTAAGCTAGTCCCAATTGCCCGCATTTGGCACATATCCCTCTATACCCATCTTACCCATGTAACTGTCTGGATCCAGGCAATTTGGGAGGTCGGAATTGATTCGTGTCATGACTAACCTTTCAAAGCACTTCATAATGATGGATGTCAGAACTACCAGACTATAGTCATCAAGGCACATTGCCTGGCCTTTCTTTGGTACATGGATGATGGTCATCTTCTTGAAGCAGATAGGGACCTCATATTAGTGTAAAGAGAGGTTAAAGATGCCTGAAAATATCCCGCCAGCTGGTCCATGCAGGATTTGAGTGTTCGTCTGGGTACCCCATCTGGACCAGTCGCTTCCTGTGGGTTGACTTTTGAGAATGCTAATCTGACGTCTGCAGTAATGACCTCGGATACAGGTTCGGCCAAGGCTTCTAGGGTGGAGGGTGTGCTCTTGCTGACCTCTTGTTCAAAATAGGCATAGAATGCGTTGAGCTCATCAGGGAGGGGTGCGTTGGAGCCGGTGATTCTACATACCTTCATCTTGTAGCCTGTTATGTTTTGCAGACCTTGCCGTAGCTGGTGGGAGTTCATGTGTCTAGCCTGGGACTCTCGCTTGGTCCGGTACTGTCTTTTGGCATCTTTGATGGACCTCCATGGATTGTACCTGGATTTCTTGTTTTGGTTAAGGTCGCCTGACTTGAACGCCTCAGACTTCCAGTTATGATCATTATACAACTGGTTTAGGCTGACTTTGGAAAAGGACAAATAACAATCCAGACTAAGATTCTTTAACTGGAAAAAAGCCAACTTAATGGGATAAGAACAGACCTGGGCTGAATAAACTGGAGTCAAGGATTGGCAGCAAAAACTGTAGCTGTACAATGACCACTTCCAAAAGATGTGCGTTCGGGCTCAGTCAAGGTTATATTCCCTCAAAAGGGAAATAGAAACATAGAAACTAGAAGCAGGAACAGGCCATTCAGCCCTTCAAGTCTGCTCTGCAAATCATTTTGATTACGACTGATCATGAAATTCATGCCCCCCCCCGCTTCCCCCCAATGTCCCTTGATCCCTTCAGCCCCATTTCCTCTTGAAATCATACAGCGTTTTGGCTTCAACTACTTTCTGTGGTCGTGAATCCCACACATTCACCACCCTCTGGGTGAAGAAATTTCTCCTCACCTCAGTTCTAAAAGATTTATCCCTTATCCTCAAACTATGACCCCCAGTTCTGGTCTCCCACACCACTGGGAACATTCTTTCTGAATCTATCCTGTTAGAATTTTATAAGTTTCTCTGAGATCCCCTCTCGCTTGTCCAAACTCCAATGTATATAATCCCATCCAATTTAGGCTCTCCTCATGTGATAGACCTGCCATCCCAGAAATCAGCCTGGTAAACCTGCGCTGTACTTCCTCTATAGCAAGGACATCCTTCATCAGATAATGTTGTGAAGTTGAGTTTGTAAACTGTAAAGAATGTTTGTAAAGATGTAAAAGATTGCTGGAGGAGGAAAAATAACATTTTGTGGTCCCTTTAAAAGCTGGTTTTGTGTTCAGTGCTTGAATGCTTAAAACACTGGGTACGCAGATTGCAACAATTGTAACTAGGACCAAGATCAGGGCTGCCTTGGTAACAGACTTTGCAGGCATTTGCATTTTGATATCCTATGAGTTTAAAGAAGATACTCAGCGATCAGGACCCTATCAAAATTGAATTTGGTGTTGTTGACAACATCAGGCCAATCCGGTAGAAGAAAATGCGTAGGTCATCAGGAATATAAAAATAGGAACCCCACCGCCTGCCTGCAGTTCAGTTAGTGAGTTCAGTTCAGTTCAATGAAGTTGAACTGGAAAGCTGCCACCTCTCAAGAATTGGAGAGGGCAGCAGCACATCTCTGCCAGCTAAAGAAATATCTCAAGAGAACTCTCTCCATCTATCTACCAGAAGGGTACCAAATCAGAAAGAGTTTATACTGACAGCAACATCGACAAAAGAACTCCAAAGGTTTTTCCAAAGCCACAAAACCTGTTTATATGTTTTTCTTTGAGAGTGACTAAGTTAGTGTTCGTATTTTTTGGTAATGAATGGTATTTATTTGAACAGTGTTCCAGTCAAACTTTATTTTAATTGCTATATTCCTTGTTTAGTTAAAGTTCCCAGTTCATTAAATAAAGAGCTTGTTAATTATTTACTTAAAGTGAGTGTCAGGTTTTTCTGTTAATGAATCTCTAAATGTTAATGAAGAACAGTCAACATATTCCTAAACAAACTTAACAGATTACAAAGCGAGGTAAAGGAGCTTAACCTCTGTGATATAACAATAAAAGCACCAAAACTACACACAGGTGTGGCCTCACCAATGCTCTTTACAATTGCAGCAAAACATCTCTAATCCTATCTTCAAATCCTCTTAGTATAAAGGCCAACATACCATTTGCCTTCTTTACTGTCTGCTGTATCTGTACAAAATAGATTGAAATTAAGATGAAGAAGAAACAATGACAAACTTATGACAAATGTCCAGTCAAAAATACAGTTGGAAACCAGGCTGAATATAGAAGGTTCAGAGGAAAGGGGAGAAAGAAAATAAGAAAAGCAAAGAGGGCGTATAAAAAGAGACTGGCAGCTAATATAAAAGAGAATCCCAATATAGACACATTTATAGTAATACAGTAGTAAAAGGAGGAGTCGGGCTGATCAGGGACCAAAAAGGAGATTTATAAATGGAGGCAGAGGGTATAACTGAAGTATTGAATAAATGGCTGCGTCAGGCACTAACACAACATGTTGGTCAGGTGGATGTACTGTTCTCTCATGTATAAATGCTTTGCAATTGAGTGAAATCTCACTGCCAGTGTATTAACATAAGATCCCATAACCTTGTGTCTAAGTGGTACCAACCATGACATGGCTGACACCCTAATCATTAATTTATTGGGGCGAATTAGATTTTTTCTATTTGTTAGAATAGATGAGAAAGAAATAAAGATCTCTGCAATGTTTGGCAGGAAAATCAGCACTTGCCAGAGAACTGGAGAATTGCAAACATTACACCCTTGTTCAAACAGAGCTAAAGATAAGCTTAGCAATGATGAGCCAGTCAGTTCAACTTTGGTGGTGGCGAAACATCTAGAACCCATAATTTGGGACCAAGTTAATAATCACATTGCCAAATGTGCATGAGTTAAGGAAAGCCAGCATGGATTTCTTTGGGGACAATCATGTTTAATTATCTAGCTGGGAGATTTTGAAGAGCTAACAGAGATGGTTGAGGCTATCCTGTTTTTGTGGTGTAGATGGATTTCCAAAAAGCATTTGATACAGTGTCACACCACAGACCAGTGAGAAAGTTATAGTTCACAGAATAAGAGACAATAGCAACCTGGATATGGAATTGTACGAGTGACAGGAAACAGGCAATGGTGGTTCATGAATGTTCTTCAGGCTGGAGAAAGATTTGTAGCGGAGTTCTCCAGGGGTTAGTGTTGGAATCCTTGCTTTTCCTGATATATATTAATGACCTAGGCCTTGGTGTACAGGAACAGGTTTTTGGATGATACAAAACTTGGAAGCATTGTGAACTGTGAGGAGGATAACATAGAACTTCAAAAGGGCATAGACAATATGGTGGAAAGGGCAGGCAAGTGGCAGATGAAGTTCAATGAGGAGAAATATAAAGGGTCCAATTCTAAATGTGGTGCAGGAACAGAGAAACCTGGGCATATTTGTGCACAAGTCATTGAAGCTAGTTGAGAGAGTTGTTAATAAAACGTAAGTTGTTTTAGTAAGTTATATATGTATTTGTGGGTGTTAGGAATTAGGTACAGCTTGAAGTTTAAGCTTAATTCATATTTAGTTTCACTTTAAAAGATGTATTTTTAATGAGGTTTTATAACTCTAAAGCAAAAAAAGGGTATAAAAACTAGGCTGTTGCCTAGTAACAGAGAGGCCCACAAAGGCAGTAAAAGCAGGTAGTTCATGTTGTTGCGCTGTTGCATGGCCGCTTTAAGAGTGTGACTAAGTGGTCATTCCATGGCATCATTGGGTATTTAGCTGGCTTTGCTTAAGTCTAGATCCAGCCCATAAGTGAACAGCTCTTTAATAAACTGGCTTGTTCTTTTCCGTTAAACCAACACATAGTGCCTCTACTTTCTTTTTATCAACACCCCAAGTAGCAAACATAATAGTTCATGAAAAAATGTAACCCAGAAGTACAGGGAGAGAAGGAATTTCCAAGAAGATCTACTAGTCAAAGGGAAAGAATAGGGATCAGGGAAAGGTCCTGTTAAGAGTAAAGAGTGGAGGCTTCAAGTTAAAAGACAGGGCTGCAGTTTACAGATATGGGATAACTTAGGCTTGCCAAAGATCCAAGGAAACCCAAAGGTTGGTGACTCCTTACTACGGGCCTGTGAAGCAGTAGTATTTTGTTGGCATGGCTGAGTATCTGAAATATTGTGTGGAAGGTAAAGTTTGAATGCATGTGGTGCTTCACTGCAGAGGAACATCAGAAGGTGGATCCTTGGTGAAGGCATCCGAGAAAAAGTGTTGTGAGAGAAGATGCCAAGGTGTGTTCTTCAAGAGCAGAGCTTGGAAACCCTCATGTGAAAGGTTGAATTCCAGTGAGATCAGTTGGCTCATAATGCAACAAGGAATTGATGAGAAATCTGTAGAAGTTGTCTTTGCGGCAACTGCCAATTGGGTTCAGTCTGTGGTGTGTTTGACCACAGTTTGCCAATTGGTTCACATGGACTCTGTACTTTCTGTGAACATTAGAGTACAATTTTGTAACTTGTGTTATCCTTACAAAAATCTGCACATGGCTGTAAAGTTATAGTTGGGGTGAAGGGGTAATGTATTTTAGTTCATCCTTTCTTATTTAATATTTTATTCTGTTGCTAAAAGGTAATCAATAGTCTCTGTGACTCTCTACAGTAGTCACATATCTAAACAAAAAATAAAAGTTAGGATTGGCATGGTGGCACAGTGATCAGCACTGCTGAGGGTAAGGGAGCTTGTTTGTGCACTAATTTATGTAATTATTATTGGAGGTTTTTTTCTAAACAGGAAATAGGCCCAGCAGCAGCCTGGGAAGATTTTGGAGGGTTTAAAAGTGCTTAACTTGGAGGTTTCAGCCTCATTGTTCCACAGGAGCAGGCTGAGGGTAAGGGAGCTTGTTTGTGCACTAATTTATTTAATTATTTTTCAGTTAAATTAGTGAAAAAAATCGGAGGTTTTTTTTTCTAAACAGGAAATAGGCCCAGCAGCAGCCTGGGAAGATTTTGGAGGGTTTAAAAGTAGGCCGCACCTTTGAGCGGGCAGCGGAGTGAGCAGGGGACAGAGTGAGAGCTAAAAGGGCTTTGGCTCACAGGGCTTCGGCGAGGAAGGTTGTTTGTTTGTTTTTCTTCGGTTACACCCCCTTTTTGTTTTATCCCCAAAACTAAAAAGGACATGGCTGGTATGAGTGGGAGGCCAGTATACTGCATTCGGTGTGGGATGTGGGAGTTCCTGGAGACAACTTGCCTCCCGGAAGTCCATATCTGTGCCAGATGTGTGGAACTGCATCTCCTGAAGGATCGTGTAAGGGAGCTGGAGCTGAGGCTCGATGAACTCAGTTTAGTTCGGGAAAATGAGAGAGTAATAGATAAAAGTTATAGTCAGGTAGTGACACCAGGGTCTCGGAAGGAAGACACGTGGGTCACGGTTAGGAGGGGTAATAGTCAGAAGGGTGATGTGCCAGAAAGCACCCCAGTGGCAGTCTCCCATAAGAGAAAGGGATGGGCAACAGATGGGAGAAGGGAAGGGAGTGAGCAGTCTGTGGAGGGATCCCCTGTGGTTGTCCCCCTCCACAATAGGTATATTGTTTTGGATTCTGTGGAGGGGGATGACCCTCCAGGGGTAAGCCACGAGGACCAGATCGCCTCCACGGAGACAGGCTCAGGGGTCCGGAAGGGAAAGAAGGGGTTTAGGAGAGCGATAGTTGTGGGGGACGCAATGGTTAGAGGCACGGACAGGCGCTTCTGTGGGACTGAACGAGAATCCAGGATGGTAGTCTGCCTCCCTGGTGCCGGGGTACTGGATGTCTCCGAGAGGGTAGGAAGCATATTTAAAAAGGAAGGTAGTCAAACGGATGTGATTGTACACATTGGGGGAAATGATGTAGGTAGGAAGAGCAGGGGGGTCATACGAGAGAAATTCAGGGAGTTGGGTGCTAGGCTAAAAAGTAAGACCTCCAGTGTAGCAATCTCTGGACTGCTCCCGGTGCCTAGTGCAAGTGAGGCTCGGAACAGGGAGATTCTACAGTTGAACCCGTGGCTAAAGGACTGGTGCAAGAGGGAGGGTTTTAAATTCATAGATAACTGGGAAATCTTCAAGTCAGGATGGCAACTGTACAGAAAGGATGGGTTACACCTTAACTGGAAGGGAGCAAATATCCTGGCTGGGAGTTTTGCTCGAGTGTTTCGGCAGGATTTAAACTAGTGTGGCAGAGGGGTGGGGAACAAAACAGGAGGTCAGTAAATACTGAGGCTGGGGTCGAGCTGGGGGCCAGAGCAAGGCTAGCTAAGAAGAGGAGCACTCTGGAGGAGGAGGACCTGACTGGGCCTGGAGGTCTGGAGTGCATCTGCTTCAATGCGAGGAGTGTAACGGGTAAAACCGACGAACTTAGGGCCTTAATGCTTGTGCGGAATTTGGATGTGGTTGCGGTGACGGAAACTTGGTTAAAAGAAGGACAGGACTGGCAGCTGAATATTCCGGGGTATCAGTGTTTTAGGCGAGACAGAGGAGGGGCTAAAAAAGGTGGGGGAGTAGCGATATTAGTTAAGGAGCATATTACCGCGGTGCAGAGGGTAGACAACTTAGAGGGGTCATGTACTGAGTCGCTGTGGGTGGAACTCAGAAACAGGAAGGGTGCAGTCACTATGCTGGGGGTGTACTACAGACCACCCAACAGCCCACGGGAAGTGGAGGAAAGGATATGTCAGGAGATTCTGGATAGGTGCAGAAAAAATAGGGTTGTTGTAGTGGGGGACTTTAATTTCCCTGGCACAGACTGGAAAGTGCTTAGAGCTGGGGGACCGGACGGGGAGGAATTTGTAAAATGCGTACTGGAAGGTTCTTTGGAACAGTATGTAGATAGCCCGACTAGAGAGGGGGCTATACTGGACCTAGTTCTGGGAAATGAGCCCGGTCAGGTCGTCAAAGTTTCGGTAGGGGAACATGTGGCAAATAGTGACCACAACTCTGTTAACTTTAGGATAGTAATGGACAAGGATGAGTGCTGTCCTACGGGCAGGGTGCTAAATTGGGGGAAGGCTGACTATAGCCGGATTAGGCAGGAATTGGTGGATGTTGATTGGGAGAGGATGTTCGAGGGTAAGTCCGCGTCTGGCATGTGGGAGTCTTTTAAGGAACTATTGATAAGGCTGCAGGATAGGCATGTGCCTGTAAAAAGGAAAGATAGGAAAGGTAGGATTCGAGAGCCGTGGATAACCAGGGAAATTGAGGATCTGATTAAAATGAAAAGGGAGGCGTACGTTAAGTCCAGGCAACTGAAAACAGATGGAGCTCTGGAGGAATACAGAGAGAGTAGGAAAGATCTCAAACGGGGAGTTAGAAGGGCAAAAAGAGGGCACGAGATGTTCTTGGCAGGCAGGATTAAGGAGAATCCTAAGGCATTCTATTCATACGTTAGGAACAAAAGAGTTGTCAGGGAGAAAATCGGACCTCTCAGGGACAAAGGAGGGGAATTATGCTTAGAACCCAAGGGAATAGGGGAGATCCTAAATGAATACTTTGCATCGGTATTCACGAAGGAGAGGGGCGTGTTAACCGGGAGTGTCTCGGAGGGAGGTGTTGACCCGTTAGAGAAAATCTCCATTACGAGAGAGGAAGTGTTAGGTTTTTTAGGGAACATTAAAACTGACAAAGCCCCAGGGCCTGATGGCATCTATCCTCGACTGCTCAGGGAGACGAGAGGTGAAATTGCTGGGCCTCTGACGGAAATCTTTGTCGCTTCTTTGGACACGGGTGAGGTCCCTGAGGATTGGAGGATAGCGAATGTGGTCCCGTTGTTTAAGAAGGGTAGCAGGGATAACCCAGGAAATTATAGGCCGGTGAGCTTGACGTCCGTGGTAGGGAAGTTGTTGGAGAGGATTCTTAGAGACAGGATGTATGTGCATTTAGAATGGAACAATCTCATTAGTGACAGACAGCATGGTTTTGTAAGAGGGAGGTCGTGCCTTACAAATTTGGTGGAGTTTTTTGAGGAAGTGACAAAAACGGTTGATGAAGGAAGGGCCGTGGATGTCGTCTATATGGATTTCAGTAAGGCATTTGACAAAGTTCCACATGGCAGGTTGGTTAAGAAGGTTAAGGCTCATGGGATACAAGGAGAAGTGGCTCGATGGGTGGAGAACTGGCTTGGCCATAGGAGACAGAGGGTAGTGGTCGAAGGGTCTTTTTCCGGCTGGAGGTCTGTGACCAGTGGTGTCCTGCAGGGCTCTGTACTGGGACCTCTGCTATTTGTGATATATATAAATGATTTGGAAGAAGGTGTAACTGGTGTAATCAGCAAGTTTGCGGATGACACAAAGATGGCTGGAATTGCGGATAGCGAAGAGCATTGTCGGGCAATACAGCAGGATATAGATAGGCTGGAAAATTGGGCGGAGAGGTGGCAGATGGAATTTAATCCGGATAAATGCGAAGTGATGCATTTTGGAAGAAATAATGTAGGGAGGAGTTATACAATAAATGGCAGAGTCATCAGGAGTATAGAAACAGAGGGACCTAGGTGTGCAAGTCCACAAATCCTTGAAGGTGGCAACACAGGTGGAGAAGGTGGTGAAGAAGGCATATGGTATGCTTGCCTTTATAGGACGGGGTATAGAGTATAAAAGCTGGAGTCTGATGATGCAGCTGTATAGAACGCTGGTTAGGCCGCATTTGGAGTACTGCATCCAGTTCTGGTCGCCGCACTACCAGAAGGACGTGGAGGCATTGGAGAGAGTGCAGAGAAGGTTTACCAGGATGTTGCCTGGTATGGAGAGTCTTAGCTATGAGGAGAGATTGGGTAGACTGGGGTTGTTCTCCTTGGAAAGACGGAGAATGAGGGGAGATCTAATAGAGGTATACAAGATTATGAAGGGTATAGATAGGGTGAACAGTGGGAAGCTTTTTCCCAGGTCGGAGGTGACGATCACGAGGGGTCACGGGCTCAAGCTGAGAGGGGCGAAGTATAACTCAGACATCAGAGGGACGTTTTTTACACAGAGGGTGGTGGGGGCCTGGAATGCGCTGCCAAGTAGGGTGGTGGAGGCAGGCACGCTGACATTGTTTAAGACTTACCTGGATAGTCACATGAGCAGCCTGGGAATGGAGGGATACAAACGATTGGTCGAGTTGGACCAAGGAGCGGCACAGGCTTGGAGGGCCGAAGGGCCTGTTTCCTGTGCTGTACTGTTCTTTGTTCTTTGTTCTTTTGCTGCTTCACAGCGTCAGGAACCCGGGTTCGATTGCATCCTTGGGTGACTGTATGGAGTTTTCATGTGTCAGCGTGGGTGTCCTCTGGGTGCTCTGGTTTCCTCCCACAGCTCAAAGATGTGCAGGTTTACTGGACTAGCCATGCTAAATTGTCCCTTAGTGTTTCAAGATGTGTAGGTTAAGGGGATTAGCAGGATCAATGTGTGGGGGTTACAAGAGTAAGGCTGGGGGTGGGCCTGGATAAGATCCTCTGTTGGAGAGTCAGTGCAGACGCAATGGGCTGAATGGCCTCCTTCTGCACTAAAGGGATTCTATGATTTATCAAGCCAGGTTCACCCTGGGATTTGACTTGTCAAGAAATGATATCAGCTGGGTCTGTAACAAATGCAGCTGAAAGATACATATGGGAGATATAAAATTCAAGAGCTTAATTTCCCCAATAACCTAACCGATGTACTTTGAACTACAACCTTATTTCAATGGATCCCATCATCCGACAAAGACCACAAAACCCACAGCCTGGCTAGATCCTCAACTTATCACTTTCACATCTCATTGTGTTCAGAGTATGTTGTATGCATCAGTTTTTCAGGGGAAGGACCACAAGTTCAAGACATATTCATTTTATACATTGTTTTGCTCCATCAAAGTTAAAAGTATAATATTCAATTTCTCAGGGTGGCTTGTTATCCTTCACTAAATCATGAATGTAATCCAATCATTCAAGTCACCCAAGATTGATTTTAAAATGCAGTGGTCCAAAATAAATCCTGCTACCCGGCCTCTGTCTGTTTCAAGAATCCTCCTCTCAAGCTATTATCCCAAGCGTGACTTATCCTCCTGTGAGGATCTATGTCAAATTCAGTTTGAGAGCATAAACACATGACATCAACTGTATTGCATTTTTCTAATCTGATCCAATGTGGAGTACATTTGGCGATACATCACAGGAGAAGATCACTTTGAGCTAGGTGCAGCAAAATTACTATCCATTCCTTATAAAAGCAGGTTTTCATTTCACCTAACGTGCTGAGGAATTCGTCCATTCATGCTTATAACATTTGATTTCTTCACACATGTAAGGATTGACTGTGAATCACATACATTTATTGTATGATGCAGATCCAGGTCGTACAAATTAAAAATTGAAAGCAGCCTGAGATGCTATCTAATGGTATGCATCTATGGGATAAAGGGGGAGGTGGCTAGATGGGTGGAGAACTGGCTTGGTCATAGAAGACAGAGGGTGGTAGTGGAAGGGTCTTTTTCCGGCTGGAGGCCTGTGACCTAGTGGTGTACCGTAGGGCTCTGTATTGGGACCTCTGCTGTTTGTGATTTATATAAATGATCTGGAAGAAGGAGTAACTGGGGTGATCAGTAAGTTTGCGGACGACACAAAACTGGCAGGACTTGCAGATAGTGAGGAACATTGTCAGAGGCTACAGAAGGATATAGATAGGCTGGAAATTTGGGCAAGGAAATGGCAGATGGAGTTCAATCCTGATAAATGCGAAGTGATGCATTTTGGTGGGAATAATGTAGGGAGGAGCTACACGATAAATGGAAGAACCATAAAGGGTGTAGAGACGCAGAGGGACCTGGGTGTGCAAGTCCACAGATCTTTGAAGGTGACGTCACAGGTGGAGAAGGTGGTGAAGAAGGCATATGGCATGCTTGCCTTTATAGGACGGGGCATAGAGTATAAGAGTTGGGGTCTGATGTTGCAGATGTATAGAACGTTGGTTCGGCCGCATTTGGAATACTGCGTCCAGTTCTGGTCGCCACACTACCAGAAGGACGTGGAGGCTTTGGAGAGAGTACAGAGGAGGTTTACCAGGATGTTGCCTGGTATGGAGGGGCTTGGTTATGAGGAGAGATTGGGGAAACTGGGGTTGTTCTCCTTGGAAAGACGGAGGATGAGGGGAGACTTAATAGAGGTGTATAAAATTATGAAAGGCATAGATAGGGTGAACGGTGGGAAGCTTTTCCCCGGGTCGGTGGTGACGTTCACGAGGGGTCATAGGTTCAAGGTGAAGGGGGGGAGGTTTAACACAGATATCAGAAGGACATATTTCACACACAGGGTCGTGGGGGCCTGGAATGTGTTGCCGGGCAAGGTGGTGGAGGCGGACACACTGGGAACGTTTAAGACTTATCTAGACAGCTATATGAACGGAGTGGGAATGGAGGGATACAAAAGAGTGGTCTAGTTTGGACCAGGGAGCGGCGCGGGCTAATTGTTCCTTGTTTCTCGTTTCAAGGCTTCATTCTATGATCATCTTGCTGGTGCCAGTACAGAGCGAGACTGCAGATAGTTGGGAACCTGTCTCGGGGGCAGGGAACTCATATGGTGTTCGTGGAAGTGGAAATGACTAGGGTTGGGAAGCATTTTCCGATCAGGGCCAGTGTGATCTCCTGGACTCGTTTCGATCGCCTCAGGGGGTCGGAGAGGAATTTCCCAGATTTTTTTTCCCCATATTGGCCCTGGGGTTTTCACTCTGGGTTTTCGCCTCTCCCTGGAGATCACATGGTCTGGAATGGGGGGGTGGGGGTGAGTTAATAGGTAAACAAAGAGTTAAGCATCGTAGCTGTGAGGGACAGCTCGGTGGATAGGATATTGGTATGTAGATAGGCTGGAAAATTGGGCGGGGATCCTGGATTCAGGATTCAATCCTGGACCGGGGAGCGGCGCGGGCTTGGAGGGCCGAAGGGCCTGTTCCTGTGCTGTATTGTTCTTTGTTCTTTGTTCTTTGTATGTCTTTTAAGGCTGAAATGTCTCAATTTTTGTCTTGGGTCATTTAAATTAAAATGACTTGCCTAAATACCTGAGGGGGCAAATAACTACTGAAGTTCAACGAGTAACAAGAGATGACATATCTCTATAGCTAGCAATCAGCCATATTTGCATGATTAAATGTTCTTAAATACTGGATTAACAACAACCTGTAATATATGTCACATTGACCGACTCAAAGATTAAGCAACCTGCATTTCTAAACTCTAATAATTAAAGGGAATTCAGAATGGATCTGAACATACAGAATTGGCAATGAGTTTCTTAAAAATGCATCTGGTGAACTTTCTTTTAAAGCAATTTATAACAAGTCCAATAAACAAAGGGTTGGTCCAGCACTTTGTTTCAGGGAACAAAGTTGGTGAAATGGGAATGGTTTTACCAAGGGATCATGTTGCCGATAGTGTCATAGTTCAGTCAGATTAAATGTACGTGTGGAAAAGAACAAAGACAAATGCGGAATAAAAGTTTGAAATTGGGGAAAGATCAATTTTACTCAGCTGAGATGTGATTTGGTGAAAGTGGACTGGAAACAACTATGTACAAGTATCAGAGAAGTGGAAGAATTCAGGGAGGAAATAGAGGTTTCGGAATACATATTTTCCCATAAGCTAAAAGGAAGGAGCTCACAGAATTTCACAGTAACTTCATTGCAGTGTTGATGTAAGCCTACTTGTGACTAATAAATTAATTTTAACTTTAAGATCTAGGCTCCCTGGATGTCAAAGTTCAAAAAAAGGATGTGACTGCCAGATACTGAGAGCTCAATACTGCAGTAAGCCGAGGGGCAGCACGGCTTCACAGCACCAGGGACCCGGGTTCAATTCGCGGCTTGAATCACTGTCTGTGTGGAGTTTGCACGTTCTCCCCATGTCTGCGTGGGTTTCTTCCAGGTACTCTGGTTTCTTGTGAAAGGTGTGCTGGTTAGGTGCCTTGACCTGAACTGGCGCCGGACTGTGGCGACTAGGGGAATTTCATAGTAACTTCATTGCAGTGTTAATGTAAGCCTTGCTTGTAACCAATAAGTAAACTTTACTTTATACAAAGTGTAGGGATGAAACTAAGAAGGAATTGATGAAAGCCAAGAAAGGGCAAGAAAAAGCATTGACAAATGCAATGCAAAACAGATTTTATAAATACATAAAGAACAAGAAGAAAACTAAGGGAAGAATAGGGCTAATTAATGACCAAAAAAGTAACCATGTGGAGGTAGAAGGCATGGGTATGATTCCTAATGAATACTATGGGTCAGAATTTGGCTGAGATGCTATCTGATGGTATATGCAACTCTTTTACAGTTGAAATGTCTCAAATTTTGTCTTGGGTCATTTAAATTAAAGGTGGGTAGTCTGCAGTGGAAAGTTGCGCAACTTGCCTGGCCCGCTTCATTAAAAAGTATCCCAAAACACATGATTTTCACTCTGGTGTGGGGTTTGGGGAACTGGGAAGTCTCCTCGGTTTTTCAGGGCTTCATGCCAGATTGTTCTTAGCAGTTTTTCGGCCCACTATCCCTTAAATCCCATGGGTCCTCATAATCTGCCATACCACCTCCATAGCCACTCACCTGGGGATCCACCTTGGGCAAGCTTCAGAAGCCATGAGGAGATGGTAGCATCTTCTAAAACTCTAATGCAGCTCCCATTCAAATTGGTCTTTCTCTAATTTAAAACTTTTATTCTTCTTCTATATTTTTCCTTTTCCATAATTATACCAAATCTAATTGAACGATGATCATTCCCACCAAAATTATCTTTCACAAACACTCCCATCTGACATAAAAGTGAAAAAGTTCCTATTCATAAAATCCATTCTATGCTTTTAAATCTCCTCAACTGATTATTCTCAAAAAAGCAAATTTATTCTCAGCAAACATATCAAAGGCAGTTAATCTTTTAATAGGCTCTTTAAGCTATCGATCAAACTGTGAACCAGAAACCCCCTGCTGAAATAATTGCAGTTTTCGAAACTCAGCCAAACATTCATGATGGCATAATCATAGCCCTTCGGCAAATGTTAACTAAGAGCTTTATTGAAACTGCAAGAACAGATGGTAATTTTTTTTCTCCCCTAACCCATGCCTGTCAATCAAAACGGTTCAGCAAAAGTGTTTTTTCTCATTCTCACTAATTGCAGCAATCTGTTGTTTCTAAGTTTAAAGCATGGCGCATTTAAAAAAAAAAGTTCAGATCATGACAGTTATGCCAATCTTATTCACTTTTCAAGATTGTTTTCATCTGCTCTGCCAATTTATGGCTCCCGTACTGCAAACTAAGATTCCTACAATAGCCACAATTGGTTCAGTTGAAACACAGCACTGACTTTAAATGTCACTGCTGAGTTTGGATTTCCCACTTGTGAGAATCATGCCCTGCAATGGTAATGAGCCGTCCAGCCCAGAACTGTTCCAGAACCATCCAATTTCTACTGAGTTGCTTGACCTCTGTTGAGATGTTGGGATATCAATGGCAGTATTTCAGCATCCAGAGGACAAGGAGTGGGGATATTTACTCTTGATCCATATTCCATATAACTTCTTTTCGAGCATGCATGTTTAGATGTTGGACAAAGACAGGTAGGCGTTTTTGTGAGTCCTATGTTAAAAAAAAAAGTACCTTGATAACCATGGTCTTTTAATGGCTTAGGTATTGGCGAACTGACCGGATTAGCTGCTGAACTGTAAAGTTAATGTTTATTTATGAGTCACAAGTAGGTTTACATTCACACTGCAATGAAGTTACTGTGAAAATCCCCTGTGCTGTCACTCATGAGAAATGGAACAAAATACCATGTATCAGGCTTGAGGAAAGAGTCTGTTTAGACACACACAGGCTAGAATTACCCAGCTCTTCATGACCCGCCACCACTGCCAATGAAAACAGAGAATTTGGCGCTCAGCTAAATCTCCATTCACTGCAGCGGGACCGGAGAATCCCAGCTACGGGTGAGGTTGGAGAATTCCACCAAGATCTTAAATACACTGAGTGGCATTATTAATGAAACATCTTAAAACTGTGCTAGACTTAAAAAGAGCGTCAGTATTTTGAAGAGGCAAGGTCTCTGTGTGAGTAACACTACATTTGTTGACTAATCATTGAAAAAGTCCTCTCAGCATTTCTCTGGATCTAAAGTACTTTATTTACATAGTTGGGTTGAAATGTTATTCGCAGCGAGTGTCATTGTTAGCGTTGCCGCGGTTATATGGCTGTGCTGGTAATGGGCCATTTCCATCCTCATTGTAAAGCAGGCCTCTTAAACGTAAAATCAATGTTTAATTCTATTTGCTCGCAAAGTACTTTTGTTCTGCTTCTGTGAATTTTTTTTACATCAACTATTTTTCAATCAAGTTTCAATCAAGCTCCTCTGTTCAGTGACAATGTTACCAAATCAAAAAATGAGGAAGAAAAAAATCTTGGAAATTCTTCATGAGACTCCGATGCTATTCTGCTTACTATCCTATCGGTTCACTTTCAAGGATCAGCGCAGAAGAATAATTGCAATGCGTAGTCACAAGCTAAAAAGAGACTTTATCATAGAATCATAGAAACCCTACAGTTCAGAATGAGGCCATTCGGCCCAT
This sequence comes from Mustelus asterias, assembly GCF_964213995.1. Taxonomy (NCBI): domain Eukaryota; kingdom Metazoa; phylum Chordata; class Chondrichthyes; order Carcharhiniformes; family Triakidae; genus Mustelus; species Mustelus asterias. The sequence goes on from NC_135808.1 coordinate 58,820,359, forward strand.
CGAGTCTGCACCGACCACAATCCCACCCAGGCCCTACCTCCATATCCCTACATATATACCCACTAAACCACGCATCTCAGGACACTAAGGGGCAATTTTAGCATGGCCAATCAACTTAACCCGCACATCTTTGGACTGTGGGAGAAAACCCACGCAGACACGAGGAGAATGTGCAAATTCCACACAGGCAGTGACCCAAGCCGGGAATCGAACCCAGGTCCCTGGAGCTGTGAAGCAGCAGTGCTAACCACTGTGCTACCGTGCCGCCCCTACTGCCAGTCTTGGGCATGATTCATCTCCCAAGTGTTCTGAGATGCTGCGGAAAGTTCCTCCTCAGGCTATTATTGAACACCGTTTCAGGCAAGTCAAGAAGCTTGAGTGGGGGTGTGGAATCTGGCTCAAATTAAGTTTGAAGATCATTTTTAAGGCGGAAAGGGTGTATTCCTGATGAGGAGAAACAACAGCTGCCAAGAACTCTGTAGTTGGCATTGTGATGAAGATGTTTAGAGGCAAATGCATGGAGAGTGAACAACAGAAGAGGGAACAGAATGTAATTTGGGTAAGTTTAATGAGACGAGCAGTTATTTGTTAGTCCCGACCCAACAGCATTGTGGAGCACCTTGCCCACCTAATCTTGAGAACGTAAACTTGTTGGTCCTAGGGTAATGTCCTAACCATTGTCAGGGATTGTGGTTCTTAAGCAAAAAATATAAGATTTGGTTTGCACATGTAGATTTAAAGTAACACACAACAGGATTTTTGAAAAAGATGCTCTCTGCACTGCATAGAGTACAAACTAAAAGCAGGAGCCTCTGAAACATCCAATGACATCACCATCAAATCATGTGACCTTAAAGCAATCATGCCACCATTTAAATACATAACACTGGGTACAAACACTCCAAACCTCCTGGTCTACAAACAGTGCAATATATGTACTTGGCATCTCTTGCCTTCTATTGCCTGTCAGCATGTTTTCCCCTGTCCCACAAATGGCAGTTGATGCTAAATCAGTTGCTAATTTTTAATCTGAGATAGAAAAACTTTTGTGAAGCAAAGGTATTAAGGGATATGGGCCACAGGCAGGTATATGGAATTAGGCTACAGATCAGCCATGATCTCATTGAATGGCAGAACAGACCCGAGGGACTGAATGTCCTACTCCTGTTCCGATGAGTTCAAAATGAGATTTGTGTCAAAATTGGAAATATATCTCATTAAACTCTTTTAGTGTGTGACCCATAGATCCATGCTGGGCCTATTTGCTCCACATGAAACTGCTCTTTTTCAGCTAATTCCTTCTGCATATGCTTTTATTTGCTTCCCCTTCATGTTTTGTCTAAATTCCCCTTCAGCTCAGCCATGCTTGTCAACTCACCTACTCCTTATGGTGGTGAGTTCCACAATCTCGTCACTCCCTGTAAAGTTTCTTCTCCTTTTGAGCTTATTGTCTTGTATTTAAGCCACTTGTTCTGGTCTGCTCCGCAACTAAAAGCATCTTCGCTATTACGAACGAAATGACTCCCCTTTAGGTTTGACCATGGCAGGTTTTCATTTAGTGAAGTTACAGAGGGTGTGCTTTCCTAATTCTGGAAGATCCCCATTATAGAAACATAGAAACACAGAAAACCCACAGCACAAAACAGGCCCTTCGGCCCCACAAGTTGTGCCGAACATATCCCTACCTTTTAGGCCTACCTATAACCTTCCATCCTATTAAATCCCATGTACTCATCCAGGAGTCTCTCAAAAGACCCTATTGAGTTTGCCTCCACCACCACTGATGGCAGCCGATTCCACTCACCCACCACCCTCTGTGTGAAAAACTTCCCCCTAACATTTCCCCTGTACCTACACCCCAGCACCTTAAACCTGTGTCCTCTCGTAGCAGCCATTTCCACCCTGGAAAAAAGCCTCTGAGAGTCCACCCGATCTATGCCACTCAACATCTTATATACCTCTATTAGGTCTCCTCTCATCCTACGTCTTTCCAAGGAGAAAGGACCGAGCTCCCTCAGCCTATCCTCATAAGGCATGCCACTCAATCCAGGCAACATCCTTGTAAATCGCCTCTGCACCCTTTCAATCTTTTCCACATCCTTCCTCTAATGAGGTGACCAGAACTGAGCACAGTACTCCAAGTGGGGTCTGACGAGGGTCTTGTATAGCTGCATCATTATCCCCGGACTCCTAAACTCAATTCCTCGATTGATAAAGGCCAGCACACCATACGTCTTCTTAACCACCTCCTCCACCTGCGGGGCCGATTTTAGAGTCCTATGGACCCGGACCCCAAGGTCCTTCTGATCCTCTACAGTACTAAGAGTCTTTCCCTTTATATTGTACTCCTTCATCCCATTTGACCTGCCAAAATGGACCACTACACATTTATCTGGGTTGAAGTCCATCTGCCACTTCTCCGCCCAGTCTTGCATCCTATCTATGTCCCTCTGTAACTTCTGACATCCCTCCAGACTATCCACAACCCCGCCAACCTTCGTGTCATCGGCAAACTGACCAACCCATCCCTCCACTTCCTCATCCAGGTCATTTATGAAAATGACAAACAGCAAGGGTCCCAGAACAGATCCCTGGGGCACACCACTGGTGACCGACCTCCATTTAGAAAAAGACCCATCTATACACACTCTCTGCCTCCTTTGGGCAAGCCAGTTCTGGATCCACAGGGCAGCAGCCCCTTGGATCCCATGCCCTCTCACTTTTTCTAGAAGCATGTATGCTTTAGGTTGTGATGCCCACGACCATCGGTCGGTCGGTCATGGGCATCAGACCCCAAGTTACAAATGCCACTTTAACTACAGTTAGTAACAATAAATATACTTGCCATAATGAGTGTAGACAGATTTGAAGCTTTCAGAGAGAAAACGAGTTTCAGAAGCTTGCAAATTCCTTCTAATTTTAACCAGACTTCAGCTGCAAACTCAACTGCTTTCTGCAAAAGCTTTTCCCTCTGTTACAGACCCAGGACTACTCATAAACCACCTCATGACATAACCCTGTCAATCACTCAAATTAGAAATTCCTGGGGTACTTAAGTCAACAAGTCCATTAACTCTACTTAACATATCCATTTGCAAGGGTGAAATGAGTAATTATCCTACTCTCCCAAAATCTGAATTGTATTCCTTCCACACAGTGTGACAGCCGGTAGCATAAAACTGAATTTTTAAACATTCTCCTTAAACATAAAATAGCAAGACATATCTATCCATATCAAATGCACTACTATGACCACATAGAGAGAGGGGCAGAGAGGGCACATAGCTTCAGCAGCCTGTGTTCTTTTGTTTTTTCTCTCTCCTACTTGGTAACCAGTCTTTAAAGTATCTTGCTGGCTGTATATTCCAGATGAACTAATTTCTGCAGCAGTTATTGTTTCAGAGTGGGCAATTGCATTTTGATGTCTCTTCTCAGAAACATTTGAAAATATTCAAGATGATGTGAAGCCAACAGCTAATGGGCTCTTTCACACTCCCCAGGGGGCTGTGTGTCCTTTATTTAATCTCACTTGATGCAATATGAAACTGTGTTTGTAGCAGTCTGGGCAGTTTCGTCCTTTGTCTCTTGGAGGGTTTCAATTTTTAAAAATGCAGCCAGAAAAAGAAAAATTAGAAAATGTACCTTTTAATAAGTACATCCTCAAAACAAGCCTACCTAACCATTTTAGAACGTCAAAGACCTTTTCAGTCTTCTCTTTTCTGGAGAAGAGAACCCCAACTGTTCAAACTTATCTGATAATGTATAATCCCTTTGTTCTAGTACCATTCCAGTTAATCCCTTTTGTGCTTTCTCCAATCTTTCTATATTCTTTTTGTAATGTAGTAACCACAATTGCTCGCATTACTGCAATTATTTTCAATGCTACTTCCAGCTTTTCAAACATGGTTCTCTAGAAATGTAGCCCAGTGCTTTGTTTGCTTTTTTTAAATATAGCCTTATTAACCTGCACTAGTACTTTTAATGATTTGTGTATTTGTACTCCTGGATCCCTGTGTTGCTCGCCCTCATCTATTAATTTTTTCCCAGGAATTATGAGGCCTCGTCTTTTTTTTAATCTATCACCTCACATTTATCTATGTTGAAATTAATTAGCACATTTGTGAATTTTGTCACAGTCTACCTCTGTATTAATAACATCCCCAACGACTAATTGTTTATGTAAATGGTGAACTACATCAGTCCCAGTATCTTTCACCAGTTCCTTTAACCTGTATCTCTCCATGTTCTGTTTTAGATATTTTTGTATTACATCTCTAAGTAAGGATTACCACAGAGTGCAACATATAAGTTGATCTTTAAAGCCTCCAAATATCCTTTCAAAAACAGGGGTTGACATATACGCCGAGTCTCAAATATAAACCACAAAGTGGTGTGGTTGCCATTTTGAAATTTGAATAGTAGGACAACTGATAATTCATATTAAAATAAAGTGGCAAGCTTTATTGAATAAATCAATTCTACAAAGATACCTTTCACCGCAACAAAGCTTTTTAAAATAGGTCAAATTCATTGGATGGCATTCCCCCACCCAGGACTGAGTCCCGTGGCCCGGGGTGGGGAGTAATTCCCACAGTGGAGGCCGATGGGAAACTCTGCAGCATCGTCCATCCCCCGCATTAATTATGCAGCTGAGGGTTTGGTGACATCTCCCATGATGGGGTGGGCTGTATGGGGCATCATCATATCCATATCCAGGAGTCCTTTTTAAAAGGAGCTCGGACATCGACTCAGTACTAACACCGGGATGTCTGGAAGGGGAGCTGAGGAGCCAGCTTTTAAGTTCAGTGACACCTCTCTCCATGTCCTCCTGGACCATTTAGAAATTCGGAAGAATATACAGGTGGAGAAGGCTGAGCAGGGAGCCTAACCCTGCATGCACACAGGCCGATGCTGGAAGTGCCCAGGGGATAGACAAATTCCAGAAGAGGATAAAATGTTTTGCTTTTTCCAGGGTGCATCTTATCAGATGGTCACATCAAGCACAAAGAGACCAATAGGCCAGGGTACATTGGTTTCAGTGACAAGGGCATAGTCATTCCTCACAGCCCCACAGAAATGCATCACATCTACAGTGAAGTGACCACTGAGCTGCCTCCACCAGATATCACACACTGCATGGAATGACTGGGAGGGGAGGGGGGACTGGGCTCGGGTGCCAAGGGATCCTGCAACTTTTACAAATCAGATGCCTGTATGAGCCTTCTCCTTGTAAATGAATGTGCTTCGGGCTCTGGAGGGAGCTGGTCCCCAACTCTTCACAATTTATACCAGTGATAACCCACCACACAAAAGTGGGCTATCTTACAAGGAGAAGTATGATAAGTGAACTAAATTATAATATTCTGATGCATACAATTCCTCTGAAACCCAGGTTCTGTTGTCTCTGAGTAGGACAAGACCAATCACGACTTCAAGACAGGAGAGGGGGTGCCCAAATCTGGGGTGTCTCGCCGGGTTCAGGAGTTGGCACCTGAGCTCACAGGACTGGAGCGGGGTTGTGCCATTGGCACTGGGAAGCTCAGACCTGGGTGTCCACCCGGTGAGAATCCATCCATGAGGGTCAAATGTCACTTGCACTCTCCCCTCTCACTCATAGTTGCCTCCAGGAAGAAGCCAAGCACTGAGCAGGAGGATTCCCTCTCAAGTCTCGGCACCACCCCAAGCCTAGAGAGGAGCCAGGAGAGAGCAGAAGATGAGAGCAGCACACCTGGACAGGCATCGCAGCAGACACCTTTCCCTCAACCAGCTCAGGAACACGCACCTTGGTGCATGTTAGTGATATGTTAGGAAAGATTCCATAATCTGGGGGGCACTGCACAGACATGTGTCCACAGTGGGAGGAAGCAGGTATTTTATTTTTGGTCCTGGTTCCTTTCAAAATCAGTTAGTACACAAGTAGACTGTTCTCTACTGCTGTTGCAGTTGAACTAATCCGAAAAACATGAATCCTGTCATCCCACAATGCATTTTTGGTATAGTGGTTAGCACTGCTGCCTCACAGCACCAGGGACCTGGGTTCGATTCCCAACTTGGGCCACTGTTTGTGCGGAGTCTGCACGATCTCGTTGTGTCTGCATGGGTTTCTTCTGGTTGCTCCAGTTGCTTCCCACAGTCCAAAGATTTGTGTGTCAGGTTGATTGGCCATGCTAAATTGACCCATAGTGTCAAGGAGATTAGCAGGGTAAATAAGTGGGATTACGGGGATAAGGCCTGGGTGGGATTGTTGTTAGTGCAGGCTTGATGGGCCCAAAGGCCTCTTTCAGCACTGTAGGGATTCTATGATTTTATTGTATGAAAAATACAACAAGATAGGACACTGCATAACAGCAGGTTAAGCCGAGCCCCTGACACTCGGTGGATTGCTGGGGAAGAAGCATCTGTGAGGTCCGAGTACAATGACGAGCCTCTGATATCAACCTTTCAACTCATGGTGGAGTGTGCGCGTGTGTGCAGATCTGGGAGAATGGAGAGATGAAAACAAAAGTAGAGATGCTGCATGTATGCATTTGAAAAGAAGCTATGGTCAAAGTGGATTTTTAAGTTAATAAGTATTGTTTAGAAATTTGCACTAGGAGACAGATATAAACTTGATTTTTTTTTCAGCTGTTAAATTTGAGGGGGGAGTAAGGTTTTAACAACTTGCAAATGTTTTATAAGTAAATAAGGGAAGAGTTTATTTGATTTGGCCGAAAACAGGAGGTAATAGGAGACACGTGAAAGATCTTTACATTTTGGAAAAACTGAGTTCAAAAAGCTGCTGAGGACAATGGAATCGAAGATGAAAAGGAAAAAGGATACACAGAATCCCTGCAGTACACAAGGAGGCCATTCAGCCCATCATGTCTGCATCCATTCTCAGACAGAGCATCTTACCCAGGCCCTTCCCCTGTATTTATCCTGCTAATTCCCTTAATCCACGCATCTTGGGACACTAAGGGGCAATTTAGCATTGTCAATTCACCTAACCTGCACATCTTTGGACTCTGGTGGGAAACCAGAGCACCCAGAGGAAACCCACACAGGCACTGGGAGATTGTGCAAACTCCACACACACAGTGACCCAAGCCGGGAATCGAACCCGGGTGTCTGGCACTGAGGCAGCAGTGCTAACAACTGTGCCAACGTATTGCCAAAAGTCGACTCTGATGGGATAGTGAAGGACAGATGTTGAGCTAAGTTGTAGTGGCAGTGAGGATGAAGACATCCTGGAAGCAGCTTTGTGCTCAGAGAAGGTGTGAGGTCTGAAGTAGCATCCAGAAAAGCTTTGGGTTTCAGAAAGCCATCTTCTTCAGAAAGCATCGGAGGATCTGGATGTTGTTTCACATGGTGCAAAACCCAATCTTTGGATCTGTTGCTGAATTCTCTCCCTCCACCTGCCATCGTTCCCGCCAGTGAGTCATGGGGGAATTCTGCCCATTATCTCTGGCATTCAACGCAAAGAGTTCATCAAATTCATTCTGAGTCATGGCCAGGATCCCGCTCTGGATCAAATTTGATGCTTTCAGTTCCATTGTCCCTCCACAATAAATCATCTCCCCTTCAGTCATTGAGTTGGCTATTCCACATTTTTTTTAACAATCTGATGATTTCCCATGATTGCTTCGGACAGTCTACACAAAGTATGAATATGGGCAGTGTGCATATTTCATTCTTTGTGAAGGCTTTTTTCCTCCTTCAACCATCCACCTATTCCAGTCTTTAAAAACATGATTCTTGAGTGGCTTGTTGAGGTACACATCAAAAGGTTAAACTACAGAGGGGACCCCTCAATGCAACTGCAATGTGAGGGTTATATCTTCGCAGATGCCTCTTGACCTCATTGATTAAATTTGATTTGATTTATTATTGTCACATGTATTAACATACAGGGAAAAGTATTGTTTCTTGTGCGCTATACAGACAAAACATACCATTCATAGAGAAGGAAACGAGAGAGTGCAGAATGTCATGTTACAGTCATAGTTAGGGTGTAAAGAAAGATCAACTTAATGCAAGGTAATTCCATTCAAAAGTCTGACAGCAGCAGGAAAGAAGCTGTTCTTGAGTCGGTTGGTATGTGACCTCAGACCTTTGTATCTTTTCCTGAAGGAAGAAGGTGGAAGAGAGAGTGTTCAGGATGCATGAGGGTCCTTAATTATGCTGGTTGCTTTGCCAAGGCAGTGGGAAGTGTAGACAGAGTCAATGGATAGGAGGCTGGTTTGCGTGATTGATTGGGCTACATTCACGACCTTTTGTAGTTCCTTGCAGTCTTGGGCAGAGCAGGACCCATACCAAGCTGTGATACAACCAGAAAGAATGCTTTCTGTGGTGTATCTGTAAAAGTTGGTGAGAGTTGTAGCTGACATGCCAAATTTCCTGAGTCTTCTGAGAAAGTAGAGGCATTGATGGGCTTTCTTAACTATAGTGTTGGCATGGGGGCACCAGGACAGGTTGTTGGTGATCTGGCCACCTAAAAACCTGAAGATCTCAACCCTTTCTACTTGGTCCCCGTTGATGTAGACAGGGGCATGTTCTCCTTCACGCTTCCTGAAGTCGATGACAATTTCCTTCATTTTGTTGATATTGAGGGAGAGACTATTGTTGCCACACCAGTTCACCAGATTCTCTATCTCATTCCTGTACTCTGTCTCATCATTGTTTGAGATCCGACCCACTACAGTGGTGTCGTCGGCAAACTTGAAAATTGAATTGGAGGGGAATTTGGCCACACAGTCATCGGTGTATAGGAGTATAGTAGGGGGCTGAGAACACAGCCTTGTGGGGCACCGATATTGAGGATGATCGTGGAGGAGGTGTTGTTGCCTATCCTTACTGATTGTGGTCTGTGAATTAGGAAGTTCAGGATCCAGTCGCAGAGGGAGGTGCCAAGGCCCAGATCACGGAGTTTGGAGATGAGTTTCATGGGAATAATAGTGTTGAAGGCTGAGCTATAGTCAATAAATAGGAGTCTGACATAGGTGTCCTTGTTATCTAGCTGTTCCAGGGTTGAGTGCAAGGCCAGGGAAATGGCGTCTGCTGTGGACCTGTTGTGGTGGTAGGCAAACTGTCGTGGATCCAGGTAGTCCAGGAGGCTGGAATTGATTCATGCCATGACTAACCTTCTGAAACACTTCATAATGATGGATGTCAGAGCCTCCGGACGATAGTCATTAAGGCACACTGCTTGGTTTTTCTTAGGTACTGGGATGATGGTCATCTTCTTGAAGCAGTTGGGACCTCATATTGTTGTAAAGAGAGGTTGAAGATGTCTGTGAATACCCCTGCCAGCTGATACGCGCAGGATTTGAGTGCTTGTCCAGGTACCCCATCCGGGCCAGTCGCTTTCTGTGTGTTGACCTTCAAGAAAGCTGCTGTGACATCTGCAATGGTGACCCCAGATATAGGTTCACCCAGGGCTTCCAGGGTAGAGGGCATGCTCTCACTGACCTCTTGCTCAAAACAGGTATAGAATGCATTGAGCTCATCAGGAAGGGGAGCCAGCAATTTTACATGCCTTCATCTTGTAGCCTGTTGTGTCTTGTAGACCTTGCCATATTGGCGGGGGTCGGTGTGGCTAGCCTGGGACTCTGGCTTGGAGGTTAGGAGGGGATTCACTGGCCCCGTTCACCGCTGGTGGGCATTCCAATGCCCCGCTGAATGAGGCATCTCCCAGAAATCAGGATTTCCGCCAGGCGCAAAGGCAATTGGGATTAACCCACCGCGTCCCACCGGCCTGATTGGGTCCCCGCCCAGAGAGGCTGGCAACGCAATTATTATTAAAAAGACCTGTTCTAAACCTCATTAGCGAGATCGAAGCCCAATTCAATACCCTCCTGCCATTCACCCGCCTCCCCTGCGGGCACGGCACCAAACGGGTTCTGGTGCTAGTAATGACCAGCATGGATCTGGTGCGCTGGACCCCGAGGGGGAGGGTCAAGGAGCTAGGTCCATTGGCCATTTGCCCCTTTGCCACTGCCAGGCTGCAGAGGGAGGTCTACCAAGGGTCATCTGGGATGGGTTCGCTCAAACTTGGGGCGAGGGGTTTATCTCGGCACAGGCCCCTGGGATGTGGGTCCCCATGATTGGACTGCCTCTTCTCGCCGTGGTGGACCTGAAGATCACCCATGGCATGGTGATCCTGGTCTTCTGTCGCAAAACTAGATAATTTGAAATCTTTGCTTTACTCAGGGTTTCATTTAGCTCAATTAAGTCTGTATACGCGCATTGCATTTCTGGTGGTGATGTAAACAGTCTGATGGTTTTTGGGGACCCATTCCGAAACACACTCCTGAAGATCAGGCCAGTTCCCTGATCTCCTGGTGCATTTAGACTTTGGCATCTTCTTCACTGTGGCATCTTGAGAGGGAATTCCTTCTTCCTTTCTTGCACCAGTTTTTCATTAACGCCGAATTCCCTTGCTGCAGCACAGTCATTTGATGAGTGAGCAAACATTCTGACTTTTAGCTTGAAACCAGCTTCAGATATCATTCATTTTGTTGGAAGATTCAATTCCCTTCACTGCTGTGTTATATATGGTCTGCTCCGTGTGGGCGCGTCTCAAACTCCCATGCATCTTTGCAATAGTGTCCATATCGTCTGCTTGATCTCTTGTGCTCCATTATAAGATGCCAGTAAAAACTGTCGGGTGAAAAATTGAGGCTGAATGCTAATAAACGTATAGCGTGTCATCGCTGAAGAGAGGGCCGGCTCTTACACTGAATACATTGGAAAACATGGGCTGGAATCTTATCACCGTTCACGCCCACGCCATTTTCCCATCCTGCTGCAGAGAACAGAGATTAGGCTGGCCGTCAAATTCTCCACCTCGCTGTGGCGGGAGCGTGGCATGAATGGCCAGTAAGATCACGCCCATGATTTTTGGGGCTGGAAAAATTGGGTCATCTTGTATGCACGCTGCAATTTGTGGTACATCAACTTTCCTACCATTAAAGTAAAGCTAAATGGTTTTTGATCTCTTAGGCTTGGCCTCCCTCCCAATTCAAATCAAAGAACTACATTATCTACCCACCGCTCCTCTGTTATTGTGATAGGTTACGCAATCATTTCTGTTAGCGATTTGGGGATTTTGAGTGGGGCACTGTGGAGAGAGCCACATCAGCCTGGTGGTTTATTTTGCAAAGAGTGAACCTACAGTGTTTAAGAATTCAACCAATAGAACTTTACTCAGGGAGGTTTGGGGTGTTGGTGGAGAGATTGGGGTGAGAGGGAGCAGCCATAAGTGCCAGACGTCTGGGAGAGTGGGGGGGTGGGTTTTCAGGTTGTTGATATGGAGGCACCACCCACTCTCCCTGTGGTGGACCTCAGTTGTGCCTTTGTCCTATATGGACCACCGTTGTGTGTGTTTGTCATACCTGGACACATCCCCTTCCAGTTTGGTTCCTCCCCTCAGCACCTAGTATAAAGGTGGCTGTCTCCTCCCCCTTGTTCAGTCCAGGTCGGTTAATTGTTGGGATCTGCTCCTGATTCTGTTGTGAATAAAAGCCTACACTTATATTGGCATATTGGTAGTCTTTCGCCTTATTGATAGCGCATCACTCCCCTCTTCCCCGCCCCCCTGAATCCTGAACTGGGTCACTTTCTCCCTCCCTTCTGCTTCTGAACTCTTTGCACCAGCCTGAAAATTGAAGCTGAGCAGGAAACTGGTCATGAATTGGCCACTTAAGGGCACCAGTTGAGACAAAGGCGAGCGGGCCAGCCTCAGCCTCCTGTCCCGCTGTAAAATTGTGGACAGGTCGGGCAGGAAAAAGCCTGGTGAGAAGGCCATCTGAGGAATTTTACGTCCCACCCCACCTGCAAACCCGCCGCTGTGGCAATGTAACATGATTTAACCTGGTACATAGAACATAGAAAGCCACAGCACAAACAGGCCCTTCGGCCCACAGGTTGCGCCGATCACATCCCCACCTCTAGTCCTATCTATAGCCCTCAATCCCATTAAATCCCATGTACTCATCCAGAAGTCTCTTAAAAGACCCCAACGAGTTTGCCTCCACCACCACCGACGTCAGCCGATTCCACTCACCCACCACCCTCTGAGTGAAAAACTTACCCCTGACATCTCCTCTGTACCTACCCCCCAGCACCTTAAACCTGTGTCCTCTCGTAGCAACCATTTCAGCCCTTGGAAATAGCCTCTGAGAGTCTACCCTATCCAGACCTCTCAACATCTTGTAAACCTCTATCAGGTCACCTCTCATCCTTCGTCTCTCCAGGGAGAAGAGACCAAGCTCCCTCAACCTATCCTCATAAGGCATGCCCCCCAATCCAGGCAACATCCTTGTAAATCTCCTCTGCACCCTTTCAATGGCTTCAACATCTTTCCTGTAATGAGGTGACCAGAACTGCGCGCAGTACTCCAAGTGGGGTCTAACCAGGGTCCTATAAAGCTGCAGCATTATCTCCCGACTCCTAAACTCAATCCCTCGATTTAATGAAGGCCAGTACGCCGTACGCCTTCTTGACTGCATCCTCCACCTGCGAGGCCGATTTAAGAGTCCTATGGACCCGGACCCCAAGGTCCTTCTGATCCTCTACACTGCTAAGAATGGTACCCTTCATATTATACTGCTGCTTCATCCCATTGGATCTGCCAAAATGGATCACTACACACTTATCCGGGTTGAAGTCCATCTGCCACTTCTCCGCCCAGTCTTGCATTCTATCTATGTCTCGCTGCAACTTCTGACATCCCTCCAAACTATCCACAACACCACCTACCTTGGTGTCGTCAGCAAACTTACCAACCCATCCCTCCACTTCCTCATCCAGGTCATTTATGAAAATGACAAACAGCAAGGGTCCCAGAACAGATCCCTGGGGCACTCCACTGGTCACTGACCTCCATGCAGAGAAAGACCCCTCCACAGCCACTCTCTGCCTTCTGCAGGCAAGCCAGTTCTGGATCCACAAGGCAACAGCCCCTTGGATCCCATGCCCTCTCACTTTCTCAAGAAGTCTTGCATGGGGGACCTTATCGAACGCCTTTCTGAAGTCCATATAGACCACATCCACCGCTCTTCCTTCGTCAATGTGTTTGGTCACATTTTCAAAGAACTCAACCAGGCTCGTAAGGCACGACCTGCCCTTGACAAAGCCGTGCTGACTACTTTTGATCATACTAAACTTCTCTAGATGATCATAAATCCTGTCTCTCAGGATCCTCTCCATCAACTTACCAACCACTGAGGTTAGACTCACCGGTCGGTAATTTCCCGGGCTGTCCCTGTTCCCTTTCTTGAATATAGGGACCACATCTGCAATCCTCCAATCCTCCGGAACCTCTCCCGTCTCCATCGACGATGCAAAGATCATCGCCAAAGGCTCCGCAATCTCCTCCCTCGCCTCCCACAGTAACCTGGGGTACATCCCATCCGGTCCCGGCGACTTACCAACCTTGATGCCATTCAATAGTTCCAACACATCCTCTTTCTTTATGTCCACATGCTCGATCCTTTCTGTCCACCGCAAACCAGCAGTACAACCACCCAGATCCCTTTCCACCGTGAATACCGAGGTAAAGTATTCATTAAGCAGCTCCGCCATTTCTAACGGTTCCGCACAAACTTTTCCCCCTTCACCTTTTAAGGGTCCTATGCCTTCACATCTCATCCTTTTACTCTTGACATATTTGTAGAAAGCCTTGGGATTCTCCTTAATCTTACCCGCCAAGGCCTTCTCATGACCCCTTCTCGCTCTCCTAATTTCCTTCTTAAGCTCCTTCCTATATCCCGTATACTCCTCTAAATCCTTAACACCTCCTAGCTCTCTGAACCTTCTGTACGCCTCTCTTTTCTTATTCACCAGGTTCATCACAACCTTCGTGCACCACGGTTCCCGTACCCTACCAACACCCCCCTGTCTCATCGGAACGTTGTCATGCAGAGCTCCAGACAAACATTCCTTGAAAATCCTCCACTTTCCTTCGGTACTTTTCCCCAAGAATGCCTCCTTCCAATTTACCCGTCTAATTTCCTCCCTGATGACACTGTATTTCCCTTTACTCCAGAGAAACACTTTCCTAGCCTGCCTGATCCTATCTCTTTCCAATGCTATCATGAAGGAGATAGAATTATGATCGCTATCCCCAAGATGCTCACCCACCGAGAGATCCTCCACCTGTCCAGGTTCATTAGCCAGCACCAGATCAAGTACAGCCTCTCCTCTAGTAGGCTTATCCACATACTGTGTCAGGAAACTCTCCTGGACACACCTAACAAACTCCTCTCCATCCAAACCCCTAGCCCTAGGGATATTCCAATCTATGTTTGGGAAATTAAAATCTCCCATCACGACAACTCTGTTATTCCTACATCTCTCCAGGATCTGTTTCCCCATCTGCTCCTCAACATCTCTGTTACTATTGGGCGGCCTATAGAAAACACCCAGCAACGTTACCGACCCCTTCCTGTTCCTAACCTCCACCCACAGAGACTCCGTAGTCAATCCCTCCACGGCGTCCACCTTCTCTACAGCCGTGACACTATCCCTGATCAACAGTGCCACTCCCCCCCCTCTCTTGCCTACCTCCCTGTCCTTCCTGAAACATCTAAAACCCGGCACCTGAAGCACCCAGTCCTGTCCCTGAAACATCCAAGTCTCCGTAATGGCCACCACATCACAATTCGAAGCAGCAATCCACGCTCTAAGCTCATCCACTTTATTCACTACACTTCTGGCATTAAAATAGACACATCTCAGACCTTCAGCCTGAGCACTTCCCTTCTCCATCACTCGTCTAACCTCCGTCTTACCCTGTTTACATTCCTTATCTATTTGCGAGCTAACCTCCTCGCTCTCAGTCCCCTCATTTCGATTCCCTCCCCCCAACCTTTCTAGTTTAAAGTCTCTCCAGTAGCCTTAGCCAACCTTCCCGCCAGGATATTGGTCCCCCTGGGATTCAAGTGCCACCCGTCTTTTTTAAACAGGTCACACCTGCCCCTAAAGAGGTCCCAATGATCCAAGTACCCAAATCCTTGTCCCTTGCTCCAGTCCCTCAGCCACGCATTCATTCTCCACCGATTCCTGTTCTCACTCTCCCGCGGCACAGGCAGCAATCCCGAGATTACTACCTTTGCATTCCTCTTTCTCAGCTGTCTACCTAACTCCCTATATTCTCTTTTCATGACCCCTTCCCTCTTCCTACCTATGTCAGCAGTACCTATATGCATCACGACCTTCGGCTCCTCTCCCTCCCCCTTCAGGATTTCTGGGACTCGACCAGAGACATCCCGGACCCCTGCACCAGGGAGGCAAACCACCATCCGAGAGTCCCGTCTGTGTCCGCAAAAACGCCTATCTGACCCCCTCACCGTAGAGTCCCCAATTAGCACTACCCTCCTTTCCTTACCCTTTTGCACTACTGGGCCAGGCTCAGCTCCAGAGACACTGCCACCGCTGCTTCCCCAGGTGGGCTGTCCACCCCAGTAGTACTCAGACAGGAGTACTTATTATTAAGGGGCACATCCACCGGGGTGCTCACCATCAACCGAACTTTCTCCTTCCTCACTGTTACCCAGTTACCCTCCTCCCGTGGTCCCGGTGTGACCACCTGCCGATAGCTCCTGTCAATGACCTCCTCACTATCCCTAACCCGGCGAAGGTCCTCGAGCTGCAATTCCAGTTCCCTAACATGGTCCCTTAGGAACCGCAGCTCAACACACCCAGCACAGATATGGTCGTCCGGGAGGCTAGGAGCCTCCAGGACCTCCCACATCCTACATTGGGAACAACATACTGGCCTCACACTCATAATTGCCCCTTTAAACACACAGGGAAAAAAAAAGTGAATGAAAATTTTAAACTTACCTTTCCTCCTCCTGTTTTCTCCAAAGCCCTGCTCTCACTGGGTCTTTTTTTTTAGGTTAGAGGAGGAGGGAGGGTGGGATACTCTACAAGTGTAGAGTATCGGGATTCCTCTCTGTTCCAATTTATTGGGGGAAAAAAAAATCTCTCTCTCCCAGACCTCCCTGCGCGACCACTTCCGGGTTTAGATATTTTTTAAGAAAAAACCCGCGAAAAAGTAAGTTAAAAAATAACAGCGCTTACCCGCAGCACTCCTCTCGCGAATCTCTCCCTCTCTGCTGCACTTCCAAGAAGCAATGAGCTGGTGTTGTTAAACGTCTTGCAATGTAACATACCACCCTCGGTTTCAAGGGTTGATGAGTCATCATGTTTTCTGTTCTTGCTAACCAAGCGCCCACATTTGGGGGTCATCTGTGAAAATCCCACTTATTTAATTTTCCAAACAATCCCACTGTGGATCATTCATTTGGAGAATTAATTTAAGGCACTTCAGTTAGTTTCCTGACTTCTTGGGGAGAGGGGGGTTTCAATAGAACTTTGGTGAGGCCACAGCTAGAGTACTGTGTGCAGTTCTGGTCGCCACATTATAGGAAGGATGTGAACGCACTGGAGGGGGTGCAGAGGAGATTTACCAGGATGCTGCCTGGGATGGAATATTTAAGTTATGAAGAGAGGTTGGATAGGCTTGGGTTGTTTTCATTGGAGCAGAGAAGACTGAGGGGGTCCTGATTGAGGTGCTCAAGATTATGAAGGGCATGGACAGGGTGGATAGGGAACAGCTATTCCCTTCAAATACGAGGGGACACAATTTAAATGTCAGGGGTGGGAGGTTTGGGGAGATTTGAGGAAAAACCTTTTTACTTAGAGGATGGTGACGGTCTGGAATGCACTGCCTGGGAGGGTGGTGGAGGTGGGATACCTCACATCCTTTAAAAAGTACCTGGATGAGTACTTGACACACCATAACATTCAAAGCTATGGGCCAAGTTCTGGCAAGTAAGATTAGATGGACAGGTCACGACTTTTCATGCATCGGTGCAGACTCGATGGGCCGATGGGCCTCTTCTTCACTGTGGTATTTGGTGATTCTGTGACTTGTCAATTTTCACTCTCTTTAGTTAAATAAAGACTGATTTTTTTTTTTGCATCCTTTCCTAAATTTAAACACCACTCTGCGGACAAAATCTTTGGCAGCTGCATAGAAACCAGGCACTTGATCATAAAATTGTGGACAAACTGTACCAATAAACAGCCTTTTACGAGTTAGGCACTTCTGAGTTCTCAGAAATGTCTAACTGTGTGTTCAAATGGATTGAAAACTGTCAAATTTTATAATTAAAAATGTTATTCAACTTGCGAGACCGGCTTTTGTGAGGTTGTTGTGTGATTACTAGAGTCTGATTACAGACTCCCATAAAAACAGATGAATTGAATCAAGACCTGGTGAAAAAACTGTAGAAGGCATCTGAAGGCCAAAATTAGAGCACTGTGAGCTGTATTCAACACACTTCCCAGAAAAGGCACTGAAGTAATGTACGTTTTTTTCAGCACACATTCATCGGAATAATGCCAGGGACTGGAAACTGTACTGGAGATGTTGAAACTGTTTCCACTGGAGCGGAAGAGACTGTGAGGAAACATTCATCAGATACACTTCAAAATTTGAAGTATTTCAATAATGTGGCTTGGCAGGAGGTAATTTCCTCCTCGGGCAATCAGCAATTTAAGATTGTCTCTAAATTCAAATCCCCAAAGCGGAGCCTTAAACTAAATTAACCAATCCATAGAATCCCTGCAGTGCAGAAAGAGACCATTCGGCCCACTGACTCGTTGAAACAGCATCCCATCCAAGCCTTCCCCTCCACTCCATCGCCATAACCCCACACATTTAGCATGGCCAATCCACCTAACCCACACACTTTTGGACTGTGGGAGGAAACCGGATCACCCAGAGGAAACCCACGGAAACATGGGGAGAACGTGCAAACTCCAAACAATCCCCAAATGAAGAAATTACTAATAAGATTTCACTTCTTGTAACTTTTCCTTTGAAATTAATCAGAAATAAAGAAAACTGAATTAACAGGCAAATGATACTTCAGATAAGAAAGTAAATTTCACCGTAAGTATTTAATACAACCTATTCATAAGCATTTACCTCACTCCCGTAAGACATGTGGTACTGCATAACCACACAGTTCCAAAATAAGAGGTTCTTTATTCATACAGGATAGGTCAAGAGTATTATCCAATAACAGCTTTCACCCTGATTATCATCAGCAAGGCATATTACTATGAACTCTCCCTCTCTCGGGTCATGATAGTGCTGATGGTGTAACTTTCCAGAGTTCCTTTTCAACTGACCAATCAGTAACTGGTTCATGGATTGGCTATACTAGGAAAATACCCAACTGTTTAGCTATTCATACAGCTTTCCATGTTTTAGACCATTTTAGACAGCTCACAGTTCCTCCCAAGATCTCCTATCTCCTTTTCTGTCAACCAGAAAACCTGACCTCTTCCTGAGAGTAATTTGTTTCTTCTCCTCACAAGAATTCCCTGTGTTCCTCTTTCTATCTCTGACATCTCTTTGTGTCTGCATCTGTGTGCACACTCCAGCTCCTCTGATTGAAGCTTTCCTTGTGTCTGCAGCTCTCCTTTGTGTCTGCCAGCCACATGGCCTCTCTCTTGAGTTCCTTCCTATTGGTAATGCTTCCTGGCCAAGGTCTGCGGGAGTCATAGACTAGTATTTCTTATTATCCAAGAAAATTGCAATCAAAGTTGTTACAATTCATGCAAATACTTAAAAGTTCTTTTCAAGCATTCTTAAAAACAATTACTGATTCTACAAACCTTTTAAATAAATTACAAATTTTCTTTACTGTACTGTCAAAGAAATGTATTTGCACAGGGATTGATATAACATGGAATACTTTACCAGAGGGAATAAGAAAAAGAGACTTTTTCTTTAGAGTATAAAGTCATCCCAAGGAAAGGAAGTTACAGGGTTAGAAGAGAGCAGGGAGATGACAATAGTTTGGGATTACCAGGCGAAAGAGCCAGTTGACATTGGATTGAATAGCTTCTTCTACGCTGCAAATGCAGAAATTGAATGAAAAGAATAAGGAACTGAGCAAATGTTTCATATCTCTCTGCTTGTTAAATTGAGGGGAAAGAAGTGTAGAGTTCCAAAAAATCCTCTTAAGATCAAGGTGGTGATGCATTGTGGGATTGTCGGCAGGCGGTTAGGAGGGCATCACTCCCAAAAGACTGTCTAAATTATGAGGCAGAATCATCCAGATGAAGATTACCCAAGGTTAAATACAAAAAAACCAACAGCTTAGTCACGTTTTTTTTGTAAAAGGATCTTTTAATAAAGCATCAAACTGTTCACATCCAGGGAAAAGAGGAAAACAAACACTTAAGGGCTGTCAAAGTCTGATCCCCAAGACCATAAATTCATAGCCTCTATCTATAAGTACGAACACTGTTCAGACCTCAGTCTGTTGGATTGGCTCTGTCGATGCCTCATTCGCTGTTGGACATTTTCACGGCTTATGTCACAATTTCCTTTATGGGTCTGGTCACATTTATTGCCCCATAGGGAGTGAACAGTTACTTTCTGTTAACCTTAACTACACAGACAACCTACAACGACCTTGCCCGGCATGGAAAGACAGTCCTTCTGAGGCTTTAAGGTTCTGATTTCATGTTGGCTTGTGCTTTTTTGATTTGAGACCTTTAGACACCTGTAAATTCTGTACTGCAGGCTGGATTCACAAACCCTCCTTGCAAAGAACAAAATGCCACCGGCTCTGCTGATGACTTTGTTCATAAAGTCATCGCTTGGTATGGAACTTGGGTCCTGTTGCTGATGACTGTGTATATTAATTTCATCATTACATTTCTTTCCATAAGCAACGTAAACTAAAAACCCCTTTTAGGTCCATTGAATAGATATGGTTGGGGGTGGAAGGGTGGAAATGAGAAATGGCTTCCCATCCCATTAGCGACCATTTTTATTCCAGTCCCACTCCAGAAAGTAAATTCAAAATCTAGGCTGCCACTCTAGTGCAGTGCAGCTCTGTCCATGGTGCTGACTTTTAAACACAATAAAACAATTAACAACACAACAGATTTTTATTTTTTTATATTAAAGGGATGTGGGTTCACTGGCAAGGCCAGCATTTATTGCCCATCCCTTATTGCCCTGGTGGGATGTGGTGATCTCCCTTCTTGAAACACTGCAGTCCATGTGGTGTAGGTACGCCCACACTGCTGTTGGGGAGGGAATTCCTGGATTTTGACCCAGTGACAGTGAAGGAACGGCAATATATTTCCAATGGTGAGTGGCTTGGAGGTGAACTTCCAGGTGCTGGTGTTTCCATGTGGTTGCTGCCCTTGTTCTCCTCGATGGTAGAGATTGTGGATCTCCCTAACATCTTATTATCTCAATGCATTTTGTCATGATTTTTATATTTCTGACACAAAAAGAACGATTGGACTTCAGAACTGCTCCAGAAGCTGCAAGTTAATTGGGGATATCCTGATGTTGTGAAAGATAAATACAAGAGGTTTTTTTCCTTTCTATCTCTGTCTTCTTCCTCCAATTTTCTCCTTTCTTCCTCTGACCCTCTCTAATTCTTGCCGATGTTCATCTACATTACCATCATCCACACCCCAGTATCTTGCCTAAGGGTCATTCTCTGCACATCACCCTAGACACCATGTCAACAGACTGGTCAACCATGGTGGAAGGACCCTGGAGCAGAGACTGAGTCTGTTCTGATCCACTAGTAGTAGCAGCAGCAGAGGTCAGTAAACTGCATCAGGATCCTAACCCCAGGACTGTTCTGCCCTACCTAACAAGCTGAGGCAAGCTATGGTGTT
Organism: Mustelus asterias; assembly: GCF_964213995.1. Lineage (NCBI taxonomy): Eukaryota > Metazoa > Chordata > Chondrichthyes > Carcharhiniformes > Triakidae > Mustelus > Mustelus asterias. The sequence goes on from NC_135808.1 coordinate 58,841,071, forward strand.
GGAACTGTCACATGACAGAACTGCGATCTCAGCACTGACCAGGAGTCTCAGTTGCTTACTGGAGATCTACATAACTTGTTGTCCATCACCTGGGACATTCAGCAACACAAATTTCATCCCTCTCCAATGAATCCTATATATTTCTTCAAGACTGTGAGCCAATTCCCAGATGAAAAAATAAGTTGAAGCTGGTAAACACTGCAACCGTTTCTAATTGGCCTCTATCCGGAATAAATGGGATGCAATGTGAGTGACCAGAACAACTGGAAGATCCAGCCAGAAATTAGTTGATGCCAATTTTCTCGGTCATAATTAGCCAGCTGTGACTTATTGGGAAGAGTTGACTTAACTGTGAGCAGACTGGCTGAAGTCTAGATACCATTATTCTCCATTTGTTCCCCTGACTTCTGTGAGGCATACATGTCTGATATCAGACTAGTGTTCCCATTCTTATGTTTTATCAGACTGGAGAGAGTTTGTACACCCTTGTCCATGTGGTACGGTTGGGGGTGGGAGGGGAAATGTAGGATGATCCAGCAGACCTGCAGGTGCAGGGGTCCGCCATGCCCAAGAGTGAAGAGTGGGGTTTCTCAGGGATGGGTGTGTGGGGAGGAATGGGGTGTAGAGATCTACCAGGCCTTGGGGTTGGTTGGCATGGGAGGGTGTATGGAGTCTGCTAAGTCTGGGGGTGTGGGAGCTCTACCAGGGCTGGACTTCCAGTTGGTTCCCTATGGCACTGCTTGCTTGGTCAGCAGTGCCAGCAGCAGCATTCCCGACAAAATGCCCCATTTCTTTTCCAACAGAGTTTGCCTGATCGCGACTTTCAATTTAATCATTTTGACTGACACCGAACAATCGGGTTTGTGAGTATGAGAAAACTCAAATTGCCATGGGTTTGTGCAGTTTCTGCGGGAAATGCTTCGCTGACCCGTCCCAGAATTTACCACAGTCACAAGTGCTACTTCCTGTCTCGGTCAAGAGGCTTCAGCCCTGGCCTGGTTTTTAAAATGCCTCAGTACAAAGTTCAAGGTTTGGTCTGAATTCTGCTGTCACTCATTTAATCCCAGCCAAGTTTCTCTGCTTCAAGACGAGGGATGCAGCTGCCTGTTTGAAAGCAGAGCACCATATGAGAGAACATTATTTTTAATGCTCGAGAGGTTTGCTAAGGGAACATTTGCCTTTGAAGGAACATAAAGGGAAAAAGTGCTCCCTGGATCATCATAATTTCAGTAAATTATTGTTAAACTCTAACTGTTCACAACAATTTTGATACATGATTTAAATGGCTTGGAAACTTCTGATGCTGGGAACAAAAAGGAAGCAAATAAGAATATCCAATAGTTTAGATTTAACTTGAATAAAAAAAAGTCCTTTGGGATGCTTTTCTGTGCTCATCAAAGTAAGAGATTTCACTTCTGGTGAATGGAGTATTTGATTTTTTTTGTTGTAATTTTGTTTGCACTCACTGTCATCATTCAACAGCCTCACTGCAAATGTTGGCACAGGTTTGTTGCCGAATATGATTCTAATTCGCAGGGACCCCATGAAAAGCGTGTGATCTTTCCAATGCTGGCACCACCCACCTTTACGCTTCTAAACAATACAATCAGTTCAATGCCAAATCGGGTGCAATCTTGTGCCAAGAACCCACGCCCGTTCAGAACCGGGGTGAGAATACCCAAATTTTTTGTCTCCTCAGTTAGCAAAGCTCCATTCGCACAATCTGGAATCGATTTGAATCCACACAGAATTACAGAATCTTTACAGTGCTGAGGGAGGCCATTTAAATGTCATATCTGCATTGGCTCTCCAAGTGAGCAACTCACCTTGTGCCACTCTCTCTTGCTTTCTCCCCCCAAACCTTTCACATTCTTCCTTTTCAGATAACAGTCCAGTTCTCTTTTGAATGCTTCCATTCAGCCTGCCTTCACCATGCTCTCAGGCAGTCTGTGCATTCCAGACTTTATCATTCACTGCATGAAAGGATTTTTCCTCATTTTGCTTTTCCTTCTTTCAGTAATCATTTTCATAGAAATCATAGAAATCATAGAATCCCTACAGTACAGAAAGAGGCCATTCGGCCCATCGAGTCTGCACCGACCACAATCCCACCCAGGCCCTACCCCTATATCCCTACATATTTTACCCGCTAATCCCTCTAATCTATGCATCCCAGGAAACTAAGGGGCAATTTTAGCATGGCCAATCAACCTAACCCGCACATCTTTGGACTGTGGGAGGAAACCGGAGCACCCGGAGGAAACCCATGCAGACACGAGGAGAATGTGCAAACTCCACACAGACATTTTAAATCTGCGCTCTCTCATTCTCGATCTTTTCAAAAGTGGCAAGTTTCCCTCTGCCTACTCTGTTCATGATTTTCAACACCACTATCAAAACTCCTCTCAGCCTTTTTTCTAAGGAAAACAGTCCTAACTTCTCCAAGCTATTTTTTATAACTGAAGTTCCTCATCCCTGGAACCATTTTTCTGAATCTTTTCTGCACTCTCTCCAATGTCTTCACATCCTTAAAATGTGTGTCCAAAACTGGATGCAAATCTCCAGTCAAGGCCAAACTTGAGCATAACCTCCTTGCTCTTGTACTCTGCCCCGACTGATGAAGCCTTAGATACTGTATGTTTTATTAGCTGCACTCTAAACCTGTCTGCCACATTCAATAACTGAAGCGCATTTAGTGTGGAATTTTACAGCCCTGTTGCCAATAGAAACTCCATTTACTACAGCGGAACCAGAAGATCCGGCCAGCGGAAGGGATCATAAAATTCCACTCAGATAATCAGCTCCCCCTGCTCCTGCACTCTCTTTAGAATTGTACCTTTTAATTTCTATTGACTCTCCATGCTCTTCCCACCAAAATGATTCACCTCACATTTCTCAGCATTGAATTTCATCTGCCATTCCACCAACATGTTCATGTCCTTTTGAAATTCTACACCAACCTCCTCACAGTTTACAATGTTTCCTAGTTTCGGACAATCCACAAACTTTGAAATTGTGCTCAGGTGGATGTAAAGGCTCCCATAGTACGATATCAAAGAATTATTCCTGGTATCCTGGCCAATATTTATCTGTCAACCGACATCAGAAAAATAAATTATATGGTTGCTGCTCTTGGGAGCTTGCTGTGTGTAAATCAGCTGCCACATTTCCTGCGTGACAATAATGGCTACATTTCAAAAGTCCTTAATTGGATGAAAGGCACTTTGACATGTCTTGGGGTCATGAAAAGCACAATTTAAATGCATATCAATCAATTCTTCTTAGTGATTTGTATATCTGCATCCCTAGATCCCTCCACTGTTCCATTTCATTTGACATTCATTTTGCAGAGTATGTGGCTTCTTTTCTATTCTACCAGCATGCATCACCTCACAATCAAATTGACGGTATTGTCACGCTCTACCAGTCTGTCAAGAGCTCGGTTCCCGCAGCCCTGCTTTTGGATTCAGTCATGATGTGGAGATGCCGGTGTTGGACTGGGGTAAACACAGTAAGAGATTTAACAACACCAGGTTAAAGTCCAACAGGTTTATTTGGTAGCAAACACCATTAGCTTTCGGAGCACTGCTCCTTCGTCAGATGGAGTGGAAATGTGCTCTCAAACAGGGCACAGACACACAAAAATCAAGTTACAGAATTCTGATTAGAATGCGAATCCCTACAGCCAGCCAGATCTTAAAGATACAGACAATGTGGGTGGAGGGAGCATTAAGCACAGGTTAAAGAGATGTGTATTGTCTCCAGACAGGACAGCCTGCAAGTCCAGGAGGCAAGCTGTGGGGGTTACTGATAATGTGACATAAATCCAACATCCCGGTTTAGGCTGACCTCATGTGTGCGGAACTTGGCCAAGTTCCGCACACATTATCATATGTCACATTATCAGTAACCCCCACAGCTTGCCTCCTGGACTTGCAGGCTGTCCTGTCTGGAGACAATACACATCTCTTTAACCTGTGCTTAATGCTCCCTCCACCCACATTGTCTGTATCTTTAAGATCTGGCTGGCTGTAGGGATTCGCATTCTAATCAGTATTCTGTAACTTGATTTTTGTGTCTTTGTGCCCTGTTTGAGAGCACATTTCCACTCCATCTGACGAAGGAGCAGCGCTCCGAAAGCTAATGGTGTTTGCTACCAAATAAACCTGTTGGACTTTAACCTGGTGTTGTTAAAACTCTTACTTTGGATTCAGTGCCAGGAATGGAAGAAATAAGAACACCAACATTCTGAGCAGCAGGTCAGGGCAGTGTGGCTGAGTAGCTACTTAATTGTTGCTGGGCACAGAACCCACCGCTTCTGCAGCATTTACTTTATGCTGGATAGTTCACCTTGGGTACATGGCAGTGTGCAATTCCTGCCCATGCCCATTTCCACTGCTATTTGCCCTGATTCTCAAACCTGCCTGCTCATTGTCCTGATCTAATTTCCTTCTGAGCATGGAGAAACAGTAGAAAATAAAGAGGGCGCAGGAGCAGAGGGAGCTGACTATATGGGTGGAATTTTATGATCCCTTCTGCTGTCAGACGGATTTTTAAAAAATGAGAGCCTGACCCTTAAAATCTTTGCACCTGTGGTAAACCACTGTTATGTTCTGATGACTGGGCGGTGCTGCCTGAGGCTCCTCCCCTGTTCACTGGGGTATAAAGGTGGCTGCTCCTCCCCTTCGCCTCATTCTGATCTGGTCCCTCGGTTAGAGTTACTGTAAGAGTTAGTTCACATTTGTAGTTAATAAAAGCCTGTTGTTCCAGATTCCATCTCTGGGTATTGATAGTGCATCAATTTTATTAACTACATTAAAATTTTCTTGTGATGGAACAACTCTTGAAGCCAGACAAACTCGAATTGGACCCTCAAGCCGTGGGAGCGTCTGATAGCTTTGATCGCTGGCTAAAATGCTTCCAGGCTTTCCTCGACGCCTCCGCTGTCATCCAGTCCGAGACTGACAAACTCCACGTGCTCCACGCACAAGTAAGCGCCGTCGTGTATGCTACCATCCGGGACGCCGTCACGTACACGGCCGCAATCGAACTGCTAAAAGGCCAATACCACAAGTGGCCTAATGAGGTCTACACTCGACATCTACTCGCTACATGCCAACAACAGCCGGGTGAGTCGTGCGAACAATTTCTGCGCGTATTGCGGGTACTCGCCCGGGCCTGCAACTGTACGGCAGTATCAGCCGCCCAAAACGCGGAGGACTTAATCCGGGACGCCTACGTCACGGGCATCGGGTCGAGTTATATCCGACAACGGCTGCTGGAGCAGGGTGGGCTGAACCTGCAGAAAACCGTGGTGCTAGCCGAATCGCTGGAGCTGGCCTCCCGTAATCTTGAAGCTTACACACCCGACCACGTGAGCGCATCGTGGGCATCGCTGCCACTACCTCCCCAGTACTCGAGCGGGTCCCTGACCCACACCATGCCGCGTGCAGTCCACGACTCTACCACCGCGGCAGTCCCCAGTGGTCCGAAATGTTACTTCTGCGGCCTAGGAAAGCACCCCCGGCGAAGCTGCTCGGCGAAGGATTCGTGCTGCTCCACGTGTGGGAAGAAGGGCCACTATGCAAAGGTCTGCCGGGCAAAGTCCACCTCAAGGCCCGCAAGAGCCGCCATTTTGGACGACATCGGCCGCGTGCGACCCGCAAGAGCCGCCATTTTGGACGACATCGGCCGCGTGCGACCCGCAAGAGCCGCCATTTTGGACGACATCGGCGGCGTGCGACCAGCGGGGGCAGCCATCTCCGACGTCGTCAGCAGCCCATGACTTCTCGCATGCCTCGACAGCGGCGTCGATTACCCTGGACCAGTCCCAGTCTCACCAACTCGCCAGGTCCATAATGGACATCCAGGTAAATGGCCACGTGGAGAATTGTTTGTTTGACAGTGGGAGCACGGAGAGCTTTATTCACCCTGATACGGGAGTCGATACGCCCTTTCCATGCGGCCCATCAAACAAACTATCTCCATGGCATCGCAATCCCGCTCCGTAAATGTCCTCGGATACTGCGTAGTGACCCTGACGGTGAGGGGCACGGTATATGAGAATTTCAGGCTCCTCGTGCTGCCGCATCTCTGCGCGGCTGTATTCTTGGGGCTGGATTTCCGGACCCACCTGAGGAGTGTGACTATGATTTATAATAGGCCTCTTCCCCCGCTCTCCGTCTGCAATCAGCAGTCTCGAAATTGCCCACCGCACACAACCTGCAGTCTCTCGACTTAAAATCACCTCTCCCTCTCTGTTCGCTAATCTTGCCCCTGGTTGCAAGCCTATCGCCACCAAGAGCAGGCGGTATATTGCTGGAGACGGGGCCTTTATCAGGTCCGAGGTCCAACGGCTCCTCAAGGAGGGGATCATTCAGGCCAGTACCAATCCCTGGACAGCTCAAGTGGTAGTCGTAAAGTCTGGTGAGAAACACAGAATGGTCATTGACTACAGTCAGACCATTAATCGATACACGCAGCTGGACGCGTACCCTCTTCCTCGCATATCTGACATGGTCAATCAGATTGCGCACTATCGGGTGTTCTCCACCATTGACTTGAAGTCGGCATACCACCAGCTCCCCATCCGCCCAGAGGACAGGCCCTATATGGCTTTTGAGGCGGAAGATCGCCTATACCATTTCCTTAGGGTCCCTTTCGGCGTCACTAATGGGGTCTCGGTCTTCCAGCGTGAGATGGACCGAATGATGGACCAGAACGGGCTACGGGCTACCTTCCCGTACCTGGATAACGTCACCATCTGCGGCCACGATCAGCAGGACCACGACGCAACCTCCAAAAATTATTGCACACAGCAAATCTCCTTAACCTGACCTATAATAAGGAGAAGTGTGTATTCCGCACACACCGCCTTGCCATCCTCGGGTACGTGGTGGAAAATGGGGTCGTCAGCCTCGATCCCGAACGTATGCATTCCCTCCTGGAACTTCCCCTCCCCACTAGCATCAAAGCACTGAGAAGATGCCTGGGCTTCTTCTCATACTATGCCCAGTGGGTCCCCAATTATGCGGACAAAGTCCATCCGCTGATCAAATCCGCCTCTTTTCCCCTGACGGCAGAGGCCCATCTGGCCTTCGACTGCATCAAAGCTGATATCGCGAAGGCCACGATGCACGCTATGGACGAATCCATCCCGTTCCAGGTGGAGAGCGATGCGTCTGACTTTGCCTTAGCCGCCACTCTTAACCAGGCGGGCAGACCCGTGGCCTTCTTTTCCTGAACCCTCCAAGGCCCTGAAATTCGACACTCCTCTGTCGAAAAAGAGGCCCAAGCCATAGTGGAAGCTGTATGGCACTGGCGACATTACTTAGCCGGTAAACGGTTCACCCTGCTCACGGACCAACGATCCGTCGCCTTCATGTTCAATAATACACAGCGGGGCAAGATCAAAAATGATAAAATATTGAGGTGGAGAATCGAACTCTCCACCTACAATTACAATATCTTGTTACCGGCCCGGGAAGCTCAATGAGCCCCCGGATGCCCTGTCCCGTGGAACATGTGCCAGCGCGCAGGTGGACCGGTTGCAGGCTCTCCACAATGACCTCTGCCACCCGGGGGTCACCAGGCTTTTCCATTTTATTAAAGCCCGCAACCTTCCCTACTCCGTTGAGGAAGTCAGGTCTGTAACTAGACACTGCCAGGTCTGCGCAGAGTGCAAGCCGCTCTTCTATCGGCCAGATAGAGCGCACCTCATAAAAGCCACCCGCCCTTTTGAACGCCTAAGTGTCGACTTTAAAGGGCCCCTCCCCTCTTCTGACCACAATATCTATTTTCTGAATGTGGTAGATGAATATTCACGTTTCCCCTTTGCCATTCCCTGCCCGGATATGACCTCGGCCACAGTCGTCAGGGCCCTGCATGGTCTCTTCACTCTGTTCGGTTACCCCAGCTACATCCACAGTGACTGGGGTTCCTCCTTCATGAGTGATGAGCTGCGTCAGTACCTACTCTCTAAAGGCATAGCCTCGAGTAGGACTACCAGCTACAACCCCCGGGGAAACGGACAGGTGGAAAGAGAGAACGCAACAGTCTGGAAGGCCGTTCTACTAGCTCTGCGGTCTAAGGGTCTTCCAGTCACCCGCTGGCAAGAGGTCCTCCCTGATGAACTACACTCGATTAGGTCCCTCCTGTGTACAGCAACCAATGCCACTCCCCACAAACGAATGTTTGCGTTCCCCAGGAAGTCGTCCGTGGGGACATCCCTACCATCGTGGCTGGTGTACCCCGGCCCTGTTCTACTCCGGAGGCATGTTCGGACCCGGAAGTCAGATCCCCTGGTCGACAGGGTCCAGCTCCTCCACGCCAACCCCCAATATGCCTATGTGGCTTATCCCGATGGGCGAGAGGACACAGTCTCGATTCGAGACCTGGCACCCGCAGGTGCCCCAAAGTCCACTTCGCCCCTCAACCCCACAGCCCCGAACTCTTTTGGGCTCCAAACAGCGCCAGGGTCACTGCTCACACCTCTCACCCGTGTACAGCTCGCCTGAGCCCCGGGAACCATCACCACGCACCTGGCAGTTGGACGAGGCTGTGGATGGGTCCGATAATCGGGTTTTGGCGCCCGAACCAACACCGCAATCTCCGCAACTGACTTCGTGGCCATCGGAACTGACATCGCAACCAACACTACGGCGGTCGCAGCGGCGGATCAAGCCACCGAACCGACTTAATCTGTGACTCTGTATATATAGTTCCACCCATCTCACCCCCGCTGGACTCTTTTTTTTAAACAGGGGGTGAATGTGGTAAACCACTGTTATGTCCTGATGACTGGACGCACCCCTACGGGTGCTGCCTGAGGCTCCTCCCCTGTTCACTGGGGTATAAAGGTGGCTGCTCCTCCCCTTCGCCTCATTCTGATCCGGTCCCTTGGTTAGAGTTACGTTAAGGGTTAGTTCACATTTGTAGTTAATAAAAGCCTGTTGTTCCAGATTCCATCTCTGGGTATTGATAGTGCATCAGCACCTTCCATTACTTCTGGCAGTGTTGCCAACATTGCACACTCTTGAGCACCCATCACACCCCAAGTTAAAATTAACTTCAATAAATGGACAGTAAACTTTGTTGGATGAATTCATTTATTTGGAGTGTTCTTTTTTCCTTCACTTCATTTAACCCCTCTTTTGTTTTCTGATTTGAAAGTTACAAACTAACACTGAGCAAAAATTGCCAAGTCTATCTCTTCACCCCCCCGCCCCCGCTACCCCCAGCGTTGAACCGGAATCGTAATTTTCACCTTGGATCCAGAAGAACAACAACAAATGATACTTCCTCTGGGAAGAGCATTCCTTGCAAGCTCAATCTTTCCCCCTCTGTCTCGCATGCAGCCACACACGGACTTTGGCAATCACGTGCAGACACTTTCCGGCAGGATTCACTGGATTGAACATTGGAAGGAGATTCCTGAGGGATTTTTCCTTTCCCTTGCCAAAGGGTGCTGAGGACAATTTTAGGGATTTAATCGCTCGGCCAGTTCAGATCATCAAACTCAAGACAGAGCAGCGAGTTAACCTAGGACCTTTTTGAGTCCGAGTGTCTCAGTGTCACATCAAGTGGTGCACTTACCACTGAACCAACATGGGTACAAAACTGAAACTGCTGGAAATCTCAGCAGGTTTGACAGCCTCTGTGGAGAGAGAATAAAGCCAATGTTTCAAGTCAGGATTTCCCTTCGTCAGAGCTGACATGGGGACAGTGTTGGTTCAAGAAAAAAATGGTGTTCTTTCAGAAGTCTACACTTCAAGTACTGCAGAATTCAATATGGAGGGAGAAATTACATTTTTTTTCCCCCTATGACTGAAGAAAATGGGGTTTTTACTGCGCTTGTAAATGACTTAATAAAAATGAATTTAAACGATCCATAATAAAATTTGAATTTCTTTCTTTCATGTTATATTCATCGAAACTAGTGACAGACATTGTCAGAATCACAACTCTGCTTCCAGTCATAAATATTCATCCTTTTTCTAGTGTCCCTGAACACAAATGTTCTATTTTTCCCATGCCGGTAATAACTGTGGGTGCTTTTTACATCTCATTATGTACCCACTCTGATGGATGAAATGAGCTGTTGTAACAAAGTCAACTGAAGTGCTCAGAACAGATGGAGTCACGGTGCAGGAGAAGACTCCCAGTTTTAATTGCTCACCGTAATGCTGGACTTGACTCGACAAACAATGCCTCCCTAATTATAATTGCAGATAAGCTTTAAAAGCCACTTACCATTGCACCTTGTGTATAGTTTTTAATGTTTGTGTACAGCTTCTTTTGTACTGGAGCTACTAATTTGCATCTGATGTAAAGAATTGGAGTGTAATTAAATGAACTGAAATTATTTATTTCCCTCTATAGTCTGAAATAAAACTTCATTCCTCTGGAGCTGTGAGTTCAGGCCGTGGAGAAGATTATCGTTAAAGGTTAATTTATAAGCATCAAATTCAGTTCTTCAATTGCTTTTTTTCCTCATTATTGACCAAGTCTGTATATCAGGATGAGGCACAGTACATAAAAACTAATGCAACAATTACAGACTAGAATTGTATTCATACAGTCCCTTTCATGTCCCAAAATGTATCATGGCCAATAACGTACTTTCGAAGTTTAATCAGTTCCATGTTCAGCCAAACAATTTCTGCACAGCAAGACCCAAAAAAACAACAATAAGATAAAGTGACCAGATAATCTCTTTCCAATGATGTTAGTTCAGGGATAGATGTTGGCTGGGACTCCAAGAGATTTTACCCCCCTCCTCTTTGTTGCATAGACTCATGGGATCTCTTGTGTTCACGGAAGCAAGCCAGATAGGGCCTCAGTTTAACACCTTGGCAGGAAGATGTCACCTCTGACAGTGCAGCATTCACTTAGAGTCATTCCATAATTTAGGACTGCATATACATGTAGTTCAGATCTGACAAGAGTGGCAGACTTCCTTCCCCAAAGGGCGTGAGAGAACCAGTATCTTACATGTCACTTCTGATGCATTATTACTTGGAAATATATCGCTATTTCTTCATTGCCACTGGGTCAAAATACTGGAACTCCCTCCCTAAGAGCACTATGGTTATACCTACAGCAATGTGGGTGTACCTACACCACAGACTGCAGTGCAAGAAAACAGCTTGCCACCACTTTCTCAAGAGCAATTATGGATGGGCAATAAATACTGGCCTAGCCAGCAACACCCGCATCCCATGAATTAATAAAAATAATATAAACTACAGGGTTATAAACCTAAAGCCGAAAGATGAGATTAGACCAGGTAGCTCACCGCAATTTGTCAACCAATATGGACACAGTGGACGAAATGGGGTGACACAGTAGTTAGTACTGTTATCTCACGGCACCAGGGACCCGGATTCGATTCCTGGTTTGGGTCACTGTCTGTGCGGAGTCTGCATGTTCTCCCCGTGTCTGCATGGGTTTACTCTCACAAATTGAAGACGTGCTGGTTAGGTGCATCGGCCATGCTAAATTTGCCCTCAGTGTACCCGAACAGGCGCCGGAGTGTGGGATTTTCACAGTTACTTCATTGCAGTGTTAATGTAAGCTTACTAGTGACATTAATAAATAAACTTAAACTTAAACAAATGATCTCCTGTGTGTAAAGCTTTCTCTGTCTGTATTTCAGTGTAGTGGAAACTCAGCAGCAATACCAGGCGGATGCACAATCAAGTCTCATGGCAAAATTGCATACCTGCAGAAAGTGTCTTCTGGCTGAGCTTGACATGGTATTGTGTTGACCTCAGCTTCCAGTGCTGCACCATGGGGTATCCCGTCACTTCACTGAAGTTAACCATTCCTGGAAAAAATAATAGGATACAAATGAACGTAAGATTTCATCTGTACAAAAGTACATTCTTCCATTCTTGATATTACTATGGATTTGAATGTTTAGAGCCAGACTGCAATGTGATTCAATTTGGTCACACTTTTCAGGTTATGGGCAACATTGATTAAGGACTATTGTTGCCAACTTCTGAGGGCACTAAGAGTCATCCCATAATTTAGGGCTGTAGTTAAATGTCATTCAGATAGAGTCATAGAGAATACTAAACGGAAACAGACCCTTCGGCTCAACTCGTCCAAGCCGACCAGGTTTCTTAGAATGAACTAGTCCCATTTGATCTGGCAAGGGAGACAAACTTCCTTCCCCAAAGGACATAAGAGAACCAGTTGGGTTTTTGTTTTCAGGTGCCAGTCTATAAATCTATTGGATCCAATTTCACAGAGTTTCAATGAAAGGCCGCAAAAGCCATGCTCAGAGCCAGAGACTGAGCGCCTAATCAGAATGGTGAGAGAAAGTGGGAGCAGACAATGAAGGAGTGCCATTGCATGATTATCAAGGAGTGAGGAAAGGAACAATTCGAATGGGTTTGCATGGAGCAATTTAAGCTCTCAGATTTTTGAAGCTCAAGCCTCTTGTGAAGAATGAGAACTCCTGCCATGGCCATCGAATCAATGTCAAAGGCTGTAATAGAACAAGAGATGACTCATGGTGCAAAGATTAGCGACACAGTGAGAAATGTTATGGTGATCAGGGAGTCAATAGCAGTTGACACATTCCTTGACAGTCCAGACTAATTGTCCGAGGTTTTTTTGTCACCTTGAGTGGAAAAGATGTTGTAAGGGAAAACAATGAGTCACAATGGTCCAAATTGCTGCCAGACATATAATACAAATGAAACTGAATGGACCTCCCAGCATCGGTCCAAGCACTGGATTTAAACACACCCTGCTCACTTGACTCCAGAAAGCCTTTCTCACTAGTATCTGTAGGGGGTTTGTGTCAAAGTTTTGACTGGGAGAACTGACCTCCAGCATAGTCTAGCAACAGCCCGACACAGTTATATTCACGGAATCATATATTTTACACAATGTCTCATGTTCCTCCATCACCATCCATGAATCTATCCTGTTCCGCTGGCACAAGGAACCCTAGAAAAATTGAAGTCAATGGGAGTTGAAGGGAAAACTCTCCACTCATTGGAGTCAAACCTAGCAAAAAGTAAGATGGTTGTAATAGTTGAAGGTCAAGAATCTCAGCCCCAGGGCATCGCTGCAAAAGTTCCTCAGGGTGCCTTAGGCTAAACGTATCTTCAGTTGTTCACCAATATTCTTCCCTCCAGAAGTGGGGATGTTTGCTGATGATTGCACAATGTTCAGCACCATTCGCAATTCCTCAGAAAACGAAACAGTCCACCTTGATATGCAGCAAAACCTGAGCAATAGCCAGGTTTCAGTGGATAAGTGGCTGGTAACATTCCCGCCACACAAGTGCCAGGCAATGACTTCCTCCAACAGGAGAGAGGCTAACACCATCTCTCCTTGACATTCAACAACATAACCATCGCTGAATTCTCCACTGACAACATCCTGGTTGCAGGACCACTGACCGGAAACCTAACTGGACCAACCTCATATGGAATTCTCCCGGGAGTCCAAAAATGGGTTTTACTCTGGAATGAATTTCCTGCAGGATCTTCTGCTGGTGCCTGCCATAGTGGATCAGGGTACGCACTCGAGGACAGCCTGATACTGATTTCCATCCCACTAATGGGATGCGGATTAAGGTTCGATCGAAATTATAGAATCCCTACAATGCAGAAGGAGGCCATTCGGCCCATTGAATCTGCACCAAGTCTCCAACTGAGCAACCCACCCAGGCCCTATCCCTGTAACCCCATATACTTACTTACCCTGCTAATCCCCCCAACCTTTCATCCTTAAACACCAAGGGCAACACAGCATGATCCATCCATCCAACCAGCACATCCCCGAGTGTGGGAGGCAACCGGAGCACCCGGAGGAAACCCACGCAGACATGGGGAGAACATGCAAACTCTTTCACCCACGCCCGATTCTCTGTGATGCCGGCTGGAAAGCACATCAGCACATCAGTCCAGAATATGTCTGGAACAATGTGGCATGGAGAAGTCGGGACTCACCTGAACGGGGCTGCCTCCGGAGTTCGGCATCCAGTAACCCCTGAACCCCGGAACATCACAGCAGCAGGGGGCATCTATCAGGTGGATAGAACATAGAACATAGAAAGCCACAGCACAAACAGGCCCTTCGGCCCACAAGTTGCGCTGATCATATCCCTACCTCTAGGCCTATCTATAGCCCTCAATCCCATTAAATCCCATGTACTCATCCAGAAGTCTCTTAAAAGACCCCAACGAGTTTGCAGGTTCAGTGCCATTGAGAAGGTCCATCTCCCAACCTCAGCTTGTACCTGGAAATCCATCGAATTCCTTCAATGGTGGGTCAGTGGTATTGGGCAACCTTTCAATATGGCGCCCAGATACGTTGGTAGGACTGTACTACCACAAAACTATGGATACCTGATGCATTTATTTAAAGGATGGACTTATTAAATGAACAGAAACTTGACTGATCATCAGAAAATAATGGAAAGCAACCATACCATGTCAAAGATAGAAAAGATAAGAAAGAAGGGAGAGTGGCAATATTAGTAAAAGAGGAAATACAAGCTCTCGAGAGAGTTTATGTGGACAAAGGAAGAATAAAGACAGAATCAAGATGATTTGGAGCTCAAATGTAACAAAGAGGTTCTTACTTTAGTGAAGGTGTATTACAGGTCTTCAAACTGTGAGAAGAAGATTATCAGAGGGAGTCTGTAGCCAGATTAGAGAGAGAGGCAAGTGGGAACAAAAATAATATTCTGGGAGATTATAATCATCTATTTTTTGATTGGGGCAGAGGGGAATTAAATGGAAACTAGGAAATTGAACTCCTTAATTATGAACAGGATTCCTTCCTCAGGCAACAACTTTGTAGATCTAGAAGGATGGAGACATTCCAAGTAATGAGGTGGCTGAGAAAACCTTGAGAGTGTTGATCACAACATACAATTGAGATTTACAATCCAACTAAAAAAAGGAGAAAATAAGAATGCTTGGAATACCCGATCAGATTCAGGTAGAATTTAAAATAATGAGGAGTGAGTTGCTGAGGTGAAGTGGAAGGAAAAACCATTGCAATGGATTGAAGATTAATAATGGGATGTTTATTAAAAAAACTTCTTCAGTTCTCCGCCCAAAGGCAGTCTGACCCACAGCACTGCATTCTCCAAAGAGACTGTAGTATTAGATTGTTCGGGACTGCAAGCATTAATATAGGACTGGGGCAACAGTACCACCATATTATGATGTACTACATGGGAATAGTAGAATGTAGTTGCGAGTCTGGTAGAATTTGGCATGGAGTTGATTTAATTTGATTTGATTTATTAATGTCACATGTATTAATACACAGTGAAAAGTATTGTTTCTTGCGCTCTACAGACAAAGCATACCATACCATAGAGAAGGAAAGGAGAGGCTGCAGAGAACAAAAGTAAAAGATCGATTTGGAGGGTAGCTGGGCACAGCTTGCAAGGAATCGCCACACTCCGGCACCATCTTGAAAAAGCACCGAAATAAAACTTTAGTCTGCCTATATGTATAATGTTACGTGTTGTAATGAACAGTTATCGTACAACCATATAAAACTCTTCATGAGACAACAAGTTGGCAGTAGTTGAAGGACCTCAAAATCCCGAAGGATGAAAACTAAAGAAATTGCAATTTGGCCTGAGAGAAGTGAGCCTAAGCAGAAGAGCTTAGAGACACAGCCACAGATCACCTAAGAAGCTTCATTACAGGTGTGGAGGCTGAAGTTCAAAAAAAAATCCACTATGCAGCATAAAAGGACTCCAACAGAGTATGTAAATCCATTGTGAGACCTGATTGAAAGCAGAGTCAAAGGACCCGACCAGATTGCAGAAGATGTGGAGATGCCGGCAAAAGGGTGAGCAAGCTCCAAAAGAAATGGGCTTAAATAAACTTTTAAATGCAGCACTGGTGGACTGATTGTTTTAACAGGCATGTCTTGAAAACACTGCAGCCAGGACCCAAAGTAAGCACCATATCATGTGGTGACTGCATGCAAATGGGGGTAAAAAAACATTTAAAGAGACATCAGAGTAAAAAAAATCACCTTCAGTTTGATTCTTTGAGCTCAGGAAAGCAACTAGCCAGCTAAAATTATAATTCAAAAGATTTCCTGAAGAATCTCTGAAGTTTAAAATGGCTCTATAACTGTGATGGGAGTCCACCAAATCCCAAACACAGGAAGAGAAAAGAAAATGATTATTGCCATGCCATGTAAAATAAAAATAAAAACTGTCCCCCTTTGCTGAAAACAGCCATGGATGGCTGCCAGACCAACTAAGGCAGATGGAAGAGCCAGGCCAGATGCAAAATTGGGTGTTATGGAGAAGATCTAGAATAGTCTAGAATATTACTTGCAATGGCCTTTCTTCCTGAAGGACACTGGGCAATATGATTGGCATGCTTAAAATTATGAATGAAAAAGGTAGTGTTGATAAAACAGACTGTTTCCAATAGTTGTGGGATTGAGAACGAGGAACCATAGATGCAAGAAAAATATTGAGAACAAAAATACTAAGAGGAGAAATACCTCCACATAGAACTGTGAAGTCTTGGAATTCGAGGTTGAAGACAAAACTATGCTATAATTCAAATTTAGATCGGCTGGATGGATAAAAGAAGATAAATGGTTATGGGAATAAGGATTACGGAAAGGATTTCTTTCTTACACAGAAGATGAATACCAACTTGGACTGGTTGTACCAAATTACCTATTTCCATGCTTTGAACGCATAATTCCTAGGTTAATGATTCAGTACCGTAGCCAATAATCCACTGCACTCAAATTGGAATCATATTCTTCCTTTAAGCTTCTTTCCCAAATGTGTGGACTCACATTAGAAACAGTTCCATAAATGCTCTTGGCCATTCATAACCTGCATGGAGCGCAGGGGACATCAAATCAGAGTTTGTTCTGTGTTCTCATCCCATATTTGCACTCATATATTTGACAGTAACAAACACTGGGCAACGATCAGGAGTGGAAACCTGGATATACTTTGCCTTCCTATCACTAGATCAGAGGAACCAAAGCCAACTGTATCATTAAAATCCTGCCCTAAAGGCCAACTCAACACAGAGCAGGGATGAATTAGGTTTCTGTGTGGTTCAGTTCCACTCCGCAACACAATTACAAACGGAGCCATCACGGTATCGGGTACAATTCCTTTTCCATCTATTTGATAAATGGGTTTCTCATGTCTTTCTCCCTGGTTGCCCATGTGATTGAAACCAGACCAGGGAAAGGACAGAAACAATTAATCTGTTCCGCTACTTAGCTAAATAGTAAAATAACAGTCGTTCCGCCTGGTTAAGACTGGTGCACCTCATTAACCCTGCAGCACCATTTCAACAACTAATCTTTGTGAAACTGCTCATTTGGTAATGCCTGCTAGCCTCCCAATGGAGAATGCACAAACTGCCTGCTCTGTTTCATGGACCTTGTAAAGTCCTATTTTTAAAACCATTACAGCGTTAATGGGCAATTAATGGCACGGCAGGATATATAGACACACACTCATACACTAACCCTGTCTCACATGCCCCTGTAAGTTCTTAACATCTCATTGTTTTCATTCTGCAGCTATAACTTTTCCTATAATCTACAGAGCTTGTACAGCCACACATGACTCGTCGCAAACACCACAGCTCCTTTAGTTTAAATGAGTTGACAATCTATGTTTTGAATATTTCCTTGGGGACTGCTGATTCTGGCAGCGAGGTGTGGTAAAACACTGCAGACTGCATGCTTATCCTCATTTTGAACTGAGTAAACTGACTGCAGCAACTCAAATCATCATTCCTAGCAGCACTGCCTCTTTTACATTCAAAGTCAGTTCGGTGCAAAGTACGGCTATAAAGCCAGTTGCGTAGTTCTTAAGGGCCACACTGCAGTACTGTATGTGTCCCACCCATCTGCATTAAATTTTATAGGTGGAATAATTGACCATGTTTGGTGCAGACTGTACAGCAGCCAGGTACACGATGGTCGTTGGCACGGTTACACCAAGTACAGAGTTTAAACATGGGAACAACAGTAGGCCATTCAGCCCTTCAGTTAGATCACAGCTGATTTGTACTTCAAAACCTCATACATCGCCATTACCAACAAAAAAGCAGTCATCTCAAGTCATGAAGAGCTCAATTGACAAAGTATTCATCGCTATCTGGGGAAAGGGTTCCAAATTTCAACAGCCTTTTGCATGAGAAATTGCTTCCTAAATTCACTCCTAAATGAGTGAGCTCTAATTTAAATGTTACACCCTCTTGTCCTGGTTTTCCCCACCACAGAAGACCAGTCGACCTACCCGATTCAAACCCTTTATCAATTTAAATTCCTTGATTAAATCAGCCTCAACCTTCTAAATGCTAGAGAAAGTGGGCAAGATTTTTCATTTGTGTTTGGGACGGTGGTGTCAGGGGTCCCGCACTGTGCTGGAAGCAGACCCCCAGTGTGAATTTTGCCTGTGTTAGGGGCACACGCAGTAATGATGGTGTACCAGTTCTCAAACGTGGAGGACAAATAAGAGACCGTCCGGTACAGAAGGGGCTGCAGACTGCTGTTGCAGGTAAAGGAGAGAGAGAGAGAGAGAGGGTGTTTCCATCTTGAGGTGTCCTCTCAGCAACTTTACCGAGTTTGAAATCCAAAATGGCCACAGCTGCTAAGACCACCACTGCGGAGGAGGAGGAACACCTCTACAGAGCAGTCTGTGGCCGCCACTGTGGCCAGGGTGTGGTGGACCTCAGTTGTGCCTTTGTCCTATATGGACCACCGTTGTGTGTGTTTGTCATACCTGGACACATCCCCTTCCAGTTTGGTTCCTCCCCTCAGCACCTAGTATAAAGGTGGCTGTCTCCTCCCCCTTGTTCAGTCCAGGTCGGTTAATTGTTGGGATCTGCTCCTGATTCTGTTGTGAATAAAAGCCTACACTTATATTGGCATATCGGTAGTCTTTCGCCTTATTGATAGTGCATCAATTTTATTCACAACAGTTACTAGTATGGAGCAGTTTCTAAAACCCGACAAGTTAGCTTTAGACCCTCAAGAGGTTGGAGCCTCTGATAAATTTGATCATTGGTTGGACTGCTTCGAAGCATTCGTCGACACCGCTACGGCCATCGACACCGACGCTGCTAAACTCCACGTGCTCCGCGCCCGGGTAAGCGAAACTGTCTATGGAATCTTCCGGGACGCTGCTACTTACGCGGACGCTATCGAACTCCTAAAAGGGCAGTTCCGAAAGAGCCCTAACGTGGTTTACGCCAGACACCTCCTAACTACCCGCAAACAGCAGCCAGGAGAATCGTGCGCCCAATTTCTGCGCGCCCTGCGAGTCCTCGCCCGAGCATGCGACTGTAAGGCTGTTTCAGCAGCTCAGAACACGGAGGATCTGATCCGCGACGCCTACGTTGCGGGCATTGAGTCTACATACATCCAGCAGCGTCTGCTGGAACAAGATGACCTAGACCTCCGGAAAACGGCCACGATGGCTGAAACGTTAGAAGCAGCCTCCCATAATCTCGGGTCTTACCTTGGATCCCGTTCCACCGACGGCTCCACTGCGACGGCTGCTCCAGCAGGGCCCAAATGTTACTTTTGTGGCCTCCCTAAGCACCCTCGGCGTCACTGCCCGGCAAAGGACGCGATTTGCTCCGGATGCGGTAAGCTAGGCCACTTTGTCAAAGTCTGCAGAGCAAAGCCGCTTCTGAAGACTCGTGGAGCCATGTGTGCTCCGAGGGCGCGGCCATCTTTGATGCAGGCGGCGGCTGCGCGCGAATCGCCATCTTGGATGCGGTCACCGGAAGTGCGGGAATCGCCATCTTTGATGCGGTCACCGGAAGTGCGGGAGTCGCCATCTTTGAGACTGGCATCAAGGCAAGCTGAGCAGGAAGCTTCATCCGTGACGTCATCAGACGGCGACGAAGATGGATTCTTCTTTAATTCAACAGTGGCATCGATTTGCCTGGACCAGTCGCAGCCACATCAACTCTCCAAGTCCATAATGGAGATCAAGGTAAATGGTTATGCAGAAAACTGCCTGTTTGACTGTGGGAGCACGGAAAGTTTTATACACCCTCGCACAGTGCGTCAATATGCCCTTCCCGTGCGACCCTGGAGCCAGACCATCTCCATGGCCTCGAATTCTCACTCAGTGGAGGTCCTCGGGTGCTGCTTGGTGACGCTGACGGTACAGGGCACAGTCTACGAGTGTTTTCGGCTCCTCGTGCTGCCGCGACTCTGCGCAGCTGTACTGCTGGGGTTAGATTTCCTCAGCCATCATAGAAGCGTCATCCTGCAGTACGATGGCCCTTATCCCCCGCTCTCCGTCTGCAAGGCGCCGTCACGGCAGCGCCCCTCACGCACCACCTGCAGGCTCTCGACCCTCAAGATCACCCCCCCCCCGTTATTTGATAACCTCACCCCGGATTGTAGGCCTATAGCCACCAAGAGTAGGCGCTATAGTGCGGATGACCGGGCCTTCATTCGGTCCGAGGTACAACGTTTGCTCCAGGAAGGGATTATCCAGGCCAGCACCAGCCCCTGGAGGGCGCAAGTGGTCGTAGTTAAATCGGGGGAGAAACACCGCATGGTGATTGACTACAGCCAGACCATAAACAGGTATACCCAACTAGATGCATATCCTCTTCCCCGTATCGCGGACATAGTCAACCACATCGCGCACTATAGGGTTTTTTCAACGATCGATTTGAAATCGGCTTACCACCAGCTCCCTATCCGCTCGGAGGATCGCCCATACACTGCCTTTGAGGCGGATGGCCGCCTCTACCAGTTCCTCCGAGTCCCCTTTGGTGTCACCAATGGGGTCTCAGTCTTCCAACGGGCCATGGATCAAATGGTGGACCAGCACGGACTACGGGCCACTTTCCCGTATCTGGATAACGTCACCATCTGCGGCCATGACCTGCAGGACCATGATGCCAACCTACAAAAATTCCTTCGTACGGCCACTCTCCTGAACCTCACATACAATGAGGCGAAGTGTGTTTTCCGGACACGCCGCCTCGCCATCCTTGGGTACGTGATAGAAAATGGTGTCCTTGGCCCCGACCCAGCCCGTATGCGTCCCCTTATGCAGCTTCCCCTCCCTACTACCCTCAAAGCACTGAGGAGATGCCTGGGCTTCTTCTCCTATTATGCCCAGTGGGTTCCCCGTTACGCAGATAAAGCCCGTCCGCTCCTAAAATCGACCTCTTTTCCCCTGGCGGAGGAGGCCTGTCGGGCCTTTGATGACATCAAAGCGGACATCGCGAAGGCCGCGATGCACGCTGTGGACGAATCCATCCCATTCCAAGTGGAAAGTGATGTGTCTGACTTTGCCCTAGCTGCCACCCTTAACCAGAGGGGCCGTCCGGTGGCCTTCTTTTCCCGGACCTTACAAGGCCCTGAGATTCGACACTCCTCGGTCGAGAAGGAGGCCCAGGCCATCGTGGAAGCCGTCCGGCACTGGCGCCATTATCTCGCGGGCCAACGATTCACCTTAATTACGGACCAGCGGTCAGTTGCCTTCCTGTTTAACACCAGGCAAAAGGGCAAGATTAAGAATGACAAGATCTTGCGGTGGAGGATTGAGCTCTCCACCTACAGATATGACATCATGTACCGGCCTGGGAAGCTCAATGAGCCCCCAGACGCCCTGTCCCGTGGATCATGTGCCAGTGCCCAACTAGACCAGCTACAGTCCCTCCATAACGACCTCTGTCACCCGGGTGTCACCAGATTTTTCCATTTTGTCAAGTCCCGTAACCTGCCCTTCTCCCTTGAGGAAGTCCGGACGATTACCAGGCAATGCAGGGTCTGCGCTGAGTGCAAACCGCAGTTCTACCGGCCAGGTAGGGCGCACCTTGTAAAGGCCACTCGCGCGTTCGAGCGCCTTAGCGTTGATTTTAAAGGCCCCCTCCCCTCCTCTAACCGCAATGTTTATTTCCTGAATATCATTGACGAATACTCACGTTTCCCTTTTGCCTTCCCCTGCTCGGACATGACCACGGCTACAGTGATTCGGACCCTGAACAAGCTCTTCACCCTGTTCGGCTTCCCAGCCTATATTCATAGCGACCGTGGGTCCTCTTTCATGAGTGATGAGCTGAGGCAGTACCTGCTCGCCAAAGGCGTTGCCTCCAGCCGCACCACTAGCTATAACCCCAGGGGCAATGGTCAAGTAGAGCGGGAGAACGCAACCGTCTGGAAGGCCGTCCTATTAGCGTTACGGTCTAGGGGCCTTCCAGTCAGCCGTTGGCAAGACGTCCTTCCGGACGCATTACATTCCATTAGGTCACTCTTGTGCACAGCGACCAATACGACCCCTCACGAGCGGATGTTTTCATTTCCCAGGAAGTCCTCCTCGGGTACTTCGCTCCCGGATTGGCTGATGTCCCCGGGACCCGTCCTGCTTCGGAAGCATGTCCGGACCCATAAGGCAGATCCCTTGGTCGAGGAGGTCCAACTGCTCCATGCTAATCCCCAATATGCTTATGTAGAGTACCCTGATGGGCGGGAGGACACGGTTTCTGTCCGTGACTTGGCACCCGCGGGTGCCCCGGAGGTCACCACGTCCTTCCGCCCCACGGTCCCTGGTGTCGTCCATTCGGAGACTGCTACGCCTCTTCCTCCCTCAGTCCCTGTCCCCAATGTAGTGTGCCCAGAGCCTGTTGCAGCCCCCCACCCCCCAGCTCCGGTTCCCACTGTTCCCCATACGCCACCAGGGCCACAGCCCATTCCTCTCGCCCCTATGTACAGCTCGCTTGAGTCGCCGGAGCCGTCGCCACGCAGTACCCGACGACTGGACGGGACGACGGATCGGTCCGCTTCACACCACCCAGCGCCTTCTCTCGACGCTCACTGTACGGAGCCTGGGCCGACATCGCTCCCTGCTCGGACGACTCTGCGACCTGCACTACGACGATCGCGACGACGGATCAAGCCACCGGTTCGTCTGGACTTGTGATATTGTTTCCGCTTCACCCCCGTGTTGTTTTTTTAAAAAGGAAGGGGTGAATGTGGTGGACCTCAGTTGTGCCTTTGTCCTATATGGACCACCGTTGTGTGTGTTTGTCATACCTGGACACATCCCCTTCCAGTTTGGTTCCTCCCCTCAGCACCTAGTATAAAGGTGGCTGTCTCCTCCCCCTTGTTCAGTCCAGGTCGGTTAATTGTTGGGATCTGCTCCTGATTCTGTTGTGAATAAAAGCCTACACTTATATTGGCATATCGGTAGTCTTTCGCCTTATTGATAGTGCATCACAGGGTGGGCTCAGAATTTTCCCATCGTGCTGGCCTCCTGGTCAGCCTTTGGTCACTGACTTTAATTGGTCTCTTAGTCACAGTAATTAGCTACCTGTTGCTTGCGTGTGGTTAGCCATTCTGCATCTGACCTGGACTTACAAACCCTCTATTCCCAGCTTCTCTTCTTAATCTTATCTTTTAAGCCCTATTCTGGTGAATCTCTGTTGGACCCCTTTCATGGCCAATGCATCCTTTCCAAGGACTGGTATCCACAACTGAATACAATCCCCCAGCGTGGACCTGACCTGTGCAGTTCAAGCGTCAGATACTCACTTTGAATTCCAACTTAAAAAGGGTCAGCAGACATTGCCTTTTGAAAGGGATCCCACTGACCCAATTATATTGCTGAATCTATGGGCAAAATTTTGCTTGGGGGCCCTAATATCGGGTCAATTAGAGGTCAGCAGCCAGCTCTGTGTGGGAAGCAGTCACCTGGCAGTGATGTTTGCCAATTTGGCCAATTAGTAATCAGAGGCTGGGCCCACCTGGCATGCAAAGCTGGAGGGCCAATATGAACCCCTCTGGCACTGAACAGAAACTTGTCATCCTAGGTAGGAGAGAAAGAGCGAACCTCAAAATAGAGGCGCCTTTCTCCAATATTTTTAATTTTTAAATTAATAAATTCCTCTCAGCAGCCATGAACCCCTTCACAGGGTAGCCTGTGGCAGCAGCAGAAACTAGGCAGACAGAGAAGGCCTCAAAGCCTGCCTGGAGTGCTGGTCTCTCCAGGCAGCTGTGCTATTCCCAACATCTCAGGGACCTAGAAGAAAACTCCACCAGCATCTGACAATATGGGCCTTAGTTGGCCTTCTGCTATTGTGAAGTGGCAGCTTGGGGCAATTGGCATGTCCATCTTCGAACTTTACCTCCATGAAAAGGCCCTGGGGTGAGACGGAGTCTCTAAACAAAATTCCCCTGCCCACCATCTCTGTTTATTCCACAATTGGTGCTAAAACTAGGTTTCCTCTCATCAGTGATCTCAATGGTTAAACAATCCTCACAAATATATGATCCGACTGATCAGGGAGCACACTAATTCAATTATCCCAATTGGGCTGAATATTCTCAGCCATTCTGCTGCTGGCCTCCAGCATAACTACAGCAGGAGTCCAATAAAACTGCTGGGGAAATGATCGGGACTATATTTTATGATCTTAATGAGCCTTGTGCATAGTTATCTATTATGACAAATGAAAGTGACACCTGCTCCTAATGAACAAATGTTGAGTGTCTCAAATCTTGCTACAAGATTAAGGAATCGGTGATTGGTACTTTATCATCATCCTCGCCAAAAGGTGCTAATTTATGATATGCTAGGTTTCTATGTGTGCTGGTCTTCCCCATAGGCTCTGCAGAAAACTGCAGCATCCAAGCAACTGAGATGAGTAATTTGGCATAGGTTGGAGATCAAGTCCTCCCGGCACTACATGGCTCAGTTTCAGACTAGGCAGCGGACTTGCTGATCAAGCTTTTGGGACACTTCGTATTCTCTGCACTTAACACATCAAAAAAAAAACAAATTTGCAATCTGTTCTAAACTCTGTCTTATCCAACTTGGAGCACCTCACTCCATTCAGAATCCTTATGAAATGTCAGCAATGCAGGCCATATATCACCATATCACTTCATGCTTTTGCCTTTAAATCAGATTGTATGTGTCTGATTTGATTGTTCAACTTTATGCTTCCATTCTTAAGCATTTCAGCTGAGATTAGTATACAACAGTCAGGAACAGGAAATTCAGTTATGTTTTGATGTACTTTTGATGCAGCGCTGAAATTAAATGGATTCGTGAAAATAAATAATTTTCCACAGAAGAACTCATCATCCCTCTGGTGAATTGATTAATATTTACATGCGACAAATATACCAAACAGGTAGAAGGAAAACAGTTTTGTGTACAATCCTCAATGTTTCAGTTTAAGACAAACTCAGGTGCCCACAAGGAAGATATTGTAGGATCTGGCAACAGTTCAAAATTGGACAAATGGGACTCTCCTCTCTCTCATCTCTCCTCACTTTAATTGTCCTTTTTGATAAGTCAAGTGATGGGACCACACCGCAAAGCTAATTACACTGCCAATTGTCAAAGTCAATGACTTGAATGTGAGGTAAAATAAGAATGTGGCACAGAGGTGCAGTGGGGACTATTGTTCTCAGATGAGTCTGACATTACACAGGTGGGACTAAAATCGAAGGGACTTTAAACTGTATGCGAGGAAAGAGAAAACTGAGAAGTGTCCAAGGCCTTAAAGGGTGCAAAAGTGTTTGATAGGGTAGGTCAGAGAAGATATTTCCACTTGACTGCAAGACCAGAACAAAGTGCCATGAAAGTAAGATAGTTGCTAATAAATCCAATAGGGAATTCAAGAGAAACTTCTTTGCCAGAAGTTAGAATCTGGAGTTTGATCCCACAAGTAGTTGAGGCAAATAGCACAGGTGCTTTAAAGGACAAGGTAAATAAACTCATGAGGGAGAAAAAAATTGAAGGAAATGTTAATGTGGGTAGATGAAGGGTGGAAGCACCGGAGCATAAACACTGGCTCGAACCATGCGCTGACTCGTCTGCTTCTCAGCTGTTAATATTATTAATTACTGTGTGTAAATATCTGTCCTTGGATTCTTGATGAAAGCAACTAATTGAAAAGTCTTCTATTCCACACCACAAACCTTCTTCATTTTAAGAAATACACCATGGCCAAAAAGAAGAGAAAGTTGCTCTTCAAACCCTTACAGCAATTTGTCCTCAAGGGGAAACAGCCACAATTGAATTGATTTGATTTGATTTATTATTGTCATATGTATTAGTATACAGTGAAAAGTATTGTTTCTTGCATGCTTTACAGACAAAGCATACCATTCATAGAGAAGGAAACGAGAGAGTGCAGAATGTGGTGTTACAGTCATAGCTAGGGTGTAGAGAAAGAGCAACGTGGTGCGAGGTAGGTCCATTTAAAAGTCTGATGGCAACAGGGAAGAAGCTGTTCTTGAGTCAGTTGGTCCGTGACCTCAGACTTTTATAACTTTTTCCTGACGAAAGAAGGTGGAAGAGAGTATATCCAGGGTGCGTGGGGTCCTTAATTATGCTGGCTGCTTTTCCGAGGCAATGGGAAGTGTAGACAGAGTCAATGGATGGGAGGCTGGTTTGCGTGATGGACTGGGCTTCGTTCACGACCCTTTGTAGTTTCTTGTGGCCTTAGGCAGATGGGAGCCATACCAAGCTGTGATACAACTAGAAAGAATGCTTTCCATGGTGCACCTGTAAAACTTGGTGAGAGTTGTAGCGAACTTGCCTAATTTCCTTAGTCTTCTGACAAAGTAGAGAGTATATCCAGGGTGCGTGGGGTCCTTAACTATGCTGGCTGCTTTTCCGAGGCAATGGGAAGTGTAGACAGAGTTAATGGAAATTTCAAATTTTCAGAGTCAAATTTCAAATTTTCAGAATCAAATGTAAAATTCACTGAATATTTTTAAAGATGAAAACATTTTCCAAGTATATATGGAGAGGGGTGGGGGAGAAGAGGAAATAGTAGACAAAGTTGAAAGAAAGGGGAAAATAAATGGATAAGTTAGGAAGTTATGGAGCTGGGCTCCAGTTGCATTCCCTTCTCTATTGGATGATGGGAAAATTGGAAGCATGAGCTGGACACCAGAAGGTTTTCCTGAATCACCACTCTCAGGGTGCCTTCCCCAGAGGACAGCAGCATGTAGTTTTGGAGGGAACAAGAGAGCTAGGATGAGGTAGCGGTCTGTCGGGGTGCTACTACATCTGGTCAACCCAACTGACAATCTCAAAGGACATAGGAAGTCTGCAGAGGTGGGCAGGACCTTACCACCCCACAGTATAAGATGTGGGGTGCGATTTTACGAAAAACATTCTAAGTGCTAAACAAGTGAGAAAACAGGAGAGAATGCGCATTGCAATCTTATAGCAGTGCAAAAAAAGAGCCAGGATGCGATTCTCACCACTTGGGGGTTGGGATTTCCCCTTCCCTCCCCAATCGCCATCCCTGCAGATTTTGTGGAGCCACAAAAGTGAAAACCCCTGATAGCAAAAGAAAAAAAATAAGGCTTTTACAATCATAAAAGCAAGGTTAAGTCCCCATTTCAGGTAGGTGAGTTAACCTCAACCATGTGGATGCAGTACAGCATGAGCTCAATATTGTCCAGGCTGAGAGAACAGATGAAACCTCAGTTCTTGATGGCTGCACATCAGGCCCACCCTCCATCTCCCTCCCTGGAGCTGCACACACACATTTAAAGTTTATATATGAGTAAAATCCCCTAGTCGCCCACACTTCGGCGCCTGTTCAGGTAGACTGAGGGAGAATTTAGCATGGACAATATACCTAACCAGCAAGTCTTTCAGACTGTGGGAGGAAACTGGAGCACCCGGAGGAAACCCACGCAGACACGGGAAGAATGTGCAAGCTCCACACAGACATTGACCCAAGCCAGGATTCGAACCCAGGTCCCTGGCGCTGTGAGGCAGTGCTAACCACTGTGCCACTATGCAGGTGAAGACATCTTAGCTATGATGTACCACATGGCTGAACGACTGGTACTGCCGAAGCACGGGAATGAGAAGTAATCACTTGGCTGGGGAACCACTCAGCTGCCATGCCATTGAACCTTAACAAGACCTTCAGGAAGGGGGAGAAAATGTAAAATCCATGACTTTTTTTCACCATTAACTGACTCTGGTAATCGTAATCTGATTTGCGGGCCGGGGAGCATCACTGAGATATATGCATGGTTAATAACAGAAGATTTAGCGTATAACAATGGACAGCAATGTGCAACGGTATGTTCTGAAACACTCGCAAATAAATCTTCTAACAATTCAGCGGAATGTAGAATCAGCTTGTTTTGAATATAAAAACTGTAGTTTCCTGATGGTGGGAAACTAATTGAAGGATAAATATATTTATTACATTTTTCAGGTAGAATTGCACTGCAAACCTCTCTTAACAAGATTACTTTTCACATCAAAATAACCTCATTTGTTTTCATTTCCATGCTTGTGTCCCTAATATGGGGACACTACTAAACCATTGAAAAAATATATGAAAATATCTGCATAATATATTGTATGACTGCCGAATGGAACATAATATTCCGTAACTATTATATTCACTGAATGTCAATGTTTGTCAGGTAAATGTCCAAAAATGACTAGCTGACAGATTTCTCTATTGCTTAATACCAGTGTTGGACATATGAGGAGTCTCTCTGAATATTATTAAATATGAAATACAGTTCCCTTTTTAAAATGGCGTTCTCCGATAATTTCAGCTCAATTTATCGGTAAGACCCTCTCATGGTTCTGATGTCTATCTGAACTGCCTTCGATTGCCCATTTAGCCCATTCAGAATCTGAAATCCAGTGCAGTGTGTAGATTATTTGTTATCCAAACTCCAGTGCACTGTCTGTCTAAACTATGTATATCCTACTCAAGTGGTGCTGTCCATTTACGCTGTCTACAGCCTTATCTCAAGTGGTGGTGTTTATCAAGACTATCCAAAAGTAGATCTCCAATGCAATGCATACCCACACTGCAGTATAATTTGATTCATATTGCTGGTTCCATCTAGATTATTTACAATCCATCACTTCTTTAACGTATTCAGTTAGTCTGCAATGTTATAGCCTCTTTGCAGTCTGATCATTGCATATAGTGCTGATATTCAGTTTGCCTCAAAAAACAGTTTTTCGAGGCAACAAACACAGTTTTTCAAGGCAAAAAACAGACAGTTCTCACAGACTGGGCTGAAGCATGAAGGACCAATAGGTTTTCTGACAGAACTCCCATTCCTCTTCCTTCCCTGAAGATTAAAAAATGACTCAGAGCAATTAACCGGCTCTGCACATTAAAATGTTTTTTTGGCGATTGATTTAATTTCACTGAATGTTTTTTAAATGGTTTAAAACATCACATGATCACAAGGCATGGCATTGTGACCCGAGATTGAGATGTATCAAATATTCGTTATCGATGAACACTGTCCCCACTCTCCAGCTTTCTCTCCTTTGTCAGGTCACAAACTGGCCCCCATTTGCCTGTTCTGTGTTTGGGAAAGGATTCAACTATCTGTCTCGCTGTAAAGAAAATATATTGGCGCAGTCGCATTGCACTCAGTGTCATACAACCTTATACCCAAGGTGGATGGGATTTTACAGATGGAGGCATTTCTTGCCCTCCCACTCAAAGCACTGGTGGGAAAACCAGCATCCCTGCTGGTACTAAGATAAAAGCAAAATACTGCGGATGCCGGAATCCGAAACAAAACGAGAAAATGCTGGAAAATCTCAGCAGGTCTGACAGCATTTGTGGGGAGAGAGTAGAACCAATGTTTCGATTCTAGATGACCCTTTGTCAGTGCTGGCCCACATAATGCTCCAAGGAGTGCTCATTGGCTACAATTAGGACTTCCTCCTGCCACCCAAGAGGAAGTCCTCTTGCAGAGAGCTGCCAGTTAATCTGACTGACCAGCTGTTTTGTTGTCCCAGCTATGCCAGAAACAGCCATGCTTCTGCTGATAGTACAAGCAGTCACAGAGTCTAAATCCAAGGTGTCAGGACCAGGGAAGGGAGGGGAGGCATTGATGGAGAGGCCAGGGAGGGTGGGAGCAACCATGAAGAGGGGAGATCTCATGAAGGGGTGCCAATAGGAGGCCATTGATGGAGGAACCCTCTCACCTGAGGCCTGGGCAGGGTGATTTTATTAGCTTCTCTTCGTGTCCACTCATGAACGGCTCCCACTTCCTTCAAAATTGAGGCCAGCTGGGAAACCTTAAGTGGTCATGAATTGTCCACTTAAGGGCTTCAATGGCAGCAAGGGCGTAATGGCCAATTTAGGCCTGGCCTGTCCCACCATTAAATTGAAGATAGGTGGGAGGGTGATGGGAACTTTGCACGTCTTCCACTGACTGCAAATCCATCAATGGGGGAATGTAAAATTCTGTCAAGTGTTTTCAGAGACAGGGTGAAAATCACAAGAACCCAAGTTATGCATAAAAGTTCCACCAGCATCAAAGCCAAATAGAGCAATTGATCAGCCTATCCATGATATGACTAGACTCCATCTACCTGTTGCTTGTGTAATCAAGGAATCACTAAGTTCTTCAGCCAACTGATGAAACCCACTCCTTCATAACAGAAAGAGGCAGTGTATTGCAATTCACTCATTTAACTGTTCCAAAGGTTGAGCTTTGATTGACCATGTCAGTCATTGTCCACTATTTACAGATATTATTGTATTTCAATTGGCATGTCATTTAGACTGAGTAATGAACCAGATGTAGTTAACAGCCTAACGGTGCATGAATAGTTATCCAATGGTGACCATAATAAAGGACCCCATGCACATCGGACATTCTCTCTTCCACCTTCTTCCATCGGGAAAAAGATACAAAAGTACCAACTGCCACAAGAACAACTTCTTCCCTGCTGCCATCAGACTTTTAAATGGACCTACCCTGCATTAAGTTGATCTTTCTCTACACCCTAGCTATAACTGTAACACTACATTCTGCACTCTCTTGTTTCCTTCTTTATGAACGGTATGCTTTATCTGTATAGCATGCAAGAAACAATACTTTTCACTGTATGCTAATACACATGACAACAATAAATTAAATCAAATCAAATCAAATCATCCTTAATTCCATACCATTATATTACTTCCTATCCCATATGCTTTAATTTTGCTATTCAACCTACTGTGGGGGACTTCATCAAAAGCCTTCTGAACATTCAAGTAGACTACATCCACCAACTCCCCTTTATCAGTTCGGTTAGTAACATCCTCCAAAAACATCAAAGTTGATTTCCCATTCATAAATCCATACTGATTCTGCCCAACCAGATTTTTATTATCCGAGTGTTCATTTATCACACCTTTATAATAGATTCCAGTGTTTTCCCTACTATTGATGCAAGGCTAACAGATCAGTAGTTCCCTGTTTTCTCTTTCCCTCCCTTCTTTAATATTGGGATGACATTTACTAACATTCAGAACCATCCCTGAATCAATGGCATTTTGTAAAGTGATCACAATGCAACCACTGGCCGGAATCTTACCATCCCGCCCACCACAGGAATCAGAGAGGGCGAGGGGCGGACAATGGAAAGATCCATTGACCTTGGGCGGGATTTTACGGTTTCAGGACCAGTGAGGCCGTAAGGATCCCATCCATTAACTCTATAGCAACCGCTTACAATACTCTGGGATGCAAATTGCCCCTTAGTGTCCAATGTGTAGGCTAAGTGGATTAGCCAAGCTAAATTAGTGGGGTTATGGGATAGGTTGGTGTGGAAGGCCTGAGTGGGATGTTTTTTAGGGATGTCAGTGCAGTCCCAATGGGCTGAATGGCCTCTTTCTGCACTGTAAGGATTCTACAGTTGTATGGCCATATGCTTTCCTGACCACTAGTCTAACTGTGACTTTGCTGAGACATGCAGATGTACGAATAGCAGGTGATGGCAAGATTGGCCTCAGCTGCAATGTCCCCACAGTCACACAGCCTGCCAGCAGTCTCATCTTGGCTCAACCTCCAAGCCTGAGCTGAGGAGCCATATCCCTGTGTATTCAGAGGAGAATGTAAGACTATTAGCTTTTAGGAAAAGCAATTTTTTAAATACTTAGCTCCGAATAAAAATGATTATGTGTGAAGCAATGTTGTAGAGACCAGAAGCACACAGTCCCTGCTTCTGGTAAAGTTACACGAGAAATGAAAATCATTGTATTATTGATATTCCAGGAAAGGAATGTGTTCTACAGAAACACAACCACAAATTCCACATGTGACCATTTCCCTTCATTACAACAGTTGACATTGCAAAGGCCGAATTTTAATTCAATGTGGAGGAGGGACTGCAGGCGGATGGGCCCACAGTTTGTGCTGATCTCTCACTGTGGTCCTGCCTCTGCTGAGTTTTCAGAGTGGCAGGATGTGGGTGTGGAGAAGTGGGTGATAGCTACCTGTGCACAAGCAGTGCATATAGCCAATTAGGCTAATTAAAGTCTTAGTAAGACCAATCTGCACATACTGACTGGTTTATTCCATTTGTCATGTGGGGCTCCCCACAGAGGCCAAAGCACAGTTGAGGGGTGGAGGCAACCAATTGGCTGCAGACTTGGGGTCCAATCCTCCATCTGTCGGGCCTTCAGTCCCTCCATCTTGAGGCAGCCTCTCTTCCTCCTGCAGCACCTCCTACCTCTGATGGTGAAGTTGCCAATCTCTCTGTGCTGGAGAGCCCCCTCATCTTTAATTGGATGGGGCTCCTGAATTGGCTGCTTAATTGGCTGTCTTGACAAAAAAATCGTCCTCTGGGTCCCAGTGCCAGCAGGTGTGAATTCTTGACTCACATTTCCTCCAAACAACAGGTTCGGGACTGACCCCAATAAAAATTAATTCCCAAATGTACTCAGTATCTGTTAAACCCTTTGGGATAGCCATAGGTCACAAAATATTCTGGCCAGAATGTTACGGCGGGATTTTCCCATCCCACTGCAGTGAACGGAGATTTGGCTGGGCGCCAAATTCTCCGACTTTGCTCCAGCGGGAGGGTGGTGCGAACAGCCGGTAAGATGGCGCCCTCTGAATAATTGCTGGTTCTTTCTTCTACCACCTGAGTACAAATGCCACAGGACACATACAACCTATTCGGCTGACCTGCGTAATAATGTAATGGTAGTAATTCAGTGCAGTTGCTGGATATTGTCTGGGAGAAAATACATACCGAACGCGGTTTTTCCCAACAGCAGTGAGGCCATCTGCATGACCTGGCAGACTCAACTCACAAAAGAGGCCTGAGGCTTACTGCTCATCATGTGGGGCCCTCAGAAGGTGAATTGAGGACTAATAACATTAATTGATGTTTGCCTTAAAAGCTCAAAAGGGAAAAATCTCCTGACACCCTGGAACACTTCAAACAGTTCTCCCAAACAGTTTTTCTTTCCTCTCTGTTCATGTAAAATGTACTATCCACATCAGCTCTTTTTTATTTGTTCACAGGCCCCCCTTGCATGAGGGGTTGCTCTTTGAACTGAAATTGTTCGATTATTTTACTTCAGCATCACTGATAGAATTGAGGGAAGAATCACTAGGGGGTTACTGAAAGTGTTTTTTTTCCCACAAATCGCACTTGCTTCTTTGCTGCCTTCAATTCTCGTACTTTCCACATCAAAACTAAAGCCTCTTTGCACTGGATTATTTCCCTGGTGTCCTGGATTCTATGTCAACAATGAAAATTAACAGCCTGCTCTGTAAAAATGTATGAGTGAAAGTTTGAGGTTGTGAGAAAGAGTTCTGCAAAGATTCCTTTCTACGTGTCCAAGTATGGTCTGAGCTAAAGATTGGAGTTTAATGTGAAAGCCAAGGAACACCATCATATCGTGCCCGAGTTACACTCGATACCAGAGAGCAGCTCTTTCTTCCAGCATCTAGGCACTAACTCAATGCCAGTTCTGCTGGGCCGGACATACTGTTCTAGTGGCACGGTAGCACAGTGGTTAGCACTGCTGCCTCACAACGCCAGGGACCCGGGTTCAATTCCCGGTTTGGGTCACTGTCTGTGTGGAGTTTGCACGTTCTCCCCGTGTCTGCGTGGATTTCCTCCCGGTGCTCCGGTTTCCTCCCACAGTCCAAAGGTGTGTGGGTTAGGTGGATTGACCATACTAAATTGCCCTTGGTGTCAGGGGACTAGCGAGGATAAATTCATGGGGCTATGGGAATAGGGACTGGGTGGGATTGTGGTCGGTACAGACTTGATGGGTCGAATGCTTCTGCACTGTAATAATTCTATGATATGCCTGGCACCAGTCTCTCTAAGAAATGCTCTACTTGGACCTCAGTCGCAGCAGGCTCCCAGGAGGATTGCGGAAACGCTTGAGGGATGTCCTCAAAGTATCCCTGAAGAGGTCAAACATCCCCCACCAGCTCATGATGAGTCCCTGGCTTCTGACCAACCAAAATGGAGAAGGTTCATTTCATTCAGTGGGAATGCACCGAACACATTGAGATACTTTGTTGGGAATGTGTAGAGGCGATGTCGAGGCATGGGAGAGAGCTCACAAATCTCCAAACAACTCATCCACCTAACCCTTTGACCACCACCTGCCCTGCATGAGCTCCGAAAGCTTGTGTGGCTTTTGCTACCAAATAAACCTGTTGGACTTTAACCTGGTGTTGTTAAACTTCTTACTGTGACTGAGACAGCAGATCGTACCAACAAACCAATTAGGAGCAGGAAGATGCTATTTGGTCCCTTGAGTCTGCTCTGCCATTCAGTAAGAGCTGATTGTGGCCTCAACTCCACACTCTGCCTACTCTGATAAACTGTGACTCCCTTGTTAGTCAAGAATCTACATATCTTTGCCTTGAAAATATTCAATGACTCTGCCCCTCCACTGCTCTGGGGATAAAGAGAGCTCCAAAGGCTCACAACCCCGAGAGAAAAAAAATCTTCTCGTCCCTGTCTGAAATGGGACACCCCTTTTGTTCAAGTTATGATGGTCCACTGGACTGATCAGACATCCCAGCCCCATTGAAGTGGAAGTCTTCCTCAATCCTGAGGGACTGCGTAAGAAGAGAACAACTGTCACAGATTATAACCCCAGTGCCCCAAGAAAAATGCAACAGGCCTCAAGATAATTGAGGCTTGACAGTTGGACAACTTTGCAACTTCTGACTTAGGTTTTGTTGATTTCAGAAACACACTGCTATTTTGACACTATGTTTCCAGAAATTTCCCAAGTGTCACTAGTGAAAGAGCAACCAACGTCCTTTGGTCTCCCGGCGGCCTCTTGGTGATTGTGTTTTCTGCTCAGATGGGCACGGCGCAGATTCAATATCATACTCTGTCAGATGCTGAAGGCATAAAAATGGTGGAGCAGTTTTGAGGTGGGGAGGGGGAGGTTGGGGGGATGTGTTGGGATGAGAGGAAGTGCAGTTATGTACTCCCCTTCAAAATATAGACTTTTTGTATTAAAAATTCACTGTACAGGCAGTCTTTGCTTGGACCTGTGGCATAATTGGTTCCCAAAAACTGCATTATAAGTCGAAACCTCATATATCAGAACTGGTTTTAACAATGTTATAAATGGGGGATTGGTTCCTGTGTCATAAAGCAAAATGTTATTTTTACTCAATAGCGAAACATTTTTGAGATCTTGCTTCAGTATAATTGCCTTACTGTAGTATATTTCCTTTGATATAATAGTGTCTACACTTTCAAAGACACTTCCCCACTATATCTGAGAAGCAACCTGCTGTTCCTGTGAAAGGTGGAACATAAAGGAATGTAACAATTGGGAAAGACCAACAGTTCACTGGCGTGTTGTCACAAAGTCAAAATAGGATATCAATTTATAAAGTTTGTATGTGCTGTTCGTTGTAACTTGAAAGTTATCAAGTCGAGGACTATCTGTACTAATTTAAGCATTTTTTTAACTCAGCATGGGATGTGAATGTTATTGGCAAGACCAGTATTTGTCACCCATCCTTATTTGCCCTTGAGAAGGTGGTGGTGAGTGTTGTATATTTTATTTCTTGGATCTAC
Organism: Mustelus asterias; assembly: GCF_964213995.1. Classification (NCBI taxonomy): domain Eukaryota; kingdom Metazoa; phylum Chordata; class Chondrichthyes; order Carcharhiniformes; family Triakidae; genus Mustelus; species Mustelus asterias. The sequence continues at coordinate 58,876,922 of NC_135808.1, forward strand.
ACAGAGATGACACTAGTTTAATATATGTAACTGTTTCATTCACAGTGTTTTGAAATGCCTATTCCATGCTTCAGCTCTAACTTCCAGCTCCTTCTACAGCCTTAACTCTTCTCTGAGTTCTCGCCCAGGCTTAACCAATCAAGCACAGTGAACATCAATAGTAAACAGACTTGCATAAGCAAATGCAGAACAATTGAACAGTGAGCTGCCTTATTGAACCACTGCATTCCATGTGCTGTAGGTGCACCGACAATGTTGTTAGAAGAGAGCTCCAAAGTTAGTGAAGGAATGGCAATATAGTTCCAAGTAAGGATTGTTTGTGACATGGAGGGAAATTTGCAGCTAGTCAAGTTCCCAGGCGCCTGCTGTCCTTGTTCTTCTAGTTGACAGAGGTTGCGAGTTTGAAAGCAGCTGTTAAAGAAGCTTTAATTGACAAGGCACTACAGTGCATCTCGTAGATGGTACACACTGCTGTCACCGTGCGCTGCTGGTTGAGGCAGTATATGGTTAGAGTGGATCTGTCCTGCTTTTTGGGGACAGGACACGGCTGAGCAATTTTCACATTTTTGGTTAGTTGCCGGTGTTTTAGCCATTCTAGAATCACTTTGCTTGGGAGGGCGGCTAGTTGTGGAGCACAAGTCATTAGTATGACAGCTACGATATTGTCAGCACCCATAGCATTTGCAGTATCCAGTGCCTTGAGCCATTTTCTTGATATCGCATGGAGGGAGTCAAATTGGATGAAGGCTAACATTGTGGTGCTGGGGACCTCAAGAGGACTTTGAGGTGCATCATCCACTCGGCACTTCTGGCTGAAGGTTTTTGCAAATGCTTCAGTCTTGTCTTTTGCACTGCAGTGCTGGGCTCCTCCATCATTGAGGATGGGGATGTTTGTAAAGCCTCCTTCTCCACTTGGTCATTCAATTGTCCCCCACCATTCACAACTGGATAGAGTCATAAAATCCTACAGTGCAGAAGGAGGCCACTCGGCCCATCAAGTCTACACCAACCACAATCCCACCCAGTCCCCATCCCTATAACCCCATGCACTTACTCTAGCTAGTCCCCCTGACACTAAGGGGCAATTTAGCATGGCCAATGCACCTAACCCACACATCTTTGGACTGTGGGAGGAAACCGGAGCACCCAGAGGAAGCCCATGCAGTCACAGGGAGAATGTGCAAACTCCACACAGAGAGTGCTCCAAGCTGGGAATCAAACCTGGGTCCATGGTGCTGTGCAGAAGCAGTGCTAACCACTGTGCCACCATACCACCCCAAAATGTAACAGGGCTGCAGAGCTTTGATCTGATCTGTTGGTGTTAGGATCATTTTGCTTTGTCATTACACAATTAACAGATTTGTTAAAAAAAAACTGCAATGTGTCCAAGCCTGCTAATAAGTATTTGATCCTTTGTATCCTGGAATATTTTTTATTAATCCTCTTGATCAACTCACCTCTGCTATTAATATTTTATGCTCATCAACTTTTCTCATGTTCCAACACTCAGCTCCATGTAATAATATGCAATAACCGTACGTGCCTGAGCTTTTAGCTCAGCTATATCCTGCTTAATTATACAAAAAGAGCAGGAGTAACTTTAATCCTTCTTTTGATGTCTTTTTCACAACTCCTGTTCCCTGTCACTAACCCACAAGCATTTTGATCTGTTCATCGTCATTCCCTCCAACGTTAATTTGCACATCTCCCTGATGCTTTCAAAATTGCATGACCTTTCTCATCTTTAAGTCAGTCTAATTGAAAATTACTATTCTCCACATGCGCCCATGTCAATGCGTGATTGTGTTAGCTGTGTGAGAAAAGACAGGTTTTGCAGAATTTATAGAATGCCATATTCATTTTGCAACAGCTTCATAGTTTGTAAGCAGGTCTTTGATAGAGCTTGGCAAGAAGTGATAATGCGTCTGGTTTGAGAATCAATGCTGTTACTCCGAAGAAACTCGGCAAACTGATAGAAAAAAACATCTATAGCAGGTCTCCGAGCACCATTAGAGTTGATAGGAATGGTTTAGATCAATGGTTGGTGTGAGACAAGGATCTACACTGTTGTCCGATTTATTGAATCTTGCACAGGGAGCAGTGATGGAATCTTGCCAACAAAGATGATGTTGCAGGAATCTTCTTGTGTGGCAGCATTTAAAACAATTGTAGATTTGCTGATGGCACTGCCCTCAGAACAATATCTAAATTGACATGCAATGAGTAACTGCTATGGCAGGGGGATTATTTAAACATTATTCATCAAGACTTCCTATTGATTTTTTTGATGTTCTTTTGATTTTGTAAACTATGGGTAAGATTTTAAGGATGGCAATTGATAAGCGCTCGCTATGCCAAGAGTTGGTGCTGAATGCGCAACTGCTGACTCTGGAACTCCAACTGCCATTTAATGCTCATGTGAACATTGATGGGCAGTGGGCAGGACTTCAATCCACCACTGGAAGGAAGTCCTGCCAGTGATGATTGGCTGGCAGCTCTTCAACCCACTTAGGCACAACGCTGCAGTGGTGGGAAGCAGTTCTGAAGCACTCTGCCTAGAACTAAGTTCCGGGACCTTTGGGAGGGTAAGTCCTGGGACCATTGGGAGGGTAGGTCCTGGGACCATAGGGTGGATAAGTCCTGGGACCACTGGCAAGGTAAGTCCTGGGACCATTGGGAGGGTAAGTCCTGGGACCATTGGGAGGGTAAGTCCTGGGACCATTGGGAGGGTAAGTCCTGGGACTATTGGGAGGGTAAGTTCGGGGACCATTGGGAGGGTATGTCCTGGGATCATTGGGAGGGTAAGTCCTGGGATCATTGGGAGGGTAAGTCCGGGGATCCCAGGAACAGGAGGGTAGGGGATGCCTGAGAGGGTTTGCAAAGGGGAGATCACAGGGCAGGCAAGGGAGGTGGGGGGGTGCGGGATGTGGAGGATGTTCCTGGGCTCAGACATCCTGGTGAAGAGGGCACCCAAACTCTGAGGGTCCTTCAGAGTGAGGCATCTCCCCAGCTACCTCCCCCTCCTCCCCCCCTCTCTGCCTCCTGCCCCCTCCCTCCCATCCCCCCCTTTCATCCCCTCCCCCACCCCCTCAGGTCAATAATTTGTCTCCAATTCCATTGGCTTCAATGTTAACTAACAGTCTCTAATTGGAGGCACTTTATCAATTGACTTCTGGAAGTCTATATACATAACGTCCATGGACATCCCCCGCCACTACTTTCATCACCTCTTCAAAACACTCAAGCAGTCTCATGTGTTATGACCCATCCTTCCCACATCCATGCTGCCTCTCTGTGAGCAGCTGAAAATATTTGAGGTGTTCAGACTCCACTAATTTCCCAGTAACAATTAGCTAACAAGTCATTAATTTCCTAATTTCTCTCTTTCACTCTTCTTAAATAGCAGGCTGAAATTTGCATTATGTTCAATCTAAAAAAATGATTCCTGGATTGAGAGAACTTTGGGTCGATTATAGTTCAGTCATGTACAATGTTCTGACCAGCTCCCTTTAAGCCACAGGGTGGAAACCATCTGCTCCTGGGGAATTGTCACTCTTTAATGCCATTATTTTCTTCAATACTGTTATTTTGTTTTGGTTAATTTTGGTGACTCCCTACCCAGATTCAGTGTTAGTTCTCTGGGGCTATCGAAAGTTTAAGTTTAACGTTTATTTATTAGTGTCACAAGAAGGCTTACATTAACATTGCAATAAAGTTACTGTGAAAATCCCCTAGTCACCACACTCCGGTGTCTGTTCTGGTACACTGAGGGAGAATTTATCCTGACCAATGCACTTAACCAGCAAGGCTTTCAAACTGTGAGAGGAAACCAGAACATCACGTGGAAACCCACACAGACACGGGGAGAACTTGCAGACTCTGCACCGACAGTGACCCGAGCTGGGAATCAAAATTCTCGCATATTGACCTCTCTCATGCAAAGTATTTATTCAGCATTTCCTGATTTTCATTGAAAATATTACCTTTGTAAGTTTTCAAGAGGCTGAAGGAAAGTATTCCTTCACTGTTATTGGGTCAAAATCCTGGAACTCCCTCCCTAACAGCACTGTGGATGTACCTACACCACATAGACTGTAGTGGTTCAAGAAGGCAGCTCACCACCACCTTCTCAGGGGCAATTAGGGATGGGCAATAGGCGTTGGCCTAGCCAGCGATGCCCACATCCCTTGAACACAGAAAAATAAGTATATGCACATTTAAGGAGGCATAACTTAAACTGCTGTCAATCACTAGTACCTTGAGAGGGTGTGATGTATTGGTCCCACAATTTGTGTTTAGTCCACCAGCTGAAACAGTCGGAGTCAGACACATGATCCATTGTTTCCTAGTTAACTGCGTCTGTACGTAGTCTTATCCTCAATTGGGCGGCATGGTGGCACAGTAGTTAGCACTGCTGCCTCATAGTGCCAGGGACCTGGTTCGATTCCCGGCTCGTGTCACTGTGTGGAGTCTGCATGTTCTCCCCGTGTCGGCATGGGTTTCCTCTGGGTGCTCCAGTTTCCTCCCACAGTCTGAAAGACGTGCTGGTTAGGTGCATTGGTCATGCTAAATTCTCCCTCAGTGTACCAAACAGGCGCCGGAGTGTGGCGACTGGAGGATTTTCACAGTAACTTCATTGCAGTGTTAATGTAAGCCTACGTGTGATACTAATAAATTAACTTTAACACCTGAGTGGAGCGTTCACAGAAACCCTCCATTCCCTCGGCCTTCACAGTGGATAGGACCCTGAAATATTTCTGCAGCAGCTGTCATTCAGGCAGGCACCTCAGTTGTCCAGGAGAACTGCAGCTTAATAAAGGCTGAATCAGGGTGGAATCAGAGCGGAAAAGTATATTAATTATTTTTAATTCCCATTTTCCACCAGCGAGAGGGAGATAAGACCTCCTCCTGATAACCTTTTCAGCTGTGAAATGGATTGATATCAGGAAATCATAACTGCATCTGAAAATGGAAGTTTCCGACAGAATGCAGGCTGGGTGACCATGGAATGGACGGCTCGAATGTACAAAGTGGCTGCTGAGCTGCACATAAATCTCAGAGTCCGGAAAAAAGTCCACATAACCCAACAAGCTCACACTTTGTTCACAGAAAAATCCTATCTACTGACCTTGTAAGCATTTCCCCTTCAGAATCCCCCCATCTTTCTGTCAATGTGCATTCCCAAGGAAGAGAGAGAGAGGGATTGCTACTATAAGCAAGAGATTTATTCCAACAGCAATCCTACTTTGCGTCCTGCATAAGGGTGGAGGGGCGGGGGGGGGGGGGGGGCAGTGCAGTTAGTTTCATTGAGAGTATGTGCGTATCATAGAATAGAATAGAGTGTCATATGACCTCTACAGTGCAGAAGTAGGCCATTCAGCCCATCGAGTCTGCTCCACCATCAATGAGGTCATGAATGATCTGATAATCCTCAACTCCACTTGCCCGCCTTAACCCCAAAACCCGTGATTCCCTTACTGATTAAAATCTACAAAACTCAAAATCTATTCAAATGAGTAGCTGAAAGCAAGCTACAAAATAAAATCATAGAATCCTACAGTGCAAAAGGAGGCCATTCGGCCCATCACATCTGCACCGACCACAATCCTACCCCGGCCCTATCTCCATAACCTCACTTATTTACCCTGCTAGTCCCCCTGAAACTAAGGGGCAATTTAGCATGGCCAATCAACCTAACCTACACATCTTTGGAATATGGAGGGAAACCAGAGCACCCGGGCGAAACCCACGCAGACACAGGGAGAATGTGCAGACTCTACACAGACAGTCACACAAGGCCGGAATTGAACCCGGGTCCCTGGTGCTGTGAGGCAACAGTGCTAACCACTGTGCCACAATGCCACCCATGTGTAAGGAAGGGGTCAGCAAAAAAGAATGTGTAAATTCGGAGTAGGATGGGTGGACGGTCAGCATGTGTTGAGTACATTGTGCCTACTTTGTTAGGAACAAAAGGGTTGTAAGGGAAAAAATCGGACCTCTCAGGGACAAAAGTGGGGACTTATGCTTGGAGCCCAAAGAAGTAGGGGAGATCCTAAATGAATACTTTGCGTCGGTATTCACTAAGGAGAGGGATGTGTTGACTGGGAGTGTCTCGGAGGGGAGTGTTGAACCGTTGGAGAAAATCTCCATTACAAAGGAGGAAGTGTTAGGTTTGTTAGAGAATATAAAGACTGACAAATCCCCAGGGCCTGATGGAATCTATCCAAGGCTGCTCAGGGAGACGAGAGGTGAAATCGTTGGGCCTCTGACGCAAATCTTTGTCTCGTCACTGGACACAGGTGAGGTCCCAGAGGATTGGAGGATAGCCAATGTGGTCCCGTTATTTAAGAAGGGTAGGAAGGATAACCCGGGTAATTATAGGCCGGTGAGCTTGACGTCCGTGGTGGGGAAGTTGTTGGAGAAGATTCTTAAAGATAGGATGTATGCGCATTTAGAAAGGAATAAACTCATTAACGATAGTCAACATGGTTTTGTGAGGGGGAGGTCATGCCTCACGAACCTGGTGGTGTTTTTTGAAGAAGTGACCAAAATGGTTGACGAAGGAAGGGCCGTGGATGTTGTCTATATGAATTTTAGTAAAGCATTTGACAAAGTCCCTCATGGTAGGCTAGTGAAAAAGGTTGGATCCCATGGGATAAAGGGGGAGGTGGCTAGATGGGTGGAGAACTGGCTTGGTCATAGAAGACAGAGGGTGGTAGTGGAAGGGTCTTTTTCCGGCTGGAGGCCTGTGACTAGTGGTGTTCCGCAGGGCTCTGTATTGGGACCTCTGCTGTTTGTGATTTATATAAATGATCTGGAAGAAGGAGTAACTGGGGTGATCAGTAAGTTTGCGGACGACACAAAACTGGCAGGACTTGCAGATAGTGAGGAACATTGTCAGAGGCTACAGAAGGATATAGATAGGCTGGAAATTTGGGCAAGGAAATGGCAGATGGAGTTCAATCCTGATAAATGCGAAGTGATGCATTTTGGTGGGAATAATGTAGGGAGGAGCTACACGATAAATGGAAGAACCATAAAGGGTGTAGAGACGCAGAGGGACCTGGGTGTGCAAGTCCATAGATCTTTGAAGGTGACGTCACAGGTGGAGAAGGTGGTGAAGAAGGCATATGGCATGCTTGCCTTTATAGGACGGGGCATAGAGTATAAAAGTTGGGGTCTGATGTTGCAGATGTATAGAACGTTGGTTCGGCCGCATTTGGAATACTGCGTCCAGTTCTGGTCGCCACACTACCAGAAGGACGTGGAGGCTTTGGAGAGAGTACAGAGGAGGTTTACCAGGATGTTGCCTGGTATGGAGGGGCTTGGTTATGAGGAGAGATTGGGGAAACTGGGATTGTTCTCCTTGGAAAGACGGAGGATGAGGGGAGACTTAATAGAGGTGTATAAAATTATGAAAGGCATAGATAGGGTGAACGGTGGGAAGCTTTTCCCCGGGTCGGTGGTGACGTTCACGAGGGGTCATAGGTTCAAGGTGAAGGGGGGGAGGTTTAACACAGATATCAGAAGGACATATTTCACACAGAGGGTCGTGGGGGCCTGGAATGTGTTGCCGGGCAAGGTGGTGGAGGCGGACACACTGGGAACGTTTAAGACTTATCTAGACAGCTATATGAACGGAGTGGGAATGGAGGGATACAAAAGAGTGGTCTAGTTTGGACCAGGGAGCGGCGCGGGCTAATTGTTCCTGGTTTCTCGTTTCAAGGCTTCATTCTACAATCATCTTGCTGGTGCCAGTACAGAGTGAGACTGCGGATAGTTGGGAACCTGTCTCGGGGGCAGGGAATTCATATGGTGTTCGTGGAAGTGGAAATGACTAGGGTTGGGAAGCATTTTCCGATCGGGGCCATTGTGATCTCCTGGACTCGTTTCGATCGCCTCAGGGGGTCGGAGAGGAATTTCCCAGATTTTTTTTTTCCCCATATTGGCCCTGGGGTTTTTCACTCTGGGTTTTCGCCTCTCCCTGGAGATCACATGGTCTGGAATGGGGGGGTGGGGGTAAGTTAATAGGTTGTAATGAACAAAGCATCGTAGCTGTGAGGGACAGCTCGGTGGATAGGATATTGGTATGTAGATAGGCTGGAAAATTGGGCGGGGATCCTGGATTCAGGATTCAATCCTGGACCGGGGAGCGGCGCGGGCTTGGAGGGCCGAAGGGCCTGTTCCTGTGCTGTATTGTTCTTTGTTCTTTGTTCTTTGTACTGCATTATCTGTGCTGTGTGGCTGATTCCTGGTCTGTCAAAAGGGTGTTTTGCTGCAATTGGGTGTTGGGAGGCCACACCTGGAGAATTGTGTGCAATTTTGGTTTCTTTATCTGAGGAAGGATGTCCTTGCTCTAGAGGGAGTACACCAAAACTTTAATAGGCTGATTCCTGGGATGGCAGGTCTGCCATATGAGGAGAGACTAAGTCAGTTAGGGTTGCTTTCACTGGAGTTTAGAAGAGTGAGAGGGGATCTCATAAAAACTTATAAAGTTCTAACAGGGTTAGACAGGGTAGATTCAGAAAGAATGTTCCCAATGGTGGGGGAGTCCAGACCTACGGGTCATAGTTTGAGGACAAGGTGTAAACCTTTTAGAACGGAGATGAGGAGAAATTTTTTCACCAAGAGGATAGTGAATGTGTGGAATTCACTACCTCAGAAAATAGTTGAGAAAAACATTGTGTGATTTCAAGAAGAAATTAGATATAAGAACATAAGAAATAGGAGCAGGAGTAGGCCATCTAGCCCCTCGAGCCTGCCCCGCCATTCAATAAGATCATGGCTGATCCGAAGTGGATCAGTTCCACTTACCCGCCTGATCCCTATAACCCCTAATTCCCTTACCGATCAGGAATCCATCTATCCGTGATTTAAACACATTCAACGAGGTAGCCTTCACCACTTCAGTGGGCAGAGAATTCCAGAGATTCACCACCCTCTGAGAGAAGAAGTTCCTCCTCAACTCTGTCCTAAACTGGCCTCCCTTTATTTTGAGGCTGTGCCCTCCACTTCTAGCTTCCTTTCTAAATGGAAAGAATCTCTCCACCTCTACCCTATCCAGCCCCTTCATTATCTTACAGGTCTCTATAAGATCCCCCCTCAGCCTTCTAAATTCCAACGAGTACAAACCCAATCTGCTCAGTCTCTCCTCATAATCAACACCCCTCATCTCTGGTATCAACCTGGTGAACCTTCTCTGCACTCCCTCCAAGGCCAATATATCCTTCTGCAAATAAGGGGACCAATATTGCACACAGATATAGCTCGTGTCTAAAGGGATCAAAGGATATGGCAGGAAAGGACGATCAGGATATTGAATTTGATGATCAGCCATGATCATAATGAATGGTGGAGCAGCCTCAAAGGGCCGAATGGCCTACCCCTGCTTCTAGCTTCGATGTATCAGTGTGCTTTCCCACAGCCTGGGTCTCTGTTGGTATTGTTACTTTGTAAGCTTCCGAAATGACTTCAGAGTCATGCTGAGAATCCAGAATATGCCTCTTCTATTCACAGTTTCAATTGTGTATCTCACAGCCTCGTGGCTGCTTGGTTACTTTTACTGCAATAAAGGGCAGCCACAGTTGGTTTCTCACTGGATTAATCACTAACATAATGAATTTTACTTATTAATTCTCATCTGGGGGTGGGGGAGCAAGCTCGATTTGCTTGTAATGCAATTAAGTACGTCCGAATGAGTATAATTAAAGTGCCGCTGTTTAATCATGTCGGTGGAAGAGAAATGCCAGGCTATGTTTTCTCTGTTACCTTGCATTATTTATGCTCAGCACACTTTCTACCTAAATTAATGGCAACACACGCGTGCAATGATTCCATTTTGCTGGAGATAAACTGTCTTCTGAAGCACCTTTAGAGAGTGGAGTTGGTTGTAAGCTTTTCTCATGTTTTATTTCCAATTATGCAATCCCTTGGCTGTGCTACACTCTATTTCATCCTCCAAGCCATCAGCACTAAAGCAAGTTAGTGGCTAGCAGAGCTATTATAGCATCCAGAGGTCTGAAGGTCAGGATTTATAGATAAATCTAATCCAAATGCTAAGCAGGCAGTTTTTTTTTGTCAGGGAAAATGTTCTACACAGTTATTCTGTTTCTATTTTTGTCGCTGCTGGCCTCAGGCTAGACAGTCTGTGTCTTGCATATATTGTCGAAGTGCCCTAACATGCAATGAACCAATTGGAACCAGAGCACAACCAATCTGAGGAAAAGTACACCAGAACAGGATCTAGAGACAAAACAGGGATAACTCAAGGTTAATGTCAAGACCAAGGTGAAGTAGACAGTCTGCATAGAGTCATAGATTCATACAGAGCAGAAAAGGACCTCCTCCAGTCCATCGAGTCTGCACCAACATTAACTACCACTAAAGTCGCACTAATCCCATTTTCTAGCACTTGTCCCATATCCTTGAATGTTTTGATGTTTCAAGTGATCATCCAAATACATTTAAATGTTGTAATGTTTCTGGCCTCCACTACCTTCCCAGGCAGTGCATTCCATATTCCCACCACCCTCTGAATGAAAACGTTTTTTCTCAAGTCCCCTTTGAATCTCCTGCCCCTCACCCTAAAACTAAGCCACCTCGTGATTGACCCCTCCATCAAGGGGAATAGGTGTTCCCTACTCACCCTGTCTGTATCCCTCATAATCTTATACACCTCAATCATATCCCCCCTCAGCCTTCTCTGCTCTGAAGAAAACAATCCAAGCCTATCTAGTCTCTCCTTATAGCTCAAATGCTCCATCCCAGGCGACATCCTGGTGAACCTCCTCTGTACCTTCTCTAGTGCTACCACATCCTTCCTGCAGTGAGGTGACCAGAACTGCACACAGTTCTCCAGCTGTGGCCTAAGCAGTGTTCTGTACAGCTCCAACATAACCTCCCTGTTCTTATACTCTATGCCACCACTGATAAAGGTAATGTCCTGTATGCCTTCTTAACTACCCTATTCACCTGGTCTGCAACTTTCAGGGATCTGTGAATAATTACGTCTGTTCCTCTGAGCTTTCTAGTGTCGTGCCATTCATTAAATACTCCTGCAATTTCCTACTACGCCTCCCCCAGCAGCCTGGGAGGCATGGTCACACGTGGTTGATCCAGTATTGCCCTCACAGGAGAGATGACTCACAACCCATTCCGTTCCAATTCTCTTCCTGCATTTAGTGGTGCACTCAGGGAGATTTTTATCTGTTTCCATAGCTAGTAATTCCTGGAACTGATCGCTAGTCTGTCGCTTTATAGCTTGAGGAGTGCTATTCCACATCAAGCATGGCCAACCAAGTCTCTCCCACTCTTATGCGGAGCATGGTGGGGGCGAGCCTGAGGACTGGAGCACGGCTAATGTGGTTCCACTTTTCAAGAAGGATGGTAGAGACGAGCCAGGAAATTCCATTCCTGGGGTGAGAGTCGAACCTGGAGCTTCTGACTCAGAGACAGGGGTACTACCCATTGTGCCATAACCCAAGCCGGCCATTATTTAACCTTCAAAGTGAGAATCAGAACATACAATGAATGCATAATGTCTGGACAACCTCTGAAAGAGAAAGAGACACTAATATTTTGATGCAACGCTTCATCAGAACATCTGATGAGGGTTCCCAGCTCAAACGTTAATCTGTCTTTTCTATTTCGGATCGCAACAGGGAGGTCTTGAACAATTAAATAGATAAGTGAAGAAACAAGAGATTTCCTTCTTGGCAAATTAAAACATAGGATAATGATGGGACGAGCAATTTAAGAGTAAAAAGTTATTGGCTGCTTGCACTTACAAACTCGGGGTATACAAATCACTGCAGATAACTAGGGGTATACAGATAACTACTGCAGATAGCTAGGGGTATACAGATTACTGCAGATAAATGGGGTATACAGATAACTACTGCAGATAACTAGGAGTATACAGTTAACTACTGCTGAAGGTAACACACAAGACCTAGGGACATAAAGACACATACTGGAGATTATACACTGAAGGTCTGGTGTACAGAGACAGAGTAGTAGAAATTGGTTTATGTTCTGCCTGCTTCACTAGTGTAAAATAGTATGCATCAAAACCAATTTTGGGACAAACATCCTGCGTGGATGCCTGGACTGCTGGGATGGGCAATACACCATTTACATCTGTAAAAAGAGGCTTTGTGCCTGTTTTAGGTCCCATTACTGGACCTGGTTGATGATCAGTGGGCGGGAAGTACTCCCATTTCCCACATGTTGGGCACTTAGATTTTTTTTCGAGAATCTCGGTATTGGTGTTATTTTTTTATTTCCTGCAGTTTAAACAATTCCTACCACAATGATGTTAAAGACACTATATAAATGCAAATTATCGTTGTTGAGTTGTTGCTGGTAGACAAAAGAAGAAGTTAATAACAGTAAGGTCTGTGAAGTATAAAAAGTTGCATATTAATATTAATCAGCAGCATCAGGGACAGCAGGGCTAAGGTGTCAGCCATGCCTCAGTTGGGAGACATTTGCCTCTGAATCACAAGATTCCAGGTTCAAGATCGACTCCAGGACTTAAGCATAAAAATCAAAGTTGGCACGCCAATGCAGTACTGAGGAAATGCTGTACTGTCAAAGGTGCCGTCTTTTGAATGAGATATTAAAGCGAAGCCTTGTCTGCACCCTTAGATGGATATAAAAGATGCGGTGGCACTATTTCAGAATAGGGGAGTTAGCGCTGGTATAATTAAAGCAGAAATGCTGGAAATACTCAGTTATCCAGCCAGCATCTGTGAAGAAAAATTGTGAGTGTTTCAGGTTCCCAGAAATGGTAACTCTATTTCTCTATTAACAGATTTTGCCTGATGTATGTGTGTTTCCAGCATTTCTGTTTTCATTTCTGATTTCCAGCATTTACAGTAATATCCCTGCTGATCTGGCCATTACATAGCTCTCTGTCAATGTCACAAAAATGAAAACAGATTATCGGTGTGAGGCGGGTGGTGCAGTTGATGAGATATGACATTCGAAGACACAATTACTGACTTTTATCACTTGTGTGAGGTCATTTTATTTTTCTTCACACTCCTTCCAGATTCTTGGGGCCACATAGCTGGCATTCACCTGCACAGCTATCCGCTACTACTGACTCCTCAGAGTTTGTCCAGAAACTCTCTCTCCTCCTCTCTATTCCCGATACCAAGGCTTGAGTGCTACATCAGGAAATCATGGTATCTTCTCTCTGTCATGTTGTACCTTACTGTGTCTTTGCTAGGTCAAATTAGCTTCTGGAATGTCTTCCAGCATCTGCTGCATCCTCCCTGTTAGGAGGTGCAACCTGGCTTTAAAGTAGCACGGGCTGACCTCATATGACCTTGTGTCTTCTGGTCAGGAGAGCAGTAACTTAGCGCTGCAATCACTGATCTGAGCAGGCAACACTGAATAGTGGAGGCACGGTCACCATGATCCCAAGCCTGTTTCTGGATGCTACGAAATGTTGCCCCTTTTGTTTAATAGTCAGCCAGTGTCAAACATTCTTTCCACAACATCCTTTCTGGTCACAGCTTAAAAGGAAAACGGTGTACAGAGGCTACGTGTCATTTGTATAGGTGCAAGTTGCTGTTGTGAACCTCACAGCACTGTTGATTGGAGTTCCATTTTCTTCCTGCATCTTATTAAAGCAGAATGTGATTAGAACGCTGTGTACAAGGAAAACAACTTCTATCAAATACAGTCCTTTGAACTGAATACAAAGACTCCCATGGGGGCCTGAAAGAAAACTCTATGAGTTGAGCTACGGCCACCAGGGGAAAACGCTGGTTCCCACTAAGTAAAAGCAAAAAGAAAAAGAATGTCTCATTTTCAAACACCACCTCTTTGGGAAGAACAGTCCCGGTGCTTGTTCAAAAACCAATAGGTTGGTCCTTCTGTTCCCTCCACACCCCTCCCCTGCCCCCCACCCCCCCCCCCCCCCAAACTCCTGCCATGGTTCCTTTCATAATTCTGTTTCGAAAAGAAGAAAAGGTCTGTGTGGACCGCAAGCAAGTTTGAAACAACATAGGGGCCTATGGGGTTCCTCACTAGAGGCTTACTAACGTCACATTCACACAGTAACGAGAAACTGCAGCTTCTATTGCTGTACACTTGACAGACTAAAACAATAGTCGCTGTCAAACTCCTAGCACAAGATTGAGGGGGTAGTGCACGGGCTATGTACATTCAATAAATAAAGAGCCTCCGAAAAGCGTGACATTATGTTGTGCAGCTAATTACTGTATGACCCAGTGAAAGAAGTTTAAACAAATATATCCCTTGAAACCATTAAGAGTAATTGATGGTGCCATCAAAACCTGACCAAACCAAAGAAAAACGTCTTTAAAATTCAAAGATGAATAGGTAAATGGGTTCTTTAACCTCAGAGGGTTTCACGGGCTTGCAGAAGTGCTGACATGGTGACAAATAGACTGACCAAAGCAATGATAATTAATCTAGTGGAGCTGTCAAGGGCAAATGCACTCATGACAGACCCCATTCTGTCATGCATCTCCACCATGTTCAACTCCCTGGCTTCCCCAGCGATTCCTGTTGCGCTAGGTCCACTCATCAAATAGACTCATTTCTACATGGTAATTGACAGAAAATTGAATGAATGACTAATTATCTCATGGTCCAGCTGGCTGGTTTGGGCATTGTGCTGAACTGAGTGCTCGCCTGATCTGTTCTTTCGGATTCTGATCTCTGTTATGCAAATATCTGCAATTCCATCGGGCTGTTCAGCTGCACAGAAAGACTCCTGCAAGGAAAAAACTGGCAAACTTTGGGATAGCGCGCCTGTAAGAGTTCTTGAAGGAAGGGCTGGGATTGGCTTAACTGTTGTTTGAGCACAAGTTGAAGGCCAATTAAACTCTCACGTGACTGACAGCATTATGATAACCAGCTTATAATCCCCTCCAAGACTCAGCGCCATGTCTGCCAGGAAGACACAAACTTCAGTCCTCTGTTCTATATTGAGAGCTGATCTCAAACAGCAACATGACAGGCATGCCACAAGGGCCTTCATCATCCCTGGGCCAAGATTCTGCCACCCCCGGCTACTATCTAATGATTTTTGTTGTCGTCTGCTCGGGAACTCAAATTGGTGTGAAGTAATTCGCGACTTCTGTTGCCCTCATGGATATTCCATCTATCATAGAGTCATAGAATCCTTACAGTACAGACGGAGGCCATTCGGCCCATCAAGTCTGCATCCCACCCAGGCTCTATCCCTGTAATTCCACATACTTACTGCACTAATCCCCCTAACCTACACATCGTGAGACGCTAAGGAGCAATTTAGCGTGGCCAATCCACCTAACCTGCACATCTTTGGACTGTGGGAGGAAACCAGAGCACCTAGAGTAAGCCCATGCAGACATGGGGAGCACGTGTAAACTCCACACAGACAGTCACCCGAGGCTGAAATTGAACCCGGGTCCTTGGCGCTGTGAGGCAGCAGTGCTGACCACTGTGTCACCGTGCCGCCCCTAGAATGACTGTACAAGATAAGACCTCGATATACAATTGCAACAATGTGCTTTTTCCCAACAGGGGTCCTTTACTGTTCAGCTAGCAATATGGAAGTACCACATTTGTCATTAAATAAAAGTCATGAATATTGGACAGGATTGTCAAAGCCTCTCCATATTAACTGTCGAGACAGGCATATAAAGAATGAACAGTTGGATGGGATATTGGAGGGCTGCTGGCGACCATAGAGTTGCACAGCAACTTTCACCACTTTCAGGTGAGGGGAGAGGAACTGAAAATGAGCATATTGATGTTAGGTACTTTAAATATTACTTGTCACTGAGGTGAGGCACACAAGATAAGTAACAAGAGACCACTATGGTTTAAGTGGTAGCTTTACTAAGCAGAGTAGCATGATACTGCACCATAAATACCACAAGCCGATTATTCTGCTTTTCACCTCTACTATTTCTGTATTAGTTTTGAAGTGATGACTCAAAATAATTTGATCCTGAATAGACTTAATTATCTTTTAGACCTGTTTCCTCCAATGGGCACTTGGGCCCTGATTACCAAACCGACTCCCAGGGACTGGATAGCACAAATATAAAATGTTTTCCTAATACCCTCGGGTGATCTCCCTAACGATAAGACTGTGACTATTACATAACAAAGAAAATAAAATCAAAACAAGTTGAAGAAGTTGCTTTCAAAATGTACAATAGGTGAAATAAATATTCCTTTATACACCAATTATGAGCTAGCTATTAATCAATTTCCAACGTGCAAGGAAGGTTTTAACTAATGGCCTCTCCTCGATTTGAAATATTTTGAGTTATGAAACAGAATTCTTCCAGGAGGGAAGTGATACTTATATTCAGTGTCTTTTACTTCCAATCCGTGCCCAAAAATCAAGACTAAGGTCTGATTCTGATGAAAAGTCAATGACCTGATAGATTGGCCTTGCATTAAACCTGGGTATTTATGTGTGTGTGTGTGTGTACATGTCTGTGTGCGTGCGTGCGTGTGTATGTGTACATGTGTGTGCGTGTGCATGTGCGTATGTGTGTGGGTGTGTGTACATGTGTGTGTGTGCATGCGTGTGTATGTGTACATGTGTGTGCATGTGCGTATGTGTGTGTGTGTACAGGTGTATGCGTGTGTGTGTATGTGCGTGTGTGTGTGTGCGCATGTGTGGTGAGTGGCAAGGGGGTTGTGCAGCATGGCAGGAAGGTGTTGCTGTTCTGCAGTCAGAAAACCTGGAAAAGTTAGTTTCCCGACTGTCTTGCAAAATTTAACACAGAGCTCCTTTAAATAGTGTTCCTGTCCTTCAGCACTTTGATTGACAGGCTGGAGATCTTTCGATGCAGAAGAACTCTTCAGAGGACTGATGCCTACGGCAGCAACTCGGTGAAGTTGGAGGAGTGACAGAGAACAGTGTAGGAGGCATTGTTCTCAACCCAGGTCAGCAGGTGGTCTGAATCAGTGTGGTGGGGATAGTGTCCAGATCACAGTGAGGAGGGTATGGATCAGAGTTTGTTGGGGGGGCGGAGGGGGGGGAGGTGGGAGAGTTGGTGGAACGGATGGCTGTGGGTGGGTGGGTAGACCACACTGCAGAGAGATCAGATCACAGGGAGTGATCCCATGGCAGTGTCCCCCCCCCACTTCATTGTAGGTGGGGTGGGGGGGCGGGGGGGGGGGGGGGGGGCAGGGTAAGGTTTGGTTGTGGATCAAAAGACAAGGGTCAGATAATAGTCTGGGAAGTCCACTGAGGGGGTGAAGTGTTGGATCATCCTGAGGGACTTCATGGTGGTCAAGGAGGACTGTGGAGAGTTGGGGGCAGGACTCAGAGATCCCCAGTTGGGGAGCATGGGATTATTTACTTGGTTGCTTGTTGTGCTCAGAGGATGCACTTCTGATCCTCCCGACCCACAAACAGCACTTTAAAGGCACTAATCTCACTGAATCAGGACTTCTCTTTAAGCTGCTGGGTTTCCTGAGGCAAGGGAGATCCAGCCATCTGTAGTTAAAATGAAAATATGCAACCTCATTATAATATTTAAATGATCAACCTGCTTTTCAAAAGAGGGTTGGTTACCTGTCCCACACCCCACACCCCCCTGTGAAAACAGGTCAGAGGCTGGGAATACTGTGGCGAGTAACTCAACTCCTGACTCCCCAAAGCCTGTCCACCATCTAAAAGGCACAAGTCAGGAGTGTGATGGAAAACTCCCCACTTGCCTGGATGGGTGCAGCTCCAACAACACTCAAGAAGCTTGACACCATCCAGCACAGAGTGACCCGCTTTACTGGCACCACATCCACAAATATCCATTCCCTCCACCACTGATGCTCAGTAGTAGCAGTGTATATTATCTCCAAGATGCACTGCAAAAATTCACCAAAGATCCTTAGACAGTACCTTCCAAACCCACGACCACTTCCATCCAGAAGGACAAGGGCAGCAGATAAATGGGAACACCACCACCTGTAAGTTCCCCTCCAAGCCACTCACCATCCTGACTTGGAAATATATCACTGTTCCTTCGCAATCGCTGGGTCAAAATCCTGGAATTCCCTCCTGAATGGCATTGTGGATCAACCCACAGCACGTGGACTGCAGCGATTCAAAAAGGCAGCTCACCACCACCTTCTCAAGGGCAACTCGGGATGGGCAATAAATACTGGCAGCAGTGAAGCCCATGTCCCACAAATGAATGAAAAAAAACAGAAGTAAGTGTGTTCAAGCAGGTTTGAAGAGACTTTGGAATGGCAATGTATTTCCAAATCAGGATGGTGAGTGGCTTGGAGGGGAACTTGCAGGTGGTGGTGTTCCCATGTATCTGCAGGTTTGAAGAGGCTTTGCATTTTAATCTCCGAGATGACCCCTACCTATCCATTTCTGGGGATTTAAGATACTGCTCCTTATTGTTGTTTGTCCCTCCATAAATGTCGAATGTGCTCAGATTTTTCTGCTTTTATTTCAGACTCCTAGTTCTGCAGCATCTTGCTGTTGCCATCTTCCTTGTCAGCTTGACGATGTACGGTGAAAAATGCCAGTAAAACAATGACAGACCTCCTCGTGAAAGCAACATGTCACAAAAGGCACAGTCCAGTAATTCACTGCTCTCCCAACCAAATGAAAAATACTTCCTTCAAGTTCCATGACCTTAAATTGTAAATGTTCAGCCACAATTATGA
Organism: Mustelus asterias; assembly: GCF_964213995.1. Lineage (NCBI taxonomy): Eukaryota > Metazoa > Chordata > Chondrichthyes > Carcharhiniformes > Triakidae > Mustelus > Mustelus asterias. Next base: position 58,895,588 of record NC_135808.1, read on the forward strand.
GGGATGTGGTATATTCTCACATTATGTTCCCTTTCTCATTTCTTTTTGACAATCACTCCTCTGAAGCACCTCGGGACATTTACTACATTGGGATAATATATGAACACAAGTTTTTGTTGTTTATGCAAACATTGAAGAGGCTGGGCCTCTATTCTCAAGAAAAGAGAAGATCGTTGGTAAGTTGAAGAAGGTTGGGAGGAGGGCCACATGGAGCACAAACACCAGCAAGGAACTGTTAGATAGAATGAATGATAAATATTATGGGCTGGATTTAATGCAGCCCATCATGACAGGAAACATGGCAGCTGGGCACTCAATGGTGGGAGATGCCCTGTGCCAATCTCCTGGTGCCAGATCCAGTAATGAGCTAATTGACACACCTTATCCCTGGATCTACCGCAATCCAGTGTGGCCCAGGGATTAATTGAGGGCCACAATTCCCTGCATCCTCGGAAAGCTGCCCAGCCACCCTTTTGGGTCAAGTGACCCAGCATCGGAAGGTGGTGGAGGCTGACAGGCACCGCAACTCCCACCACCACCAACTCACCTCCACCCCCCCCCCCCCCCACCCCCCACCCACCCTGTCCTTATGTCCAACCTCCTCCTCCTCCTCAACCTCTCCCATGACCCCACCCTGACCTCACTCACCTTTGGCTTGGGATCCTCCAATGATCATGGGCATTTGGTGGGTGCTTTGCTGTCACTTCAGTCACTTGAAGATATCCCTTTCACCCCTTTCCCAAGAAATTGCAAACACATTGTTAGCCACTGTTCTGCCGTTCTGATAATATTACTGCCACAGAAAATTGCCAATAGAACTTGGCCAATGACTCTTTACCAGACTGGAAGTCAGACATTCATTGGCAGGAAAGGGCTACTTGTACCTCTCAGGAACTTAATTCTTAACGATGGGTTCCATTCTTGTAAAACAAGACATTTATATTTCAACTTCAAATACTTCATCACTTCAATTGCTCAACTTCACAAACATAATACTCCAATTAGCAAAGTGCACTTGAGCTAGAAAGTGTCAAGTAGAGAGGCCTTGTGCCAGTAGCTATCAACGACTCAATTGTAACTCAATTTTACAAATTAACAAGAGAAACATTGGCCAGGATTTTAGTCTGGAGGTATTTCTAAGTATAGGGATCCTTTAATTTTTTTTCTGTCTGTTCCCACCACCCTACCCCACACCCCCCCATCCTCACCTCCCCCCACTCCCATTGCCCCTCCCACCGCCCCTTCACAAGGCTGCAGCTTGCTTGTTGGTGTAGGGGAGTAAGGGATATCTTTCGCAGGAGAAGGGAGTGGTCTCCTGATCGCCGGGTGGGCCTCAGGAGGGTGGAAGGTAGTTAGACGTGGAATTTTTGTTAAGATAAAGACAGGCAACCTGATGATAATATGCAAGTGACAACATGACCCATACTTTGTTCCATTACCATTATAACTGGCAGTGACTGGGTTTGAGGCTCAGGATATCTGCATTTCATCCTCTGACACAACCCCAACTAACTGTCTTTTGGGAAGTTAAGGTTTAGGCCACATTATCGCAGACTGTAATATGCAATCATGCTACTAAATGGATTGACGATAAGAACGATCAGTTTTTGTGCCGTCTGAACATTCCTCACCGAGACAGCTTTACATGTTTATCATTTCAAGTCCATATGACTCTCCTGCAGCACACTTCCATAGAAGGGTCGTACAGACTTGAAATATTGGGTGGATTTTTCTGGCCCCATGCACCACAAATCCGGAAATTCCTGCCTGAAGTCAATGGACTTTAAATGGTCTGCCAAATTTTCTGTCCAGCCTGTTATGAGTGGAAAATTTACCCCCTTAACTGTGTTCCTCCCTCCGCAGCTGCTACCAAACCTGTTGAGTTTATCCTGCATTTTCTGTTTTTATTTCAGACTTCCAGCACCTGCAGTGTTCGGCTTCTACTTGTTTATCACTGCATTTGCAATATTGAGACCTACTTGAACTACCCCCGGCCATCAGTTTATAGATAGACATATGATAAACCTCCACAGCGAAACACCAGAAGCCTTGTCATTGAGCTGCCTTTATTCTTTTGTCTGTCAGAGTTGGTAAACTGAGACATATTCTCAGCTCACAATTTCCAGCAATGACCCCAAGGACTCATCAAAATCAAAGTTAAAAGTAGCAAGCTGTATCAGTTGTGCAGGCTGGGAAACTGGCATTCACTTATCCACTTTTCCCTCCGCCTCTTATTCACTTTTGCCCTTTATCGCACACAGCTGGGAGGAAGTGGTGAACATGAAACAAAATGACAATGAAACTTTAGTGTTTTGCAATTCATTTTCTTCAATAACATCCTTCAATGCAGGGATCCTCTCAAGTTCTATGTAGTCCAGTCTGCTAGTGTTTCTGGTCCTATTCTGTTTAGTTTACTCCTAATCAGTCAAGGTTGGACAATGAATGCTTTATTGCCAGTGTTGCCTGCATCTCAAGAACAAGCTTTTTAGTGAGTATTTTGTCTTCTCGTTAAGAAATTTGGGTTATCCTTGCATGCAGAGAGGTTGTGGCAGCCTCTCCATTGCAATTAGAGGTTCAAAAGAACAATTCCCCAGTCGTCATGAAAGTTGGCAGAGCTCGCAGTCAAAATCTTGCTTTTTCCTTTTGAGATTTCTGATCTACTTTCATCTGGGGGAATGTTCAGAGTAAGCTATGATGAACTGAAATGTTCAGGCATCAAACTTCTCACTGTTGAGTCAGAAGGGTTCAAGCCCCACTCCACAACCTTGGCTGAAACTCCGAGTGAAGTACTGAGGGAACGCTGATAATATGTATGTTTCATTGTATAGGCAGGGCTGAGTGCCCAGGCATCTAATAGAATTACAGAGCACCTGCCCACCACCGCCCCCCCCCCCCCCCCCCCCCCCCCCCCCCAGGAAAAATTGTTTGACTGACAGTTAAAGCTCTCCGATCTTTGTGGTCAATTTCACAATGTTTGTTGCCATAACTCAAGTGGTTTCAAGAAGGGTGATGGAGATAAACCAGGCAATTGCAGACCAGTAGACCAGTGAGTCTCACAACAGTGGTAGGAAAACTATTGGAGAAAATTCTGAAGGGGGGAATTTATCTCCAATTGGAGGGGCAAGGTTTGATCAGCGACAGTCAGCACGGCTTTGTCAGAGAGAGATCATGCCTAACAAATTTGATTGAATTTTTTGAGGAGTGATTGGGTGTGTAGATGAGAGTAGTGCAGTTGATGTAGCTTATATAGGTTTCAGCAAAGCCTTATACAAGGTACCACATGGGAGACTGATAAAGAAGGTAAAAGCACACGGAATCCAGAATAACTTGGCAAGTTGCATCCAATACTGGCTTAGTGGTAGGAGATAGAGGGTGGTGGTAGAAAGTTGTTTGTGTGACTGGAGGTTAGTGTCCAACGACGTACAACAAGGATCAGTGCTAGGTCCCTTTTTGTTCATGATACATATAAATGATATAGACGTGATTGTGGGGGAGGGTTGATAAGTTAGTTTGCGGATGACACAAAGATTGGCAGGGTGACAAAGAGTGAGGAAGAAGATCTGAGGTAGCAGGAAGAGAGAGAGAGGTTGGTCAGATGGGCAGATTAGTGACAGATGGATTTTAACCCTGAAAAATGTGAAGTGATACACTCTGGAAGGAGTAACAAGACAAGGGAGTACTCAATGAATGGCAGGACACCAGGAAGCTAAGAGAAACAGAGGTATCTTGGAGTGTTTGTCCACATCTCAGAAGATATCAGGACAGGTTAATAGGGCAGTTAAGAAGGCATACAGGGCATTTACCTTTATCAGTTGTGGCATTGATTATCATAGCGTTGTCATACAGCACAGATACAGGCCCTTCGGCCGACAATGTCTATACCGACCATCAAATGCCAATCTATACTAATCCCATTTACAAGCACTTGGTCCATAGCCTACTATGCCTTATCAATTTAAATGCTTGTTCAGATGCTTCTTAAATGTTGCGCGAGTACCTTCCTCCACACCACGCTCTCAGGTACCGTGTTCCATATTTCGGCCACCCTCTGGGTCAGATCTGCTCTAACCCATTTACTCCTTGCCTTAAACCTAGGCCCTCTGGTCTTGACATCTCAGCCTGGAGAAAAGATTCTTATGATCTACCCTACCTATGCTCCTCATAACTGTGTATACCTCTATCAGATTTCCCCTGAGACTCCTCTGCTCCAGGGAGAACAAATCTCTCCTCATTGCTGAAATTTTCCATCCCAGGCAACATCCTGTGAATCTCCTCTGCACCCTGTCCAGTGCAGTCACGTCCTTCCGATAGTGTGGTGACCAGAACTACACACAATACTCCATCTGTGGCTTAACTAATATTTTATAAATTTGTATCAAGACCTCCCTGCTCCTATATTCTAATGAAGGCAAGCATTCTGTATGCCTTCTTCGCCACTCTATCTACCTGTGCTGCCATCCGAGCACGGAGGTTATATTGGTGCAATACAAAACTTTGGTTAGGCCACAGCTGGAGTGCTATGTGCAGTTCTGGTCGTCTCTCTATAGGAAGGATGTGTTAGCACTGGAGTGGGTGCAGAGGAGCTTCACAAGGACATTGCCTGGGATGGAGCATTTGAGCTATGAAGCGAGGCTGGATAGGCTCAGGTTGTTTTCTTTAGAGCAGTGAAGGCTGAGGGGGGATATGATTGAGGTGTACAAGATTATGAGGGGTATGGACAGGGTTGGTAGGGAACAGCTGTTCCCCTTAACTGAAGGGTCAATAACAAGGGACTATAATTTCCAGAGGAGGGTTAGTGGGGATTTGAGGAAAACAGTTTTTACCCGGAGGCTGGTGAGAGTTTGGAATGCACGGCCTGGAATCTTTCATCGGTGAAAAGGATAAATGGTTACATTTTTTCAAAGTTTTTTTAACATGTAAAACTTTACACCGTGGTGTTCATTAACTCAAGAAAGTTTACAGTGGGTCAATATAAATGCCAAGGCCTGATTTGGGGTATGAGAGGCCTGAGTATGTGAGTGGGAGGGCAGAGTCTGGCATAGGGGACATGAGGGGTATTAGGGGGGTAAATGGAATGGCAAAGCCTGGTTTCGGGGCATGAGGGGCCTTAGGGGGTGAGTGGAAGGATGGAGCCTGGCATAGGGGGCATGAGGACACTTAGGGGTAGATGAGAGGCATGATGTGGCATGGATGGGACATGGGGTGTGTTTAGAAGGTTTGAAGGTGAGAAATGGATGGTCTTTTCAGTGGGGTAGTCTTATGTCACTGAGATGGGCCTTCCAAACAACCTGCCTGCACATCCAGCAGCCCCTGCGGCTATCTCCAAAGTTCTTCATAGGTAGATTAGGCCAATACTAGCTCACACCCAGCCCCTCCCTTGGTGGACACTTTCTCCAGGTTGAGCCAGATCCCCTCCACCCGTGACAGCATGTTTTCCGGTGACAGAAGTGTGTCACCATTGGCTGCCGGTGGGATCTTCCGCTCCCACTGATGTCTACGGGATTTTGGGAAGCCGCCGTGGTCAGGGTCACCTTCGGCGGGACTGGAAGATTCTGTCAATGAGAAGGGCTGGAAAATCCCACCCTCTGTTTCTCTCTTTCCACAGATGCTGTCTGACCTGCTGTGTATTTCTCGCATGTCCACTTTTTATTTCAGATTTCCAGCATCCTCAGTATTTTACTTACACAAACAGGCTAACTGGACATTATCTCAATGCTGTTTGTTGGAACTCGCTGGATGCAAATTGGCTGCTATGTTCCTAATAATAGTAACAACACTTCAAAATTAAATAATGGGCTGTGAAATCATTGGAATATCCTAAGGTTACCAAAGGCACCATATTTTGTTTTCTATTCTTTAATAACTCCTAATAACTCTTTCTTTAAAAAAGCAACATGTATTAAAATAGGTTCTATTTTTTAAATAAATTAGTGACAGTCATGCCTAATGAGTGACACTGAGTAGGTCAGTATCAGCCTAAATGAATATCACTAACCGTGAGGCTTCAATAAGTACCTGTCTAAACCACTTTTGTTCATTTGTTCTCATTGTTGTGGTGAAAGCAGAAAAGAATCAACACAAAGTGGCTTCTGTTTACTGACTTGTTGCCTTGTGTTGATGCTGGTGGCCTGATCCACATGTCCAGTAGGTTGTCAGAATAGTCACAGGATAAATGGAGTTGAAAACACTGCAGAACAATCCCTTCGTGTCAAGGCAATACTAGCTTCTCGACATCTCACAGTTTAATAATGTACCATGCTGTCCTTTTCTTTCCAGTGGCAGTCATTTCCTTATAGATAAAGTATAATGGTTCGCACTGTCAGTAACTCCAGCACTATTCTTTCTATGGGTTTAAACATGTAATGACTCATGCTGAGATTATCGCAATGGGTTTGAAACTGTCTCAGTTTATAGAAGAGAAAACAAGCTGTATCTATAGAGTGCTTGGCATGGCCTCCATTGGCCCACGGCATTTTGTGGTGAATGAAGTCCTTTATGTTATTCAGGAGTGTAATCACTCTAGTACTTAGGCAGGTAATTTGTGAACAGCAAGATCCCAAAAACAGCAATGAGATAATGCCCAGATCATTTGCTTAAGCGATGCTGGTTGCAGGATCAGCACAGGTGCAGAGAACTTCCCTGTTCTTCTCTGAATAGTACCATGGGATCTTTCAAGTGCACTCCCTCGATACTGCACTGAAGTTTATTTTAGACTTTCAGCCTGAAAAATAAACTCTCCGTTCTCATCGACACACCTTGACAATACTGCATGGCAATTATTCCTTTTATGTTACCTCGTGTAGGAAATTTTATGGAAATATATGTAAAAGAAATTGGTGAAGATTACAAAACCAAGTGAATGAATGTCATGGAGAGACATCACACTTATTTTAGAACCCAATGTCTCCCAGCTTATTACAGTGATCGATAAAGCAAGGTGACCATTGCATGCACAGAATGTTGCTATTCCAAACTGACACTTGTTTAAGAGAGCTTTGCAAATCAGAAAGCTTAGGCTGCTTATATATGTGCGCTTTGGCAAATTTAAGATATTAATCATCGCAAAGTTATATAAAGAAGTAAAAGAAGTAAAAGATCAGCTAATCCTGATCTTTGACTCCTGATTCCGATAGGATTTCTGTTAACCTTTAGATGAAGTTCCATTACTTCAACTACGCTGAGGTTTATACAACTTGCTTATTAGAGCATATCTGTCTCACACAGACAGCTCATCATGAATTGGCAGTACAGTTCAAACTTTGGAGAGAAACTTTACAATATACTTTTCTTAGAGGTAGGTGAGACCAGACCTCGCATTGGATTCAGTATTCATCTCCTTACAAAAAGAGGGATATACTTGTTTTAAAGCAGTTTAGACAATGTTCACTAGGTTGTTTCCTGGGATGAAGGGGTTGTCTTATGAGGAAAGGTTGAGTAGGTTGTTCCTATACTCACTGAAGTTCAAAGAATGAGAGGCGACCTTATTGAAACAGCTTTAGAGTAGATGCTGAGAGGATTGGTGTTTCTCGTCATGGGGGCATCGAGAACTAGGGGGCACAGTTCAAAAACAAGGGGTATCTCATTTAAGACACAGATGAAGGAGAATTTCTTCTCTCAGAGAAAGAGAATTTGGTGAAATGGTGCAATGACAATAATCACTCCCTGAATGTCAGTAAAACATAGGAGATAGTCATCAACTTGAGAAATGTACTGAAGTTCATGCACTTGTCGACAACAAAGATGATGAAGTGGAGATGGTCGAGAGCTTCAAGTTTCTAGGTGTTCAGATCACCAACAATCCATGCTGATGCTACAGTGAAGAAAGCCTCTACTTTTTCCAATCTTTACAGATACACCATAGAAAGCATCCTTTCCGGATGCATCACAGCTTGGTATATAGTTCCTGCTCCGACCAAGACCGCAAAACTACAAAGGGTTGTGAAGGTAGCCCAATGCACTGACTCTGTCTATACTTCCCACTGCCTCAGAAAAGCGGGCAGTATAATCAAGGACCCGACAAAACCCAGACATACTCTTCCACCTTCTTCTGTCGGGAAAAAGATACAAAAGTCTGAAAACATGTACCAACCGACTCAAGAACAGCTTCTTCCCTGCTGCCATCAGACTTTTGAATGATCCTATCACATATTAAGCTGATCTTTCTCCTCACCATATTATGTACCCTATCCTTCCCTCCTCCCCTATGTACTCTATGAACCATATGTTTTGTCTGTATAGCTTGCAAGAAACAATAACTTTCACTGTGTCGCGATACATGTGACAATAATAAATCAAATCAATTCAATTCAAATGGCATACTCCTGCTCCTATTTCTTATTTTCTTATGCCTCAGTTCGATTTGTCTGAATGAGTGATAGTCAATGATGTGAATGATGGAGACAGAGGGCTGAATTTTCAAACATTTCCAGTCCCCCAGTGGCAATCCCCTGCGGGGAGTTCACCAGCAGCATGGCCAGTGAACATTGCAAAACTCTGTAGATATCAATGAGGCCAGAAGATCCCATTGGTGGCCAATAGCGCTGGATTTTAATTACAATCAATTCTCAGTTTGGATTTCTGTTGTTAGTCCATGGTTTGTTACTAATGTCAGAAACATCCTCACTATAATCTATCATCAGTCTCAATTCTTTGTTGGAGATGGAGAAAGAGAGGAGGGAGAGGGAGAGGGAGAGAGAGAGAGAGGGAGAATAGGGAAGAAATGGTGGAGTCAGTGCAAAGTGGCTGAAGCTCAATAATTCTATCAATGAATTAATTTGGTGTTTATTGGACTCCCTTTGTTAAATCAATGTTGCCAAACAACTTACTGATGATCGCATCACTCAGTTAAGGATGAAGTCTTATCTGACTTACCATGATTTCCACAGTTACCACATTAATACACTTTGAATTTACATCAGTGTTTTTCGTTATGGTCACATTATATGCCCATAAAGCTTACTGAGAGATGGACGCTACTTTTATGGACACAGTACCATCACATAATGGACCCCAGAACGTCAGGTGACTCCTTTTGCAGTTTCTGTGCAGAGGCCATGGCTGGAATTTTACTCCTCCACCCGCCACGGAGTGGGCGAGGGGCGGACAATGGGAAGCTCCGTTGACCTTGGATGGGATTTTACGGTTTCGGGATGAGCAAGGCCGTAAAATCCCACTCCATATCTCTGGGAAGTTACTTAAAATGCAAATGGCTTTCGCAGGTGCTGTTTGAATCCCGCTCACCCTCACCATTTAAATGGAAGAGATTTAAACTGATAATGGCTGTTAGACTTACTGGTCCCATGAAGATAGGCTTTTAAATAGTCATTCGGGAGGATACTCATAGCTGGAACATGGATGGGATATCAAACATTCCCCCATTGTGGGTCGGTTACATTGGTTTGAACCCATTGTGTGAACAGTGGACCACAGTGATACTGCCATCACATGACTGAAACTAGCTGGAATCAGAGCAAATGCCTAATTAATCCACAAACGCAGCCTAATGGGTCAGTCTGAGTATACAGACTAGAAGGAAGTCATATTTTATCCAGCACAAGGTAGGACCCTGTCTCAAAAGTCACCTGAGGCAGAGAAGAATTTCTTTTTTGTTTAAGTGACAAGGTTATATTTCTTCACTGCAGGAGCTTAGCCACAATGTCATCTGAAACAGTCAGAAATGTCAAACTTCCACACTTTCCAGTGAACCAAGGGAGAATGCTTCAGGCCTGCAATGTTTCAAAAACTATCTTAAAGACTGCGTAAGCAAGCGACCTAGTACTTTGTACTCTTTCAGTCATCTAAGTGCTTGTTACATCTTTAGGAATCATAGAAATCATAGAAATCATAGAAACCCTACAGTGCAGAAGGAGGCCATTCGGCCCATCGAGTCTGCACCAACCACAATCCCACCCAGGCCCTACCCCCACATATTTACCCGCTAATCCCTCTAACCTACGCATCTCAGGATTCTAAGGGGCAATTTTTAACCTGGCCAATCAACCTAACCTGCACATCTTTGGATCATATCTTCTTGTGTGCGGGTGCCTACGCGTGTGTGTTTGGGGAGTGGAGGTTTGTTGCGTACGCATTTCATGTATCGTGAAAAATAAACATTCATCCTTTCTTTTCACTTAAACTGAAAAGAAATCCTGTCCGGATCTGTTAAAGTCACTGTACTCAAGGAATTAAGACATTCTTTCTCCAAAATACATCTTGCTGCACAGCTGAGAGGTGAGAATAAGGGAAAAGAATTATCCCTCCCCATCAATTACATTCTTTATTCACTGGTTCATATCTACACACTTCAAATTATGGAGGTGTTTTTCATGCTGTACGTTTCATGAATATTTTAATTTCCTCACCCAATCAGGGGGCCACACACAAATAACATATTCACTTTTGTGAGTAGATTTGTTTCTGGATCATTTTAAAATTGCAGTCAGCAAAAAATCCTAAACATTTTCTGACATCAGCCAGATACGTTATTTTTATTTTGTCAATTTACATCTGTGTTTTCATATCAAATGTCTTTTGCTTTTGCCTGGCGAAATTTTGGTTCATTCAGGATGTACAATGACAGTACTTAGGAATGGAGCACATTGCCTCCTAATTCCACATGACAGAATACTGCTCTCCTCAGGAATATCAAGTATCAAGGTCATTGCTGAACTTCTGCTAGACTGCCTCGTAAAAGCTCCCCAAGGTGAGCCGATAGATAGTAGGAGGGTGGCATTTCCACACTGTCTATTTATGTTGAGTGACCTGAAAGCATCCAACACACAGGTATACAAAAGCATGAGAAATCAGACCTGAAAATTACTAACCTGTCTTCAGAAAGTTACCACAAGCCGCAGTAGGAACAACATTCACACCCTTTCAAGTGTCTGCCTGCAATTTGGCACCAACCCAATCACACATTGCTGTGTGAGCGCGCGGGCTGTCCCCAGAGCACAAGTAAACTTATTATAAAATAGCTCTTGTCAGTAAATTGTCTTGTATGATCTACTGTTTGCAATGTGTGAATGAGATTGTTGGCAAGCTGAAAATAACTATTTTGATGGATGTTTTGGAATTTCACCCACGGGTTATTTGCAATTGCAGGCAGACTCTGAGGATGTGATACACGGTTTTGATTTTTATCATCTGTATCTCTGTTTCCATTGTATGCATCAGAGATAAAGACTTCTGATTATGGTCAATTAACAGGCTTCTTGAGGGGGAAACTTATGGAAGGTTGTTAGTGTGTCAAAATTATCAATCTATTCATTTGAGTAAGTACTCGCAGAATTATTTAAATAGCCTGTAAATATTATGCTGATTTTCAACCTGCTTCTGCATTACTGGAAGTACCTGTATATATTCTAAAAACTCTTGCTTTCCTTGTCACATATTAGGTGGATTAGTCTGAGTCATAAAATAACAAATTTAATGTAGAGCCCATTTGACCCAGCAAGCCCATTCCTTCCACAGACCATGTCCTGTCAGGGATTCATACCGTTCCATTTCTTATTCAGAGGGAATGTTCAGGATGTATACTCAACAAAGGACAAAGATAATCAAATCACTTTACAGAACATCTACTAAATGTTATTCTGCTGCAGTTCAACCCCAGGGTTCCTGCGCTGCACAGTCCAACTCAGCTGCTTCATTCAAATATATTTCTACTATTTCTGTAATTTTATTTGCCAAACATTGTGGCCAATGAGCATTTTCAATAAGTGCCCAAGTTTGAGAGATCAATGTGGCCCCAGGCTCTGACCCTCAATGTGGCCCCAGGCTCTAATTCTCAATATGGCTCCAGGCTCTGACCCTCAATGTGGCCCCAGGCTCTGAACCTCAATATGGCCCCAGGCTCTAACTCTCAATGTGGCCCCAGGCTCTAACTCTCAATGTGGCTCCAGGCTCTAACTCTCAATGCGGCCCCAGGCTCTGACCCTCAATATGGCCCCAGGCTCTAACTCTCAATATGGCTCCAGGCTCTGACCCTCAATGTGGCCCCAGGCTCTGAACCTCAATGTGGCCCCAGGCTCTGAACCTCAATGTGGCCCCAGGCTCTAACTCTCAATGTGGCCCCAGGCTCTAACTCTCAATGTGGCCCCAGGCTCTGACCCTCAATATGGCCCCAGGCTCCAGTCCTCACTGTGACCCCAGGCTCTGACCCTCAATGTAGCGTCTGCATGGTCTCCCCAATGTACCATGCCTCAGGACATCCTTTCCTGCAGCGTATCAGGGAGACAACATTGGCCGAGTTGCAAGAGTATGTACCATGTACCTGGTGGATGACGTTAGAAAGAAAAGGACATAGAAAAACTACAGCACAAAACAGGCCCTTCGGCCCCACAAGTTGTGCCGAACATATCCCTACCTTTTAGGCCTACCTATAACCCTCCATCCTATTAAGTCCCATGTACTCATCCAGGAGTCTCTTAAAAGACCCTATTGAGTTTGCCTCCACCACCACTGATGGTAGCCGATTCCACTCACCCACCACCCTCTGTGTGAAAAACTTCCCCCTAACATTTCCCCTGTTCCTACCCCCCAGCACCTTAAACCTGTGTCCTCTCGTAGCAGCCATTTCCACCCTGGGAAAAAGCCTCTGAGAGTCCACCCGATCTATGCCTCGCAACATCTTATATACCTCTATTAGGTCTCCTCTCATCCTATGTCTCTCCAAGGAGAAAAGACCAAGCTCCCTCAGCCTATCCTCATAAGGCATGCCACGCAATCCAGGCAACATCCTTGTAAATCTCCTCTGCACCCTTTCAATCTTTTCCACATCCTTCCTGTAATGAAGTGACCAGAACTGAGCACAGTACTCCAAGTGGGGTCTGACGAGGGTCTAATATAGCTGCATCATAATCCACGGACTCCTAAACTCAATCGCTCGATTGATAAAGGCCAGCACACCATATGCCTTCTTAACCACCTCCTCCACCTGCGGGGCTGATTTTAGAGTCCTATGGACCCGGACCCCAAGGTCCTTCTGATCCTCTACAGTACTAAGAGTCTTTCCCTTCATATTGTACTCCTTCATCCCATTTGACCTGCCAAAATGGACCACTACGCATTTATCTGGGTTGAAGTCCATCTGCCACTTCTCCGCCCAGTCTTGCATCCTATCTATGTCCCTCTGTAACTTCTGACATCCCTCCAGACCATCCACAACCCCACCAACCTTCGTGTCGTCAGCAAACTGACCAACCCATCCCTCCACTTCCTCATCCAGGTCATTTATGAAAATGACAAACAGCAAGGGTCCCAGAACAGATCCCTGGGGCACACCACTGGTGACTGACCTCCATTTAGAAAAAGACCCATCTATACACACTCTCTGCCTCCTTTGGGCAAGCCAGTTCTGGATCCACAGGGCAGCAGCCCCTTGGATCCCATGCCCTCTCACTTTTTCTAGAAGCCTTGCATGGGGGACCTTATCGAATGCCTTGCTAAAATCCATATAAGCCACATCTACCGCTTTCCCTTCGTCAATGTGTTTAGTCACATTTTCGAAGAACTCCACCAGGCTCGTAAGGCACGATTTGCCTTTGACAAAGCCATGCTGAGTATTCTTGAGCATACTAAACCTCTCTAAATGCTCATGAATCTTGTTCCTCTGGATCTTCTCCATCAGTTTACCAACCACTGAGGTTAGACTCACCGGTCGGTAATTTCCTGGGCTATCCCTATTCCCCTTCTTGAAAATAGGAACCACATCCGCAATCCTCCAATCCTCCGGCACCTCTCCCATCTCCATCGACGACGCAAAGATCATCGCCAGAGGCTCTGCAATCTCTTCCCTCGCCTCCCATAGTAACCTGGGGTACATCCCATCTGGACCCGGCGACTTATCTATCTTGATGCCATTCAAAGATTCCAGCACAACCTCTTTGTTAAAGTCCACGTGAGATGATGGCATCCGTGTCGATGATCCGGCACGTCTTGCAGAGGTGTGGTGTCGTGGTCACTGTTCTCCTGAAGGCTGGGTAGTTTGCCGTGGACAATGGTCTGTTTGAGGTTGTGTGCTTGTTTGAAGGCAAGAGGTGGGGGTGTGGGGATGGCCTTGGCGAGATGTTCGTCTTCATCGATGACACTTTAAAGCCTCCGGAGAAGACATCGTAGCTTCTCCGCTCCGGGGAAGTACTGGACGACGAAGGGTACTCTGTCCACCGTGTCCCGTGTTTGTCTTCTGAGGAAGTGCGGTTTTTCGCTGTGGCGCGTCAGAACTGTCGATCGACACATCTCTTTAACTTGTGCTTAACCCTCTCTCCACTCACATTGTCTGTACCTTTAAGACTTGATTACCTGTAAAGACTCGCATTCCAACCATTATCTTGTAAATTGAGTTTGTGTCTATGTGTGCCCTGTTTGTGAACACAACTCCCACTCACCTGATGAAGGGGCAGCGCTCTGAAAGCTTGTGGCTTGTGCTACCAAATAAATCTGTTGGACTTTAACCTGGTGCTGTGAGACTTCTTACCACAATGTGACCCCAGGCTCTGACACTCAATGTGACCCCAGGCTCTGACTCTTACTGTAACCCCAGGCTCTGACCCTCAATGTGACCCCAGGCTCTGACTCTTACTGTAACCCCAGGCTCTGACCCTCAATGTGACCCCAGGCTCTGACCCTCAATGTGACCCCAGGCTCTGACCCTCAATGTGACCCCAGGCTCTGACTCTTACTGTAACCCCAGGCTCTGACACTCAATGTGGCCTCAGGCTCTGACCCTCAATGTGACCCCAGGCTCTGACCCTCAATGTGACCCCAGGCTCTGACTCTTACTGTAACCCCAGGCTCTGACCCTCAATGTGACCCCAGGCTCTGACCCTCAATGTGACCCCAGGCTCTGACTCTTACTGTAACCACAGTAAGAAGTTTAACAACACCAGGTTAAAGTCCAACAGGTTTATTTGGTAGCAAAAGCCACACAAGCTTTCGAAGCTCTAAGCCCCTTCTTCAGGTGAGTGGGAATTCTGTTCACAAACAGAGTTTATAAAGACACAGACTCAATTTACATGAATAATGGTTGGAATGCGAATACTTACAACTAATCAAGTCTTTAAGAAACAAAACAATGGGAGTGGAGAGAGCATCAAGACAGGCTAAAAAGATGTGTATTGTCTTCAGACAAGACAGCCACCCAGGCAAGACTGTTCTCTTCCTGTTGGGGAGCACTTCAGCGGTCACGGGCATTCGGCCTCTGATATTCGGGTAAGCGTTCTCCAAGGCGGCCTTCGCGACACACGACAGCGCAGAGTCGCTGAGCAGAAACTGATAGCCAAGTTCCGCACACACGCGGACGGCCTCAACCGGGATATTGGGTTCATGTCACACTATTTGTAACGCCCACAGTTGCGTGGACCTGCAGAGTTTCACTGGCTGTCTTGTCTGGAGACAATACACATCTTTTTAGCCTGTCTTGATGCTCTCTCCACTCACATTGTTTCGTTTCTTAAAGACTTGATTAGTTGTAAGTATTCGCATTCCAACCATTATTCATGTAAATTGAGTCTGTGTCTTTATAAACTCTGTTTGTGAACAGAATTCCCACTCACCTGAAGAAGGGGCTTAGAGCTTCGAAAGCTTGTGTGGCTTTTGCTACCAAATAAACCTGTTGGACTTTAACCTGGTGTTGTTAAACTTCTTACTGTGTTTACCCCAGTCCAACGCCGGCATCTCCACATCTTACTGTAACCCCAGGCTCTGACCCTCAATGTGACCCCAGGCTCTGACCCTCAATGTGACCCCAGGCTCTGACCCTCAATGTGACCCCAGGCTCTGACCCTCAATGTGACCCCAGGCTCTGACCCTCAATGTGACCCCAGGCTCTGACCCTCAATGTGACCCCAGGCTCTGACCCTCAGTGTGACCCCAGGCTCTGACCCTCAGTTCACTCCTAGGTTCTACCCCGTCAAACTGTTTCTGAATCCTATATCCTGAAAGCGAATGAAAGAATTGAACTGCCTTGCATATCCTGGCTAGATTTACAGTTCCCCAGAGGAAGTATGGCAGTTGGGGTGTAAAATTAAGCACCACATATCAGCCCCAACCCGCACCCACTGCAATTGTATCAACTGTGTGGAAGGCCAGCGCCAAGTGTTCACCTGGCAGACACCTGGTGCCTGGCAAGATGGGGGGAGGGGGTGCCTTCTCTTTAGGCCTCCTTGTTCACTAGAGGCCCTTCAAAGTAATTCTGCACCCCAAGCCTGATTTCCTTTTGCCCCTGCCTGATGATGTTGCAATCCTAGAAGTGGCCATGGCTCCCAGTGGCACTGCAGAGACATCTGGAATTTTAATTCCTGATTTTATTTGATTCAAATGGTGGCATTTGAACCCAGGTCCCAAGAACATTACCCCTGATCTTTGGATTGCAAATCTCATGACAATACCACTGCGCCACCATCTCCCCACTGAATCCCACAGAAGGGGTTAGAGATAACGTTAGGTAGCTTTTAGCTGTTAAGAAAGTCTCACACGATGTAAGAGCAACACTTAAAAGAATCTGAAATAAAAACAGAATATTTTGGAAAAGCTGAGCAGGTCGGGCAGCATCTGTGGAGAGAGAAACAGAGGCCAAAATTCTCCTTTCTGGCCTGCCGCAGGAATCATAGTGGGTGGAACAGAAAATTTGCTGGTCCATTCAAAGGTCCGTTGAGGTTGGGCGGGGATTTTCGGTCTTGGGGCGTATGCAGCCGGAGAATCCCGTCCAGAGTTAACGCTTCAAGTCCATTTGACTCTTTTTCAGAGCTGAAAAACTGAAATTGCTTTGTTCCACAGATCAGAGACAACTAACTCCTTCTTTAGTCTCTAAATTCTGCCCTTTTAAAGGAAACCAGGAGAAACTTCTGCAGCGAGAAGCCATCTAAACGAATAAAGTCATGGAAGTTGCATGAAAGACAATTTGTATCACAAGCTACACCCACCAAATCTTATATATTGCACTAGATTCCAGGTTTAGTACAACACTGCCTTGGTCCTAACAATTGTTGATTGTATCTACACCTACCTCTGGGAGGACAGCATATTGTGTCTCTTCAATCGATGTTATTTAGTTTATTTATGGGTCCACTTTGTTCCAAACCAAAAGGGTAAACACAATTCCTCCGCATTAATAAGATCCAGTAACAGTCTGCATTCAAGTTGAAAGTAGGGAATATCAATGCCTTGAGTCAGAGATATAATCTCCCACATCTCAATAGTCTCTGAAGTCCTTTTTTTAAAGAAAGTCATAAGGAGTGAATTCTGCCCCGAGCGTAAGTGAAATTAAAAGATCCGAATAAAGTCAAGTAAAAAAATAGGCTCGTCCTATTTGTTTTCAGACTAAGAAGTCAGAGCATGCAACCAGAAATGCTCTACATTCGCTAAGACACTAATCTCTTTCAGATCAGATGAATCGAATTGTTCACTACAAGCTAATTCCATAAACTTAAAATAGGTCGTTTGCCTATTATTTAATGTATATTCACACATATACCAAAGAGATGCTTCCAAACGTTGAGCAGCAATAACACTTATTTTCCGTCCATTGCTTTCGCTGCAAACAGTAGGTAATAAAATGCCTCTAATGCTAAATGTGTTCAGAGTCAAATTAATAGCTTGCCTTTTCTACCAAGACAAGGCACATGTACTCATACATAATACACAGCAGCTGCAAAGGACATGATACTGGGAAGTCGAAAAGCCCACTGGGAGGCGTGGGAACAGATAAGGAAAGGTTAGGCTTTTTCTTTATTACCTGAATAAATTACAGGCAGATTAATACAACTGAGATTAGGGCAGTAAAATGTCCCAGATGGAGAGGAAGACTGAAGACTCTACACATGCACCGTTGAAAGGGGGCTCCTATTATTCACTATGGTTTCAACCTAAATACCTGAGCCTTACATGAAACAGAAGAAAGCCTGTGAGAGTTACTCACAATATGTTAAGCCCAGTAATTAATCAACAGTAGCTTAAGCTTCAAAGAGTGCTGTAAAGGGCATGGGACATCCTGAGGTTGGGAAAGGTGATATATAAATGCAAATTATTTATTTTCCCTGTAAAAGAAAAGCAGAGTGAACATTTGCAACGGTATGCACTGCATTGGACTGGGAGCAAACACAACCTCGACCAGCCCAACCACTTTGGAACAAGTGCTCGCCACGTTCAGTGATTCTGTGAAGATCATTTCATGTACATTGAGCAGTGTGGCCGCTGTGTGGAGTCAGTGCACAAGTAGTGAGAAATTACGGCTCGGGATTGATGCTTCTTCATTGTACATCCAACCAGTTGTGGAAGATTCCCTCTTCACTTATGTTCAACTTCTGGTGAGACAGCAGCAGTTCTCACACTGGAATATTCTGATTTCCATAACTGTTACAGTGCTTATCATCACAATGTCATTGAGTTCAGGATCATTTACCTGAACCCCACTGGGACCTGATAGATAAAACTCAAAAGTACTGGGAATAGACCTACGAACAAAAACAACCCATAGTCTATTGACTTTTACTCTCTTGGTAAATAATTCAATTCCTGACCTCAGTGATCCTTATTCCTCTGAGTAAACAAGAAATGACCGCACAACGGGAAACTTATTAACTTGTTGAATGAACAATAACTATGTACACGGCACACTGAGTAGTGTTTGGAAGAGGTGAGCAGAAACAAAAAAGCTTAGCTGGACAAAAAGAGAGCCCAGAAAAATCAGAGACCAGCGAATCAGGCACCATCTCAGCCCACTGTCTTCCTTGGCAGCTAATGCGACAGAGACTGCCATGCCAGAATAGAGTTCCGGAGGCTCACCAAGCAATGCCAACCACCAAGTGCAAACCATTACTTCATGAGATGGAGCCTGCTAATGTAACATGTATCACTCTCAGATTGAAAATTATTAACTGAGCTGGTATCTACTGCTTTTGGTGGGAGGATCCTCCCTTGTGTGAAGAAGATTTCGCTCCTTCACGACTTTGTTCCAATTTTAAGCTTATGCCCCTGTGTCCTAGATATTCTCGCCGGAAGAAAATGGTTCTCTCTAATGACCCTATCAATCTTTTACAAAATCCCAAATGTTTCAATCAAATCACCTCTCAACCCTCTTTATTTCAGAGAATGCGTGTCCAGTTTGAGTGATCCCACCTCACAATCTGGCCCATTAATATGCCAGTCAATCTGCACTGCACTCCTTCCATGGTCTAAATATCCTTCCTAAGATGCAACACCCAAGACAATGTCTAGACATAAGGCCCGATTTTACCACTGCGTCATGCCTGTTTTCAGGTGTGAAAACTTGGTAAAGTCAGACGTGAGGCGATTAGCGCGATCCGCGCCTGCGTCCGAGCAGATGCCCACTTTACCATGGCCTGAAAATGGCCGCAATCCAAACCGCGCCCGAAACGGGCGCAATGGCAATTTAAATGCATTTGCATGCATTTAATCAAATTTATGGGCTGCCCGCCCAACTTTACTTGCATTTCCCCCTTTACCATCGCGTTCGCCCATTCTGATTTGGCGCGAAACAGGCATGCTCGGCAAAGGTCTGTTTCGGGCGCTCCAGCTTCTGCGGAGATAAGTTCAGAGCTTCCAACGGCTCTCTGACTCAGATCAGTGAGGGGGGGGGAGGGGGGGAAGCAGGCAGATCATTCTCTGGGGGGGTGGGCTGGGGGCATGGGGGGAGGAGAGAGGCCCGATTGTTCTCTGGGGGGGGGGGGGGGGGGGAGGGGGGGGAGGGAGGAGGGAAGCCCAATCATTCTCTGTTGGGGGGTGGGAGGAGGGAGGCGGGTCAGATGTATCTCTAGTGGGGTGGGGTGGGGGGGGGGGGAGGGAGGCCCGATCATTCTCTGTTGTGGGGGTGAGGAGGGAGGCCCGATCATTCTCTGTTGTGGGGGGGGAGGAGGGAGGCCCAATCATTCTCCATTGGTCGGGAGGGAGGAGGGAGGCCAGATCATTCTCGGTTGGGTGGGAGGAGGAGGGAGGCCCGATCATTCTCTGTTGGGGGGTGGGAGGAGGGAGGTGGGTCAGATGTATCTCTGGTGGGGCGGGGGCGGGGGCGGGGAGGGAGACCTGATCATTCTCTGTTGCGGGGGGGAGGGGGGGGGGCAGAGGGGGGCCCAATCATTCTCTATTGGTCAGGCGGGAGGAGGGAGGCCAGATCATTCTCGGTTGGGTGGGAGGAGGAGGGAGGCCCAATCATTCCCTGTTGGGTGGGGGGGAGGAGGGAGGCCCAATTGTTTTCTGGTTGGGGAGGCGGGGGGGCAGGAATCGGGGAGGTCTGCTGCCATTCTGCGGGCGATCGGTGGGGGGGAAGTGTGACAGAGGGTCGTGATTGGTCTGGGTAGAGGGGAGAGTGGGTGGATAAGGAGGACAGTTATGTTGAGGGGTGGGGTGATGTCTGTGAGGGCCATCGCTTCCGGGCCGCTTTGTCCGCTTTTTGCGGCCTGGGAGCAATGTGGCAGGGGTGCGTTTTTCAAATTTTTTTTTGACTACACATGCGCAGTTCAGAGCTCCGATCGTTTCGGGTGGGCTAAGCTCCGCCCACAGCGCGATTCAGACTCGCGATTTTTTTTTCAGGCTAAGTGCGTATGGGGGTGCCTGAGAACAGATTTCCAAGTCCGATCAAAATGGTAAAATCGGGCCTACAGTCTAACTAGGGCTTTTTTAGCTATAGCAAAACTTCCTCTCCTTTATGTTCTCGCTTGCTGGTTATAAAGTTTTAAGATATTATCCTTTTTGCTATTTTTTTGGAGTTGACAACCACATTTTAGTGACTTTCATACATGAATTCCTAAATTTCTTTGGACGTCCAATTTTTCATTATTTAAATAATACTTAGCTTCTTGAGTCAGAATGGATGACTTCACACCTATCTGAACCCACTGGCTTAATCTATCAAGGTCTCTTTTTATTTTTATGCTTGCATTACACTCTTAGCCATGCCACCAGTCATTGCATTATCAACAAACTTGGATGTGTAGAAGTCTGCTCATCTAAGTAAGTTTATCTAATTTTAGCCTTCTTACAAAAATGTCGTACAGGGATAGAGTGAGTGGCCTTTCCTTTGCTGAATGAACAAACCCTTAAAACAAAAATAATACAATAAACTAAATACCAGATTATTGTTGCAAATGAGAACAAATGAAGTCAGTTGCAGATGGTCAGAGGATGGATAGCATTAATCTCACTGTGACCATTGAGTGCAGGCTGTTGTGATTTAAAGCAGCTGATGCTCACTGGGGAAAGATTAGAGGTCAATTATATATAAGAACCAGTTTAGGTCCAGGCAGGAGGCAGTTTAACCCTGACTGTCTGCCTCTCAACTATGACTACATTGACAGCCGGGTGGCCTTGGAGAGGGAGCACAAGGTGTTCATCAACACACTTCAGGCCTTCCCATGGCTGGTGGGCTCTGTGGGTGTTCATAGAATCATAGAAACTTACAGTGCAGAAGGGGGCCATTTGGCCCATCAAGTCTGCACTGACCACAATCTCACCCAGGCCCTATCCCCATAACCCCATACATTTACCCTAGCTAGTTCCTCCTGACACGAAGAGGCAATTTAGCATGGCCAATCCACCTAACCCGCACATCTTTGGACTGTGTGAGGAAACTGGAGCACCCGGAGGAAACCCACGCAGACACAGGGAGAGTGTGCAAACTCCACACAGACAGTGACCCAAGCCGGGAATCGAACCCAGGTCCCTGACACTGTGAGGCAGCAGTGCTAACCACTGTGCCGCCCATGGTTTGTGCATCATCACCCCCGAGAATGACATTTTAGTTCAGTTAGTTAAGTTTCCTTTTGATGTTTTGTTTCCATTACAGTGTCCCAGCAGAGGCTGTCACCCTCTCGTTAGATTATTTTATTGATTTTTATTTATTAAAACGAGTATAAGAACCTGCTTTCATTGGTGAAGGGGGAAAACTGTGTGGCAGGGAGAAGTAGTCCACAATTACGTTACACTGGGTTTTGTGAATCAACATATGTTGAAGACAGAATGGTTGCAGCTTCTTCCTTCACCAGAAGTCTGCTCAACAGATCGTTGTATATACTTCTTATTAAGACATATTACGAAGTAAGGTAGTGGAGATGGAAACTCCCGTGTTTTTCAATACAACCTTAGATGCCATAATAGGAGAAGGTCTGGAGTAATGACCACTCTGAAATTTATGTTTAAGAATTCCATTAAAGTTTACAACTAATACTTGCTCCGCTGAATAGATGCAACCTGCATCAGAACACAGCAACCAACACTCACTCTTCTGAATAAAAACATATTCAATTAGTGCACAAACCCATTCAGAAACTCCGTTAGTATAGGAACTAACCACATCCTGCTTAGTAAACACACATTTCATTAGTACACTGACTTACCCTCTGAAATATCTGTGCTCCAGCGCTTCTGGCCTCAGAAGCAATCCTGATTTTAATCACTCTATCATTGACAACCATGCCTTCAGCTGTCTAGGCCTTAACTTATAGATATCCCTCCCTAAACTTCTCCACTTCCCTCCCTCTGTTTCCTCCTAAATACACAACTCTTTGACTGATATCCTGTTATATAGCATGGTACCAATTTTGATAACTCTCCCGTTAAGTACCTTGGCATATTTTACTGCATAATGTTGTTGTTATTAAAATCTGCCCCTTTGATCAAGCTTAGGGCGGCATGGTGACACAGTGTTTAGCACTGCTGCCTCACAGCGCCAGGGACCCGGGTTCAATTCCCGGCTTGGGTGTGTGTGGAGTTTGCATGTTCTCCCCGTGTCTGCGTGGGTTTCCTCCAAGCGCTCCAGTTTCCTCCCACATTCTGAAAGACGTGCTGGTTAGGTGCATTGACTCCAACAGGCGCTGGACTCTGGCGACTAGGGGAATTTTGCAGTAACTTCATTGCAGTGTTAATGTAAGCCTTACTTGTGACTAATAAATAAACTTTATTTTACTTAGAATGTTTAATAACAAGTGATTCTCGGTCAATGGAGCCTTTTTTGTCTCTGCTGATTAGAACAGTTGTGGAGCTCTTAGTCTAAAGGCTGGCTATTGGTGGGGTCTAAATTTAAGTAAGAATGGCCCTATAACAGAGGACCACCCCAGATTACATTGTTCAAGCTTTGAACCATTTGAAAAGGGCTCTTGTTGGCTATGGAACCATATGAATGCTTCCGTTTAATTAAGAGTGAGCACCCTGTTCACCAGATGGCAGTGGGGCTAAAGGATTAAATTATGAAAACAAGTTGCATGGATGAGACTTCTATTGTCAGCTACAGTAGATTAAGGGATGATCTGATCAAGGCATTCAAGAAGGATTAAAGGATTTGATAAAGCAGATTCATATTATTTCCTCTGGTATGGATGTCCAGAACAAGTGGATTTAAGGAGCTTATACAAGACACTAGTTAGACCTCAGCTGGAATATTGTGCACAGTTCTGGGTGTCACGCTATAGGAAAGATGTTAAAGTTTATTTAATAGTGTCACAAGTAGGCTTACATTAACACTGCAATGAAGTTACTGTGAAAATCCCCTAGTTGCCACACTCCGGCGCCTGTTTGGGTACACTGAGGGCGAATTTAGCATGGCCAATGCACCTAACCAGCACGTCTTTCAGACTGCGGGAGGAAACCGGAGCACCCGAAGGAAACCCATGGGGAGAGTGTGCAGACTCCGCACAGCCAGTGACCTAAGCTGGGAATCGAATCTGGGATCCCTGGCACTATGAGGCAGCAGTGCTAACCTGTGAACATATTGGAGAGAGTGTGCAGAAGAGGTTTACAAGAATGGTTCCAGTGTTGAGAAGCGCCACTTTTGAGGAAAGTTTGGAGAAGTTGGGACTGTTCTTCTTGGAGAGAAGAAAGCTGAGAGGAGGTTTGGTAGAGGTATTCAAAATCATGAGGGGGCTGGACAGAGTAGATAAGGACCAAGGAAAGACGGAGGATGAGGGGTGACCTAATAGAGGTGTATAAAATTATGAAAGGCATAGATAGGGTGAACGGTGGGAAGCTTTTTCCCAGATCGGTGGTGACGTTCACGAGGGGTCATAGGTTCAAGGTGAGGGGGGGAGGTTTAACACGGATATCAGAAGGACGTATTTTACACAGAGGGTGGTGGGGGCCTGGAATGCGCTGCCGGGCAAGGTGGTGGAGGCGGACACACTGGGAACGTTTAAGACTTATCTAGATAGCCACATGAACGGAGTGGGAATGGAGGGATACAAAAGTATGGTCTAGCTTGGACCAGGGAGCGGCGCGGGCTTGGAGGGCCGAAGGGCCTGTTCCTGTGCTGTATTGTTCTTTGTTCCTAGTCATAAAAGGATCAAGCACAAGAGCGCATGGATTTAAAGTGATCTACAAAAGAAGAAGATATGATGTGAGAAAAATACTTTTCACACAAGTGGTTTGGTCTGGAATGCACTGCCTGGAAGTGTGGAGGTGGCAGGTTCAATTGAGACCAAACACTTCAGTAGGATATTAGATGATTACTTTAATAGAAACAATGTGCAGGGGAATGGGGTAAAGGCAAGGGAAAGGCACTAAGTCATGATGCTTATTTGGAGAGCCAGTGCAGACATGATGGGCCAAATGGCCTCCTGTTGCACAGTAACAATTCTCTGATTCTGTGAAATCTTATAACTATTCAGCAGTGATGACAGGAAGCATTTCTTCATAGAAAGGGTAGTGGAAATGTGGAACCTTCTCCCCGAAAAAAACTGTTGAGGCAGTGAGTCAATTGAAAATTTCAAAACTAAGATGGGTAGATTGTTGTTAACTAAGGGTTTTAAGAGCCCACAGTAGTTAAATTGAATAAAGATACAGATAGCCATGTTCTTATTGATTGATAAAGCAGACTTGAGATGCTCAATATAGCCAATTACTGTTCCTATATTCCTTATGGATAGGTCCCCCGAATTTCCATTACATTTGTGGCTTGAATGAGTTTTTCTTTCAGTTAGTATGCAACCCCTATGTATGAAACCCCTACATTTCATATTAGAATGGAATTGTATCACATCTGAATGTCCAAAATAAAATAAGCCCATATACTGAGCATAACATTAGGCTTTAAAGAAATATTCAGCCCATTAAATAACAAACTAATGTCTACACTGCAGTCACATTGGTTTACTGTCCTGTTCATTCACTCTAGGGTTAAGCAGTATTAATTTGGATAGGGTTGACAAACAAATGGAGCAAATTAGGACAAGAAAATGGCTCATAAGCAGATATGTATTGCTTTTAAAATCACTGAAGATCCTAAGGTTGTTGTTGGTTGTCCATCAATGAAAATGACCTAATTCATCACCTGGAGTGGTTGGTGATGTTCTAATGGGTACGTAGGTGGCTCCTGAGGCCTATGTGTGCCTGGGAGGTTCTGTCGCACATAGGACAGGATTTCACAGATGGCTGAGTTTTAGATGAATTGCTAGTTTGGGATTTCCTTTCCGTTAGGTTAAAATGAAGTGCCACTTACATTTGATGATGCCATTGAGATGTCAGTTTGTGCTATTGGTCTTTAGCTCTATAGTCCTGTATATACTATATATTCCTGTCCATGTTAGTGACAAATGCATTTTGAAGGGAGATGGTGACATGGTAAGATCACTGGAGTAGTAATCCCAAGCCGCAGGGTAATGGGGACATGGGTTTCAAACCCAACATGGCAACTGGTGGAAGTTAAATGCAAATAATTAATAAATTAAATTAACTAATAAATCTGGAATTGAAAGCTAGTTTGAAATAATGATTGATTGTTGTAAACATTTATCAGATTCCCTTATGTTGTTCAGGGGACAACATGTCATTGGGGCGGCACGGTAGCACAGTGGTTAGCACTGCTGCTTCACAGCTCCAGGGTCCCGGGTTCGATTCCTGGCTCGGGTCACTGTCTGTGTGGAGTTTGCACATTCTCCTCGTGTCTGCGTGGGTTTCCTCCGGGTGCTCCGGTTTCCTCCCACAGTCCAAAGATGTGCGGGTTAGGTTGATTGGCCAGGTTAAAAATTGCCCCTTAGAGTCCTGAGATGCGTAGGTTAGAGGGATTCGCGGGTAAAATATGTGGGGGTAGGGCCTGGGTGGGATTGTGGTCGGTGCAGACTCGATGGGCCGAATGGCCTCCTTCTGCACTGTAGGGATTCTATGTGCTGTCTTCACCTGATTTGGCCTATAGAAACTAGAAACAGGAGTAGGCCATTCGGCCCTTCGAGCCTGCTCCGCCATTCATTATGATCATGACTGATCATCAAATTCAATATCCCGATCTCTCCCTTCCTCCCATATCCCTTGATCCCTTTAGTCTCAAGAGCTATATCTAATTTTTTCTTGAAATCAAACAACGATTTGGCCTCAACTACAATAGAAACATATTTGACTCCAGCTTCACAGCAATGTCACTGACTCTGAAATAGCTGAGCAAGCCACACAGTTGTGGCAAATGGGATGGGCAACAAATGCTGTCTTTTCCAAAGATGGTGGCACAGTGGTTAGCACTGCTGCCTGACAGCACCAGGGCTTGGGTCACTGTCTGTGCAGAGTCTGCACGTTCTCCCCGTGTCTGCGTGGGTTTCCTCCGGGTGCTCTGCTTTCCTCCCACAGTCCGAAAGACGTGCTGGTTAGGTGCATTGGCCATGCTAAGTTCTCCCTCAGTGTACCTGAACAGGTGCCGAAGTGTGGCCACTGGGGGATTTTCACAGTAACTTCATTGCAGTGTTAATGTAAGCCTACTTGTAACATAGTAAATAAAGTAAATTTTTAAAAAGTGCACATCCCAAGAAAAAAAAATCAAACATGTCAATGAACACCTCCAATATCCATGCTTTCCTCCCTCATTTGAATATGCCGTTCTGTGCAAGCAGAGCATGAAGTCCCATTTAATGAGGAATGGCCTCATTTGCCTCAAATACGTCAAATATTGATTGATTCAAACTTTAATTGTCTTCAAGTTAAGCGCAACAAACCACAAAACAGAAAGTTCAGGTTCAGCCTAACCTGTGAGGTAATCTGGGTCTGGTATGGGATCCGATAGCTCTTCCTGACACTGGATTTCACTGGGCAGAGCCGATATAAGCATTCCGTCTGGCAGCTGCTGTGGGATACCAGTCACAAAATTCTTCTGCCTAAAGGAGAGAAGAAAACAGTCCATGATGGAAACAGTTTGTTGAATATTATAGCTACAGAGTTGGAAAACGTTGATAAATTCATAAATTAAAATTAACATAAATTAAAATTAACAATGATACACTCTTCACATTTGTTTACAATATTTGAATCTGAAAACCATGTATGTTTACTGGATTTGGACTGGTTGAATTTCAGAGGGTACAGGAAGTTCCGGGTCAGCAAAATCATTTGGTCCTTCCTAACTGACCCACAACTCCATTGCCTCTGTTGACCCAGTCATGACCTTTAGCTGTTTCTGAAGTCCTCTGCATTATTTCGATATTAAGCCCCAACACACCAAAATCACACTGTTGAGTGTCATCTTACAATTTGAACGGCCGCACTGCAGATCCACTTTTCCTTGCCAGAGGTGACTCGTACACCACACTTGCACAATGATTTTCTGCGTGGACACGGAATTGGTTCGGTGCATCATTGAACTTGCCTGCCAGCACAGACCTTTCTGCCATGACTCACTAGGATGGCAAAGCAATTCTTGGGCAATTGTAATTTACATTTCCAACTTGCAGATTATTGCCTCTAAATATGATTGAATCCTGTAATGTCCTGCTGGGAAGTTTGGCATGTCAGCTATGTTGGCTCTCACCAACTTTTACAGATGCACCATAGAAAGCATTCTTTCTAGTTGTATCACAGCTTGGTTTGGCTCCTGCTCTGCCCAAGACCGTAAGAGATTACTAAAGGTCGTGAATGTAGCTCAATCCACCACGCAAACCAGCCTCCCATCCATTGACACTGTCAACACTTCCCGCTGCCTCGGAAAAGCAACCAGCATAATTAAGGATCCCACGTACCCCGGACATTCTCTCTTCCACCTTCTTCCATCCGGAAAAAGATACAGAAGTCTGAGGTCACGTACCAAATGACTCAAGAACAGCTCTTCCCTGCTGCCTTCAGACTTTTGAATGGAGCTACTTTGCATTCAGTTGATCTTTCTCTACACCCTAGCTATGACTGTAACACTACATTCTGCAATCTCTTCTTTCCTTCTCTACGTACAGTAGGCTTTGTCTGTATAACGTACAAGAAGCAATACTTTTCATTGTATACTAATACATGTGACAGTAATAAATCAAATCAAATCAAAACACTGAGGAGAGGCTGAGTTGACGAAAATAACTCAGCCTTTTCTGTACTCATTTCCTAAGTGGGTTCTTCCAAAAAATGCAAAACTTGCCAAAGTTTTTCTCTTTACCCAGGACATAAAATTAAAATTGGTTTGAAATTATTCAAGGTTGTTACCCTGTATTACTTAACACAGAAGTCCATTCTATATAATTATTATTTTATAGGGATGTGGTGGTGTAGTGGGTTTTGGCATTGGACTAATAATCCAAAGACCCAAGCTAATGCTCTGGGGATCCTGGATTTGAATCCCACCACAGCAGCTCATGGAATTTGAGTTTAATGATGAAAGGAATATGGAATTAAAAGTGTATTGATACCATGAAATTGCTGTTGTATAAACCTATCTGGTTCACTAATGTCTTTTAGGGAATGAAATCTGCTGTCCTTACCTGGTCTAACCTACATGTGACTCCAGATCTACAGCGGTGTGGTTGATCCTCTAACGCCCTCTCAATGACAATTTGGGATGGGCAATAAACATTGGCCTAGGCCAGCGATGCCCACATTCCATAAAATGAATTTTGATAGAATGTGTGAGGAGCTTCTTGTTTTCAGTTTAAAATCTGTATTTCATCAGTTTAAAGTCTGTGCCTCATTGTAACACTGTCACTAATAGAACATAGAACATAGAACATTACAGCACAGAACAGGCCCTTCGGCCCACGATGTTGTGCCGACCTTCATCTGAAACCAAGATCAAGCTATCCCACTCCCTACCATCCTGGTGTGCTCCATGTGCCTATCCAATAACCGCTTAAACGTTCCCAAAGTGTCCGACTCCACTATCACTGCAGGCAGTCCATTCCACACCCCAACCACTCTCTGCGTGAAGAACCTACCTCTGATATCCTTCCTATATCTCCCACCATGAACCCTATAGTTATGCCCCCTTGTAATAGCTCCATCCACCCGAGGAAATAGTCTTTGAACGTTCACTCGATCTATCCCCTTCATCATTTTATAAACCTCTATTAAGTCTCCCCTCAATCTCCTCTGCTCCAGAGAGAACAGCCCCAGCTCCCTCAACCTTTCCTCATAAGACCGACACTCCAAACCAGGCAGCATCCTGGTAAATCTCCTCTGCACTCTTTCCAGCGCTTCCACATCCTTCTTATACTGAGGTGACCAGAACTGCACGCAATATTCCAAATGCGGTCTCACCAAGGTCCTGTACAGTTGCAGCATAACCCCACGGCTCTTAAACTCCAACCCCCTGTTAATAAAAGCTAACACACTATATGCCTTCTTCACAGCTCTATCCACTTGAGTGGCAACCTTTAGAGATCTGTGGATATGGACCCCAAGATCTCTCTGTTCCTCCACAGTCTTCAGAACCCTACCTTTGACCCTGTAATCCACATTTAAATTAGTCCTACCAAAATGAATCACCTCACATTTATCAGGGTTAAACTCCATTTGCCATTTTTCAGCCCAGCTTTGCATCCTATCTATGTCTCTTTGCAGCCTACAACACCCCTCCACCTCATCCACTACTCCACCAATCTTGGTGTCATCAGCAAATTTACTGATCCACCCTTCAGCCCCCTCCTCTAAGTCATTAATAAAAATCACAAAGAGCAGAGGACCAAGCACCGATCCCTGCGGCACTCCGCTAGCAACCTGCCTCCAGTCCGAAAATTTTCCATCCACCACCACCCTCTGTCTTCGATCAGATAGCCAGTTACCTATCCAATCGGCCAACTTTCCCTCTATCCCACACCTCCTTACTTTCATCATAAGCCGACCATGGGGGACCTTATCAAACGCCTTACTAAAATCCATGTATATGACATCAACCGCCCTACCTTCATCAACACACCTAGTTACCTCCTCAAAAAATTCTATCAAATTTGTGAGGCACGATTTGCCCTTCACAAATCCGTGCTGACTATCCCGGATTAATCCGCATCTTTCTAAATGGTCGTAAATCCCATCCCTAAGGACCTTTTCCATCAATTTACCAACCACCGAAGTCAGACTAACCGGTCTATAATTACCAGGGTCATTTCTATTCCCTTTCTTAAACAGAGGAACAACATTTGCCACTCTCCAGTCCTCTGGCACCATCCCCGTGGACAGCGAGGACCCAAAGATCAAAGCCAAAGGCTCTGCAATCTCATCCCTCGCCTCCCAAAGAATCCTAGGATACATTTCATCAGGCCCAGGGGACTTATCGACCTTCAGTTTATTCAAAACTGCCAATACATCCTCCCTCCGAACATCTATTTCCTCCAGCCTATTAGCCTGTAACACCTTCTCTTCCTGAAAAACATGGCCCCTCTCCTTGGTGAACACTGAAGAAAAGTATTCATTCATCACCTCGCCTATCTCTACTGATTCCATACACAAGTTCCCACCACTGTCCTTGACCGGCCCTAACCTCACCCTGGTCATTCTTTTATTCCTCACATAAGAGTAAAAAGCCTTGGGGTTTTCTTTGATCCGACCCGCCAAGGACTTCTCATGTCCCCTCCTAGCTCTCCTGAGCCCCTTTTTCAGCTCATTCCTTGCTAACTTGTAACCCTCAATCGAGCCATCTGAACCTTGTTTCCTCATCCCTACATAAGCTTCCCTCTTCCTTTTCACAAGACATTCCACCTCTTTTGTGAACCACGGTTCCCTCACTCGGCCATTCCCTCCCTGCCTGACAGGGACATACCTATCAAGGACACCCAGTATTTGTTCCTTGAAAAAGTTCCACTTTTCATCAGTGCCTTTCCCTGACAGTTTCTGTTCCCATCTTATGCCCCCTAATTCTTGCCTAATCGCATCATAATTACCTCTCCCCCAATTGTAAGCCTTGCCCTGCCGTCCGGCCCTATCCCTCTCCATTGCAATAACAAAAGACACCGAATTGTGGTCACTATCTCCAAAGTTCTCTCCCACAACCAAATCTAACACTTGGCCCGGTTCATTTCCCAGTACCAAATCCAATGTGGCCTCACCCCTTGTCGGCCTATCCACATATTGTGTCAGGAAACCCTCCTGCACACACTGCACAAAAAGTGCCCCATCCAAACTATTCGACCTACAAAGGTTCCAATCAATATTTGGAAAGTTAAAGTCCCCCATGACAACTACCCTGTGACCCCCACACGTATCCATAATCTGCTTTGCAATTTCTTCCTCCACATCTCTATTACTATTTGGGGGCCTATAGTAAACTCCTAGCAACGTGACCGCTCCTTTCCTGTTTCTAACTGCAGCCCATATTACCTCAGTGTGCATATCCCCCTCAAAGTGCTTTTCCGCAGCCGTTAAACTATCCTTGATTAACAATGCTACTCCTCCACCTCTTTTACCAGCTTCCCTACACTTACTGAAACATCTATACCCCGGAACGTCCAACAACCATTCCTGTCCTTGTTCTACCCACGTCTCCGTAATGGCCACAACATCGTAGTCCCAAGTAGCAATCCACGCCCCAAGTTCATCCACCTTGTTCCGGATGCTCCTTGCATTGAAGTAGACACACTTCAACCCATCTTCCTGTCTACCGGTACCCACCCTTGACCTTGATACCTTCCCCAATATCTCACCACCCTCAACACTGACTTCCGGACTACAACTCCTTTTCCCACTCCCCTGACAAATTAGTTTAAATCCCCCTGAAGAGCCGTAGCAAATTTCCCTCCCAGGATATTGGTGCCCCTCTGGTTCAGGTGCACCCCGTCCTGTTTGTAGAGGTCCCACCTTCCCCAGAACGTGTTCCAATTATCCACGTATCTGAAACCCTCCCTCCTGCACCATCCCTGCAACCACATGTTTAAGTGCACTCTCTCCCTGTTCCTCAACTCGCTATCACGTGGCACCGGTAGCGTACCAGAGATGACCACATGTTTTGTCTTTGCTCTCAGCTTCCAGCCCAGCTCCCGAAATTCCTGTTTTAAATCCCCGTCCCTTCTCTTACCTATGTCGTTGGTACCAATGTGTACCACGACTTGTGACTGTTTCCCCTCCCCCTTAAGAATCCGGAAAACACGGTCCGAGACGTCACGGACCCTGCCATCCGCTAGGCAACAAACCATCCTCGAGTCTCTTTTGCTGCCACAGAACCTCCTATCTATCCCTCTAACTAATGAGTCCCCAATAACTATTGCCCTCCCGCTCTCCTCCTTACCCTCCTGAGCCACAGGGACGGACTCAGTGCCGGAGATCCTCTCACTGCGGCTCACCACTGGTATGTCGTCCCCCTCAACCGTATCCAAAGCGGAATACTTATTGCTAAGGGGAACGACCACAGGGGATCCCTGCACCGACTGCTTCTTCCCAGCCCCTCTCACCGTCACCCATCTATTTTCATTCCTCGGAGTAACTGTATCCCTGAAGCTTCTGTCTATGGCCATCTCTGCATCCCTAATGATCCTAAGTTCCTCCAACTCCAGCTCCAGTTCCCTTACACGGTTTTGGAGGAGCTGCAGATGGATGCACTTCTCACTAATGAACTTAAAGTAGATTTACCTTTTCTGCAATATTTGTACTGTTCTAAGTAATTAGATAAGCCTTTCTCTCAAGCCCAAAATGACTCCTTTGTATTGTCTCCTAGACTTGAATGTTTCCATGGAGTCTCATCAGATCTATCCGTGTCTTCAGCATCACCAAATATGAGTATCAAGCTTACCTGGTCAGCCTCATATCCTTTATTGTCTGTATATTGGAGCTCATCCAAAACCCTGCTGCCTGCATCCCAACCCACAATAAGATCCATTCGCTCATCAGAACTACCAGGCAAGTAATAGAAATGTTGCCTCTGTCCCATGTATTAGATTTAACTTCCTGCTTTAAGGTAGATTTGTTGTAAAAAAAAGTGACAAGTGGAGTGGAGGGCAGGAACAAAGTGGTCAACATGGTGGCACAATGGCTAGCACTGCTGCCTCACAGTGCCAGGGACCCGGGTTTGATTCTCAGCTTGGATCACTGTCTGTGTGGAGTCTGCATGTTCTCTCCGTGTCTGATGGGTTTCCTCCGGGTGCTCCGGTTTCTTCCCACAGTACGAAAGACTTGCTGGTTAGGTGCATTGGCAATGCTAAAATTCTCTCTGTGTACCCGAACAGGCAACGGAGTATGGAGACTAGGGGATTTTAACAGTAACTTCATTGCAGTGTTAATGTAAGCCTACTTGTGACATAAATAAATTAACTGCTTCAGCAAGCACAAATCTATACTGAAAACTCAGGTGGTGGAATCAGCCCATATGGTAAGCATGTTGCTTTATTAAAACCACCCTCAGAGGAACCCTGAATAATCAGCTTGGCACACAACAGCACTGGAGTTAAATATTTAGCACATCAAACTGTCTGACATGGTGAAATGCCTGGTGTAGATCCTTAGTAAGAAGTTTAACAACACCAGGTTAAAGTCCAACAGGTTTATTTGGTAGCAAAAGCCACACAAGCTTTCGAGGCTCTGAGCCCCTTCTTCAGGTGAGTGGGAATTCTGTTCACAAACAGAACTTATAAAGACACAGACTCAATTTACATGAATAATGGTTGGAATGCGAATACTTACAACTAATCCAGTCTTTAAGAAACAAAACAATGGGAGTGGAGAGAGCATCAAGACAGGCTAAAAAGATGTGTATTGTCTCCAGACAAGACAGCCAGTGAAACTCTGCAGGTCCACGCAACTGTGGGAGTTACAAATAGTGTGACATAAACCCAATATCCCGGTTGAGGCCGTCCTTGTGTGTGCGGAACTTGGCTATCAGTTTCTGCTCAGCGACTCTGCGCTGTCGTGTGTCGCGAAGGCCGCCTTGGAGAACGCTTACCCGAATATCAGAGGCCGAATGCCCGTGACCGCTGAAGTGCTCCCCAACAGGAAGAGAACAGTCTTGCCTGGTGATTGTCGAGCGGTGTTCATTCATCCGTTGTCGCAGCGTCTGCATAGTTTCCCCAATGTACCATGCCTCGGGACATCCTTTCCTGCAGCGTATCAGGTAGACAACGTTGGCCGAGTTGCAAGAGTATGTACCGTGTACCTAGTGGATGGTGTTCTCACGTGAGATGATGGCATCTGTGTCGATGATCCGGCACGTCTTGCAGAGGTTGCTGTGGCAGGGTTGTGTGGTGTCTTGGTCACTGTTCTCCTGAAGGCTGGGTAGTTTGCTGCGGACAATGGTCTGTTTGAGGTTGTGCGGTTGTTTGAAGGCAAGAAGTGGGGGTGTGGGGATGGCCTTGGCGAGATGTTCGTCTTCATCAATGACATGTTGAAGGCTCCGGAGGAGATGCCGTAGCTTCTCCGCTCCGGGGAAGTACTGGACAACGAAGGGTACTCTGTCCACTGTGTCCCGTGTTTGTCTTCTGAGGAGGTCGGTGCGGTTTTTCGCTGTGGCGCGTTGGAACTGTTGATCAATGAGTCTAGCGCCATATCCTGTTCTTATGAGGGCATCTTTCAGCGTCTGGAGGTGTCTGTTGCGATCCTCCTCATCCGAGCAGATCCTGTGTATACGGAGGGCTTGTCCGTAGGGGATGGCTTCTTTAACGTGTTTAGGGTGGAAGCTGGAGAAGTGGAGCATCGTGAGGTTATCCGTGGGCTTGCGGTACAGTGAGGTGCTGAGGTGACCGTCCTTAATGGAGATGCGCGTGTCCAAGAATGCAACCGATTCCGGAGAGTAGTCTATGGTGAGCCTGATGGTGGGATGGAACTTGTTGATGTCATCATAGAGTTGTTTCAGTGATTGTTCACCATGAGTCCAAAGGAAGAAAATGTCATCGATGTATCTAGTGTATAGCATCGGTTGAAGGTCCCGGGTGAAGAAATCCTTACAACATGCTGAAAGAACATCTCTGTTAGATAACTGATAAGAAACCAGTGGAGATTTAAAATGATAGCTGTAGGGGTGATCTGAAAACCAGGTAGGAGAAGATGTGTTCATTTCTCAGTATTAGATTGCAGTGGCAGGCTGGACTTGTGTACCTTCACCTGGCGGAAGCAACATTCAGTTGGGTGAATGATGGCAATGCATTCACACATTTTAGAACCAGTGGAGTTGCTCACCTTGTGACTCATGAGAAATTTTCAGTACCTGCGTCCCACCTAAGAAGGATTCAAATCAATGTTTTAATTACCCTCATGCCCACATGTCTGTCCTTGACCTGCTGCAATGTTCTAGTGAAGCCCGATGCAAGCTGGAGGAACAGCATCTCATCTTCCGAATAGGCATGTTATAGCCCTGGGGACTCAACATTGAGTTCAACAACTTTAGACTGTGACCTTTCTTCTCCTCCATCTTAACCCTTTTTAAAAAATATCCCATACATGTCTTGTCTCCATGTAAACCCTTCCTCCCAGCCACCCCCCGCCTCCCACATTGGGCCACCTGTCTCTTGTCCTTAAATTTGCTATATTTTTGTTGCAATCCCTCCCAGCTACAGTACAATAGCCAACACATTTTCCCTCTCCTTAGTTCTGAAGAGGAGTCAAATGGACTGGATTTGTTAGAGCTAAGGTGATTTGTGTGGTGAAAACTCAGATTACAACCTAGTATGATCGCTTTGGTGACCCAATACATTCAGCGAGCATTCTCAAAATATTTAAAGGTACAATTCACGGTTACTTAGCCAGCTTGACACATTGCCAGAGTCTCAGTCAGATTATTCGGGCGGCACGGTGACACAGTGGTTAGCACGACTGACTCACAGCGTCAGGGTCCAGGGTTCAAATCCCGGCTTGGGTCAGTGTCTGTGTGGAGTCTGCACATTCTCCCCGTGTCTGCGTGGGTTTCCTCTGGGTGCTTCGGTTTCCTCCCGCAGTCCAAAGATGTGCGGATTAAGTGGATTGGCCATGCTAAATTGCCCCTTAGTGTCAGG
Organism: Mustelus asterias; assembly: GCF_964213995.1. Lineage (NCBI taxonomy): Eukaryota > Metazoa > Chordata > Chondrichthyes > Carcharhiniformes > Triakidae > Mustelus > Mustelus asterias. The sequence goes on from NC_135808.1 coordinate 58,931,665, forward strand.
GGGCCTAGCTAAGGTAAATGCATGGGATAATGGGGATAGGCCCTGGGTGGGATTGTGGTCCGTGCAGACTCAATGGGCCAAATGGCCTCCTTTTGCACTGTAGGATTCTATGATTCCCACACAGATTCAGATAATCTTGAAAAGCAGGGCATTTTACAGGTGACTGTTCCAGGAGTGGGGCAATAATTAATATTCTCCACAGGCAAGCTGACTACTTTTAGCTAAATAAAATTCAAAATCCTGACTCTGCCAATCTACACTTAAACTCAGTGGGCGGGATTTTCCGGCCACTCTCGTCCCAAGACTGGAAAATCCCGCCCGAAGTCAATGGACCTTTGCATGGTCCATGGCCCGCCCTTATGATTCCTGTGGCAGATGGGATGGGAAAATTCAACCCTTTCAATTTGGACTACATAAATACAGAAGGACTGAAAGTGTTCATTCCATATTTGGACAAACAGCAATCCTACGGTTGGAACCTAGATTTCTCAGCAGATTTATTGGAAGACTCTTAAACAAGTCAATGGTTTTCATATATCAAATTCCCAACTGACCAAGCTAAAACCCCAGCCATTGGTTATTTCTGTGCTAAGAATGATATTGTACACACAGCATTGCGTCACCTTATTATAACATTGTGAAATACTTAGAGCTTCTCCATGTTTCTGATTGTTTTTTGTTGTGCAGAATATCTCAGCATTGAAAAATGCCTCAACAATATGAATAAATGTAAGAGACAATATATTGTTGCTTTCACAAGCTTTCTCTGCTACAGATCAGCAGCTCTGTATTCACTGCCAGTTAAAATGTACTGCCTGTTCCTATCTTCCGATCCATTTTCAAAAGGTGCTGCAAATCAACTGGGCGAATGTATCGAGGATTAATGTACTGATTCTGAATACCAATCTTCCAAATGTTATTTTTTCTGAATCGGTCATTCACATTTAACAATCAGTGCAGGCAGCTGCAAATTTCCATCAAATCCCGACCATGTGGAACGAGGCCATTCAGCCCATTGAGTCTGCATCGACTCTCGAAAAGAGCATTTTACTCAGGTCCAGTCCGCGAATTGAACCCGGGTCTTTGGCACTGTGAGGCAGCAACGCTGACCATTGCGCCACCTTGCCTGCTCTGTCTGCAGATGTAAATGCAGAAGTAATTCGCCAGATTGATATTTAGTTCCATGTAGCTTTTCATTCCAGCAATATATTCAGGTCAAAGAACCTTTTAAAAGGCAGAAATCAGGGTGGAAAAAGGCAAAAAGGCAAATTAAAGCGCTCGTTAAGTTAGAATATTCAGATGGTCAAATTACCAAGAGAAGTCCTTACAACTATAGTGCAGAATCATTTGAGTTGAGTACCAAAGCTGTGGATTGTGCCCCATATGTGCTGCAGGATAGATTTTCAAAAATATTTGCATATGTGCAGTTGTCTAGAAGTCATAACTTGAACTAAGTTTCAGACTATGGAATTTTCCCAATGTGGTTTGTGGGGTGGTAGATCCTTATACAATTCACCTTATTGGCATGATGACTCCGAATATTTAATGCTATTCATTATGACTGGCAAGGAGGAGTGAACTGGCTCCCCTTCTATTCAACAGAGGTTTTAAAATTTAATTTTCCCGTAAATGTATTTTCCAATCCAAATGTACTTAATTGTTAAGAAGGAACCAATCAACCAAATTCTCTTGAGTCAAATATAAGTTTACTAGTTAATAAACACACATGCACACAAGCGCGTGTGCACACACACACACACGCACATTAGAAGAGAGTCATAGTCCAATAAAAAGTTAAAAAGTTAAAAGAATATATGATTAAGTCCTTTGCTTGTCTTTGAGGCATAGATTGTTGAATGTTTTGGCCATTTGAAATTGGTTGATTTCCTATAGAATTCTGGAGTTGACTTGGCTCAGGTCTGCACTTTGTTAAAGACACTCTTTTAGTTCCAGAAAGAGAGGGAGAGAGAAAGAGACTTTATTGATCTCATCCAGCAGTCTTTTTAGATGTTTCATTTTCCTCCTCCTCCTTTTCAAAATTCCTAGAAAAGGTTTCAATTAGCATGGTTTGTAATCATTTTTGCAGACTAAGTAATCCCATCTTTTGACTTTCTTTTTCATCTCCGAAACTTTTGACACTGTCCAAGGTAGAAATCAGCAGGAGCTCCACAGGAGTTCTAAATGTCTGTTGAGTATTTGGCTGATTCGCACTTTCCATTGACTATATTTGTCGGGAACCTTGACAGCACCCAGGTGTAAAATATCATGCAGCAGGTCTGCAGTGCAATTCATATAGAAACTTTCCAGAGAAGTGCTCAATTTACAGATTCTGACATCAGGTGACTTGTATCAGCCATTCTTGTCTTTCTTGAATGTTTTTTAAAAACAGGTCCTCTCTAAACTGTGTCTGTGGTTAGCTGATGAAAGTGTAGGTAGGTTTCCTGTCACCTGACACATAGAATCATAGAATCCCTAAAGCGCAGAAAGAGGCCATCCGGTCCAACAAGTCTGCCCTGACTCTATGAAAGAGCATCCCATTCAAGCCTCACTTTCACTCTATCCCCATAACCCTGTGCACGTACCAAGGCTAAGCCACCTACCCTACACATCTTTGGATACTAAAGGGCAATTTAGCATGGCCAATCCACCTAATCTGCACATCTTTGGTGATATTTATGAATATTTGTTGTCACTATTGATATATCATTGATGGCATGTAGAAGAAACTGTGCCCTGAGGTGGTTTGCATTAGCCTCTTTACTCACATTGTAGGTGGCATGGTGGCACAATGGTTAGCACTACTGCCTCATAGCACCAGGGATCCTGGTTCAATTCCAGCCTCAGGTGACTGTGTGGAGTTTGCACGTTCTCCCCGTGTCTGCATGGGTTTCCTCTCGGTGCTCCAGTTCCCTCCCACATTACAAAGATGTGCAGGTTAGGTAGATTGGCCATGCTAAGTTGCCCTCCAGTGTCAGGGGGACTATCAGGGTAAATACCTGATTATGGGGATAGGGCCTGGGTGGGGTTGTTGTCGGTGCAGGCTCAATGGGCCTCTATTGAGGAGAGTTTGCATTCAGAGCATAAATTAACTTTCATAAAATTGCATGCCATTATGTGGAATGACAACTAAGTAGCTTAGTTGCACTTTGTAACTTCCTCCCCGTCATCTCCTATGTTGGACTTTAAGAAAACTACTTGTGAAGAGTATTAGAAAACAAAACCCATTCACTGAATCCTGACAAAGCAAAAGGAGTGTAAATTCGGAGATATGTCTGAACGTTAACCATTGTAGATTATGTTCCACGCTGGAATTCTACAACATTCTTCATGACATTGTATTTAATTTTACGATTTCAGCCAAGAAGATTGTGTCACTGTTACAATGTACTTTATCCTGGCCATTATTAAGCACAAAGAGAATATCATTAATACAGACTATCTGGTCATTATCAAACCGCTGGTGGAGGGAATATGCTCTACTCCAGATTGACTGTCACATATCCTCCAGTATACCTAAAAAAGTACTTTAATAGCTGTAAATTGTTTGGCTGCATCCTGAGGTCATGAAAGGTGCTATATAAATGCAAGACCTTTCCTCCTTTAGCTGCTGTCTTATCAAGAAATGGACTCCCAGTGTATTTCAATCGCATTAGCTGATCCATGTCACTCATTTTCTCTACTCTATTTGAGCGAGTGCCTTTTTAGAGTCTAATGACATTGAGCCCAGATCTTGAGGTCAGTGATGGACAACTGAACCACAGACTTTCAGTGGGTGTTTTCAGCGGAACATGCTATGATTAGAGAGTTACAACATTGTGAATCCCTGCAGACAATCTGAGATCTGTGTGAAATGGGCAAACAACTTTGTTTCTCCTTAGCCAATCAGATGGTGGAATTCTTACCAGAGTAGCAATTGCCAGCTAGATTCAAGCATGTACACAAAGCAAAATACAGATAGGAAAAGAAAGATGGAGTTAAAATGGTTAAAAAAAATCCAACAATACTTAAAGCCAAAGGACGAGATTCCAAACTTCCAAAAGCATATTTTCAGTGCCAGAGAGGTCGTTTGGTAGTAATTAAGGTTTGTCTTGCCATTAAAAATTCATTTACACTAGAATGGAAGAACACTAAGAGCTGAATTTTCTGGCCCTTCCCATTGGTGGGATCTTCCGGTCCTGCTAAAGGCAGCCCTTGTGGTGGGTTCCTCAAAGGCAGGACAAGCAAGTCACACAAAGCCCCATAGTCATTGGTGGGACTGGAAGATCCAGCCAACATCCAATGGCGAGCTGCCTTCACCACCAAAAAAACATACTGCAGGGGCAGATGGACCAGAGAATCCGGCCCTAACTTCACTGGTCTGTTTAGTGGGTACAGAATCACATAAGTACCGTAACTTCACCCACGTTTCATGTATTTCAATGTCAAGTGTCTCAGTGAGATGTTGTTTCATCAACGTTTCTGGAGGAAGAGGATAATGCAAGTAGCAACTTCTGGAGATCCACATTTTTACTGCACATGAACAGTCATTGGATGTGACTGTCCTATTTCCTCTTTAATAGCAGTGACTACACAATCCATGCCATTGAATTTTTAATAGGTTTCTGTTGTGAAATCAAGGCTGTATGTCTCCTCAGATGAAAGATTTCAAACTCTTGCTGGCCAGTCATATCAGAATTAAGGGTAATGGTGATTTAAGGGTAATAAAGATATAGGGGTGCCAAAGTTGTCAGGGTAGGTTATCATGGTAAGAAGTCTCACAATACCAGGTTAAAGTCCAACAGGTTTATTTGGAATCATGAGCTTTTGGAGCACTGCTCCTTCATCAGGTGAGTGATGAAGAAGCAGGGCTCCGAATAACTTGCAAATAAACCTGTTGGATTTTAACCTGGTGTTGTGCGGCTTCTTACTGTGCCCACCCCAGTCCAACGCCGGCATCTCCACATCGTAAGTTATCATGGACGGTTATCATGGACTTAAAATACAACCATAGGTTGGAAATTTGGTGAGAAGGTAGGGAGGTGGAACTTGTTAGTCTTTAGCCATTGTTCTATTAAATTTTTCATGAAAAATGCAGCAACTGAGTTTTAGAATTATGGAATGATTATGTAATTCAGTCCATCATGCTGGCCTCTATGAAAGAACAATTCAGCTAGTCCCACTTCCCTGCACTAATAGAGGTGTATAAAATTATGAAGGGCATAGATAGAGTGAACAGTGGGAAGCTTTTTCCCAGGTCGGAGGTGACGAACACAAGGGGTCACAGATTCAAGGTGAGGGGGGCAAGGTTCAACACAGATGTCAGGGGGACGTATTTTACACAGAGGATGGTGGGGGCCTGGAATGCACTGCCAAGCAAGGTGATTTGAGGCGGACACGCTGGGATCGTTTAAGACTTATCTAGATAACCACATGAACAGACTGGGAATAGAGGGATACAAAGAATGCTCTCGTGGACACATGAGTGGCGCGAGCTTGGAGGGCCGAAGGGCCTGTTCCTGTGCTGTATTGTTCTTTGTTCTTTGTTCTTCCCCCATAGTCCTGTTTCTCTTCAGATTGTTAGTCCAATCCCCCTTTGAAAACACACTATGACTAACTCTGCCTCCACCACACAGTACATTCCAGATCCTGACCACTCGCTGCGTGAAAACTTCACCTTAAAACTTACTCTCAGTTGCGCAAATCAGTGAAAGCTCGGGACAGCCATCAGTTAAGTCAGAGGAGGTTCAGAAATATTAAATCTATGTGATAGATTGCATTGCCCCCACCTTGAAGAAGCTCAGCTTAGCCGCGTAATAACAAGACATTAAATATTCTTGAGAATTAATTCACTCCCCAAAATCACTTTGTTTCATCTCTGAGAATTGCATTGTGTTCTGGTGATTAGTTGGATGAAAGCACAATTATTCAGTTCCACCCCATGTATTGTGACATTAGCCCTAATTATACTGCATAGACTGGTTCACTGACTGCAATTAGATTTGATACATTGGAATGCAGGTCAGATGCTTTGGAATTGACAGCACAAATAAAGAACACAATCCAATAGGAAATGGAAATGAGTGAAATAATAACAGGCACCAAATTCATTTCAAAGAGTTTTGACTCCAAAATTCACTTTGCAAGACTTCAAAATCAAAGAAGGAAAAGACACTGGTTTACTGTTCACTTTCATGGTAGTTGCACTCGAGGTGCGGAGATGGGGGTGCGGGTAGTTGAGGCAAATAGATAAGAATGGAATTCACCATTCTTAATTTGGATTTCCTCATTTAGTTTGACCTTCTTCTGAACATCTCAGCTGAGTTTTTCAAGCAGGGAGCATAATGAGGAATATGGATTTACTGTACTTCAGAGCCCAGTTACAAGAGAGAATAAATGACCTGTTCCAGATAAGGGGCTTTTGGAAGGATTTACTGGGTCGCTAAGTACTTATTTGCAATTATAGATATTTTAATCAGATTTTCATTTGCCTAAAATCAATGAACATGAGAAAAGATGAAAAGTAAACAGAAATTTCTCCATTGAAGAGTCCTTTGTGATTTGTTTCTCTTTGAGTACATTAAGCATGCATGTTTTATATTAGAGTGAGACACAAAGAGCTGATTATACAAAGCTTCTTCCAGTATCTGATCAAATAGTCTGTTCCCAGTCTCCTGCTCCAGTATCAACCACTCTGGAACGCTCACTGTAACCATTATAGCAATTCCCCACAATGTGCATGTGGGAAAAGGCAATTGGTGCTGTAATTCTAAATAACATGGAAAGAAAATCCTCATTTGAATATGATCTATACATTGAGTTAGTTCATGTCAGTTGAAATGGACGAAAATGTCAGTGTCACTGAAATAGGAACAGAAAAAAGAGAAAGGGATCCAGTGAGGTTTCTGCTGCAGATGATTCAGCTGTAGATAATAGCCACCAATACAATTGGGCTCTGCCATGATTGAACAAATAATCTATCAACATGAAGGGCTGAACTTATACCTGTTGCTAGAGGGCGATCAAACAGGAGCTCCGTCACTTCCTCATCTTGCATTGAATCCAGTTTCCTGGGTTGGGGCTTGTTTATTATCCAGCGTTGGTTCCCAGGGAGATCCCCATCAAGACAGTGGTTAGCACTGCTGCCTCAAAGCTTCAGGGACCCAGGTTCAATTCCCAGCTTGGGTCACTGTGTGGCATCTGTGTGGGTTTCCTCTGGGTGCTCCGGTTTCCTCCCAAACTCCAAAAATGTATGGGTTAAGTGGATTGGCCATGTTAAATTTCCCCTTAGTGACAGGAGGACTAGCTAGAATAAATGCATGGGGCTATAAGGATAGGGCCTTGGTGGGATTGTGGTCAGTGCAGACTCGATGGGCCAAATGGCCTCCTTCTGCACTGTAGGGATTCTATAATTCTATGAATAAGGAGCCTGTCACTGGCATGATTCTATACCTCAGAGGATTCAGGCAGCATCAAAGCTGCTGAGGTGCCAGCAGGATCTTGGTGCCATTTCTGGGAGAGAGGGAGATAATGTGCCTCGAGAATGGGAGAGATGCCCAATGCTGGGTTCCTACTAGACTACTGTCTCGGGACAGCTGGGATCCGAGGATTCGACTTGCATGGTGGCACAGTGGTTAGCACTGCTGCCTCACAGTGCCAGGACTCGGACTTGATTCCCGGCTTGGGTCACTGTCTGTGCGGAGTCTGCACATTCTCCCCGTGGGTTTCCTCCGGGTGCTACGATTTCCTCCCACATTCTGAAAGATGTGCTGGTTAGGTGGATTGGCCCTGCTAAATTCTCCCTCAATGTACCCGAACAAGCGCCGGAGTGTGGCGACTAGGGAATTTTCACAGTAACTTCATTGCAGTGTTAACGCAAGCCTACTTGTGACACTAATAAATAAACTAAGTAAATAGAATGCAGGAAAGCTGACTAGAACATACCTTTCTGCCCTTATTTACATGCGATAGGTCGTGGGATTGGGGTGTTCGGGGCAGGAGGTGAAGTAACAAAATCTTCAGGAAAAAGCAGAGTTGGCAAACTGAGCTATACCCCAGGAAAAATTACTGCCCTGAGGAAAGATTTATTTCTGAAGACCCTTTAAGGAATGAGAAATTTCTGAAATGAGTCATTCGGCACTGGTGCCGAACAGAAAAGGAGAAAGTGGTGCCTATTGCTTTGTAGCCCCCTTCCAATTTCCCCATGAATTTCAGCTGAAATACTGAAAGGGGACAGAAAAGTCATCCAGTAAGTTTTACGATATAATTCCAGCGCAGAAGCTAAAACTCCTTGTCCCATTTCATAGATCATAGAGCATAGAATCCCTACAGTGAAGGAGGCCATTCAGCCCATCGAGTCTGCACTGACTACAGTCCCATCCACGTCCTATCCCCATAACCCCATGCATTTACCCGAGTTAGACCCCTAACACTAAGGGGCAATTTAGCATGGCCAATCCACCCATCCCGCACATCTTTCAACCATGGGGGGAAACCAGAGCTCCCGGAGGAAACCCACGCAGACACAGGGAGAATGTGCAGCCTCCACACAGTCAGTGACCCAAGCTGGGAATTGAACCCGGATCCCTGGCACTGTGAGGCAGCAGTGCTAACCACTGTGCCACTGTGCCGTCCTAAAGCCATTTGAGAAGTGACATTTGACACAGGTGGTTAACCTCACCTGGAGGTCAGGGGGATGGGTGGGATGAGGTGGGAGCTCGTCTAAGGTGTGATTTTCTGGCCCTTCCTGCCAGCAGGATCTCCCAGTCCCGCTGAAGATAACCCCTCCCCCTCCCCCACCCCCATGGCAGATTCCCCGACAGCGGGAGGGGTGAACCACACAAAACGCCATAGACATTGCCAGGACCAGAAGGTCGCGGCCGATGGAAAGGTGTCCCCACTTCCGTAAAACACGCCGCAGTGGGTGCAGAAAATCCTGCCCCTAGGATTGCCGATCCTCCAGGATTAGCCTCCACGAAGTCTCTCAATTTCTGGGACACTGCCTAGTGCAGTCCTGGAGAAAAATCATTGGGCTATTGAAAAAGGTGATTATTTTTTGTAGTTTTCTTTGAACATTTCTCTTTACCAGATGTAAAAATGTTGCGGCGGCAAGGCTGTTTAGTTGATCGTCAAGTACCATCCAATTGCTTTCCAACTGGCGAAAGAAGGAAATGTATTGCAAGGCTGGACGTGTTGGCCGACTAATGGAGCATATGGGGCAAGTCATGTGATGAAATCTCCAGGAAAGCATTTAATCACAGTTGGCAACCCTAGATCAGGTGCTTTGCAAAAAGAGGATAATTTAGTTAATATTCAACGTAGATGTATTGTAGTTCTAGGTGCACTAAGCCAATGAACAGGAGGCAGATGCTTTTTCAAACAGAAGGGTGGAAGAATAGAGGGATTTATACTGGATATATGCCACACAACTTCCTGGCAGTCAGTAGCAGTGACACATCAGGGTGAGACTACTCCCCTTGCACTTTGTGTTAACACATTAAACAAAAAGGTACAAAATCAGGAAAGAAAAAAGTACTTGAAAGAGAGAGTCTTGTACTCAAAATAAATATCTTAAATATGATGCCTATTAAGTGTAAAAAGCAAGCCTCTTGCCTGGCATGTTTCTTTTTATTTATTCTTTCATGGGATGTGGGCATCGTTGGCTCGGCCAGCATTTGTTGCCCATTACATACGTGAATCAAATTAGCCTGGCTTAATAAATTTTGCTTCGGGAACAGACAATGTCCATCATAATCAACCAGAACTAAAATACCGTGATTCTGAATTTTTAAAAACCCTAAAAAAGCTCCCACGAAGATATTCAGCCATTGCTATCTCTATCAGAAAACGCTGGAAACAATCAGCAGGTTGGCGGCCTCTGTGGAGAGTGGAAAACACTTCTTGCTTCAAGCTGATAACTGCTGATGAAAGGTCATCAACCTGAAAGGCTAACCGTTTCACTCTCAATAGATGCCATCTATAACCTGCTGAGTGTTGCCCAGTCTGGTTTTGTTTCTATTCTAGACTTCCAGCATCCGTAATATTTTGCTTTTAGTTAGCCGAATAACATCTAATGGGAAAAAAAATTTGTTGCAAAGTACGATAGGCAAAACAAAATCGGCAGATTTGGAGGAAGAGCACAAACTCTGCATGAAGTGATGAGTCATTCTGTGGTCACCGTTCAAATTGCAGGGCATTGACCAGAACTGCAAGCCCAATTATAGAAAAGCGAAATGTCTAGACAGCATGAAGTCATTGAACAAACACACTATTTTGGTCTCAACAAACCTTTTTTTGTCTGGTTTTAGCTAATTATCCCAAGAGGTTATCAGTAGGCCTAACTTACTCTCACCATTCGGCATGTTAGTACCCTGACAGTGCAGTCAACATACTCTGCACAAAGTACAGAGCGCTGCAGGTGGGTGAGAAAGACTCAAGGGTAAAATGAAATTGGACTTAATTCCTTGTTGAGACTCTGATTTAAAATGTCTGTTTTAGGATGTGAAAGGTAGGAGGCCTATTAAATATCTACTGCAATGCTACATTACATTAGTTATCATTAAAATAAATAGCATTCTAAATATAACCTTTTTTTGAATTTGCATCGCTGGTACAATTATAGAATAAGAAATAAATGACTCTGAAATGGCATCGTGTGATGTACAGCTTTTGACCCGTACAGAATCCTTTATGCACTGTTCTAACAGGGATGTTAATCCATTTTAATAATGTGTCTGTTAGCATATAGGGAGATAACTATCACACAAACTGCTAAACATCAACACTAATACCTTGTGGAGTAATTTCAGAGCCTCTGTGCATATACTTCTGCAGTCACACAAGAATTTGTGCATTATCTTCCAGTCAGGCATAAACACATACACTCCCACAGCTACCTGCAAGTCCTTTTGCCTGACAGTGGGATGAATCTTGCCCATGTTCAGAGAGGCACTACCAATGAAGACTGTTCGATTCCCACAACTTTCACATCATAAGTCCTTAATTTAAAAAGAATCACTAAATGTTGACAACACCAAAGTAATTATAAATCTGGTCCCCGCATAGAATCATAGAATCCTACAGTGCAGAAGGAGGTCATCCAGCTCATAGAGCCTGCATTGACAACAATCCCACCCAGGCCCTATCCCCGTAACCCCATGTATTTATCCTGCTAATGTCCCCTGACACTAAGGGGCAATTTAGCATGGCCAATCAACCTAACCCCACTTGGAGTACTGTGCTCAGTTCTGGTCGCCTCTCTATAGGAAGGATGTGGAAAAGTTTGAAAGGGTGCAGAGGAGATTACAAGGATGTTGCCTGGATTGAGTGGCATGCCTTATGAGGATAGGCTGAGGGAGCTCGGTCTTTTCTCCTTGGAGAGATGAAGGATGAGAGGAGACCTAATAGAGGTGTATAAGATGTTGAGAGGCATAGATCGGGTGGACTCTCAGAGGCTTTTTCCCAGGGTGGAAATGTCTGCTACGAGAGGACACAGGTTTAAGGTGCTGGGTGGTAGGTACAGGGGAGATGTTAGGGGTAAGTTTTTCACACAGAGGGTGGTGGGCGAGTGGAATCGGCTGCCATCAGTGGTGGTGGAGGCGAACTCAATAGGGTCTTTTAAGAGACTCCTGGATGAGTACATGGAGCTTAATAGGATGGAGGGTTATAGGTAGGTCTAGAAGGTAGGGATGTGTTCGGCACAACTTGTGGGCCGAAGGGCCTGTTTGTGCTGTAGTTTTTCTATGTTTCTATGTTTCTAACCCGCACATCGTTGTACTATGGGAGGAAACCAGAGCACCCGGAGGAAACCCACGCAGACACGGGGAGAATGTGCAAACTCCACACAGTCACCCGAGGCCGGAATCGAACCTGGCTCCTTGGCGCTGTGAGGCAGTAGTGTTAACCACTGTGTCACCCCAGCCAACTTTTTGGGAAGGTGTGGTGGAAAATATGGGCTGCTTGACCTCCCGCATTTTTAAGAATGAACAATGAAATAACTTGACTTTGCATGGGACTGCTGCTAATCTGTGTTTCTGAGACTAGAGGCTGCGATCTGTCTGCTCTTGCATTAAAGCTTTTAAGTTTTTGTTTAAATGAGTGAAAAATCTGGGAGAAGAGCTGTGGGAGCATTTTGCACTGAGACACGGTGATTAGGTTTTTCTAATTTTGGAGGCATCACCATGGTAACCATTTAAGTTTTAATTTCTATCTTCAGTACGATAAAGAGTGAGGTCAATTATTGAGAGCTCAATCAAGCCGGCTCAGAGCACTTTCTAATGATCACACCTACGGATGTGGGCAAACAAACACGCTATAAACATTGTGTCCCATAGCAGCCAGTGATGCAGGGAATGGAATATTCAGAAGCCTTCCTGTTTTTTGCAATACAAGTGGGCAACTTTTAATCATTTCATGTTAAAGGGATACCATCTTCTTCATTGAATTGCCATTCCACACCCACTGAACCTGTGCTAAAAATCTCAAGTGTTTGTCTCGCTCAAGGTCAGAAGGAAGGTAAGTGTCTAAAGTAAGTGGATGGGAATAGCGATACAGGAGGAGCTGCGGGGTGGGGGTTTGGCGGGGGGTGGGGGGGGCGTGGGGGTGCGTCAAGCTTGGGGTGCTGAAGCTGGGACTTCAATGTGAAGTGAGTGGAGGCGTCGGACCGCGGGCCAGTGTTGGGAGATTTGAGCATCGGGGATTGGAGGTGGAACACGGAGGTGTGGATGAGTCGGACACTGGGGGAGGTGTAGGAGGGTCGGACATGGGGTTTGGGGGGGGCACGGTGGTCGGACATCAGGGGGTTGGGGAATCAGGTTGGGTCGGGGGATGAGGGTCAGGTTGGATCGGAGGTGAGGGGTCAGGTTGGGTCAGGGGTAGGGTCAGGTTGGATCGGGAGTGAGGGTCAGGTTGGGTCAAAGAGGGTCAGGTGTCAGGTTGGTCGGAGGTGAGCGGGCAGGGTGGGTCAGGGATGAGGGGTCAGGTTGGGTCAGGGATTGGGGGTCAGGATGAGTTGGGGGGTAGGTTGGGTTACGGGTCGGGGATTAGGTTAGGTCGGTAAGGGGGTCAGGTTGGTGAGGGATCAGGTTCTGTCAGGGGTCGGGGGTCAGGTTGGGTCGGGGATGAGGGTCAGGTTGGGTCGGGGGTGCGGGGTCAGGTTGGGTCGGTCGGGGATGAGGGTCAAATTTGGTCGGGGGATGAGGGTCAGGTTGGGTCAAGGGTTGGGGGTCAGGTTGGGTTGGAGGTTGGGGGTCAGGTTGGGTCGGGGGTGACGGTCAGTTTGGGTCGATCGGGGGTGAGGGTCAGGTTGGGTCGGTCGGGGTTGAGGGTCAAATTGGGTCGGGGGATGAGGGTCAGGTTGGGTCAAGGGTTGGGGGTCAGGTTGGGTTGGAGGTTGGGGGTCAGGTTGGGTCGGGGGTGATGTTCAGTTTGGGTCGATCGGGGGTGAGGGTCAGGTTGGGTCGGGGGTGAGGGTCAGGTCGGGTCTGGATCGGGGTCGGGGGGTCAGGTTGAGTCGGGGATGAGGGGTCAGGTTGGGTTAGGGGTCAGGGATTAGGTTAGATCGGTGAGGGGTCAGGTTGGTGAGGAGTCAGGTTGGGTCAGGGATCATGTTGGGTTGGGAGTGAGCATCAGGTTGGGTCAGGGGTCGGGGGTCATGTTGGGTCTGGGGTGAGGGTCATGTTGGATTGGGGGTGATGATCAGGTTGGTTCGGGGGTTGGGGATCAGGTTGGGTAGGGGGTTGGGGGTCATGTTGGGTCTGGGGTGAGGGTCATGTTGGGTTGGGGGTGATGATCAGGTTGGTTCGGGGGTTGGGGATCAGGTTGGTTCGGGGGTTGGGGATCAGGTTGGGTAGGGGGTGATGGGTGAAGTTAGGTCAGGAGTAAGGGTCAGGTTGGGTCAGGGGTGAGGGGTCAGGTTGGATTGGGGTGGTGAGGGATCAGGCTGGGTCGGGGTTTGAGGGGTCAGGTTGGGTTGGGGGTTAGGGTCAGGTTGGGTCAGGGGTGAGGGGTCAGTTTGGGGGTCATGTGGGATGGGGGTGGGGGGTCAGGCTGGTTGGGGGGTGGCAGTCAGGTTTGGGTCAGTAATGGGGGTCGGATTGGGTCGAGGGTTGGGGATCAGGAATGGGGGTCGGATTGGGTCAAGGGTTGGGGATCAGGAATGGGGGTCGGATTGGGTCGAGGGTCAAATTGGGCCAGAGATGGGGGTCGCATCAGGATGGGGAGTGGGGTCAGGTCAGGGGAACGCGGTGTGAGTTGGGGGGTTGCTGGATGTCAGGACCAGGAGAGTGTGGGTTGAATCAGGTCAGGGATGGGTCCTGGGGTGGTGGCGGGGTGGTGGGGGGGTTGGGGGTCAGGTTGGGATGATGGGGATTGGTGGCAGTCAGGTTTGGTCCTGGGAAAGGGTTGAATCGTGGGGGAGGTGGAGCTGGGGTTTGGAGGTCAGGAGTGGAAATCGGGTCAGGGGGGAGAGGCAGGTGGGAGTTGTTGGGGTTGGACTGAGGGGGGGCGGGGGGGAGTCCAGCCAGGCTGGATCTTGGAGGGGTGGTGGGATGTTGGGGAGGGTGAGGTAATCCTCTTGACATTCAGGACTGTGGGAGTGTCCTGTGCGGAGCTCAGTCTGTGTCTTTAAAATAGTTATGCTTAAGTTAGCAGAACCTTTATTCCTACTAACTTTTTCTGAGTAACTAAGAGCCTAACACTGGCAGAACCATCCAAAGTTAGTGATTTGAATCGTTTTGTCAGATGGTTCCCAGCATAGCAAGTGTGTCCAGGGAAGTTAGTGCTTCTGGACAATTGCTAGGCAAACCCTTTCCTGGGAACTTCCGATTGGAATACCCCAGGGCATCTTTGGAGTACCCTCCAGATCCGGTGCTGGGAAACCTGGAAGTTATGGGCCCTGTAAAATGTGCCTGTGCCTCACCTTCCCAGACAATGAGCAGAAACACAATGTTCAGAACTATTCAGCCTTGTCTGCCTCTGAACAAAAGCAAATCTTACCAATTTGCATTTCCGCACTGACACTCTTAGGGTCCGATTTTACCATTTTCACTCTAAGTACCGAATCTGGGCGTAATGCAGATCCGGCTTAGAAATCTGCTTTCAGGCGCCCCCCCTACGCTCTCAACGATTTCCAGTCCCATTCGTGCTGTGGGCGGGGCTTAGTGCAGCCGAAACGATCTGAGCTCTGAACTGCGCATGCGCAGTTCGAAAAAAATTGGAAAAAGTGCGCCCGTGTCAGATCACTCCCGAGCCGCAGAAAGCGGAGAAAGCGGCCCGGGAGCGAAAAGCGGGAGCAAGGATGTATCTTGGAGGGGAGGAGGGGGGCAGATGGATCTCTGGTGGGGGGGGGGGGGGGGGGGCAGGGGGGTCTGCTGCCACTCTGCGGGCAATCGGTGGGGGGGGAGGGGGGGCAGGGGTGGCGATCGGTCTGGGTAGTGGGAGGGGGTGGATAAGGGGGTCAGTGATATGTGTGGGTAGTGGGGGGGTGGATAAGGGGGACACACATCACTGTCCCTCTTATCCACCCCCCCCACTACCCAGACCGATCGCCACCCCTGCCCCCTCCCCCCACCGATTGCCCACAGAGTGGCAGCAGACCCCCCTGCCTCCCCACCAGAGATCCATCTGCCCCCCCACCAGAGATCCATCTGCCCCCCCACCAGACATCCATCTGCCCCCCCACCAGAGATCCATCTGCCCCCCCCCACCAGAGATCCATCTGCCACCCCACCAGAGGTCCATCTGCCCCCCCCCACCAGAGATCCATCTGCCCCCCCCCGAGATACATCTTACCTGCCTCACTCCTCCCCCCCAAGACAATGATCTGGCCTCACTCCCGCCCTCTCCAGAGAATGGTCTGGCCTCACTCCCCCCCCCACCCCCGTACAACGGTCTGGCTCACTCCCCCCCCCACCTCCAGACGACGATCTGGCCTCACACCCCCCCCCCCCCCTCCCCCAGAGAATGGTCTGGTCTCACTCCCCCTCCTCTCCAGAGAAACATCTGACCCACCTCCCCCCCCGCAACCAGACAACGATCTGACCTCATTCCCCTCCTCCCCCCTCCAACCAGAGAATGATCAGCCCCACCTCCCTCCTCCCCCCACCCCCCCATCACTGATCTGAGTCAGGGAGCCGTTGGAAGCTCTGAACGTGCTCTTCAGAAGCTGGAGCATCCGATTCAGACTTTTATTTAGCAGGTCCGTTACGGCGCGGTTCCGGATTGGCAAACACGGTGGTAAAGGGGGAAATGCTGATAAAGTTGGGCAGGCAGTTCATTAATTCAATTTAAATGCATGCAAATGCATTTAAATCGTCGTTGCGCCCGTTTTGGGCACAGATCGAATCGCCGCCATTCCCGGGTTTCGGTAAAGCGGCGATCTGCACGGATGTGGGTGCGGATCGCAATAATGGCCTCACACCCGACTTTACCACGTTTTTGCGCCCAGGCAATGGTAAAATAGGGCCCTTAATTTTAAATTAAAGGAGAAAAAAAAAATCAAACTTTCAGATCTTTCTGAAAGAAGTGGAATATTATGAAGTGCAGCTTTCAGCAATTTTATATCCCCAAAGCACAAGCAGCCATTAGAGAGCATTACAAGATCGGTTGTGTCTACATATGTTTGAGGAAGGGCTGCATTTTGCATTCGGTTAAATCCCACGATACTCATTTGAAAAATGTGAGATGGAAATGAAAAGGCAACAGAAAAAGAAACATTTTATCACTGAGTACAGCAGTGCCCTTGTCACTGAGAGAGGAAATCAAAGGAAGCGTGTATGTTGTTGGGGGTGGTAGCATTTGGAGGGCAGCAGTGTCACCAGAGCATCAGCCACTATTCGGAGTGTGGCTGCGATTATTATACCTCATTCTTACACATTTGAAGCTATTCGCTGTATGTTGCTGCTCTGTCATTTGGGAGACATATAATTCCATTCCCTGCACTTGAGATGGTTTTGCGATGTCGCAGAAGATGGAGCTTCACTTAGTGCCTGTCCTTTGTGTGTGTTACAGTGAGGCATTTGAAGCTGTCAACTCTTCCTTTCTTTGACCCGAAGCAAATGCAACACAAATGTTTAGATTAAAGCAGTTTATACACCAGTTCAGCGGCCTTGTGGCACAGTGGTAACTTCCCTACCTCTGGACCAGAAGCTCTGGGTTGAAATCTAATGCAGTAAGGAGTCTAACAACACCAGGTTAAAGTCCAACAGGTTTATTTGGTAGCAAACGCCACTAGCTTTCGGAGCGCTGCTCCTTCGTCAGGTGAGTGGGAGATCTGCTCATAAACAGCAAACAGAGCATATAAAGACACAAAATTAATTTACAGAACAATGAATAATGATTGGAATGCGAGTCTTTACAGCTAATCAAGTCTTAAAGGTACTGACAATGTGAGTGGAGAGAGCATTAGCACAGGTTAAAGAGATGTGTATTGTCTCCAGACAGGACAGCCAGTGAGACTTTGCAAGTCCAGGCAAGTTGTGGGAGTTACAGATAGCGTGACATGAACCCAAGATCCCGGTTGAGGCCGTCCTCATGTGTGCGGAACTTGGCTATCAGTCTCTGCTCAGCGGCTCTGTGCTGTCGTGTGTTGTGAAGGCCGCCTTGGAGAATGCTTACCCGAATATCAGAGGCCGAATACCCGGAACCTCTGAAGTGCTCCCCAACAGGAAGAGAACAGTCTTGCCTGGTGATTGTCGAGCGGTGTTCATTCATCTGTTGTCGTAGCGTCTGCATGGTTTCCCCAATGTACCATGCCTCGGGACATCCTTTCCTACAGCGTATCAGGTAGACAATTTTGGCCGAGTTGCAAGAGTATGTACCGTGTACCTGGTGGATGGTGTTCTCACGTGAGATGATGGCATCCGTGTCGATGATCCGGCACGTCTTGCAGCAGTTGCTGTGGCAGGGTTGTGTGGTGTTGTGGTCACTGTTCTCATGAAGGATGGGTAGTTTGCTGCGGACAATGGTCTGTTTGAGGTTGTGCGGTTGTTTGAAGGCAAGAAGTGGGGGTGTGGGGATGGCCTTGGCGAGATGTTCGTCTTCATCAATGACATGTTGAAGGCTCCGGAGGAGATGTCGTAGCTTCTCCGCTCTGGGGAAGTACTGGACGACGAAGGGTACTCCGTTCACCGTATCCTGTGTTTGTCTTCTGAGGAGGTTGGTGCGGTTTTTCGCTGTGGCGCGTCGGAACTGTCGATCGATGAGTTGGAACTGTCGATCAATGACAGAGTACCCTTCGTCATCCAGTACTTCCCTGGAGCGGAGAAGCTACAACATCTCCTCCGGAGCCTTCAACATGTCATTGATGAAGACTAACATCTCGCCAAGGCCATCCCCACACCCCCACTTCTTGCCTTTAAACAACCGCACAACCTCAAACAGACCATTGTCCGCAGCAAACTACCCAGCCTTCAGGAGAACAGTGACCACGACACCACACAACCCTGCCACAGCAACCTCTGCAAGACGTGCCGGGTCATCGACACAGATGCCATCATCTCACGTGAGAACACCATCCACCAGGTACACGGTACATACTCTTGCAACTCGGCCAACGTTGTCTACCTGATACGCTGTAGGAAAGGATGTCCCGAGTAGTGGGAGACTTCAATTTCCCTGGTATAGACTGGAAATCGCTGAGGGCAGGGACTCTGGATGGGGAGGAATTTGTAAAATGTGTCCAGGAGGGTTCGTTGGAACAATATGTGGACATCCCGACTAGAGAGGGGGCTATACTGGACCTGGTACTGGGGAATGAGCCCGGTCAGGTCTTCAAAGTTTTGGTTGGGGAACATGTGGCAAATAGTGACCACAATTCTGTTAGCTTTAGGATAGTGATGGAAAAGGATGAGTGGTGTCCCAAGGGTAAGGTGTTGGATTGGGGGAAGGCTAACTTTATTGGGATCAGGCAGAAATTGGCAGCTCTTGATTGGGAGAGGCTGTTTGAGGGTAAATCCACATCTGGTATGTGGCAGTCTTTTAAGGAACGGTTGTTAGGGCTACAGGACAAGCATGTGCCTGTAAAAAAGAAGGATAGGAAGGGTAGGATTAGAGAACCGTGGATAACCAGGGAAATTGAGGGACTGGTCAAAAGGAAAAGAGAGGCGTATGTTAGGTCCAAGCAGCTAAAAACGGAGGGAGCTCTGGAGGAGTACAATGAAAGTAGGAAAGTACTCAAACGGGGAATTAGAAGAGCAAAAAGGGGTCACGAAATGTTCTTGGCAGACAGGATTAAGGAGAATCCCAAGGCATTTTATTCATACGTTAGGAACAAAAGGGATGTTAGGGAAAAAATCGGACCTCTCAGGGACAAAAGTGGGGACTTATGCTTGGAGCCCAAAGAAGTAGGAGAGATCCTAAATGAATACTTTGCGTCGGTATTCACAAAGGAGAGGGATGTGTTGACTGGGAGTGTCTCTGAGGGGAGTGTTGAACCATTGGAGAAAATCTCCATTACAAAGGAGGAAGTGTTAGGTTTGTTAGAAAATATAAAGACTGACAAATCCCCAGGGCCTGATGGAATCTATCCAAGGCTGCTCAGGGAGACGAGAGGTGAAATCGTTGGGCCTCTGACGCAAATCTTTGTCTCGTCACTGGACACAGGTGAGGTCCCAGAGGATTGGAGGATAGCCAATGTGGTCCCGTTATTTAAGAAGGGTAGGAAGGATAACCCGGGTAATTATAGGTCGGTGAGCTTGACGTCCGTGGTGGGGAAGTTGTTGGAGAAGATTCTTAGAGATAGGATGTATGCGCATTTAGAAAGGAATAAACTCATTAACGATAGTCAACATGGTTTTGTGAGAGGGAGGTCATGCCTCACTAACCTGGTGGTGTTTTTTGAAGAAGTGACCAAAATGGTTGACGAAGGAAGGGCCGTGGATGTTGTCTATATGGACTTTAGTAAAGCGTTTGACAAAGTCCCTCATGGTAGGCTAGTGAAAAAGGTTGGATCCCATGGGATAAAGGGGGAGGTGGCTAGATGGGTGGAGAACTGGCTTGGTCATAGAAGACAGAGGGTGGTAGTGGAAGGGTCTTTTTCCGGCTGGAGGCCTGTGACTAGTGGTGTACCGCAGGGCTCTGTATTGGGACCTCTGCTGTTTGTGATTTATATAAATGATCTGGAAGAAGGAGTAACTGGGGTGATCAGTAAGTTTGCGGACGACACAAAACTGGCAGGACTTGCAGATAGTGAAGAACATTGTCAGAGGCTACAGAAGGATATAGATAGGCTGGAAATTTGGGCAAGGAAATGGCAGATGGAGTTCAATCCTGATAAATGCGAAGTGATGCATTTTGGTAGGAATAATGTAGGGAGGAGCTACACGATAAATGGAAGAACCATAAAGGGTGTAGAGACGCAGAGGGACCTGGGTGTGCAAGTCCACAGATCTTTGAAGGTGACATCACAGGTGGAGAAGGTGGTGAAAAAGGCATATGGCATGCTTGCCTTTATAGGACGGGGCATAGAGTATAAGAGTTGGGGTCTGATGTTGCAGATGTATAGAACGTTGGTTCGGCCGCATTTGGAATACTGCGTCCAGTTCTGGTCGCCACACTACCAGAAGGACGTGGAGGCTTTGGAGAGAGTACAGAGGAGGTTTACCAGGATGTTGCCTGGTATGGAGGGGCTTGGTTATGAGGAGAGATTGGGGAAACTGGGGTTGTTCTCCTTGGAAAGACGGAGGATGAGGGGAGACTTAGTAGAGGTGTATAAAATTATGAAAGGCATAGATAGGGTGAACGGTGGGAAGCTTTTCCCCGCGTCGGTGGTGACGTTCACGAGGGGTCATAGGTTCAAGGTGAAGGGGGGGAGGTTTAACACAGATATCAGAAGGACATATTTCACACAGAGGGTCGTGGGGGCCTGGAATGTGTTGCCGGGCAAGGTGGTGGAGGCGGACACACTGGGAACGTTTAAGACTTATCTAGACAGCTATATGAACGGAGTGGGAATGGAGGGATACAAAAGAGTGGTCTTGTTTGGACCAGGGAGCGGCGCGGGCTAATTGTTCCTTGTTTCTCGTTTCAAGGCTTCATTCTATGATCATCTTGCTGGTGCCAGTACAGAGCGAGACTGCGGATAGTTGGGAACCTGTCTCGGGGGCAGGGAATTCATATGGTGTTCGTGGAAGTGGAAATGACTAGGGTTGGGAAGCATTTTCCGATCAGGGCCATTGTGATCTCCTGGACTCGTTTCGATCGCCTCAGGGAGTCGGAGAGGAATTTCCCAGATTTTTTTTCCCCATATTGGCCCTGGGGTTTTCACTCTGGGTTTTCGCCTCTCCCTGGAGATCACATGGTCTGGAATGGGGGGGTGGGGGTGAGTTAATAGGTTGTGATGAACAAAGCATCGTAGCTGTGAGGGACAGCTCGGTGGATAGGATATTGGTATGTAGATAGGCTGGAAAATTGGGCGGGGATCCTGGATTCAGGATTCAATCCTGGACCGGGGAGCGGCGCGGGCTTGGAGGGCCGAAGGGCCTGTTCCTGTGCTGTATTGTTCTTTGTTCTTTGTTCTTTGAGGCATGGTACATTGGGGAAACCATGCACACGCTACGACAACGGATGAATGAACACCGCTCGACAATCACCAGGCAAGACTGTTCTCTTCCTGTTGGGGAGCACTTTAGCGGTCACGGGCATTCGGCCTCTGATATTCGGGTAAGCGTTCTCCAAGGCAGCCTTCACAACACACGACAGCGCAGAGTCACTGAGCAGAGACTGATAGCCAGGTTCCGCACACATGAGGACAGCCTCAACCGGGATCTTGGGTTCATGTCCATACTATCTGTAACTCCCACAACTTGCCTGGACTTGCAAAGTCTCACTGGCTGTCCTGTCTGGAGACAATACACATCTCTTTAACCTGTGCTAATGCTCTCTCCACTCACATTGTCCGTACCTTTAAGACTTGATTAGCTGTAAAGACACGCATTCCAATCATTAGTCATTATTCTGAAAATTGAGTTTGTGTCTTTATTGGCCCTTTTTGCTGTTTATGAGCAGATCTCCCACTCACCTGACGAAGGAGCAACGCTCCGAAAGCTAGTGGCGTTTGCTACCAAATAAACCTGTTGGACTTTAACCTGGTGTTGTTCGACTCCTTACTGTGTTTACCCCAGTCCAACGCCGGCATCTCCACATCTTGAAATCTAATGCCAGAATTTGTTGGGTGGCACAGTGGCACAATGGTGCCTCACATTGCTGCCTCACAGCGCCAGGGACCCAAGTTCGATTCTCAGCTTGGGTCACTGTCAGTGAGGAGTCTGCACGTTCTCCCTGTGTCTGCGTGGGTTTCCTCTGGATGCTCCTGTTTCCTCCAAAAGTTGTGCTGGCTCGGTGCATTGGCCATGCTAAATACTCCCTCAGTGTACCTGAACAGGCATTGGAGTGTGGCGACTGGGGGATTTTCACAGTAACTTCACTGCAGTGTTAATGTAAGCCCACTTGTGACACTAATAAATGAACTTAAATAAACTGAAGGAGGGTTCATCTTTCCACCACTTCCCCCAGCATTTCCAAAGTTTATAATTCGATTGCCAGGACAATAGCTGGGTGAATCAAGGCGTAGATGCAAACTCTTGGGAATGAGGCAAAAGGAAGTAGCTGACATAGTACAGCAATGGAAGATGCAGAGAAGGGAACATTTGAAACTTTCACACCTGCTCAAACAAGGGGAGGTGATCGGTTTTCAAGAAAATAAAAATGACTGGGATAAGACCGACAATTGAACATTTTGAGACGGGTGATGACTAACAATGTGACAGGGCGACATGTCTATTAGCAAGCTCTGTAATTATTTTTGACAATGCAATTTCGAGAATAAAAATATTTGTCAGCATTATAACATTCCTGGACATTTGTTTCAATACTTTTAAATTAGAAGTGACTGCCCAGATTTGTGGTCGAGTCCAACAGCAGTCTGAATGAGAGCTTTGTTTTCTAAAACCCGAGGCCAAGTCTGGGATTATCGTCAGAACTCCCATGTTGTAAAACTGGTTCAGAGGTGAGGCTAGTTTCTCCAAACTTCAAGCTGAGATATATCTGAATACTAATAATTGGACTGATTCTCGGATAGAATCATAAAATGCAGAAGGAGTCCATTTGGCCCATCAAGTCACCGACCACAGTCCAATTCTGGCCCTATCCCTATAGCCCCATGCATTTACCCTGCTAGCCCTCCTGGCACTAAGGGACAATTGAGCATGGCCAATCCACCTAACCCGCACATCTTTAGACTGTGGGAGGAAACCGGAGCACCTGGAGGAAACCCACGCAGACGCGGGGAGAATGTGCAAACTCTACACAGACAGTGACCCAAGCTGGGAATTGAACCTGGTCCATGGCACTGTGAAGCAGCAGTGCTAACCACTGTGCCACCGTGCCGCCCCAGTTTTGGAACTATAGTCTTTTCATGCACAACATGAAAAGAGGCTAGGAACAATTCAAGATAGGCTTGGCTCCAGAAAAATCAGGATGTTTCTGAAATGCAGCTGACCTTCCCAATACAGAATGAGCTGCCCAGGGCAGGATTTTCCACATTGATGTGCCGAATGGCCTCCTTTTGCACTGTAGGGATTCTATGGTTCGATGATTCAATGACTTTAGGGCAGAGGTACAAGTGAAGTAAGAATGAAGCAGTTTGCATTCTCATGAACCCTGTCACACATCATCTCCAAGTAACTGAAGTGTTCACACTTCCACCAACGCCTCTACTTTCTCAGAAGACGAAGGAAATTTGGCATGTCAGCCACGACTCTCACCAACTTTTACAGATGCACCATAGAAAGCATTCTTCCTGGTTGTATCACAGCTTGGTGTGGCTCCTGCTCTGCCCAAGACCGCAAGGAACTACAAAAGGTCGTGAATGTAGCCCAATCCATCACGCAAACCAGCCTCCCATCCATTGACTCTGTCTACACTTCCCACTGCCTTGGCAAAGCAGCCGGCATAATTAAGGACCCCATGCACGCCAGACATTCTCTCTTCCCACATTCTTCCTTCGGGAAAAAGATACAAAAGTCTGAGGTCACGTACCAACCGACTCAAGAACAGCTTCTTCCCTGCTGCTGTCAGCAATGGACTTATCTTGCATTAAGTTGATCTTTCTCTACACCCTAGCTATGACTGTAGCACTACATTTTGCACTCTCTCATTTTCTTCTCTATGAACGGTATGTTTTGTCTGTGTAGCGCGCAAGAAACAATACTTTTCACTGTATGGTAATACATGTGACAATAAATTAAATCAAATCAAACGGCTGTGTGCATAGCAGTCAATTTATAAACAGCATCCAGGTTTCATGAACAGCAAAGAGAGCTGTTCATCAGTTTTGAATACTCCTGCTCCTCTTTTCAGTGCATTGGGATCTCGAGTAGCCACTTGAACCGGGAGAAGTGTCCTCAAAATTACATCTCATCTGAAGGATAGTACATCATTTTCTCAGCAGCACGATGGCACAGTGGTTAGCACTGTAATTATCAAAGTGGCTAGCACTGCTGCTTCACAGTGCCAGGAACCCTGGTTCAATTCCTGGCTTGGATCACTGTCTGTGTGGAGTCTGCACATTCTCCCCGTGTCTGCATGTGTTTCCCATGGGTGCTCCAGTTTCCGAAAGATGTGCTGGTTAGGTGCATCGGCCATGCTAAATTTTCCCTCAGTGTATCCAAACAAGTGTTGGAGTGTGGCAACTAGGGGATTTTCACAGCAACTTCATTGCAGTGTTAATGTAAGATGACTAAGTTTATTTAACTTTTTCAATACTGCATTGGTGTTCACCTAGATTAATCTCTCAAAATTCTAGTTTGTGGTTCATACTCAGGACCTCCTGATTTAGAAATAGCAGCGTTATCACTAAACCATGCCGATCAAAAGTGATAGTGTATTGACAACTTAATTTGCTTATAATTTGCAATAATCACAAGGATCTTTTGTCCCTTTTCAAAAATAATTTCTCTCACTCCTGCGGCAACAAATTCTTCCCCAGGCCAAGGGGAGCGTTCAGCATACAACTCAGTACACACGCCAGTAATTAACCTGCAAACCATCACACGACTTTAACATATTCTCATAGAATCATAGAAACCCTACAGTGCAGAAGGAGGCCATTCGGCCCATCGAGTCTGCACCGACCACAATCCCACCCAGGTCCTAACCCCACATATTTACCCGCTAATCCCTCTAACCTACACATCTCAGGACTCTAAGGGGCAATTTTTAACCTGGCCAATCAACCTAACCCGCACATCTTTGGACTGTGGGAGGAAACCGGAGCACCCGGAGGAAACCCACGCAAACACGAGGAGAATGTGCAAACTCCACACAGACAGTGACCCGAGCCGGGAATCGAACCCGGGACCCTGGAGCTGTGAAGCAGCAGTGCTAACCACTGTGCTACCGTGCCACCCTATTCTCATGAACATTGAACACTGAAATTTGCCTCAGGGCTCCTGTGAAAGGAATTTTATCTGGAAGTGCTGGCCCCGCCCTCTAAGTGAAAACCTCAAGTTGATTTCTGGGCTATTAACTGATTTGATCCGCAGCTGTCCAGTTTCCACGGCCAATCCCCAATGACCACTATCCCTGGAGCTGAATAACAAGGCGAGAGGTGAGATGGTTTCACCAGGGCCCAGTCTGGTAGGTGCTGGTGACATGGGGAGGGAAGCGGGGGGGAGAGGGGAAGGGTTGTCCAGGAGAAGGTCGGGATGGGCAACAAGCGGGAGCTGGGTGTCCCCTTTTGCCACAGGGTTCAACTGCCAGCCTTGCCATGTGCTGTGGGCACTTCCGCTGAACTTGCTACTATGCCACCCAAATTTACCACCTGGGTGTGGTATAAAATATGAGTCCTGCTCTTACAAATACTATGCAGCTGGCTGTGATCTGTTGCATGCCTGATATTCCAATCACCCCTTAACATTTGAGGTAGTCAGCATCTAACAGATGGCACTGGGGCATTTAACACAGATTTGCAGTTCAATGCAAAAAGCTGACCAGAAATTTGAATTTACTTTTCCCTGGAATTCAAACTGTTGGCCGGGGATTCCATTGTCATTTTTCCAAAACACGAGGTTCAGGAGCTTTGAGATACAACCATGTGGTTAGAAAACTGAAACACTGCTTATCGCTTTTGTCCAACGTTCAGTATCCAAAAGTCTGCAGCACCTCATGTGCTGAATTGGGCTTTTTAAAATATATATAAAAATAAATGACTTCAAGTGTCGTCAATGCACTCGGAATTAAAAAGTCTATTCTTTGTAAATCAAAGCTAGGCAGCCAGTCTGGTGAACCAACTATTGGCTGGGGAGATTGCACATATTAAAATGAAGCCTTCACAGGGACACCCTCATCATTGGTACCATTTCACATTGTGCTTCTTTTCCTAAATTTTCATTTATTTACAGGCATGAAACATGGCAAACAAAAGGGGCAATGCAACTGTTTATTATAATCCCATTGACATCCAGAGATTAGGACAGCATTTAATTGAAAATGGTTTGAATAGGATGAGGTGCTCAAAAGTGGTGAACCCTGCAAGATCATCTCTTGCACTGACATGTTGGGATTGGACCAGGTGCTTTTATGTTATCCTCAACAGGTGTCAATGCAAGGGACCATATTCCAATTCAGGGAAAGCAGTATTTCAAGCGAATTAACATATAAAGTGGACACAACTCACTACAGCTTGGACACCTAATTATCTTCCGAAATGATTAATCTAAAGATGAATCTCAATTTCATTTAATTCTTCTGACATGATGAGCAGAGCGTAATTACACCGCAGTGCAAAATTAATCAAACGGATGCCACGCTCAGGTAGCAGCAGAGAAGAACAAATACAATGTCAGGCAAGGTAAAAAAAAAGGAACAAAAAACTTTAAATTGTGCCAAGTCCCAAATCTCTTCTCTTCCTCAGAACGGTTGTCTCTTACGTCTGTACAAGTGATACTGAAAACAACTCATAAATGTTCATCGGACCATAAGACCATAAAATGTAGGAGCAAAAATAGGCCATTCAGCCCATCAAGTCTGCTCCACCATCAATGAGATCATGACTGATCAGATAATCCTCAACTCCACTTTCCCACCTTATTCCCATAACCCTTGATTCCCTTACTGATTAAAATCTACGAAAT
This sequence comes from Mustelus asterias, assembly GCF_964213995.1. Classification (NCBI taxonomy): domain Eukaryota; kingdom Metazoa; phylum Chordata; class Chondrichthyes; order Carcharhiniformes; family Triakidae; genus Mustelus; species Mustelus asterias. The sequence continues at coordinate 58,958,769 of NC_135808.1, forward strand.
TCGAAATCTATTCAAATGAATAGCTGAAAGCAAGCAGCAAAATAAAATCATAGAATCCCAGTAGGAGGCAATCAGCCCATCAAATCCCACCCAGGCCCTATGCCCATTATCCCCATAACTCCAAGCATTTACCCTAGCTCGTTCCCCTGACACTAAGGGGCAATTTAGCATGGCCAATCCATCAAACCCACACATCTTTGGACTGTGGGAGGAAACCGCAGCATCCGGAAGAAACCCATGCAGACAAGGGGAGAACGTGCAGACTCCACACAGACAGTGGCCCAAGCTGGGAATTAAACCCAGGTCCCTGGGGTTGTGAGGCAGCAGTGCTAACCACTGTGTCACCATGCCCCCCACAGACAGTGACCTAAGCTGGGAATCATTAGAGTAGATTTTGTTTTTTAAAATTAGGCTTGTGAGCTTTAAATATAGTTTTAAAAACTCTTAAATTTATTCTTTTCTCTTACCCCTCACACTATCTGAATTCCTGAGATTGCTGGGTTCTGGGAGGCAATGGTGGTGATCATTTTTGTCTGGAGCGGTTGCCAGGGGATGGGCTTGTATACCAGGCAGGAATATAGGGCAGCACCCAGATGCACCAGATCCTGCCACCATTTGAAGTGCCTCATAAATTACCCTGACTGTAATGGAGGGTCAAAAAAAAGGTTGTCCACTTAGAAGCAGCAACATACAAATGAAGGATGTAAGATGAATAAGGTTAGCAGAGTTAAATTAATTTCTGCCCTACTAAGGGCAGCTGACCGAGGTATATGCCCACCAGAGGCCCTCGTGACAGAAAAATTAGTGGTATCTTCCGGTCACTGTAGTATCTCTGTGGTAGAAAGGAAGAAAGGCTTTTTGTTTTGTGATTTTGTTTTACCTGCATATTTCTGGAAATTACTAACAAAAGTAACTACAATATTCAACTACAAAATCAGGTTCACTGGGAGAGATTAATCAGCCAAGACACAGTTGGCATGTAATCTGTGAAGTCAGTAAAATGTTTAAGTTTACTTAATAGTGTCACAAGTAGGCTTACATCAACACTGCAGTGAAGTTACTGTGAAAATCCCCGAGTCATCACACTCCAGTGCCTGTTCGGGTACACTGAGGGAGAATTTTTAGCATGGCTAATGCACCTAACCAGCACATCTTTTGGACTGTGGGAGGAAACCGGAGCACCCGGCAGAAACCCACACAGAGGGAAAAACGTGCAGACTCTGCACAGACAGTGACCCAAGCCGGGAATTAAACCTGGGTCCCTGGAGCTGTGAGGCAGCAGTGCGAACCACACTGCCACCATGTCACCCATTAGGGGGATTCCTTTAATTCTAAAATATATGATGGAGGAAGAAAAGTTGGCAAATGGAGGCAAGAGAAGTTCACCAAAGAAGTCAGCACCCATGAAGGTCAAGATCCTCTCGCAAATGTCCTGTCAACAAACTATGCAGATAGAGTTTAGTCTTTTCTGAAATTTGTCCTGGAGATATGCCTCTGAATGTTGAGCCTCTGTGCTAGAAGGAGCATGTCTTGGTACTGCAGCTAAAACCACAGGTTATAATGACCATGGAGTAGATGATAACTTCATTAAATCTAAATAGCACCGGCTCTTTCTAAAGTACAATTCAAGTCAATCAGCCATTCATACTCGCATGCGAAAAGTCAGAATATTATTTTCCAGGAGTGATTGTTTTTATCGGGTTTCATGTTAGCCAAATGTACTGTCAGGCTTCCACCGAGTGAAAGAAGAAATAAATGAAGAAAGAACTTGCATTTATATGCAGCCTATCATGATCTTAGCATGTTCAAAAATGCTTCACAGCTAGTTGAGTATTATTTGGATTGCGGTCACTGGTGTAATATAGGAAATGCAGCAGCCAATTTGAGTACAGCAAGAGCATACAAACAGCAATGAGATAAATGACTAGATAATGTTCGTTGAGGGATAAATATTAGCCAGGGTATCAGGAGAACTCCACTATACACTTTAGGTATTGCCATGGGATATCTGTAGGGTAAATGAAACCCAAGTGGGGTTTGAAACAGGATTCGCCAATGCTCATGTTACGCTACCACCAAAGTTGCATTTCACCTTGAGGGCTGAGGGGAGGGGCCCTGATTCAATATCTCATCTGAAAGGTGGCATATCCACCAGTGTAGCATTCCCTCAGCAATGCACTAAAGAGTAAATCTGCAGTGGCAGTATTTCCCAGGCTATTGGTGTCCTCCACTACACTTGCACGGTTCCACATGCTTTGCATGAGAACTTTCATCATTTAATTAACAGAAAATATTTTCACTTGATCCAATGTGCATCTAGTCTATGATTCCAGTCACCTTGCAGTTCCTTCATGTCATTATCCAGCATGCAGCTGCTGTCTTGATGCATGGATTTAAACTTCAGCATTCAAACATTCTTGGCATGTTTCAAAATGAAGCATTAATTCCAGGATAGGGCACTCCTATCCTTCCATCAAGAATGATACCACTGCACATGACCACCAACGCAGCTGAGAGAGACACATCATACTCATACCTCAAATTCATGGAGGGGCAGGTACAGTCTGCTTTCAGAATGTTGTCGAGAATTGTGGTGTCCTTCACAACTTTGCTGGTAAAAGAACCAAGTGGGTAGAATTATCAGACTCAAATGCCCGAGAGGCAGAGGGTAAGATCACGGGAAGGGGATCAGCAGAATCAGTTCACTGGAACAAGGGAACTGCAATTAAAATGTAATTGATACACCTTCAGTGAAGCCTAAATCTCTGCTAATCAAACCCTTCCACCTTACGCCTATTAATATAGAAACTCTACTCTGACTGCCATCAGTCATATAAATATTCAAATTATGTGAGGTTAGCATTATGTTTGGACTGAGTCCATTGAACTCTTCATTAGAACTTTCACCTTTTGAGGTATGTTACATCTCTGACTAATCTTTTTTTAGGTTTGCTTTCTGGTACTGTGTGCTTGGATGGGTTCCCTTCTCTCCTCACTCCATTTCATTGACAAATCTACAAACTCTTGTTCAGTAAGCTCAAGTTTGAGAGAGTTGGTGAATGCTCAAGGACCATTTGTCTGCTAATTCTGACCGTGATGCTACCGCTTTGTAACCTTCAATGGTCCCGATTTCATAGAATCATAGAATCTCTACAATGCAGAAGGACACCATTTGGCCCATCGAGCCTGCACCGAAAACAATCCCACCAAGGCCCTGGCCCTGTAACCCCACGTATTTACATTGCTAGTCCCCCTGACACTAAGGGGCAATTTACCACGGATAATCAGCCGCACCCGCACATCTTTGGACTTCTGTTTGCCTTCTGTTTGCTTGTGTGCTAGACAGGACTGATTGCTGGGTAACAGCAAGAGGTTTGAACACCCTGGTCTCCAAATACAGCAGAATAACCTAGTTACAGCTGCACAAGTTTTCATTGTTAAAAAATCAAGTGCAAGTGTCTCAAATCAGGACTAGGTTATTATCTCCTCTAATAATTGGTATGGTAACTGTGGTCTCTGCATCACTATTTTGATTTGATTTATTATTGTCACATGTATTAACATACAGTGAAAAGTATTGTTTCTTGTGCGCTATACAGACAAATCATACTGTACATAGAGAACGAAACAAGAGAGTGCAGAATGTAGTGTTACAGTCATAGCTAGGATGTAGAGGAAGATCAACTTAATGCAAGGGAGGTCCATTCAAAAGTCTGATGGCAGCAGGAAAGAAGCTGTTCTTGAGTCGGTTGGTATATGACCTCAGACCTTTGTATCTTTTCCTGAAGGAAGAAGGTGGAAGAGAGAGTGTTCAGGATGCATGAGGGTCCTTAATTATGCTGGTTGCTTTGCCAAGGCAGTGGGAAGTGTAGACAGAGTCAATGGATAGGAGGCTGGTTTGCGTGATGGATTGGGCTACATTCACGACCTTTTGTAGTTTCCTGTGGCAGAGCAGGAGCCATACCAAGCTGTGATACAATCAGAAAGAATGCTTTCTATGGTGCATCTGTAAAAGTTGGTGAGAGTTGTAGCTGACATGCCAAATTTCCTTCGTCTTCTGAGAAAGCAGAGGTGTTGGTGGGCTTTCTTAACTATAGTGTCGGCATGGAGGGACCAGGACAGGTTGTTGGTGATCTGGACACCTTAAAACTTGAAGCTCTCGACCATTTATACTTCACCCCCGTTGATGTAGACAGGGGCATGTTCTCCTTTACGCTTCCTGAAGTCGATGACAATCTCTTCGTTTTCTTGACATTGAGGGAGAGATTATTGTTGCCGCACCAGTTCACTAGATTCTCTATCTCGTTCCTGTACTCTGTCTCATCATTGTTTGAGATCCGATCCATAACGGTGGTGTCGTCAGCAAACTTGAAAATCGAGTTGGAGGGGAATTTGGCAACACAGTCAAGGGTGTATAAAAAGTATAGTAGGGGGCTGAGAACACAGCCTTGTGGGGCACCGGTGTTAAGGATGATTGTGGAGGAGGTGTTGTTGCCTATCCTTACTGATTGTGGTCTGTGAGTTAGGAAGTTCAGGATCCAGTCGCAGAGGGAGGAGCCGAGGCCCAGGCCACGGAGTTTGGAGATGAGTTTCGTAGGAATAATGGTGTTCAAGGCTGAGCTGTAGTCAATAAATAGGAGTCTGACATAGGTGTCTTTGTTATCTAGGTTTTCCAGGGTTGAGTGCAGGGCCAGGAAGATGGCGCTTGCTGTGGACCTGTTGCGGCATTAGGCTAACTGTAGTGGATCCAGGCAGTCCGGGAGGCTGGAAGTGATTTGTTCCATGACTAACCTTTCAAAGCACTTCACAATTATAAGCACTTCATAAGACTTTGTTGTAGCACCCAGTACTGTGGCATTGTCATAAGACATATTTCTTCGTAAGTGCTACACCAAACCAAAAAAAGTATATATTCGTAAATTGTTAAATATTAGGGGATATTCTGTCCATTGAATGACGGTTGAATGAGATTATCCACTTTGGTAGCAATAATAGGAAGACGGATTATACTTGAATGGATGTAAATTGAGAGAGATGGATACTCAGCGAGACCTTGGTGTCCTCGTGCATCAGTCGCTGAAAGTAAGCGCGCAGGTATAGCAGGCAGTAAAGAAGGCAAATGCTTTGTTAGCCTTCGTAGTGAGAGGATTTGAGTATAGGGAAGGAATGTTTTACTGCAGATGCATAGGGCATTGATGAGGCCACACCTGGAGTACTGTGTGCAGCTTTTGTGTCCTTATCTAAGGAAGAATGTCCATGATATGGAGGGAGTACAGCAAAGGTTTACCAGGCTGATTCTTGGGATGGCAGGTCTGTCATATGAGGAGAGACTAAATCAGTTAGCATTGTTTTCATTGGAGTTTAGAAGAGTGAGAGGGGATCTCATAGAAACTTACAAAGTTCTTACAGGGTTAGACAGAGATTCAGAAAGAATTTTCCTGATGATGGGGGAACCAGAACTATGGGTCATAGTTTGAGGATAAGGCGTAAACCTGTTAGGACAGAGGTGAAGAGAAATTTCTTTGCCTAGAGAGTGGTGTATGTGTAGAATTCACTCCAACAGAAAGTATTGAGGCCGAAGCATTGTGTGATTTCATGAAGAAATTAGATATACCTCTTGGGGCCAAAGTGATCAAGGGATGTGGGCGGAAAGGGGAGATCAGGATATTGAATTTGATAATCAGCCATGAACATAATGAAAAGCAGAACAGGCTCGAAAGGCTAAATTTCCTGTTTCCAGTTTCTATGTTTCGAGAGCAGGTTTGAAGGGCCGAATGGCCTACTCCTGCCCCTAAATTCCTATATGCTCATGGCCTTATTCCCAAAATATGTAGTGTAAGTTTGTTTAAAGATGATTTTTCAACAGTCAATCCTGAAAATAATCTGCAGAACTGATTGGGGGGGAAATGTGAAGTGAACCATGTACTCATACTCACCAGGGGTTTAATTATGCACAGGAAAGGGGAAATGATTTGATTTGAGATAATTAGAAGCTCTGTGATAACATCAATAGTGTTCAGCAATATTGTAATCACTGCCATTCTCATTTGAATTATGGTTTTAATAAAATGTTAATAATGACAGCAGTGATGGTGGACAGTGAATAAATAAAACAATAACTGTTTTCCGACACACAGCTAGTTTCAGTGCAATAGGAGCACTGGCGTCACCATTTCAAAGGAAAACATCCATGAGATCTGAAAATGGGTGCAGGGATTACAATACGGGATTAACTCAGGTCTTGCTGCTTCTGATACAATCAACTAGTAAACTTTGTGCTTATTTATATAGGATGGGATGTGGGTGTCGCTGACAAGACCAGTAATTATTACCCATCCCTAATTGCCCTTGAGAAGGTGGTGATGAGCTGCCTCCTTGAACCGCTGCAATCAATGAGGCGAAGGTGCAGCCACAGCGCTGTTAGGGAGGGAATTCCAGGGTTCGGGCCCAGCGACAGTGAAGGATATAATTCCAAATCAGGACAGTGTGTGACTTGGAGGGAACCTGCAAGTGGTGGTGTTCACATGTGTCTGCTGCTCTTGTCCTTCTAGAGGTAGGGGTCACAGGTTGGAAGGTGTTGTTGAAAGAGCATGGCAAGTTGCTGCAGTGCATCTTGTGGATGGCGCACACTGCTGCCACTGTGCGCAGGTGAAGAGACTTAATGTTTAAGGTGGTGGATGAATGTACATAAAGTGGGCAGCTTTGCCTTTGATGGTGTCGAATCTCTTGACCTTTATCGGAGCTATACTGGTCAAAGTAAATGGAGAGTATTCCATCCCACTCCTGACTTATGCCTTGACGATGGTGGACAGGCTGTGAGGGGCAGGGGGTGAGTTACTAACCCTCTTATTTACATGATTGCAGGTTGCAGCTAGCACTAGTAAGCATGCTGCTGAGTGTCTTCATGCCTGAACAGAATTGTGAGACGTTAGTTCAAGCTACAGACTGTGCCAGTAAAAGCCAGCCTGTGCCTCTTAATGGTGCAACATTTTGGTTGGTGCGATTGCGGGAAGTCTTTCTCAAAGTCAGTCAAACCGAAGAAAGACACAGGAATGGCACAATATGTTAGAAAGTGGGCTCACAACTTAGAATGCCTTGTGCAGCAGTGGATGTGGGGAGGGAGGTCATCTCTCCACAAGGTCCTCAAGACAAACTCTGAGGAGACATTGGGAGCAGATAGTCATGAAGATCAATGCCAGCAATGTAACCCCAAGGACCCAGAGGCGTTGGCACAATAATTTCTTCGGCTTCATGTGAGTGGTTGACTTCAGTGAGTGCATCATCAAATGCCATATCCTACTAATTGCAGCACATAGTGCTTAACACCCCATTGCACACGGATCTATGGTTTCTTTCAGACATGATTGTACATTACATTCATAGCTTCACCTCAATCACACACACTTAGCCATCACACCCACAACTCACAGCTTGCACACATTTAACCATGAGAGGAACACATTGCACCACAGTCACTGACAAACGTCCTTCTCTAGTGTTGGACAAAATGGTCCATAACTGTAGACAGTAGAGGACCGGCATGAGTACCTGTCCTCGCCCCGATAGAAACATGCATGCTCCCCATCAATGGAATAGCAGTGTCTGAGGCTGGGGCAATGGCAGGGCTGAAAGCATAAAAGACAATGATATGCTCCTACCCAAATCCTCCTTCTCACATCCCACCTGCCCCTCACACCACTGTCCTGATTTACGAAGAACAGATGTTCTTTACACGTATATCTTGCTTTCCACTTTTTCTCATCATGACTGGTTCTGCGCTACTCTTTTTCCTTTCAGGTACCCAAGAACTGCAAACTGGCTGGACCATAGGACAGGGGCATGAAGTACGAGAGGAAGAAGAGACTGGTGAGGATGGTAGAAACATGATCACTCTGTCTTGCAGCCACCTGCTGAGATACAGGCACTGAGAGTATTTTAGCATGTTATATAGAGATGGGATTAGCACATAATTGGCATTAGAACATAAGAACGAGGAGCAGGAGTAGGCCATCTGGCCCCTCAAGCCTACTGCGCCATTCAATAAGATCATGGCTGATCGTTTTGTGGACTCAGCTCCACTTACCCGCCCGTTCACCATAACCCTTAATTCTTTTACTATTCAAAAATTTATCTATCCTTGCCTTAAAAACATTCAATGATGTAGTCTCAACTACTTCACTGGGCAGGGAATTCCACAGATTCACAACCCTTTGTGTGAAGAAGTTCCTCCTCAACTCAGTCCTAAATCTGCTTCCCCTTATTTTGAGGCTATGCCCCCTCGTTCTAGTTTCACCTCCCAGTGGAAACAACTTCCCTGCTTCTATCTTACCTATTCCCTTCATAATCTTATATGTTTCTGTAAGATCTCCCCCTCATTCTTCTGAATTCCAATCAGTATAGCCCCAGTTTACTCAGTCTCTCCTCATAAGCCAACCCTCTCAACTCCGGAATCAACCTAGTGAATCTCCTCTGCACCCCCTCCAGTGCCAGTATATCCTTTCTCAAGTAAGGAGACCAAAACTGTACACAGTACTCCGGGTGTGGCCTCACCAGCACCTTATACAGCTGCAACATAATCTCACTGTTTTTAAACTCCATCCTTCTAGCAATGAAGGACAAAATTCCATTTGCCTCCTTAATTACCTGCTGCACCTGCAAACCAACTCCTTGAGATTCTTGCACAAGGACATCCAGGTCCCTCTGCACAGCAGCATGCTGCAATTTTTTACCATTTAAATAATGGCCCATTTTGCTGTTACTCCTACCAAAATGGATGACCTCACATTTACCAACATTGTACTCCATCTTCCTCGCCCACCCACTTAGACTATCTAGATCCCTTTGCAGACTTTCAGCATCCTCTGCAACTTTGCTCTGCCACTCATCTTAGTGTCATCTGTGAATTTTGACACACTACACTTGGTCCCCAGCTCCAAACCATCTATGTAAATCGTAAACAATTGCGGTCCCAACGCTGATCCCTGAGGCACACCACTAGTCACTGATCGCCAACCAGAAAAATACCCATTTACCCCCACTCTTTGCTTTCTGTTGGTTAACCAATCTCTATCCATGCTAATACATTACCCGTAACACCGTGCATCTTTATCTTATGTAGCAGTCTTTGGTGCGGCATCTTGTCAAATGCCTTCTGGAAATCCAGATACACCACATCCACAGGTTCCCCATTGTCCACTGCACATGTAATGTTCTCAAAGAATTCCACCAAATTAGCCAAACATGACCTTCCCTTCATGAACCCATGCTGCGTCTTACCAATGGGACAATTTATATCCAGATGTCTCGCTATTTCTTCCTTGATGATAGATTCAAGCATTTTCCCTACTACAGAAGTTAAGCTAACCGGCCTATATTTACCTGCCTTTTGTCTACCTCCTTTTTTAAACAGTGGGGTCACATTTGCTGTTTTCCAATCTGCGGGAACCACCCCAGAGTCCAGTGAATTTTGGTAAATTACCACTAGTGCATTTGCTATTTCTCCCGCCATCTCTTTTAATACCCTGGGATGCATTCCATCAGGACCAGGAGACTTGTCTACCTTTAGTCCCATTAACTTGCCCAACACTACCTCTTCGGTGATAATGATAGTTTTTAGGTCCTCACCTGCCATAGCCTTCCTGTCATCAATTTTTGGCATGTTATTTGTGTCTTCCACTGTGAAGACCGATGCAAAATACCTGTTCAATGCCTCAGCCGTTTTCCCATTTCCAGTTATTACATCCCCCTTCTCGTCCTCTAAAGGGCCAATGTTTACTTTCGCCACTCTTTTTCGTTTTATATATTTGTAGAAACTTTTGCTGTCTGTTTTTAATATTCTGAGCTAGTTTACTCTCATAATCATGAATGGCAATTCTCCTCAACTGTCATCCAAATTTTCTGTCAATTAATTTAAATCTATTCTTTCTGGTTATTGACCTCTCTGTTAGTGATTTTTTTATTAGTACAGTAACAGGACATTGAATCCAACTTTCTCCACACTGATGTTTATGCTCCATATGAACCTCATTCAATCCGACATCATCTAACTCTATCTGAATGAAAAATTATACTTCCTTTCCAATTTCCACCACCTCTTGCATTCACACAGTCTGTCTTTGAATCTTTCCTTCCCTTCCTTAACTTCTGTCTCCATTCACTATAAACCCATTGACTGACAGAGCTACCTTGATAACATCCCCTCAGCATGGTGGCAACAGTGGTTAGCACTGCTGCTGCATAGCACCAGGGACCCGGGTTCGGTTCCTGGCTTGGGTCACTGTCTATGCGGAGTCTGCACATTCTCCCCGTGTCTGCATGGGTTTCCTCCTGGTGCTCTGGTTTCTTCCCACAGTCCGAAAGACATGCTGGTTGGGTGCATTGGCCATGCTAAATTTGCCCTCCGTGTACCCGAACAGGCGCCGGAGTGTGGCGACTAGGGGATTTTCACAGTCACTTCATTGCAGTGTTAATGTCAGCCTACTCATGACACTAATACAAAACCTTTAAACCTTAAAACTACACACACCGCTCCCCATATTCACTCTATTTCATTCTCCCAATTTCTTTGTTTCTATCACATACTCACAGTTTATTTTTCCTCAAACAAGGATTCCCCCACCACTGTGCTTGACAGAACCCTTGACCTCCCCCATTCTATTTCATGCACTTCCTCTCTCATCCCTTCCCTGCCTCCCAGGCTTCAGTGCACCTTCCCTTCCTCTTAGCCTCCACCTCACCAGCCTCTGGATTCAAAGGATCATCCTCCACAATTTCTGCCATCTACAGTGTGATGCCATCACCAAACACATCCTGCCCCTCACCTCCCCTATCAACATTCTGATGGGACTGTTCCCTCTGTGACACCCTGGTCCACTCCTCCAACATCACTTCCCTTACCTACTACATGTTTCCTTGCAAGTGCAGGAGGTGAAACCCTTGCCCTTTAACCCACACACCCCCTCTCTTCTCACCATCCAAATACTCAAATATTTCTTCTAGGTGAGCCATCTCTTTACCTGTACTTCTTTGAACTTAGTGTACTGCATTCGCTGCTCACTATGTGGTCTCCTCCACACTGGGGACACCAAATCCAGACTGGGCGAATGCTTTGCTAAAAGCCTCTCTTCAATCTAAACGTGTGATCTTGAGATGCCAGTTGCTTGTCATTTAAATTCTCCACCTTGCCCCCACTCCGACCTTTCAGTCCATGGCCTGCTGTAGTGCTCTTCATGCAGGCTTGAGGAACAGCACTTCCTCCTTCAACTAGGCATTTTATCCCCTTCTAAACTTACCTAGTGCTGGTGGAATGAATGGGGCAGAGTTTGTAAGGAGCATCCAGGAGGGCTTCTTGAAACAGTATGTAGATAGTCCAACTAGGGAAGGGGCCATACTGGAACTGGTATTGGGGAATGAGCCCAGCCAGGTGGTCGACTTTTCAGTAGGGGAGCAGTTCGGGAACAGTGACCACAATTCAGTAAGCTTTAAGGTACTGATGGATAAAGATAAGTGAAGATGCTAAATTGGGGAAAGGCTAATTACAATAATATTAGGCAGGAACTGAAGAATGTAGATTGGGGGCAGATGTTTGAGGGCAAATCAACATCTGGCATGTGGGAAGCTTTCAAGTGTAAGTTGATAGGAATTCAGGACCGGCACATTCCTCTAAGGATGAAGGATAGGTATGGCAAGTTTCAGGAACCTTGGATAACGAGAGATATTGTGAGCCTAGTCAAAGAGAGAAAGGAAGCATTTGTCTAGGCTAGGATGCTGGAGTAAGGAGGGCTAAAACAGGTCACAAAATGTCATTGGCCAGTAGGATTAAGGAAAGTTCCAAGACTTCTTATATATAGATAAAGAGCAAGAGGGTATCCAGAGAAAGGGTTGGTCCACTCAAGGACAGGGGAGGGAATCTATGGGTGGAGCCAGAGGAAATGGGTGAGGTATTAAATGAGTACTTTGCGTCAGTATTCACCAAAGAGAAGGACTTGGTGGATGAGTCTGGGGAAAGGTATGTAGAAAGTTGAGTCATGTTGAATCCAGGTAATTACAGGCCGGTGAGCCTTACTTCAGTGGTAGGGAAATTATTGGAGCGGATTCTTCGAGACAGGATTTACTCCCACTTGGAAATAAGTGGACGTATTAGTGAGAGGCAACATGGTTTTGTGAAGGGGAGGTCGTGTCTCACGAACTTGATCAAGTTTTTCGAGGAAGTGACGAAGATGATTGATGGACTTCAGTAAGGCCTTTGACAAGGTCCCTCATGGCAGACTGGTGCAGAAGGTGAAGTCGCATGGGATCAGAGGTGAGCTAGCAAGGTGGACACAAAACTGGCTCGGTCAAAGAAGTCATTGGCCAGTAGGATTAAGGAAATTTGCTCCATCTGACGAAGGAGCAGTGCTCCGAAAGCTTATGGTATTTGCTACCAAATAAACCTGTTGGACTTTAACCTGGTGTTGTGAGACTTCTTACTCGGTCAAAGAAGACAGAGGGTGGCAGTGGAAGGGTGTGTTTCTGAATGGAAAGCTGTGACAAGTGGTGTTCCTCAGGGATCAGTGCTGGGACCTTTGCTGTTTGTAATATATATAAATGATTTGGAGGAAAATGTAACTGGATCGATTAGTAAGTTTGCAGACAACACAAAAGTTGCTGCATTTGCAGATAGCGATGAGGGCCGTCAGAGGATACAGCAGGATATAGACCAGTTGGAGACTTGGGCGGAGAGATGGCAGATGGGGTTAAATCTGGACAAATGTGAGATAATGCATTTTGGAAGGTCTAACACAGATAGGAAATATACAGTAAATGGCAGAACCCTTAAGAGTATTGATAGGCAAAGGGATCTGGGTATACAGGTACATAGGTCACTGAAAGTGGCAATGCAGGTGGAGAAGGTAGTCAAGAAGGCATACGGCATGCTTGCCTTCATCAGCCGGGACATTGAGTTTAAAAATTGGCAAGTGATGTTGCAGCTTTATAGAACCTTAGTTAGGCTGCACTTGGAATATAGTGTTCAATTCTGGTCGCCACACTACCAGAAGGATGTGGAGGCTTTGGAGAGGGTACAGAAAAGATTTACCAGGATGTTGCCTGGTATGGAGGGCATTAGCTATGAGGAGAGGTTGGAGAGACTTGGTTTGTTCTCACTGGAGCGACGGAGGTTGAGGGGAGACCTGATAGAAGACTACAACATTCTGAGAGGCATGGACAGAGTGGATCGTCAGAAGCTTTTTCCCAGAGTGGAAGAGTCAATTACTAGGGGGCATAGGTTTAAGGTGTGAGGGGCAAGGTTTAAAGGAGATGTATGAGGCAGATTTTTTACACATAGAGTAGTGGGTGCTTGGAACTCGTTGCCGGGGGGGGGGGGGGGGGGGGGGGGGTAGTGGAAGCAGATACAGTAGTGACTTTTAAGGGGCGTCTTGAGAAGTACATGAATAGGATGGGAAGGTTAGGGGGTTTTAGTTAAGTCGGGCAGCATGGTCGGTGCAGGCTTGGAGGGCCGAAGGGCCTGTTCCTGTGCTGTAATTTTCTTTGTTCTTTTTGTTCTTTGAAATTGAAAAGGAGGCGATATTGGGGTTCTTGAGAAACATTAAGGTAGACAAGTCCCCAGGGCCTGATGGGAGATACCACCGAATACTGAGAGAGGCAAGGGAGGAAATTGCTGGGGCCTTAAGAGAAATCTTTGTATCCTCACTGGCTACAGGGGAGGTCATGATGTGGAGATGCCGGCGTTGGACTGGGGTAAACACAGTAAGAGTCTTAACAACACCAGGTTAAAGTCCAACATGTTTATTTGGTAACAAATACCATTAGCTTTCGGAGCGCTGCTCCTTCGTCAGATGGAGTGGAAATCTGCTTTCAAACAGGGCACAGAGACACAAAATCAAGTTACAGAATACTGATTAGAATGCAAATCTCTATAGCCAACCAGGTCTAATACAGGGGAGGTCCCAGGGGATTGGAGAATAGCCAACGTTGTTCCTTAGTTTAAAAAGAGTAGCAAGGATAATCCAGGTAATTACAGGCCGGTGAGCCTTACGTCAGTGGTAGGGAAATTATTGGAGAGGATTCTTCGAGACAGGATTAATTCCCACTTGGAAATAAGTGAACGTATTAGCGAGAGACAACATAGTTTTGTGAAGGGGAGGTCGTGTCTCACTAACTTGATCGAGTTTTTCAAGGAAGTGACGAAGATGATTGATGAATGTAGGACAGTGGATGTTGTCTACATGGACTTCAGTAAGACCTTTGACAAGGTCCCTCATGGCACAGAAGGTGAAGTCACATGGGATCAGAGGTGATCTGGCAAGATGGATACAGAACTGGCTGTCATAGAAGATAGATGGTAGCAGTGAAAGGGTGCGTTTCTGAATGGAGGGCTGTGACAAGTGGTGTTCCTCAGGGATCAGTGCTGGGACCTTTGCTGTTTGTAATATATATAAATGATTTGGAGGAAAACGTAACTGGTTTGATTAGTAAGTTTCCGGACGACACAAAGGTTGCTGGATTTGCGGATAGCCATGAGGACCGTCAGAGGATACAGCAGGATATAGATCGGTTGGAGACATGGGTGGAGAGATGGGAGCTGGAGTTTAATCCAGATAAATGTGAGGTAATTTTGGAAGGTCTAATAAAGATAGGAAATACACAGTAAATGGCAGAACCCTTAAGAGTATTGATAGGCAGAGGGATCTGGGTGTGCAGGTACACAGGTCACTGAAAGTGGCAACGCAGGTGGAGAAAGTTGTCAAGAACGCATAGAGCATGCTTGCTTTCATCAGCCGGGGCACTGAGTTTAAAAATTTGCAAGTCATGTTGCAGTTCTATAGAACCTTAGTTAGGCCGCAATTGGAATATAGTGTTCAACTCTGGTCACCACACTAGCAGAAGGATGTGGAGGCTTTGGAGAGGGCACAAAAAATATTTACCAGGATGTTGCCTGGTGTGGAGGGCATTAGCTATGAGGGGACGTTGGAGAAACTTGGTTTGTTCTCACTGGAACGACGGAGGTTGAAGGGCGACCTGATAGAAGTCTACAAGATTATGAGGGTCATGGACAGGGTGGATAGTCAGAAGCTTTTTCCCAGAGTGGAAGAGTCAATTACTAAGGGGCATAAGTTTAAGGTGCGAAGTGCAAGGTTTAAAGAAGATGTACGAGACAAGTCTTTTACGCAGAGGGTGGTGGGTGCCTGGAACTTGCTGCCGGGGGAAGTAGTGAAAGGAGATACAATAGTGACTTTGAAAGGTCATCTGGACAAATACATGAATAGGATGGGAATAGAGAGATATGGTCCCCGGAAGGGTCGGGGGTTTTAATTCAGTCAGGCAGTATGGTCGGTGCAGGCTTGGAGGGCCGAAGGGCCTGTTCCTGTGCTGTAATTTTCTTTGTTCTTTGTTAGTCTCACCACCAGCTCCTCAAGGGCATTTAGGGATGGGCAAAAAATGTTGATGACCACATCCAATGTTCAAATAAATATAAACAAAAAATTGAGTTCAATAATTTTAAATCACAAGTTCTGCCCCTATTCTGTTTTATATTTCTTTGCTAGTTTGTTTTTCACGCTCATTTCTCTTATTTCCTTGTCTTTGCTTTTGGATGATAGCTATCCAGGATTCTGCCATCAACTCGCCTTCTAGACACGTCTTTTAATACTTTCCTTCTCCCATTACCATTCTTTTTGGCTTTGCACCATGAAAGCTTTTGTCATAGGTTCACAAGAATGGTTCCAAGTGCAAGAGAAATTTCAGTTGTGGGGATAGATTGGAGAGGTTGGGACTGTTCTCCTTGGAGAGAAGAAGACTAAGAGAAGATTTGATAATTCAAAATCATGAGGGGGCTGGACAGAGTAGATAGGGAAAAATTATACTCACTTGTAAAAGGATTGAGAATGAGAGGGAACAGATTGAAAATGATTTGCAAAAGAAGCAACTGCGATGTGAGAAAAATACCTTTTCACACGACGAGCGGTTCGAATCTGGAATGCTCTACCTGGAAGGGCGGTGGGGGCAGGTTCAATCGAGGCATTCAAGAGGGCATTAGATGAGTACTTGAATGGAAACAATGTGCAGGAGTACAGGGAAAAGGCAGGGGAATGGCACTAAGTCATGATGGTAGTGTGCAGACACAATGAGCCAAATGTCCTCCTTCTGCCCCGTATCAATGTCCTTTAGGGAAGGAAATCTGCTGTCCTTACCTGGCCTGCTTGTGACTCCAGATTCACAGCAATATGGTTGACTCTTAAATGTCCTCTGAAATGTCCCAGCAGGCCATTCAGTGCAATTAGGGATGGACAACAAATGCCGGCCCAGACAGAAATGCGTACATCCCATGAACGAACTTAAAACAATTTCTGTAATTTAATCTCTCCTTCCATCCACCTTGACACTGACTTTCTCTTTAATATTTCTTCCCATCCGTTCCCCTCTTTCACTTGCTCAATGACTATTCCATCCCAGGGTCAAACTTGAAATGTGAACTCTTGCTTCTTTCTCCAGACATATGGGCCAGAATTTTACCAGCATGCCCTTCCTGAGGCTCGCAGAGCAGCATTCTCCGTTGGCCTCAGGCGGGATCTTACGCGTCTCGGGCTGCCGAGGCAATGCCATAAATCTGTTGAGTATTTCTACCATGTGCATTTTAATTCAGATTCCGTGTGTCGACTATTTTTCACTTTTGTAACCTGACCTGTATTTCAATTCTAAAAGAAAATCTTGTCATTGTATAAAGGCCCAAGATAATGAAAGCTTCCAGGCACCATATGCATAACTTGTCCATTGTATGAGGGATAAATTGCTCTTTTCCATTCAGTAATCACTGTCCTTTGTAAGTGATAATTCCTTCACTGAGTACAAAATGGTGGTCCAGAGACATATTGTGAGGAATAATCACCGTTGCATTTCACAAAATAGCTGTTCAAGAAGATTTTCTTTGATGGCAGGGCAGTGCATTTAAAACGTGAGCTAATGTTGATTCTTGTCAAAGGGAAATGTAATTTTAACTTGTGAAAGCAATGTGAAACAAACAACTTAACAGACTATTATCCCATTTTCTACCAAGCTGTGAAGACAATTGACATTTTGTTTGCTTGACTTCATCAAAAGAAATGGCTTTCCATCAAAGGATTGCTGCAGCATAAATATCCAAATTAGTGCAGTACTGAGGGAGTGCTGCACTGTAGGAGGTGACCCGTCTCAGAGTGGCATACAAAAAAACCCTCTACATTCTGTTTGAAGAGCAGGCGACTTCTGTTCGTGAACATTTATCCCTCAACCAACATCATTAAAATGACTTTTCTGGTCCGACAGAACTTGAGTGAAAGAAGACAAATGATAGACAGGAGCTATCAGCAGGTGGTCACACCGGGGCCACGGGAGGCAGACAAGTGGGTAACGTCCAGGAAGGGGAAAGCTCGGGTGATAGAGAGCACCCCGGTGGATGTGCCCCTTCACAATAAGTACTCCTGTCTGAGTACTGCTGGGGGGGACAGCCCACCTGGGGGAAGCAGCAGTGGCCGTGTCTCTGGAGCAGAGTCCGGCCCTGTAACTCAGAGGGCTAAGGAAAGGAGGAGGAAGGCAGTATTAACCGGGGACTCAACAGTAAGGGGGTCGGACAGGCGTTTTTGCAGAGGCAGACGGGAGTCTCGGATGGTGATCTGCCTCCCTGGTGCCGGGATCCGGGATGTCTCTGATCACGTACCAGATATCCTGAGGTGGGAGGGAGAGGAGCCAGAGGTCGTGGTACATATTGGTACCGCTGACATAGGTAGGAAGAGGGAAGGGGTCATGAAAAGAAAATATAGGGAGTTAGGTAGACAGTTGGGAAGGAGGAATGCAAAGGTAGTAATCTCAGGATGACTGCCTGTGCCACGGGAAAGTGAGAGCAAGAATGGAGTGAGGTGGAGGATGAATGCGTGGCTGAGGGACTGGAGCAGGGGGCAGGTATTCGGGTTCCTGGATCATTAGGACCTCTTTAGGGGCAGGTGTGACCTGTACAAAAAAGGTGGGTGACACTTGAATTCCAGGGGGACCAATATCCTGGCAAGAAGGTTGGCTAAGGCTACTGGGGAGACTTTAAACTAGAAAGGTTGAGGGGAGGGAATCGTGATGAAGTGACTGAGAGTGAGAGCGAGGAGGTTAGCCCACAAATAGAGAAGGATTGTACACAGTGTAAGAGGGAGAATAGACGGGTGATGGAGAAGGGGAGAGCTCAGACCAAAGGTTTGAGATGTGTCTATTTTAACGCCAGGAGTGTAGTGAATAAAGTGGTTGAGCTTAGAGTGTGGATCGATGCTTGGAAGTGTGGTGTGGTGGCCATTACGGAGACTTGGGGACAGGGACAGGACTGGATACTTCAGGTGCCGGGTTTCAGATGTTTCAAAAAGGACAGAGAGGGAGGCAAAAGAGGGGGGGGGAGTGGCACTGCTGATCAGGGATAGTGTCACAGCTGTAGAGAAGGTGGAAGCCGTGGAGGGATTGTCTACGGAGTCTCTGTGCGTGGAAGTTCGGAGCGGGAAGGGGTCGATAATTTTGGTGGGTGTTTTCTACAGGCCGCCCAATAGTAACAGGGATGTTGAGGAGCAGATAGGGAAACAGATCCTGGAGAGATGTAGTAATGATGTGGAGATGCCGGCGTTGGACTGGGGTGAACACAGTAAGAATTTTAACAACACCAGGTTAAAGTCCAACAGGTTTATTTGGTAGCAAATACCATTGGCTTTCGGAGCGCTGCTCCTTCGTCAGATGGAGTGGAAATATGCTCTCAAACAGGGCACAGAGACACAAAATCAAGTTACAGAATAGTGATTAGAATGTGAATCCCTACATCCAACCTGGTTGGCGGTAGGGATTCGCATTCTAATCATATTCTGTAACTTGATTTTGTGTCTCTGTACCCTGTTTGAGAGCACATTTCCACTCCATCTGACGAAGGAGCAGCGCTCCGAAAGCTAATGGTATTTGCTACCAAATAAACCTGTTGGACTTTAACCTGGTGTTGTTAAAACTCTTACTGAGATGTAGTAATAACAGGGTTGTTGTGATGGGAGACTTTAATTTCCCAAACATCGATTGGAATATCGCTAGAGTAAGGGGTTTGGATGGGGAGGAGTTTGTGAGGCGTGTTCAGGAGGGTTTCCTGACACAGCATGTGGATAAGCCTACAAGAGGAGAGGCTGTACTCGATCTGGTACTGGCTAATGAGCCTGGACAGGTGTCGGATCTCTCAGTGGGGGAGCATCTTGGGGATAGTGATCATAACTCTATCTCCTTTATGCTAGCATTGGAAAGAGATAGGATCAGGCAAGCTAGGAAAGTGTTTATCTGGAGTAAGGGGAAATATGAAGCCATCAGGCAGGAGATTAGAAGCGTAAATTGGAAGGAGGCATTCTTGAGGAAAAGTACCAAAGTAAGGCAGCAGATTTTCAAGGAATGTTTGTCTGGTGTTCTGCATGACAATGTTCCGATGAGACAGGGAGGTTTTGGTAGGTTACGGGAACCGTGGTGCACGAAAGCTGCGCTGAACCTAGTCAAAAAGAAAAGGAAAGCGTACAAAAGGTTCAGAGAGCGAGGCGATGATAGGGATCTAGATGAGTATACGGCTTGTAGGAAGGGACTTAAGAAAGAAATTAGGAGAGCCAGAAGGGGTCACGAGAAGGCCTTAAGAACATAAGAACATAAGAAATAGGAGCAGGAGTAGGCCATCTAGCCCCTCGAGCCTGCCCCGCCATTCAATAAGATCATGGCTGATCTGATGTGGATCAGTACCACTTACCCGCCTGATCCCCATAACCCTTAATTCCCTTACCGATCAGGAATCCATCCATCCGCGCTTTAAACATATTCAGCGAGGTAGCCTCCACCACCTCAGTGGGCAGAGAATTCCAGAGATTCACCACCCTCTGGGAGAAGAAGTTCCTCCTCAACTCTGTCTTAATGCCTTGGCAGGTAGGATTAAGGAGAACCCTAAGGTGTTCTATAAATATGTGAAAAGTAAAAGGATGAGATGTGAAGGAATAGGACCTATAAAATGTGAAGGTGAGAAAGTCTGTACAGAATCAGAAGAAATAGCAGAGGTGCTTAATGAATATTTTACCTCGGTATTCACGGTGGAAAAAGACCTGGGTGGTTGTACTACAGGATTGAGGTGGACTGAAAAGATTGAGTATGTGGACATGAAGAAAGAGGATGTGTTGGAAATTTTGAATCGCATCAAGATAGATAAGTCGCCGGGTCCGGATGGGATGTACCCCAGGTTACTGTGGGAGGCAAGGGGAGAGATTGCAGAGCCTCTGGTGATGATCTTTGCGTCGTCGATGGAGACAGGAGAGGTTCCGGAGGATTGGAGGATTGCGGATGTGGTTCCTATATTCAAGAAAGGGAATAGGGATAGCCCAGGAAATTACCGACCGGTGAGTCTAACCTCAGTGGGTAAGTTGATGGAGAAGATCCTGAGGGACAGGATTTATGAACATTTAGAGAAGTTTAGTCTGCTCAAAAGTAGTCAGCACGGCTTTGTCAAAGGCAAATCGTGCCTTACGAGCCTGGTGGAGTTCTTTGAAAATGTGACTAAACACATTGACAAAGGAAAAGCGGTAGATGTGGTTTACATGGACGTCAGCAAGGCGTTCGATAAGGTCCCCCATGCAAGACTTCTCGAGAAAGTGAGAGGGCATGGGATCCAAGGGGCTGTTGCCTTGTGGATCCAGAACTGGCTTGCCTACAGAAGGTAGAGAGTGGTTGTAGATGGGTCTTTTTCTGAATGGAGGTCGGTCACCAGTGGAGTGCCCCAGGGATCTGTTCTGGGACCCTTGCTGTTTGTCATTTTCATAAATGACCTGGATGAGGAAGTGGAGGGATGGGTTGGCAAGTTTGCCGACGACACGAAGGTTGGTGGTGTTGTGGATAGGTTGGAGGGATGTCAGAAGCTGCAGCATGACATAGATAGGATGCAAGACTGGGCGGAGAAGTGGCAGGTGGACTTCAGCCCGGATAAATGTGTAGTGGTCCATTTTGGCAGGTCAAATGGGATGAAGGAGTATAATATCAAGGGTAAGACTCTTAGCAGTGTAGAGGATCAGAAGGACCTTGGGGTCCGGGTCCATAGGACTCTTAAATTGGCCTCGCAGGTAGTTGAGGTGGTTAAGAAGGCGTATGGTGTGCTGGCCTTCATCAATCGAGGGATTGAGTTGAGGAGTCGGGAGATAATAATGCAGCTTTATAAGACCCTCGTCAGACCCCACTTGGAGTACTGTGCTCAGTCCTGGTCGCCTCATTACAGGAGGGATGTGGAAATGATTGAAAGGGTGCAGAGAAGATTTATAAGGATGTTGCCTGGATTGGTTGGCATGCCTTATGAGGATAGGTTGAGGGAGCTCGGTCTTTTCTCCTTGGAGAGACGAAGGATGAGAGGTGACCTGATAGAGGTGTAGAAGATGTTGAGAGGTTCTTTGTTCTTTGTATAGATCGAGTGGATTCTCGGAGGCTTTTTCCCAGGGCTAAAATGGCTGCTACAAGAGGACACAGGTTTAAGGTGCTGGGGAGTAGATACAGAGGAGATGTCAGGGGTAAGTTTTTCACTCAGAGGGTGGTGGGTGAGTGGAATCGGCTGCCGTCAGTGGTGGTGGAGGCAAACTCGATAGGGTCTTTTAAGAGACTTCTGGATGAGTACATGGGACTTAATAGGATTGAGGGTTATAGGTAAGCCTATATATAGGCCTAGGTAGGTAGGGACATGACCGGCGCAACTTGTGGGCCGAAGGGCCTGTTTGTGCTGTATTTTCAGCTTGCAGTTATCAGGACAATTTGCAAGAATATCATTTGTAAAGGGAGCAACAATTTTTACCACATGAGAAGAGAGAGCTGATTGGTTGGTTAGTGGATTCTGATTGACTGATGTATTGCCACTGCTGCTGGGTTAAAATCCTGGAACTCCTTCCCTCAGAACATTCTGTGGATGTATCTGCATCCCATGGAATGCAGTGATTCAAGAAAGCAATTCACCACCACGTTCTCAATGGCAATTAGGGATGGGCAATAAAAGTGCTGGCCTGGCAGGCAGGGAACAGTTAACTGCCAAGCTTTTGTTTAAATTCAAACCAGGGAGATCAACACTGATTGGTCAAAGCATTACTCTGGATAATGAAGCAGCGAAAGGCTGACACCCAGGGTGGAATTCTCCCAAACAAATTCTAAGTGCCGAATTTGCATAAAAACTGGAGTAAATCCTGCTGCTTTTTTCAGGGGACTTTCAAAATGAATCTCCCACAAGCTTTGCATCACAGAGTGCCCTGGCGAAAATCGTGATGAAAAGTTGGGGGCAGGGCCTATTCTTGCTGGAGAGGCCGGCAGCACGGCACTGAGTGGGCCACTGCCCATGCGCCGATTTGTCATAGCAGAGATTAGCCTCGCATTAGCCTCGCACTGCCGGCCTCCCAATTGCTGGTCAGCTTGATCAATGGCCAGCACAGCATTGCTGGCTACGTGATCCCCACCCACCGCTAACCCCCCCCAACCATACCTGCTGATCACTGGTCTCCCGGACGTATCCGTGCCAACCCCAACGCCCTCCCCTTCCCAGCCCGCATCAATCCCCGCACCTGATCTCGTCGACCCACACCCCCTGCAGTCCCGACCCTGACTCCCCCCCTCCCCCCACCTGCCCTGGCTGGTCGACCCCCAGCCCTCCCCACCGATCATTGGCCTCCCTACCTCTGTTACCAATTCCGAGTGCAGAGTGGCAGCGGGACCCACCACCCTCACCGATCTCCCCCCCCCATTAGGCCAGTCAATAGTCCTTCCACCTCAGGCCCTGCCCCATTAGCACTGCCCAATGCCTGCTGGGCAGTGCCAAGGTGCCCCCTGGGCATTACTACTTTGCCCCTTAGCAGTGCTGGGGGCCAGGCTGGCAATGCCCAAGGGGCTCCTCTCCTTTCCCCCAACACACTGAGGGGGCCTCTGTGGCTTTCCTTCACTCCAGCGGGGTCAGACTTCCAGCTCCCCGTTCGTGGGGAGCTGTTGTAAAACCTTGCTGGAGTGAAACACTCCCGGCACTGGGGGAGAGGCTAGTGGGCCCAGAGACTTCAGTCCTCGACCTGCTAATAAGATGGAAATGTTGATTTAAATAATTTATTCAGCTCCTCGCCGATTCCTGATGCGGAGCTGACAGCGCCTGAAATCTGTGGCCGGTGACTCGCAGAGGCCATGGAATCCAATGGGAAGCCCGCTACATGGCCTCTGCTTATGTCTCCCAGCATGCTGCCCTAGCTTAGTTAAGGGACCCACACTGTGAGCCCAACTGATCATTTTAAATTAGTTGCCAGAATAATCCTGAGCACAATCAGGGTTGTCTAGAAAGCGCTGTCCAATCACAGAATCACATCTAATGTTGGACACTATGTTTTGAGTTTTGCTAGCATGCATTAGTTGAGCATGGTTCTTATTTTGCCCCTTGCCTTGTGCTCCAGGTCTGACCACATCTCCAGCCAAGCTATTTCAGTACAGTTGCAACACACCTGGCAAAGTAGAAAATTGTTCAGATGTGCCTTGCACTCAAAAGCAGGACAAATCCAATCCAACCAATTACTACCCCTCAGCTTATCAGCTTATCCTCAATCTGTAGCAAAATGATTGGTGGTGTCTTTGACAGTACTGTCACATAGCATATACTCATCAATAAGCTGCTCACTGATGCTCAGCTTGGGATCCACCAGAACTACTTGGCTCCAAAACTTCATAGCAGCTTTAGTCTAATATTGTTGAATAGGTGAGCTCAAAGTGACTGCCTTTGACATCAAAGCAGCATTTAAACAAGCATGGTATCAAGGCACCCCAGCAAAACATCTTCAGGAAGTGAAGAAGTCCAGGTCCATATACAGCAAGACCTGGACAGTATCCAGGCTTGGGCAAGTAGAAAGTAGTATATAGAGCTCTCACCACGCATGTGCCATACAGTGACTGTAGTCGGGCAAACCCAGGGAATGTGGGCTGTAGCAGGAGAGGAATGAATGGAAAGGGTTAAACAGATAGCACTGTGGTATCCACACTCACTGTAGGCGGACACGTGACAAATTACAAATAACTACATCTCAGACGGCACGAAAGCAGTCACAGCCCAGGTGAGATTGTTCCGAGGTTACAGCAACAATAAGAGAATTGATATCACTTATCAAGGCTCCACAAAGTCTAGAGGAGCCATTGTGCCTCTGGAAAATTAATTATTAAAGCTAAAGCACACAGGATCCGTATACTGTGATCAAAAACAGAACTGTAATCAATTCAAAGTAACAATCTGATGACCTGATCGAAATGTAGCACTTTGTAACGCGCAAAAGTATAAGAATATGTAAGAGCTAATGCTTAGTAGAGTAGCTCCGAAGCAAGCTGTAGTTACAGCCACGAGTTCTGCTCTCCCTCTCCCTCATGCATGTTAAATAAAGCCATTTTTGCTGAATTTCTACACGGTCTTGGAAGGCTCAATTTGTTCATTCCCTCCTACTGTGACTATCTCGAACAAGCTAGAAACTCCCCTTGATATTCAACAGTATTCCCTAACATCAACTTCTTTGAGATTACCACTGACCAGAACTGTAACTGGATCAGCCACAGAAGTATTCGACTACAATAAGCTGTGGGCGGCACGGTAGCACAGTGGTCAGCACTGCTGCTTCACAGCTCCAGGGACCCGGATTCGATTCCCGGCTTGGGTCACTGTCTGTGTGGAGTTTGCACATTCTCGTCGTGTCTGCGTGGGTTTCCTCCGGATGCTCCGGTTTCCTCCCACAGTCCAAAGATGTGCGGGTTAGGTTGATTGGCCGTGCTAAAATTGCCCCTTAGTGTCCTGAGATGTGTAGGTTAGAGGGATTAGCGGGTAATATGAAAGGATATGGGGATGGGGCCTAGGTGGGATTGTGGTTGGTGCAGACTCGATGGGCCAAATGGCCTCTTTCTGCACTGTGGGGTTTCTATGATATTCTGCAGTGAATGGCCGACCTCTGACTCTCCAAAGCCTTTTCACACCGAACATGCACGACTGAGGAGTGGAATGAAAACTCTTCCCTTATTTGGATGTGTAGTTCCAGCACCAGGCACAATCTAGGGCAAAGCAGCTCACTTGATCAGCATCTCATCTCCCACCTTAAACATTCACTTCCTCCACCACTGTCACACGGTAGCAACAGAGTGTACCAGCCACAAGATGCTTTGCGGTTTCTTTCACAGGATCCTCTAAACCCGTGATCTCGAGTTAGAAGGATATGAGGATACCACCAACAGCAAGTTCCTCTCCAAGCCACACACCATCCTGACTTGGAAATATGTTGCTATTCCTTTGCTGCCGCTGGGTCAAAATCCTGAAACCTCTCTACCTCCCACTAAATGGGCGGCACAGTGGTTAGCACTGCTGCCTCACAGCACCTTGAACCCGGGTTCGATTCCTGGCTTGGGTCACTGTCTGTGTGGAGTCCACACGTTCTCCCCGTGTCTACGTGGGTTTCCTCTGGGTGCTCCGGTTTCCTCCCACAGTCCAAAGATAGGTGGATTGGCCATGTTAAATTGCCCCTTAGTGTCAGGGAGATTAGCAACGTAAATATGTGGGACTATGGGGTTAGGGCCTGGTTGGGATTGTAGTCGGTGCAGACTCGATGGGCCGAACAGCCTCCTTCTGCACTGTAGGGATTCTATGGATTCTATGGTAACACTGTGCTGTTCTAAGAAAGCAGTTCACCACCACCTTCTCCAGGTTAATTAGGGTTTGGGTAACAAATACCGACCTTGCCAGTGACGCCTGCACCCCGCAAATGTATAAAGGAAAAAATAGCTAAAAACGATATAGTCACCCATGCTGAGGCTTTCCAATGGCGTTACGCTGTTCAATATTATGTACATGACTTTTTGTTTGAGCATATATTTGCTAATAAATCTGTAACAGAGGTTCAGTCCAGGTAAATAGTCTAACAGTGTGACATTTCCAGTAACCTAAAAGACCGAAGACGCAGTGGGCATTCTACATATTCATCACTAAATAATAAACTGTGATCGGGCTAATTATTAGATCTGAGCTGCTTCAAGTCAAATACACCAGAGAATAAAAATGCTAAGTACGAGACCTCAAATTGAAGATGTAGATTGCCATCAAGCCATTTATATGCAAAAAGTTGCAGGGGAGAAACTGAAGTGAACTATCAGCAATTTGGGTTGATCTGAAACGTTAACCCTCTTGCGCGCTCCACAGATATTGCCTGAGTGCTGATTAATTCAACATTTTCAGTTTGGCTTTCAGACTCTCAACATCCCTGGTTTATCATTTTTTCATTAACATTTCCCATCATTAAGTTCCTCTGGGTGGCACAGTGGTTAGCACTGCTGCCTCACAGAGGGACCCGGGTTCAATTCCGGCCTCGGGTGACTGCCTGTGTGGAGTTTGTATGTTTTCCCCATGTCTGCATGGGTTTCCCCCAGGTGCTCCAGTTTCTTTCCACACTCCAAAGATGTGTGGGTTGGGTTGATTGAACCGGGATATTGGGTTCATGTCACACGATTTGTAATCCCCACAGCCTGCCTGGACCTGCAGAGTCTCACTGGCTGTCCTGTCTGGAGACAATGCACATCTCTTTAGCCTGTCTTGTTGCTCTCTCCACTCACATTGTTTGTATCTTAAAGACTTGATTCGCTGTAAGTATTCGCATTCCAACCATTATTCATGTAAATTGAGTCTGTGTCTTTATATGCCCTGTTTGTGAACAGAATTCCCACTCACCTGAAGAAGGGGCTTGGGGCTCCGAAAGCTTGTGTGGCTTTTGCTACCAAATAAACCTGTTGGACTTTAACCTGGTGTTGTTAAACTTCTTATTGGGTTGATTGGCCAGAGTAAATTGACCCTCGTGCCGGGGGGATTAGCAGGGTAAATATGTGGGGTTATGGGGATAGGGCCCTGGTGGGATTGTGGTTGGTGCAGACTCAATTGGCTGAATGGCCTTGTTCTGCATTGTGGGGATTCTATGATTCTACGATTTTATGTATCCGTTCATGCTCCAAGATTGTAAAGACACAAGCATTCATTTGAATATCAAATTCAATCAAGGTCACAAACTATGAAAATAAATTGGCTTTGGGGGGGTAGGTTGTGGGCGGGGTGGGGGGGGGGGGGGCGGGCGGGGGGGGCGGGCGGTGGGAGTTTTGGAGGATATTGGACAATGCATTCAGGTGCTAAAATTCCTTTGAGGTGGCTAATGAGATAAAGCTCTGGTTCAAAGCTCCGCCTCAGTGAAGGAGCTGAAGAACATGCCAGGAACATACAGCCACACAGGGGCTCCTTAAGGGCTAACTGCCACCTGAAATGCCTGCTGCTACTCATTAGTTCGGCATTTTTATGACATCACTGGTCCTAACCCCCCTCTAAATGGTAACCAGTTGTGTGGGAATAAACAGGATTTGAGGTTTTACAATGCTCCTTGAAGGAATTCTCATTGTTACACCTTCACTTGCCCATGGAAGACTTTCTGGGACACTTTGTCAAAACTGCAACAGCGCTCAGAGGGCTTTGTCCAAAAGGATGTGACAGTTTAAGGCATCAAGAGGGGAACTTGGTCTCTTCCTGCCACCATGGCATATACAGTAAGAAGTCTCACAACACCAGGTTAAAGTCCAACAGGTTTATTTGGTAGCAAAAGCCACTAGTTTTCGGAGCGCTGCCCCTTCGTCAGGTGAGTGGGAGCTCTATTCACAAACAGGGGATATAAAGACACAAACTCAATTTACAAAATAATGGTTGGAATGCGAGTCTTTACAGGTAATCAAGTCTTAAAGGTACAGACAATGTGAGTGGAGAGAGGGTTAAGCACAGGTTAAAGAGATGTGTATTGTCTCCAGCCAGGACAGTTGGTAAGATTTTGCAAGCCCAGGCAAGTCGTGGGGGTTACAGATAGTGTGACATGAACCCAAGATCCTGGTTGAGGCCATCCTCATGTTTGTGGAACTTGGCTATCAGTCTCCGCTCAGCGACTCTGCGCTGTCGTGTGTCGTGAAGGCCGCCTTGGAGAACGCTTACCCGAAGATCAAAGGCCGAACGCCCGTGACCGCTGAAGTGTTCCCCAACAGGAAAAGAACACACTTGCCTGCTAATTGTCGAGCGGTGTTCATTCATCCGTTGTTGTAGCGTCTGCATGGTCTCCCCAATATACCATGCCTCGGGACATCCTTTCCTGCAGTGTATCAGGTAGACAACGTTGGCCGAGTTGCAAGTGTATGTACCATGTACCTGGTGGATGGTGTTCTCACGTGAGATGATGGCATCTGTGTCGATGATCCGGCACGTCTTGCAGAGGTTGCTGTGGCAGGGTTGTGTGGTGTCGTGGTCACTGTTCTCCTGAAGGCTGGGTAGTTTGCTGCGGACAATGGTCTGTTTGAGGTTGTGTGGTTGTTTGAAGGCAAGAATTGGGGGTGTGGGGATGGCCTTGGCGAGATGTTCGTCTTCATCAATGACATGTTGAAGGCTCCGGAGATGATGTCGTAGCTTCTCTGCTCCGGGGAAGTTGCATATTGCCAATGGTAGGAATCGCAGCAGTTCTGTTGCTGGCCACATGGCCAATTGAGCTATTTCAGGGTATAATTAGAGGCTACTTCCAACCCTTGCTTTCATTTTGCCTGAACTGGAGGGTCATCAGCAGGTGGAGAGATGGCCAGGACCCCACAGAGGTTCCCCAGCAACTTCCTGATGGGGAACCTCCTTAATGACAGCTCTGTGGCTGGCCCACGGGGGTGCCTACTGATGGCCATGGCCTCCCCATGGCTGAGGTGCTGTTCGCTGGCACGTGAATCCCTTACCCATAATTGTCAGAGCCTGCTTGCCGGGATCCAACATGCTGATATACGATGTCCACAGAGGGGCCTCGCATGGAGGGTTCTGTCCTCCATACTGCATCTTCAGCAGTGAGCACCTATAATGGTGGTGGGACAAAACTGTCAGGCCTCCGAATGGGCCGGCAGACCTAGGGGAGATTGGCGGTGGGAGAGTGGGGAGCACTCAGGTTCCAGCCACTGAGCTCAGTTGGATGGCGCTCTGGTCGTGGCCTGTTAATTGGCTACGGCCAGCAAGATGCCTCCCTCTGGGTCCTGCCAGTGGCTGGATCAGGGTCACCTCCTACTTTTAGACCCAGAACTCAGGTTAAATTATGGGTCTAGAGAAAATATAAATGGGAAAAAACAGAATTACCACCAACAATTTCTATCTGAAAAGATATGGGAAGAGGTTTCAATGGTTGAAATGGTTGAACTCCGTGTTGAGTCCAGAAGCCTAATCAAAACAAAAAGAACTCCACTGACCACCGTAGCAGTCCAAGGACAGAGACATCACAGAGTGGGCAGAGTATTACAATGAGAGACAATGAGCACTAATGTATTTTAGGGAAGGAAATCTGCCGTCCTTACCTGGTCTGGCCTACATATGACTCCAGAGCTACGGGAATGTGGTTGACTCTCAACTGCATTCGGGCAACTAGGGATGGGCAATGAATGCTAGCCAGCCAGCGACGTCCATGACCCATGAATGAATAAAAAACAGAGCTCAGAGTCATACTTGAGAACTGAATGGAGATGTTCCACTGATGCGCGATATTACTCATGAGGCTAGAGATGCTCAAGGAAATAAAGGCTTTTATTTACTATTACAATGAAGCTACCATATATAGTACACGATCCCAGACTGAGGGGTCCTAGACAGAGCAGTGACCTTTATACCTCTCCCAGGAGGCGGAGCCCGACTGGGATGTACCATAATAACTATAATACAGGTAGAACAGCCCAACCCTAACCCCAACAGTAACAAGTAGAACAAACTCATAGTACTGGCCGGACCCTGGCTCAGTACTACCTGGTGGAAACCAACGATGGTTCACCACATTCACCCCTCCTTTGAAGACAAAGGCCGGCGGGGTACAAAAAAAAACACAGAATAATTTGTCATCAGTCTATAAGTTCAGACGGTCAGGGGGACCGCACCGTCGTTGTGACCTCCTCAACACCGGTGATGACACCGGAGTAGGCACTCGCAGTGGCGTTCTCCCCAAGGCGATGTCCAACGGTTCCTCCACAGTCTCACGGGCCAGTTGACCCCGAGGTGATGACAATCCGTTGAGTTCCGACACGCCTTGAAGTGGCGACCATCTCCTGGACTCAGGCAAGCTGTACACGGGAGTAAAAGGGTTAAGTGATGGTCCCGATGCTGCCCGCGCCGTGTCAGAAGGGGAAACAATAGTTGGGGGATCTCTAACAGGAGGAATGGGAGCGACAGGGGTTTCCAAGTCCCCTGCTGGCGCCAGGTCTCGAATCGAGACTGTGTCCTCTCGCCCATCAGGGTATGCCACATAGGCATACTGAGGGTTGGCGTGGAGGAGATGGACCTGTTCAACCAAAGGGTCGGACTTGCGGGCCCTAACATGTCGCCGCAGGAGGACAGGTCCTGAGTACGTCAACCAAGACGGTAATGAGGTCCCAGAGGAAGACTTCCGAGGGAATGAAAACAGCCTCTCATGGGGAGTAGCGTTGGTTGCCGTACACAGGAGTGAGCGTATGGAGTGGAACGCATCAGGGAGTACCTCTTGCCAATGGGAGACTGGAAGGATTTTGACTTCAACGCCAGTAAGACAGCCTTCCAGACTGTAGCATTCTCATGTTCCACCTGTCCGTTACCCCTAGGGTTGTAGCTCGTGGTTCGACTAGAGGCAATCCCGTATGAGAGCAGATATTGCCTCAAGTCATCGCTCATGAACGACGAGCCCCTATCGCTGTGGATGTAGCAGGGGTACCCGAACAGGGTGAAAAGATCACGAAATGCCTTTATAACCGTGGCAGCGGTTGTATCAGAGCAGGGAATGACAAAAGGGAATCTCGAGTACTCATCAATGATGTTGAGGAAGTACACATTCCGATCTGTCAAGGGAAGGGGGCCCTTAAAGTCCACACTCAGTCTTTCGAAGGGACGAGTGGCCTTGACGAGTTGTGCCCTGTCAGGTCGGTAAAAGTGCGGTTTGCATTCCGCGCATACCCTGCAGCTTCTCGTTATGGACCTGACATCCTCCACCGAGTAGGGTAGATTGAGGGCTTTTACGAAGTGGTAGAGCCGAGTGACCCCTGGATGGCAAAGGTCATTGTGGAGAGCCTGCAAACGGTCCTCCTGTATACTGGTGCATGTTCCACGCGACAGGGCATCCGAGGGCTCGTTGAGTTTCCCTGGACGATACATGATGTCGTAATTATAGGTGGAGAGTTCGATTCTCCACCTCAAGATCTTGTCGTTCTTGATCTTGCCCCGTAACGTGTTATTGAACATGAACGCCACAGACCGCTGGTCCGTGATCAGGGTGAACCGTTTTCCCGCCAAGTAATTGTGCCAATGCCGGACGGCCTCCACAATGGCCCGGGCCTCCTTTTCCACCGCTGAATGTCGAATTTCGGGGCCTTGGAGGGTGCGAGAAAAAAAGACGACGGGCCTGCCCGCCTGGTTAAGTGTGGCGGCCAGGGCGAAATCAGATGCATCGCTCTCCACCTGAAAGGGGATGGACTCATCGACAGCGTGCATCGTGGCTTTCGCGATGTCGACTTTTAGTTTATCAAAGGCCAACCGAGCCTCTGGTGCTAGGGGAAAAGAGGTAGACTTGATGAGCGGACGGGCTTTGTCCGCGTAATTGGGAACCCACTGTGCGTAGTAAGAGAAAAAGCCTAAGCATCTTCTCAGTGCTTTTGCCCAATGGTCAGGGCAAGTTCGAGGAGGGGACGCATACGGTCTGGATCAGGGCCAATGACCCTGTTTTCCACCACGTATCCGAGGATGGCTAAGCGGCGCGTACGAAATAAACACTTCTCCCTGTTGTAGGTCAGATTCAGGCGAGATGCAGTGCGTAGGAACTTAAGTAGATTGGTATCGTGGTCCTGATGGCCGCAGATGGTGACGTTATCCAGGTACGGGAAGGTAGCCCGCAGTCCATTATGGTCCACCATTCGGTCCATAGCACGCTGGAAGACCGAGACCCCATTGGTGACACCAAAAGGAACCCTGAGAAAATGATACAAGCGACCATCCACCTCAAAAGCCGTGTATTGTCGGTCCTCTGGGCGAATGGGGAGCTGGTGGTAGGCAGACTTTAGGTCGATGGTGGAGAACACCCGGTACTGCGCAATCTGATTGACCATGTCAGATATGCGCGGGAGGGGATACGCATCCAGCTGCGTGTATCTATTAATGGTCTGACTATAGTCAATGACCATCCGGGGTTTGTTCCCACTCTTGACCACCACGACCTGCGCTCTCCATGGACTAGCGCTAGATTGAATGATCCCTTCCTTGAGGAGCCGCTGAACCTCAGATCGAATGAAGATCCGATCCTCAGCGCTGTAACGCCTACTCTTAGTCGCGATGGGCTTGCAGCCTGGCACAAGATTCTGGAACAGGGAGGGTGTGGTGATCTTCAGCGCGAGAGGCTACAGGCATTGGGCAATTTGGAGGCTGCTGTTCTCCCACTGAAAGCGGAGGGAGTGGCCCACCGTACTGTAGGGTTACACTCTTCAAGTGGACCATGAAATTTAGTCCGAGGAGTATTGGCACGCAAAGGTGCGGTAACACCAGGAGCTTGAAGCTCTCGTAAACCGTGCCCTGCACCGTTAAATTTACCACGCAACTCCCTAGCACGGTGACAGACCGGGACCTTGATGCCATCGAAATCGTCTGCTTGACAGGTTGGATCTGGAGGCCACACCGCTTCACAGCGTCTGGGTGAATAAAACTCTCCGTGTTCCCGCTGTCAAACAGACAATAAATCAAGCGTTTGTTTACCTGCATGTCCATCATAGACTTGTCGAGTCTGTGAGGCTTGGCCTGGTCCAGGATGATCGACGCCACCGTTGGTTCGTGAGCGCCACTGCAGGCAGCTGAGATGGATGATGACGACCCCTGCTGGTCATTCGCGGTCGGTGCCGACCAAAATGGCTGCTCCCATAGGTCGCACGTGGGTGATGGTGCCAAAATCAGCGACCCCTGGTGGTCGCGCGTCTCTTGCGACTCCATCGTCTGTAATGGCGACGTCCTGGCCTCGCACGTGGACAAAACCCTCGACAATGCCGACAACGAGGAACCCGGCTCCGGGGAGTCGCAGGCCGCACTGCTGTTCCTGGAAGTAAGTTTGGATCGACATACCTTCGAATAATGCCCCTTCTTGCCGCAGGCAGAGCACAACACTGCTTTAGCGGGGCATCGCTGCCGAGTGTGCTTCACTCCCCCACAGAAGTAACACCGCGGGCCGCCTGGGGCTGCTGCCGTCGTCAGGCCCGAGTGTGGGCACGCCATCACACAGCTTTTCGGACCCGAAGGACGAGGTGGGATCTGCGACTGCTCCTGCCACGCTGTCTCCACATGGTCTTCGTGATACAACGCTAGGCTTTTGGAGGCTGTCTCCAACGTATCCGCTAGTTCTATCGACTTAGTGAGATCAAGATTACCTTGCTCCAACAGTCTGAGTCGGATATAAGATGATCCGATTCCCACCACAAACGCATCTCGAGCGAGGTCATTCATGTTCTGGTCTGCCGACACTGCTTTGCAGTTACAGCCCCTGGCTAGCTGTACGAGCTCGCACGCGTACTGTTCCGTCGTTTCGCCGGGCTGCCGTCGTCGAGTGGCTAAAAGATATCGAGCATGCATCTCGTTTGGCGGTTTAATGTAGCGCTTCTTAAGAAGCTCGAGGGCCCCTTTGTAGTCGGTGGCCGCACGGATCACTAGATATACGGCGTCGCTTACCCTCACGTGGAGGACCCGGAGTCTGTCGTCGTCTGTGGTGACCGCTGCGGAGGCTGCCAGGTAGTCCTGAAAACATTTCAACCAGTGGTCGAAGGTGTTAGAGGCGCCCGCCGCACGTGGGTCCAGTGTAAGTCGTTCGGGTTTTAACATTTGCTCCATACTCTCTGTATCATTTTCCTTCTTTTTTAACGATGAGAGTTTAATTAATAGTAAATAAAATTGATGCGCGATATTACTCACGAGGCTAGAGATGCTCAAGGAAATAAAGGCTTTTATTTACTATCACAATGAAGCTACCATATATAACACACGATCCCAGACTGAGGGGTCCCAGACAGAGCAGTGATCTTTATACCTCTCCCAGGAGGCGGAGCCCAACTGGGATGTACCATAATAACTATAATACAGGTAGAACAGCCCAACCCTAACCCCAACAGTAACAAGTAGAACAAACTCGTAGTACTGGCCAGACCCTGGCTCAGTACTACCTGGTGGGAACCAACGATGGTTCACCACATCCACAAAGTGGCTTCCGAACCTGCATTTGGTCTTCCCAGCATGATGCAGACATCATGTTTACTTTGATCGATAATTGTCAAAAAGATTTATTCACCACATAATGCATAAGCGAACCAGGCAATGACAACAGTACAAATTTACAGTCATTACTAGCTTAACTATCCCAACTCAAAAGCAAAAACATAATAGGTAGTTGCACCCGCATGCAGAAATGCCATAAAAACTGAACCCGGGCACCTGGGAGACAAAATTCTGATTGACTCGCTTCCCAAAAAGGTAATTATGCATCTCAGAAAGACAGCCAACAGAAAGAAAATCAACTTGTACAGCACTATTCATAACCTCAGGATATCCCAATAAGTCTTACAGTCAATGAACTAAATTTAAAGTGTAGCCATTGTTGTGATATGAGAAATGTAGCATCCATTTTCCACACGGTGATTTGATTTATTATTGTCATACGTATTAGTATACAGTGAAAAGTATTGTTTCTTGCACACTATACAGACAAAGCATACCGTACATAGGGAAGGAAAGGACAGGATGCAGAATGACAGTCATAGCTTGGGTTCAGAGGAAGATCAACTTAATGCGAGGTAGAGTTCAAAAGAGTTAGAATAAAGTTTTAGAAGCACAGAACGGAGTAAAAGATAGAATTAGAAGGTATGCTGGGCACAGCTTGTAAGACGTCGCCTCGCTCCGGCGCTATCTTAAGTCATCATGAGGTCCAAACAACAGAAACAAGGTCAAGAGCAGATAATCTGCTTTTAGTGATGTTGGCCAAGAGATCAATATTGGCCAGGACACCGAAGATAATTCCTGCTGCTTCGCTTCACAAAAGTGCCGCTGAATCGCTGACATCCAAACAAGCGCATCGACGGGGCCTCGGTTTAGCTCTCATCCAAATGACGGCACCGACGACACTGCAGCCCACCCTCAGGGTTGTGTTGGAGTTCCTCAGTTATGTGCTGAAGTTTCTAGAATGAGTTTCGAAACCACAAGCCTCTGACTCAGCGATCGACCGAGATATAGCTGACAGATATCACAGACACATCGACTGTGTCCACTTGTATTTTCAATGGAATAGAATGGTTCCTCTGCAGCCAATTTACCCTGATGCGGCATTCTCATTGAGGCTATTGTGTATCAGAACAAGACAGAGCGTTTTCTGTCGTGAACCTGATTTTCGACTCTCCAAAAAAAATTAAAGTGAAACATTGTATGCAGAAATGCATATTTGTTTGCTGCTTTGTTCATCTCAATTTGAAAAGGAGTTCATTTCTGAATCATTTGAGCATCATTGAAGCTGCTGGCTCTGATTTCCTTGCTTTAAGTCGATTTCTGTAGGAATGCGCTGACAGGAACTTAACATCCAATTTCCCATGAGGTTCATTTTCTTGGAAGGAACACAACAACTCGTGTAAGTCACGCACAGGCACATTGAGCGCAATCTTACTGTCCACTCATGCCACACTCACGCTGCAGCGAGGTCAGAGAATTTGGCGGCCAGCCAAATCTCCATTCACTGCGGTGGGGTGGGTGGGAAAATCCTGCCGGCCTGAACAGTGATTAGTTTCCAACCAATGTCACAAATTGGGGTCATAGGGTGAGCAGAAAAATCCACGGGCTGCCTTCTGCAATAGCAACTCTTTGGCCGAAACGTTCTGGCTGTTCTTGTTAGCGGGATTGGACGGTGAACCCCCGCTGCCTTTCCCACTCCCTCCCCCCACCAAGTAGCAGAGGGTACGGACAATGGGAAAACCATTTGTAGTGGAGGGCGCCATCCAATGGCGAGCCACCATCGCCACCGCAAAACACAGGGCGGGGTATGTGAAAAATCCTGCCCTCAGCCTCTTGCCCTCTCCTGCACACGCTACTCTGTATGTATGTTGAGAAAGGCTGCATCATCCTTCCGAACACATGGAACAGTGATCGGTGCTGAAAAAAAACCGAGGGACATTTTGACTGACGGCACTCGGGTTAAATTCAATTAAAATCTCAGCAAGAAGAATTTAAGAAAAACAGCTCAGAAAATCACCATCAAGTTTTGGTTATATTCATGTCAAATCACTTTAGACCATGTTACACCTTCACTTTTGGCCTAGGTTTCATCACTCCAGTATATATAAGAGACTTCTGTGAGTCTTTCTGGGGTTGCTGGGGCTATTTAAGTGAGCAGTGCATGGTTTTGGCTTACATATCTTAGAAGCTGTGAAAATAATTGAGGAAATTCATGTGGAGCAACATCACAGTATGAAACTGTGCTGATCAGAAAGTTTAAATTGAAAGTTTATTTATTAGTATCACAAGTAGGCTTACATTTACACTGCAGTGAAATTACTGTGAAAATCTCCTAGTCGCCACACTCCAGTGCCTGTTCAGGTACACTAAGGAAGAATGTAGCATGGCCAATGCACCTAACCAGCTCGTCTTTCAGATTGTGGGAGGAAACCGGAGCACCCAGAGGAAACCCACGCAGACACGGGGAGAAAGTGCAGACTCCACACAGACAGTGACCCAAGCCAGGAATTAAACCTGGGTTCCTGGTGCTGAGAGGCAGCAGTGCTAACCACTGTGCTACCGTGGGGAGTGATTTTTTCTGCATCAATCCTCCTGTGATAGTTACGCCAAACTTTTACAACACTTTCCGACCATTCTCAAGACTAATTTTTAATTTCTGAGAGCTTACTTCAATGAACATTTGCAATGACTACACCATTCAAAGACATATTTGCTCATGGCCATCTAGAAATGGCATGTTTAGTTTCTGATGTGGCATTGCTCTCATGTTTGGCTATTCTATGTCAATTCCTGGAATCAGTGATCGGAGCTACTGCCACTCTGTTGAAGGAATGGAAGTTTGCTACAGGCAAATATTGAAAGACAGTGATATCTCAAAAATAATAATTTCTTTAATCTAATACAAAGACTATGTGCTGTGCTTCAGAACTGCAACTCAACAATTTACTGAAGGCAGCGAGCAGCCAACTCCATGTCAACTACAAGCTGTGTGAATCTAAACAAAAAAAATCATTTCCAGATTTCAAAATGACCAGTTGAACTCCCTCTGAAACAAAGTACAGCTCTGTGAGCTAAACAGTCACACTTGTGCTGCCAGAAAGCTCCCAGTGTGTGATTAATTATACTTACTCAAGAAGATGAAACATATGAATTCTCACAATGTTCGCCTGGGTAGAAACTGCAGATTCGTCTCGCACGGGAAATAGATCTGGGGCCTTAACAGCACAGAACCGCTCCCACTCTGCTCCCAATCCTCAAAGCTGTGGTACGCACACCAATCCTGAAGAGTGGAGTGGACCATTAAAGACCAAGGTACAGTTGTCGCAAGTAGCTATTCTGAATAAGCAGCTTCTGTTCCGTGATTTGACTACATCAAGGACTCACCAATTGGTGAGTGAGTAGCGATCGGCTGCAGATTCCAGATCGTCGAATGAACTGCTCATTATATTGGCAAACACAACACATACAGGTACCCTTCTTCTTAAGATATGCTGGTACATGTTTAATTTGAGTTCATCACTTTAAGATATTCCTGAAGGAGCTGCCAACTAAAGACCCTATTCTTGAGGAAGTTTGGGCACTCCCATTTAAGGTAGAGATACACGTTGCATGGCGTGCACACAACTGGAGGAAATTGGCTGAGATCTTCCGTACATTGAAATTGGAAGTTAAGTTATGCCACTTGGAGAAACAAATAAGGCAAAGGCTGATTCTCACTCGTAAGGGGAATGGATGGAGTCTATTCACGCTGGGAAGCTGGCTGCTGACTGCTAAAGGGTGCCATTGTGCATGCGCCTGTTCTCCCAATGCACAAACTGTGTACAAGCATTCACCCCCCCCACTGGCCAATCACTGCCCCGTTCACCCCCCTCCCGGCAGATTGTATCCCCATTCACCACCCCCACTGATCGTTGGCCATGGCCGTTCACGCCCCCCCATTGATCACCGCCCCAACGGCCCCCCCCATTAGAGTGTGAAGCTCCCCATGCGCTGCATCCCCTTAGGCCCTGCACTCTCCCTCCAGGCCCCATTCCTTGGCACTGCCCTGTGCCGGGTGGGCACTGCCAAGGTGTCAGTCTGGCAGTGCCAGGGTGCCCTGGGGGCACTGCACCCCTTGCTCCCTCCACCCAGGGGGCCTTGATGGCCTCCGGTCCCACTGGCAAGGCCATCAAGTCAGGTCCCCACCGGTGAGGCCATTAAGGCAATTCCCACAATACTGGCCTCACCATTGATGTATGTCACAGGAACATGGAACATTTCAGTCAGGGAAGAGTTAATAAAATGGGAATATCTGCAAGTGAATCCAGGAAGTGTTTTCCCTTCTATGTAGCTTGCACTAATGTCACATTCCATAATCTAGGTTCGACACAATTATATATTAAACCTGTCTGCTTCCCGGGTTGGTCCAGGTAAAGGTAAATGGTCCTAACGTACTGTATGGACATTAAGAAGCTCTCATGGTTTGATGACTAACATTCCTTTTCATCCATACATCGATGAACAAGTAATTTATCTCACTGTAGTTTGTAGGCTTTCACTGTGAGTAAAGTAGCTACCACATAGGTCAACATCACTGCCAACAATTACTTACCAATGATAGAGCACATTTAACAGTGACATATCCAAAGGGTCCTCACAGCAACATAATTTGACACTGAACCACTTAAGGAGATATTAGGACACATGACCAGCAGCTTGGGAAGTAGGTTAGAAGTACCTTAAAAAGAGAGAGTGAGATAGGAAGCAGAGATTTAGGGAAGGAATTCCCAAAGCTAGGGTCCAGGCAGCAGAAGGAAGGCACAGCTGCCAAAGGTGAAGCAATGAATATGCAGGAAGGATAAGATGCCAGGACTGGAGGATTGCAAAGCTCTCAGAGAGTTGTAGAACTGGAGGAAGATACAGAGATAGGAAAGGTGATGACATGGGTGAATTTGAACACAAGGATGAGAATTTTAAATTCTGTTGAAATACCAGGGAAGGTTAGCAAGGATAGGGGTTATGGGTGAATGGCTGAAGGCATTGGATATTGCAAAGGCAATGGGCCCTGACAATATTCTGGAAATAGTACTGAAGCCTTGTATTCCAGAACTTGCCATGCCCCCATCCAAGCTGTTCCAGTACAGCTACAAGACTGGCATCTACACGGCAATGTGTAAAACTGCCCAAGTATGTCCTGTGCTCAAAAAGCAGGACAAATCCAACCCGGCCAAATACCACTCTATCAGTCTACTCTTGATCATCAGTAAAGTGGTGGAAGAGGTCATCAACAGTGCTATCATTCGGCACTTACTCAGCAATAACCTGCTCACTGATGCTCAGTTTTGGTTACAGCCTTGGATCAAAATTGGACAAAAGAACTGAATTCCCGAAGTGAGGTGATGCCCTTGACATCGAGTCAGCATTTGACCAAGTATGGCATCAAGGAGACCTAGCAAAACTGGAATCAGTGAGAATCAGGGGGAAAACTGATTGGACTCATGTCTGGCACAAAGGAAGATGGTTGTGATGATTGAAGGTTCATCATCTCAGTTCTAGGACACCACTGGAGGAGTTCCTCAGGGTAGTGCCCTCGGCCCAACCATCCTCAGCTGCTTCATTAATGACCTCCTTTCCACCATAAGGTCAGAAGTGGAGATGTTCACTGATGGCTGCACGATGTTCAGCACCTTTCATGACTCCTCAGATACTGAAGCAGTCCATGACCAAATGCAGCAAAACCTGTACAATATCCAGGCTTAGGCTGACAAGTGGCAAGTACCATTTATATGACACAAGTGCCAGGCAATGACTATCTCCAACAAGAGAGGATCCCTTGACATTGAATAGCATTACCACTGAATTCCTCACTATCAACATCATAGGGGTTATCGTTGACCAGAAGCCGAACGAGACCAGCCATATAAATTTTGTGGCTACAAGAGCAGGTTTGAGGCTCTGAATCCTGTGGCAAGTAACTCATCTCCTGACTCCCCAAAGCCTGTCCACCATCTACAAGGCTTAAGTTAGGAGTGTGATGGAATACTGTCCCCTTGTCTGGATAAGTGCAGCTCCAACAACACTCAAGAAGCTCAACAACATCCAGGACAAAGTAGCTTGTTTCATTGGCACCCGACAAGAAACATTCACTCCCTCCAGTACAAATGCACAGTGACAGCAGTGTGTACCATCTACAAAATGCACTGCCCAAACCTATCAAGTCTCCCTGATTTGATTTGATTTATTATTGTCACAGGTATTGGGACACAGTGAAAGGTATTATTCGACAGCACCTTCCAAACCCACAACCATCTTGAAGGCCAAGAGCAGCAGATACACGGGGACACCACCACTTGGAATTTCTCCTTGAAACCACTCACCATCCTAACTTGGAAACTTATCACGGTTCTTTCACTGTCGGTGGGTCAAAATCCTGGAACACCCTCCCTAACAGCACTGTGGGTGTACCTATACCACATGGACTGCAGCGGTTCAAGATGGCAGCTCCCGAGGGCAATTAGGAATGGACAATAATTACTGGTCTAGCAAGCAACACCCACATTCCATAAATTAATGTTAAAAAAAAACTTGTTATGAGTTAAGGGGCAGCAGAGTTTTGGATTAGCTCAAGTTTAGAGTTTTGAATTTGGGGCAAGATTTTCTGGCCCCAGCACAGGTGGACATTATTGTGGGCGGGACAGAAAAATCTGGAAAGCCT
Source organism: Mustelus asterias (assembly GCF_964213995.1). Lineage (NCBI taxonomy): Eukaryota > Metazoa > Chordata > Chondrichthyes > Carcharhiniformes > Triakidae > Mustelus > Mustelus asterias. The sequence goes on from NC_135808.1 coordinate 58,999,778, forward strand.
GGCTCTTCGAATGTTCCTGTCCCCCTTGCGACAATCCCCGTTGGTGTTGGCGCCAGAAAATCTCACCCAAGGTAAATGTCATGGTAATGCCTTTAAAAAGTGTATTTATAACTACTGTACTCAATCTTTTTTGTTGCATCCATAGGTGTCCTTCTTCTTGCACACCCTTCAGTATTTCTTTTTCCATTTAGGTCACAATGCATCTTCTTTAGCTTCTCCACATTAAATTGTACCCTGCTAGATGTTAAAAAATTCTGTTGAACTGTCTTCGTCAGCCTCAAGCATTTTGCAGCTCTCCTTATTGTACACACACCCATTCATGTTTATGGCATTGCCTAGTCTCAACAAAATGTGTTCAATTCTCAAATGTCTACACTTGCATCCAGAACAAAAGTAGTTGCTCCGAGATTCACCACTTGCAACCCATTGCCCTAAACAAATTATCTCCCTCCATTATTAATACCAAGCAGTAAACAATCTTGTGGGAGCTAGTGTAAGAGCAAGATGTCGCAAAGACTGGATACCTCAACAAAAAACAGAAAAGGTTGGAAAAACCCAGCATATTTGGAGCACTTTTTTTTGTATTCATTTGTGGAACACAGGCATCGCTGACTGGGCCAGCATTTATTGCCCATCCCTTGTTGCCCTTGAAATGGGTGACTTGCTAAGTCATTTCAGAGGGCAGCTGAGAGTCAACCATTTTGTTGTGGCTCTGGAGTCATATGTAGGCCAGACCAGTTAAGGACGCAGATTTCCTTCCCGAAAGGACATTAGTGAACCAGATGGGAAACATGGCATTGCAGCCGCCCACTGGGCAGCCAATTGAGCCATTTAATTGTCCAATGAAGGGCTGCTTCCCACCACCGCAGGCATTTCCTTGTATTGGGAAACCCGTTGCCTTGTAGGGAGGCTGCCAGGTAGTTCCTGGTGGCCTCCCTGCAGGTTCCAGTGAGGTGGGACCCCCTCCCCCACCCCTTTTACTGGCACTCCCCACAACCGGCAAGTTGTTGATTTCCTTGGTGCTAACTTGCAAATAACTAGGTTTATTAAATTCAGTTCAAAACTTGCCATGATACGATTTGAATACAAGCATGTGATTCCATTATTCCTGGTAATAACGCTACTCATAATTACGCGAGTGATTACACTCACGTGTTGTTGCACCTTTCAAATCAAAAACATTTGCAATAAAACTAATTGAAAAATATCATCTTTATTCAAACATATTATTTTGGAAGCACGTTCCGCATCTAAAGTCAGCAAACAATTGCTCTGTTATAACTTTCACAAATTAAACGTGAATATGCTATAGAAGGATTCCATGCATGACACCACTTTGCACAACCTGTTGCCAACTGCACCAAGGAGTCTAAATGGCTGATAAGCAAAGGCTTTAAATATAAGTACAAAAAAGGAATAAGAAAAAACTGGCATTGGGGAGAATGGCACTGGAGGCAGGAGTGTACAAAAGAAAGATCAGATAAATGTTACTAGTGAGACAAATTTTGTATTCCAAGGTATTTATAATTCCCATCAAAGCAGACTATTTTATCCAAAAGGTCCATGTCATTGTGCTTTCACACTTGTACATGTGTCAACATTGTTCTCTTTGCCACAATTTGATGCTGTATTTATAAATGAAAAAGTTCTGTCTCTGTGTCCTCACAATGTTGCACAAGACATCTAAAGTAAAGTTTATTTATTAGTAACAAGTAAGGCTTACATCAACACTGCAATGTAGTTACTGTGAAATTCCCTTAGTCGCCACACTGCGGCGTCTGTTCGGGTCAATGCACCTAACCAGTACGTCTTTCAGACTGTGGGAGGAAATCGGAGCACCCGGAGGAAACCCACGCAGACACAGGGAGAAGGTGCAAACTCCACACAGACAGTGACTCAAGCCAGGAATTGAACCCAGGTCCCTGGCGCTGCGAAGAAGCAGTGCTAACCACTGTGTCACTGTGCCGCCCCAATCTATTACTGTACATTAGTTTTTCCCAGGATCCTTGAATTGAAACTTGTTATTTTGCTCAGTCTCTCCTTCTGCCTATGACAATACAGATTTTTAAACCCAAGTCTGTCTTTCTTCTACTTGCACTGGTCGATGATTTCCTAAACTACAAATCTTAGAATCTTAGAAACCCTACAGCACAGAAAGAGGCCATTCAGCCCATCAAGTCTGCACCGACCACAATCCCACCCAGGCCCTACCCCCATATCCTTACGCATTTTACTCACTAATCCCTCTAACCTACGCATCTCAGGACACTAAGGGGCAATTTTAGCACGGCCAATCAACCTAACCCGCACATCTTTGGACTGTGGGAGGAAACTGGAGCACCTGGAGGAAACCCACGCAGACACGAGGAGAATGTGCAAACTCCACACAGACAGAGACCCAAGCCGGGAATCAAACCCAGGTCCCTGGAGCTGTGAAGCAGCAGTGCTAACCACTGTGCTACCGTGCCGCCCATGTTGGGCTTTAATTTCTCATTAAGATTTGCATTGAATAATTCTACTTTAATTCAAGTGAAGGCGCTCAGTATCACATAACTCTACCAAGCACCTGCTGTTCTCACTTGCATACATGACAGCATCTAGTTCACTCCTGCAGCTTCGTGTTCCACTGGCTGGAATCTTCCTGTCCCTTCTGCCACTGGAATCGTAGTTGGCCAGGGTGGACCATGCAAAGGTCTGTTGACCTCTGATTTGATTTGATTTATTATTGTCACATGTATTAGTATACAGTAAAAAGTATTGTTTCTTGTGCGCTATACAAACAAAGCATACCGTCCATAGAGAAGGAAAGGAGAGAGTGCAGAATATAGTGTTACAGTCATAGCTAGGTTGTAGAGAAAGATCAACTTAATGCAAGGTAGGTCCATTCAAAAGTCTGATGCGGTGTTAATGTAGGCCTACTTGTGACACTAATAAATAAACTGTAAACTTTAAAAAGGTGTTGTGTGAGGTAGTTAACCACATCCATTAACGCAGCAGAAATAACTGTGCTCCAGTGTTCCAGGAATTGCCTCTGAACGTCTAAAAGATGTTCCCACAGTTTTTTGTTTTGAAAATTGGCTGTGGGAGTTTGTCTCACCCCCTCAGAGTGGTCCAAGCAGCTGCACTGTTTGAGAGTGAGCCGGGTGAGTACTGTCTAGGGGCTTGATGCATTTTTCAAACTTATTATCATTAAAATTTGTTTCAGCAGCACTTGCCTCACACCAGCCAATGTGAAAGGCAACATTACAGGTTGCATGCTGTGGAATTAAGAGGCAGGCAAGTGGTGAAAGGTGCAATCAGAAGTGAAATAATTTACCAGGGAAAGTAAATGCTATTTCTCTTTTCATTGCATTCACAATTGTTCCTTTTTTGGCAGATACACAGACGGGAAATAAGCAGAAATGACATACCAACTGGCACATTTACAACTCAGGAGACATATGATTCCAACTGTCAAATACTGACTGAAAAATAAAGGATATTAACTCAAAGCCCAGAAGATCAGAAGATATTGTGCTGTTCTAACTGGTTCCAAATGCTTTTCAGTTGTTAAGATGTGTGCAATTGGACATAGCATGGGCTGTTGAGTGGGGAAATGGTATCAATTAGTATTCATGCTCCTATTTATTATCCAGTAAGACCAGCCAGAGTGTGTATGCAGGCGTATGTTTGTGCAAGAGCACCTTTGGGTGCACAGGTGTATATGCCTGAATGCGGAGTGTTTGTGTGGTGACTGGGTTTGTGTGTGTGACTGGGTTGTGACATGCTCCATTAGCTATTTGACACTTATGATGTGGAGATGCCAGCGTTGGACTGGGGTAAACACAGTAAGAAGCCTCACAACACCAGGTTAAAGTCCAACAGGTTTATTTGGTAGCAAAAGCCACTCGCTTTTGCAGGCAGCGCTTCGAAAGCTAGTGGCTTTTGCTACCAAATAAACCTGTTGGACATTAACCTGGTGTTGTGAGACTTCTTACTGTATTTGAGACTCACCAATGGGGTTCCTTTACATGAAATATCTGCACAGGTCCAAGGCCTATTCAAACATTTTCTAGAGTGTGTTCCTACCATTCAAAAACATGGAAAACATGAACGTATTAATGTTATTCAATCATTAATCTATCATTTGATTTTATTGACAAATCATTCTGTGTATCTTTAAAGTTTTATTTATTATTGTCACAATTAGACTTACATTAACACTGCAATGAAGTTACAGTAAGAATTCCCCAGTCGCCACACTTCGGCACCTGTTCGGGTACACTGAGGGAGAATTTAACATGGCCAATGCACCTAACCAGCATTTCTTTTAGACTGTGGGCGGAAACCGGGGCACCCGGAGGAAACACACGCAGACATGGGGAGAATGTGCAGACAGGTAGGAATCGAACCCGGGTCCCTGGCGCTGTGAGGCAGCAGTGCTAACCACTATGCCATCGTACGTATATCAGCTGTGTATCAAAGAAACCGGCCCACTCAAGATTTTTTGGTTCACGTTTTCTTTGAAAAAAAGGATATCAGTCATATAGGGCTGGATTTTTCGGCCTCGCTCGTTCCCGAAACCATAAAATCCTGTACGAGGTCAACAGATCTTCCCAGATCTGTCTCTCGCCCGCTCCAATTCCCGTGGCAAAATTCCAGCCATAATGTCCACTGTTTTGTTATGTGTCTACTGTGTAATAAATTAACTCTGAGGGCATGCTCTCTATTGAACAATTTATGGGTGCGAATTACATTTTTCTCATTCATCTGTTTTCAAGAAAGCTTATTTTGTACTCATCAAAGTGAGTGAGGTCGGATTTAGGGATCAAATCCTGGGCTATCGTTGAATACCAGGTCAGGTAAAGCATAAAATAAATGAAGGAGAAAAGTTCTCCCAGAAATCAGCACACCCATACCAGTTAATATAAGAGTTAAACGTAAAGTAAAACTCCATTCAACCTGCTGCAAAAACATTACTGCTTCAAGCATAAGCTAAGAATGTAGAATAAAGCTCTTGTAGGTGAGGCATTGCGTGGCTGAGAGGTAGTATAAACAATGCTAACAAGGACACATGATGTGTGACACATAATGAAAAGGACACACACAGCACAAGTTAAATGCATGGGGGTTAAGATTTCTGTGCATTGCCCCACAAAGCCCTCCCAGGCCAATGTAATAAGGGTTTGATGCAGAGCAAAATGATTCTACCTCAACTGTCCACCTTGAGACAAATTTCAGTAGAAAAAGCACTTAATGCACAAGGGTGACATTTTCCCATCTCGCGCCTGCCATTCTGAAGTGTGAAACAATGAGTTGTTAAGAGAGGGAGTTTGCATCACGCCAGTCTCAATCGACTAAAAATCCAATGACACACGATTGAACGGCACTACCTGATTTTGTTCGATCGCATTTTCTTCAAAATGATCTTTAAAAGACAAAAATGGAAACCTTTGACCGTAAATTTGATGGGGTGTTGAATCAGCTCGAATTATTTGAAAGTTGGAGATTTCAATGCTTTGTCTGACAATGAGCTGGGAACCTGGTCCTGATTTGCATATAGACGAGTGAAAAACAATAGAGATGATGTGAAGTGCCAAGGCAAAGACATGGAACAATTAAAACCTGGGTTTTCAGCATTCCAAGGCTGCTAAATTAGTTTCAGTGGGATTTCTCGATTGTTTTCTCGGTTGGAAGTGCAATGAAGATAAAGGGAATCTTAATTCACACAGCCCTGCAGAGACCGAGGATTATTCTGGAATGGCACCACAGCAGTTCTTAAAATTAGCCAACATTTACATTTTGCACAGAATCCTGCAATACTGTGGCACTTAAGCTGGCAACAGAGGAATCCCTGCGGTGCCCCCCCTGACACAAGTGGGCATGCTTTGATCCATCTTTCTTCCATTAAAGATCAGCTTCCAAAAAAACAGAAACTTAGCTACTTTTCAAAAAGGGTGTGCCGGATTTTAACCAGTGGGTCTTGAGCCCACCGTCAGGAGGGAATGCAGGTCAGGAACCCATGTTTGCCAGTGTCAAAACCACCAGGTCCTTCACTTCTCGGCTTTTTGGCGAAGATCAAGTGTAGTTTTGGCATCCTGTACTTGGTTGAAGTCATGAGGTTACACTAGGCTTCATTTGATGCAATTTTTAAAAGCGGCATCTAGGCCTTTTGGCTAAGATGCAAATGACATCAAGCCTGGGAGGAGGTGCAATGCCTGCTCCAGTCAGCTTGAATCATGTAGATCAAGCCCAAGACAGGAAGTGGTCAGTCTGTCTTGTCAGCTTGGATCTGGAATGTCTCACTTGCTGAGACTTTGAATTGGACTTTGATTAGATTGAATTGGATATAAACAAAAAAAAACACCAGGTGATTTTTGAGGAGGCTACCAAACAAGTGGCACCTTCTGGAAGCCCCCTCCAATTAAGGGTGGAGGGCAGGCTCACAAAACTGAAGGGCCAATAGGAGGCTGTCCATCACTCAGAGATTGGGGCGGCATGGTGGGATAGACTGCTGCCTCACAGCGCCAGATACCCGGGTTCGATTCCAGCCTTGGGTGACTGTGTGGAGTTTGCATGTTCTTCCCGTGTCTGCATGGGTTTCCTCCCACAGTCCAAAGATGTGCAAGTTAGGTGAATTGGCCACGCTGAATTGACTCTTGGTGGGCGGGGGATTAGCAGGGTAAATATGTGGGGTTACGGGGATAGAGGCTGGGTGTGATTGTTGCCGTGCAGCTCACCTTTCCAATACACAATGAGCTGCTCGGGTAAGGATTTTCCATTTGATGGTCCAAATGGCCTTCAATGTAGGGATTCTATGATTAGCAGCCTTATGGTCAGAGGCAGGAGCTACCAATGTGGGTGGGGAAAAATGGAGATGACCTCTGTAGAGCTTTGCAGATTTTCCAAATCGCAGAGGCCACATCTGCCAGGTTGTCACCAAAAGAGAAAATGCTGGAAAATCTCAGCAGGTCTGGCAGCATCTGTAGGGAGAGAAAAGAGCTGACGCTTCGAGTCCAGATGACCCTTTGTCAAAGCTCAAGGGTTTTGTCAGGTTGTTGTCATGTGGGACAACTGTAACTGTGTCTCAATGGCTATGGTATGTGTGGGACGGGGTTTCATGACCTGCCTTTGGGAGGTCACCTCCAGATCTTGGCCCTGTGTTAGTCTCAGCGGGGCGCTCACATGTCAACAGTAAAACTCGAGTTGGCGTTTGCAAATTGGCCTTAATAGATCCTTCAATTAGCCTAATTGACTACCCAATCCTACTTCCATGAAAATTGTTTAGAGGCGGGACTGTGGCAGGAGACCAGACTGACAGCTGGCATTGAGAAATTGCTGCCCATCTGCTCCGGTCCCACCCCCACCTCAGCAGCCAAATGAAAATTCAGCTCCATGTTCAGACACAGGCTGAGTTTTAAACATTTTTTGTTAAGGCGTCATCAAGGTTAGGTATGTTGCCATCCTTGCTATACAGACAAAGAACAAAGAACAATACAGCACAGGAACAGGCCCTTCGGCCCTCCAAGCCCGCGCCGCTCCCCGGTCCAGGATTGAATCCTGAATCCAGGATCCCCGCCCAATTTTCCAGCCTATCTACATACCAATATCCTATCCACCAGACATATTAAGCAGTTGCAGTCTGGATTTGATATAGAATTACAAACACTTAACCCCAGTCAAATAATTCACAAAATCTGCTGGCAACCATTGCAGTACATTGAAACATCCTCATGAGAGTTACAACTGCTGTTACTCTGTCTTCCATTTTGCTATTGGCTTCTCAGAGTCTGGTCCATGAATTGGCTTCCCACCTGAACTATCAAACCCAACTATCTTGACTTGGTAGTAGAGTCATAAATCTAGCAAAGTTGTGGGTTTACGATTCTGCCAGTAGAACAATAAAGCTGAATTTAGAAGCGCAAAGACAAGCAGCCTCCTGCAATGCAAATTCAATGGGCACCAGCATTAAAGTGACTTATGAGAGTGGTTGGTGTAATATAAGGGTCTGGCACAAAGAGGGTTAACTTGGAACTGAGTACAGCACCGCCCACACTGATGTAAGAGAACACCTGATCTGCACCGAGGCCTGTGTGGAAGCAAGCATGGAGACAGCTTCAAGCTTAGATTTTTTACTGCACGGATGTATATAGTATCTAATAGTTAATAAATACTTACTGTTGAACTAGCTAAGACTACAAAAACACCTTAAGTAGATCTACTGAACTCTGCCATACATCTTACAACATGGTGGCAGTGAATAGAAGAAATCAAAACCTCACAGAGACCACAGAAAAAAATAAAATCCTGAAAATAATCAAAGACACACTCTGACCTGAAGAAGAGCTCAAGAAACAAAGGCACAGATGGAAATCTTCAAAGAAAAGCACCAAAGAAAGGCTTGGAAGCTGAAGACAGAAAGTGAATTCCTCACTGCAGTAGAAGACTCCATTGATTCCCATGGAAGTCCAGCTTCAATACCCAGTGTGTGAGCTAAAAATTATAAATTCCTACGCAACACAAGCCCTAAAAAAGATTAAGTATTACCGAGGTCAGAAATTGCCATTTAAATTTCAGTCTGAAAAACCCAGTTCCTGAGTCTGCACAGCTAAACAAGTGGTGGCCGAGATTGCTCAGAACAAAAAAAATTTAATTAATTAAAAATTAATCACAACTCAGTAGACAGCTTTAAAAACACAGCAAAAGCTGTGACTTGATGCCTCTAAGACCTGAGAACATTGTACTAAAGTGGGGAAGATTCTAATCAATTGATCCAGATAGCTATTGTTGGAAAAAATTGAACATTGGGATCATGAACTCTATTACTGGGGACCCACTATGACTGGCAAGTATGGGAAAACCCTTTGTGTGGAAGTGTATGACGGTTCCATCTTGGATTTTCAGAATCCACTCAAAGCAGGAATTTAAAAGTTTTAACCATAGGTCAGAAATCCACACTTCGAGATCAAATTGAACTTAATCAAGGTCCACATCAATAGTAAGACTGGGGTCTCTTGAGTAAGAGATTTCTTAAATACAGGATTGATTCAGGTTTGGATGAAAATACAAAAGCTGAACAAATTAACATACTGCATTATTTGGTAGGTCTGATAGCTGACAATATCCTTTTCTTCTGCCCTATGTAATCGACGAACAGTATGCTTTGTCTGTGTAGCGCGCAAGAAACAATACTGCATACCAATACATTTGACAATAATAAATCAAATATATCAAATCAAGTCAATATGTTTTTTAAATTCATTCATGGGCTGTGGACATTGATGGTTAGACCAGCGTATATTGCCCATCCCTAATTGCCCTTGCGAACGTGGTGGTGAGCTGCCTTCTTGAACCACTGCAGTCCATGTGGTGTAGGTACACCTATCGTGTTTTAGGGAGGGAGCTCCAGGATTTTGACACAATAACAGTGAAGGAACAGCGATATATTTCCAAGTCAGGATCATGAGTGACTTAAAAGGGAACTTCCAGGTGATAGCGTGACCATCTCTTTCTTTCCCTTGTCCCTCTAGATGGTAATGGTCAAGGATTTGGAACTTACTGTCTCAGGAGCCTTGATGAGTTCCTGCAGTGTATCTTGTAGATGGTGCACTCTGCTACTACAGTGCATCAGAGGTAGAAAGAGTGAATGTTTGTGACTTGGGTGCCAATTCCGCAGGCTGCTTTGTCCTGGATGGTGAAGAGTTTCTTGAGTGTTGTTAGAGCTGCACTCATCCAGGCAAGTGGACAGTATTCCATCATATTCCTGACTTATCAATGGTGGACAGGCTTTGGGAAGTCAGAAGGTGAGTTATTTGCTGTAGGAGTCCTAGTCTCTGAGCTGTTCCGGTAGCCACAGTATTTATATGGCCAGTCCAGTTCAGTTTCTGTTCAATGGTAACTCCCAGGATGTTGACAGTAGGGGATTCAGCGATGGTAATGCCACTGAATGTCAAGGGGTGATGGATAGGTTCTCTTTTGTTGAAGCCTGGCATTTGTGTGGCATGAATGTTACTTGCTACTTGTCATCCCAAGTCTGGATATTGTCCATGTCTTGCTGCATTTGGACATGAACTATTTCAGTATCTGAGGAGGCATGAATGGTGCTGAACATTCTTTAATGAACATTCCACTTTTGACCTTATGATGGAAGGAAGTACATTGATGGAGCAGCTGAAGGTGGTTTGACTTAGGACACTAGCCTGAGGAACTAAAAAAGGAATCAATAAATCATCTGCAAAATTTGATGAAGTTTTAAAATCATTTGATGCTTATTTTAACCTCAGAAGTTGCAAAATCCTTGAATGGGCTAAATTTAATCAACGTGTCCAACAACCAGAAGAACCTGTCGACTCCCGAGTGTGGCACAGTGGCACAGTGGTTAGCACTGCTGCCTCACAGCACGAGGGGCCCAGGTTCAATTCCGGCCTCAGGTTGCTGTCTGTGTGGAGTTTTCACATTCTCCCCCTATCTGCGTGGGGTTTCCTCCGGGTGTTCCAGTTTCCTCCCACAGTTCAAAGATGTGCAGGTTAGGTTGATTGGCCATCGTAAATTGCCCCTTAGTGTCAGGGGGATTAGTAGGGTAAATGCATGGGGTTGCAGGAATAGGGCCTGGTGGGATTGTGGTTGGTACAGACTCGATGGGTCGAATGGCCTCCTTCTGTACTGTAGGGATTCAATGATCCTTCATTTATGAACTGTTGAAAATGACTGAGGGCTGTGATTATGGTGGCTTGAAATCTGAGCAAATCGGGGATAGAATAGTTATATGACGGGTGAATGGTGCACTCTCAGATACACTTCAAATGAAGGAAGACCATTAAAAAGGTTATCCAGATTGTCTGCAATCTGAAATCTGTTTGCAGCACTGAGCCATATTAAGGGGAGAAAGCAAACCATGGTACGAAGTAAACCTCACTGTCCAGTCAGTGAAACAGCACAGAGACAGGGCACTCCAGGCCAAATGGAACAATACCTTAACCAACCAGTGGACTAACCATGCCAGTGCTGTGGAGCAAAGCGCCCCGTAGGCATGGCCAATGTCCAGCTATTTCAGCCCAATGTTTTCAATGTAACTGAATTGGACACTTCAGGAAGCTGTGCAAAGCCAAAACACCAAAATACAGAGGAGATCCGAAGAGGATTCATGAGATCGAGACAGCACACCAAGTGGACATACAGCATGCTTCTTGGGTGAGGTCCTGGATTTTTGTTCTGGAATGTGGATGCAGTAGACCAGAATCCAGTATTGGGGCAAATCCAGGGTGTGCATGTAACAGCAGGAAAAGGAATGTCTAAGAAAGGGTTAAAACACAGGGTCCACCATAACTGCAGGCAGACATACAAATTAACATCTCAGACTGCCAACATAGTTACGTTACAGGTGAAATCATTTCAAGGCCTTGGTGAACAATGCAGGGTCGATACTGATTAGCAAGGCTCCACTGAGTCTAGAGAAATCACTGTTCCTAGAAACTGGGGAGATAGAACGGTTATCACACCATCGAAACCTATTTATCACACACATCGCTTTTGCATCACAAAAGAGATAGACAAAGATAGGTGGACTTAACCGATTAACGTGAAGTACCCAGGACAATAGACCCGCCTAATGTAATCAGCTATAATCAATTCAAGCTATTTGTATCAATGATATCCTGTATTACAAGACCCTGGACCCAAGAGAACAGTATAAGTAATGTGTACAGCCTTTGTATCTTCAGAGTCAGCCCAAGATACAGACTGGACTTCACTGGATCCGGGCTGATTCGCCCTCATGCATGTGGAAATAAAACCGTTTTACTGAAGCCTGACATGGACCCAGAGACTCCTCCTTTATTCCTTCCTATATCCCGACAAACTTTAGTTTGAACATGAAAGCCACTGTTATGGTCCTACCAGACAAAAGAGCTGTGGCTGAGAAACTTCTGGCATCAAATAGCAGACATACCACTTTATGGGCCTGGGGAAGGCATGATTCTGGAACCATTAAGGTATGGCAGGAAACAACTCATTGAGCTGATACATGTCATCCATAACCAATCCTTTTTTCTCTTGAGCAGAGGTGCCTGCGGAGCCCTGAATCTCACCAAACAGCAGACAATGGCAAAACAGCCAATGTCACAAATTATACAGAACTTCAAGTTCCCCAGAGCCCCAACAAGAAGGATTCTCTCAACTGGAACTTCAGCTCTGAATTGGCTTCTCTCTTTGCAGAGCAGTTTTTGTCCATTTTCATTATAGGTGCCAGAAGTCCATCATTGGTTGGATCAGCCAACCACTCAGATATACAATCATACAAGAAGGAGCAGAAGTAGGCCATTCAGTCCCTCAAGCCTGCTCTGCCACTCAACAAGATCTGGCTGATCTGTTTGTGTTTCAAATTCCACATTCCCATCAATCCCCAAAACTTCTGATTCACTTGCCTGACAAGAATCTATCTATCTCCATCGAGACTGTTCAGGATCTTATATGCTTTCAAGACTTGATCGTTTGAGTTATAAGGAGAGGTTAGATAAACTGGGATTTTCTTTCCCTGGAGCATAAGAGACTTAGGGGTGATCTTATAGAGGTCTATAAAATAATGAGGGGCATTGATCAGTTAGATTGTCAACATCTTTTCCCAAAAGTAGGGGAGTCTAAAACTAGAGGGCATAGTTTTAAGGTGAGGGGGGAAGATACAAAAAGTTTCCAGAGGAGCACTTTTTTCACACAGAGGGTGGTGAGTGTCTGGAACGAGCTGCCAAAGGTAGTAGAAGAGGCGGGTACAAATTTGTCTTTTAAAAAGCATTCAGACAATTACATGGTGTTATACCGGAGTCAGACTGGAGGTTCAACAATACAGTTTTAGTTCGGACATGAAGCTTCGGGGAGAAAGCACTGGTACTCCGCAGTAATTGGCAGCTACCTTCTCAATAATAATGGTAGTTGATCATTTTTATACCTTTTAGACAATAGGCAGTCCGGACATTAGCCGTTTAACACATCGTTATAGTTGAGTAGACAGATCATGGTGATCGATAGTTAACACATCGTTACAATCAGACAGGTACAGACATGGGCAGTTAACATAGCATTGTTCATAGAATGGATACATTTCCTCTATCAATGACTGGTTTCGATCTATACATTCAGTGATTGGTTTTGTTGCATTTATGTATTTATGTTCCCATCTGTGGCTGATCTTATTATCAGTCTTATTGTTTCTGGGTCTGCCCTTCTCTTAAAGTGCCTCAAGCTCTGACTAGCTTCCTGCAGCATTTCGGTTACTGCATGTTTTAACTTTAAGTAACTTGTCTGTGCTAAAAGCCAGTGCCTGTTTAATGTTCCTTCCCAGGTAACTATTTTGTGTGCCAGGCAACCATTTTGTGTGCCAGGTAACCATTTCTTTAATTGCCCCACAACACATGGGTAGGATGGGTATAGAGAGATCTGGGCCAAACGCGGGCAATTGGAACTAGCTTAATGGTTAAAAAAATGGACGGCTTGGACAAGTTGGCCGAAGGGCCTGTTTCCATGCTATAAACCTCTATGACTTCCTTCTCTTTTAAACTCCAATGGAATCAAGCCCAGCCTATCGAACCTATCCTTATAAGGCAACCCACTCATTCCAGGTATCAATCTAATAAACCTCCTCTAAATCACCTCCAAAACATTTACATTCCTCTTTAAATGCAACAAAACTGCAGAAAGTATTCAAGATGCAGTCCCACCAATGCCCTGTATAACTGAAACATATTTTTATTTTGACTCTTTATTTTGTCTTTGGGTTCTGACAAAGGGTCATCTGGGCTCACTCAATCAAATCAAATCAAGTCTCCACAGACCCGCTGAGATTTTCCTGCCTTTTCTGTTTTTGTTCAAGATTCCAAATCTGCAGTATTTTGCTTTTATCTTTATTTTTACATTAAATTTCTCGTGTAATAAAGGGTAGCATTCCATTAGACTTAATAGCTAATTAGCCTTAATTAGCCTTGTTATTGCAACTCCTCAAGTAGATGACAACCAAGAGAGGAACTAGCCATGAGAAGGGCATCAACTCCCAACTCTAATGCCAGTGGAGCACGCTGAGACCACAGAGCAGATACTGCAATCTCCAGCCTGCATGACATCTTCAAGAAGACGACCATCATTCCGGTACCTAAGAAAAACCAAGCCGTGTGCCTTAATGACTATCGGCCACTGGCTTTGACATCCATCATTATGAAGTGCTTCGAAAGGTTAGTCATGGCACGAATCAATTCCAGCGTCCCGGACTACCTGGATCCACTACAGTTTGCCAACTGCCGCAACAGGTCCACAGCAGACGCCATCTCCCTGGCCCTGCACTCAACCCTGGAACACCTAGATAACAAGGACACCTATGTCTGACTGCTATTCATTGACTACAGCCCAGCCTTCAACACTGTTATTCCCACGAAACTCATCTCCAAACTCCGTGGCCTGGGCCTCGGCACCTCCTTCTGTGACTGGATCCTGAACTTCCTAACTCACAGACCACAATCAGTGAGGATAGGCAACAACACCTCCTCCACGATCATCCTCAACACCGGTGTCCCACAAGGCTGTGTTCTCAGCCCCTGGCTATACTCCTTTTATACCTATGACTGTGTGGCCAAATTCCCCTCCAGTTCAATTTTCAAGTTCGCTGACGACACCACTATAGTGGGTCAGATCTCAAAGGATGATGAGACACAGTACAGGGATGAGATAGAGAATCTGGTGAACTGGTGCGGCACCAATAATCTCTCCATCAATGTCAACGAAACAAAGGAGATTGTCATTGACTTCTGGAAGCGTAAAGGAGAACATGTCCCTGTCTACATCAACAGGGACGAAGTAGAAAGGGTCGAGAGCTTCAAGTTTTTCGGTGTCCAGATCACCAACAACCTGTTTGGTGCCCCCATGCTGACACTATAGTTAAGAAAGCCCACCAATACCTCTACTTTCTCAGAAGACTAAGGAAATTTAGCATGTCAGCTACGACTCTCATCAACTTTTACAGATGCACCCTATAAAGCATTCTTTCTGGTTGTATCACAGCTTGGTATGGCTCCTGCTCTGCCCGAGACCACAAGGAACTACAAAAGGTCATGAATGTAGCCCAATCCACCACGCAGACCAGCCTCCCATCCATTGGCTCTGTCTACACTTCCCGCTGCCTCGGCAAAGCAGCCAGCATAATTATGGACCCCATGCACCCAGGACATTCTCTCTTCCACCTTCTTCCTTCGGGAAAACGATACAAAAGTCTGAGGTCATGTACCAACTGACTCAAGAACAGCTTCTTCCCTGCTGCTGTCAGACTTTTGAATGGACTTACTTTGCATTAAGATGATCTTTCTCCACACCCTAGCTATGACTGTAACCCTGCATTCTACACTCTCTCATTTCCTTCTCTATAAAGGTATGTTTTGTCTGTATAGTGCGCAAGAAACAATACTTTTCACTGTATGTTAATGCATGTGACAATAATAAATCAAATCAAATCAAATCAAAAATCATTGCCACAAACAATGCTGGAACTGAGTAGCAGCTATCCATTGACAACAGAACACCACACAGCCAAATGCAAAGGTGAGCTGACTCCCACGTAACAGCTTCACAACTGAAAGGGCCATCTTCCATCCTGCATGTGTCACAGTGAGTTACACAAAGGAAGAAAGGGAAAAAAATACGATTAACGTGAACCCAGGGTTCATCTCCTAATAAAGGGCAGGATAAACTATCACTACACTGGGGACTTGACAAAGTGCGATTCAATGCTAGACTATGGAAAAAGAGAATGCAAAGACATCCAGATGCCAGCACAACCTCCTATTCCACAAAATTTACTTGCAGCAACAGAGCTTACCGCTCCTCCGACAATTGTGAGAACAAGACATGGAAGGGTTATAAGGCCTCCAGAAAGTCTGAACCTATGAACTCAGTGACTTGAGGGGAATTGGGGTGGGGAGAAGGTTTTGAAGATGGGATAGTACTAATAATGTAACTACATGGGGTAAACTGGGATAACTTGGATATAGATATGTTGGACATAGATCGAGTGTAGTACATAAAGGGATAGTGTGGGACAGAGTACAGTGATGTAAGAGAACACATGACCTGGACTTAGGGGTCAGTGTAGTGTTGGACAGAGACAAGTGTAGAAGAAAGCATGGAGACAGCTCCTCGTTTGAGCTTTTATTACATAGTTAGTAATAGTTAATAAATACTTACGATTGAACTACCTAAGGCCACAATTACCTTAATAAGACCTATTGAACTATGCCCAACACCTTACAACATTTGATGGTACAACAAGGACATTAAAATGCCTCTGCACTCCTATTGTAGGTAAGGCAGAGGTCAAATACGAGGAAAAGTTCCTTTTCACTGGCTCTCAAGCATCCCTATGTCAGATATAAGTACAAGCTACAGTGGGTCGAGAATAATGCTCATTCCCATTAGTGTGCTGCCGATTGCCAATTTGTTTGGAAGTCCATTCATCAAATAATTTAGAACCACTGCCTGGGCAAATACTATTGTAGAACCATCAAACTCATTATAAACAGATTATTTGACAATCTACCTAATGTATATTAAAACATTATAAAAAAAAACAAAGGATTAATAAACACAGCTAATACCCATGCATTCATTTCATTATTATTAAAGCTACTGACAATTCCAACCAAGCAATCTGCTGGGAGGTGAGAATTAAGTCATCGGATTCAGTAAATGCATTTGATCAGCAACTATTACATGCTTCAATAAGCACATTACTCACATCACTGGCTACATTACACTGTTATTAAGCATCCATTAAACAATGGGTATCTCAAGAGCAGCTTGCTCCAATCAGGTTTAAACCATTAGGATAGAATTCTACAAGCAAAGTGCTCAAGCACTTTCACACTGAAAAAATCAACAACGTGGATACCGAAAATCCAAAATAAAAACAGATAAAGCTCAAAGTCAAGGCAGTATCTACGGAGAGGTCTGAGAAAAGATCATCGACCTGAAGCGTTTGCTCTGATTCTCTCTCCACAGATTTTGCCAGATTACTTACTCAGTATTTCCAGCATTTTGTGTATTGACTCTCTCACTGAGGCGGACTTAGACTGGCATCCTCCACTCAGCATTTTCAATGGTTCTCTTATTCCTTTTGCAAGCACATCGGGCTGAATTTTTGGGGCTTCCCCCTCCCAAGGGTCAGGTCAGAGATGCGGGAGATGGAGGGGAGCCTCCAAAAATACTGGCATTGGCTGGCAGGTCGGCTTCAGGATGCTGTTCTTGGTGCTGGTCACTTTGGGGGTAGGTGGTTTCAGGGCTGAGAAAGGTCATGAGCTGGGCAGGCATTTAAACTCATTAAAAGCATTGTTAATGGCAAGTTTTGGAGACCAATTGGGATTTTGCAGTTTCCCAAAGCAACGGGGGTGGGGGAGGGGATGCAGATTAACTATGTGGAGCCACGCGCCCAGTGACAGCTGGGAAAAGAGGAAACCAGTACTTCAGGCTGGTTGACAAGCTTTCTGTGTCTGCCTGTATGAGGGTACTCTGTAGAAGGGGGTTTTCCATCTCTCCCCTCCATAGTGGTGGTCTGGCTGCTTTCGCTGTGTTGCTACGTAAGGATTTGAAGAGGTGACTGAGAGGGCACCTTCTTGTTGAGGCTGTTCCTTACCCTGTCTGCAGCAGTGTGCATTTCTGAAGCTGGAAGCCCTGTGACTGGTTCTTCAGCTTCCATAGCCCACGCGCTATCCTTAATTGGACAAGCCAGTTAAGAGGTCATCCACGTGAAACTCTTCAGTCTGATCAGTTCCCCACTGGAGGTGAGTTCCTGATCTGAAAAGGGGTGAATCCATGTTCAGACAGAGGATGAGGCATGCCCATTGCACTCTGGGTGTGCTGACGCCTACGATCATGGTTTGACCAGGCAAGGGTAGAGTAAAGGATCAAGGCAGCTGATGAGGTAAAACTGAGACTTTACCTGATGTAATTTTTGAAAGCCATCTCGGCCTTTTGGCTAAGATGAAGCATTAGATCAAGCCTGGGAGGGGATGTCATGCTTCATCCTGTCGGCTTGGATATTATTTGACCGAGCCCAAGATGGGATACAAAGCCTTGTCTTGTCAGCTTAGATCTGGTTTGTCCCTCATGTGGGGACTATGATTGGATTTAATCTGAATTGGCTTTTTTGAATAGAAATAAAGTATCAAAATGTACCCAAATAAAAAGAAACTCAGCTTCTGGGATTCCACTCCACGGTGAAAATTCAGCCAACAGTCATGAATAAAACTGGGTCTACGAGAATGTGATAATAAACTGCAAAATCATTTTAACCCAATTCACTGACTCGCAAAAAGTTAATCGATTCCCGAGTAACTCAATAAAAAGATAAAACTGGGAAATGCTGAATGCTTGGAAAAACCACAGATAATGTACT
Source organism: Mustelus asterias (assembly GCF_964213995.1). Taxonomy (NCBI): domain Eukaryota; kingdom Metazoa; phylum Chordata; class Chondrichthyes; order Carcharhiniformes; family Triakidae; genus Mustelus; species Mustelus asterias. Next base: position 59,018,178 of record NC_135808.1, read on the forward strand.
CCCAACTGGCACTCTCCAGCCTGATGTGCCTCTTCTTTAGAGAATTTGTTTTGAGGATATAAGCAATGCTGGCAAGACACATTTGTTAACTCGTTCCCATAGATGGGTTATGAGCCTTCTCCGAGAGCTGCTCAGTCCATGTGCTGATGGTGCTGCCAAGGTGATGGGAGGTTGGGAATTTCAGGATATTAACACAACCATCAATAAATGCCAATATACATCCAATTCAGGATGATGTGCGAATTAGAGCAGAACATACAGGTGATGGAGTTTGTATGATATTACCACTCTTGTCCTTCATGGTGGCAGAATTCACAGAGCTCGGAGGTGCTGTCACATTAATTGATGTTCCCATTCCTCCTTGTAAAGATGCCAGTGTCAAGCGGCACTGGGGTGGCTGTTGAGTAGTGTGCCTTCTTTTGGTGCATGACCAGCCAGGGTATATTACCTGAGCCACTAACCTTTTTTCCATGTCTCATGCATTCTGCTGCTTCCTGTCGTCATGTAGACTGGCTGGAGACTAGCATCACTGGCTCACTTATTCGGGAAGAGGCCAAATGGGATCATTCGGGAAGGTGTTTGCAACCATTTCAGCCTCGGGCCGTGCATTGGTGTTCTAACTTCCCTTGTGGCTGAGGTGAGGGATCTTCATGGATTCTCCTCCATTTGTTGGTTTTCTGATTTCTGACTACCATTCTTGCCTGGCTAGGGGAGGATGGCTGGGTTTTACTCTGATCTACTTGTTGTTTAATTCTGTCTACAGCATACCGCTTTTGTTTAGTATGCGAGGTAGTCACATTGTGGATTTACAAAACAAATTCCTTTCTCTGATATGCCTGATACCAGTCCTAAAGCACTGTCAATCTCATAAATTGGTGGAAATGGAGAAAGTGATGTGCCAGACCATGTTGTTACAGGATATGGTAATAGATAGAGTCATTGGGTGGAATTTTCCCATCCCGCACGCCGTGGGAATCGTAGCGGGTGGTGGAGGGGTGGACCATGCAACGGTCCATTGACCTCGGGCAGGATTTTCTAGTCTTGGGGAAAGCATGGCTGGAAAATCCCACCCAAAGGATTTTACAGCACAGATAGAGGCCCATCAGCTCATCGTGTCTATGCTGGCTATAAAGCACCTATCTGTTCTAATCACACTTTACAGCACTTGGTCCATAGCCTTGTATGCTTTGGCATTTCAAGTGCTCATCTAAATGCTTCTTAAATGATGTGAGGGTTCCTGCCTCTATCACCCTTTCAGACACTGAGTTCCAGGTTCCCACCACCCTCTAGATGAAAAAGATTTCCTCAAATCCCCTCTAAATCTTCTGCTCCTTAACTTATCTCTTTGCCCCTGGTTATTGACCCCTCTACTAAGGGGAAAAGTTTCTTCCCATCTACCCTAACACTTTGTGTCCCTCATAATTTTATACATCTCAATCAAGTCCCCCCTCAGCCTTCTCTGCTCCAAGGAAAACAACCCCAGCCTAGCCAACCTCTCTCCATGGCTGAAATGTTCCAGCCCAGGCAACAGCCTGGTGAATCTCCTCTGTACCTTTTCCAGCCTCGGGTGACTGTCTGTGTGGAGTTTACACTTTCTCTCCGTGCCTGCGTGGGTTTTCTCCGGGTGTTCCGGTTTCCTCTCACAGTCCAAAGATGTGCGGGTTAGGTTGATTGGCCATGCTAAATTGACCCTACTGTCAGGGGGATTAGCAGGGTAAATGGTGGGAATCGGCCCTGAGTGGGATGTGGTCAGTATAGGTTCGATGGGCTGAATGGCTTCGTTCTGTACTGTAGGAATTCTATGATTCTTATATCAATGGGGACCAAGTAGAAATGGTCGAGAGGTTCAAGTTTTTAGGTGTCCAGATCACCATCCTCCTAGTTAAGAAAGCCCACCAACGCCTCTATTTTCTCAGAAGACTAAGGAAATTTGGCATGTCAGCTACGACTCTTGGCACCTTTTACAGATACACCATAGAAAGCATTCTTTCTGGTTGCATCACAGCAAGGTATGACTCCTGCTTTGTCCAAGACTGCAAGAAACTATAAAGGGTCATGAATGAAGCCCAGTTCATCACTCAAACCAGCATCCCATCCATTGACACTGTCGACACTTCACGCTGCCTCGGAAAAGCAGCCAGCAAAATCAAGGACCCCACACACCCTGGACATACGCTCTTCCACCTTCTTCCACTGGGAAAAAATACAAATATCTGAGGACATGTACCAACCGACTCAAGAACAGCTTCTTCCCTGCTGCCATCAGACTGTTGAATGGACGTACCTCACATTAAGTTGATCTTTCTCTACACCCTGGCTATGACTGTAACATTACATTCTGCACTCTCTCGTTTCCTTCTCTATGAATGGTATGCTTTGTCTGTATAGCGTGCAATAAACAATACTTTTCACTGTATATCAATACATGTTACAATAATAAATCAAATCAAATCAAAAATTTATGACTGTTTATTTTTGGGAGCAACCGATGATAGAACTAATACCTCACTATCATAGGCACTGTACTGCTATTGTGTGTATTCCCATCCATTCAGGGCAGGATTATTAACATGCATCTCAATTTTCTGTAAATACCAGGTATAAGGGAACAAATTTCTTCCATTTGATGTTGGTACATGGTTCATGTCTATTTTAGTGTTTTGGACAATCAGTCACCATTCAGCATTGCATTGCAGAATGACAGTTTGAATATAGGACTTTGTTCTACGGCTAATCTGATATTTTTTTCCTGTACCTTTTTGGAAAAGAAACTATAAACTCAGCTAATGAAAATATTCTTTATCAGTGCAACTCCTATCCATTGACTCCATCTACACTTCCCGCTGCCTTGGAAAAGCAGCCAGCATAATCAAGGACCCTACGCACCCTGGACATACTCTCATCCACCTTCTTCCATCGGGAAAAGGATACAGAAGTCTGAGATCACGTACCAACCGACTCAAGAGCAGCTTCTTCCCTGCTGCTATCAGACTTTTGAGTGGACCTACCATATCTTTCTCTACATCCTAGTTGTGACTGTCACATTGCATTCTGCAACCTGTCCTTTTCCTTATCTCCTTTGTACTCTATGAACCGTATGTTTTGTCTGTATAGCGCGCAAGAAATAATAATCTTCACTGTATCCCAATAAATGTGACAATAATAAATCAAATCAAGTCCTTACTGATAAAGATTTTTTGGCAAATTGTAGCTGCTCCATTCACCCGCAACAGCATACACTACTTCAACGGTGCTTTTTTACGAAAGACACAGAAAACCTGCCGTGAGTTCCTGACAACTATAGTAAGGACAGTGGTGGGACGAGCCAATTTGCTGCTCGGAGAGATTTCCATTTTTCTCTGTGACAGGAATAGCTTAAACCTCTGCACTGAGATAAAGAGCTCAGAAATGGCAAGTGTACAACAGCCTCCTGTTCCTCCGACTCACACAGATAATTGTCACTTCATGCAGTTTAATACATGGAGATGACATGGCTGACAGAGAGGAGAACAAGAATTCTACTGGCAGACAGAATAATAAACAGCCACTGAGGCCCCAATGTCTTCTGAAGCAGCAGTGCTTGCATGCATGTTTGAACAGAACAAGCTATATTACGTCTCATAAAACTAGAGAGCTTGTCCTTTTTGCAGACTCTTACAAAGTTAGAAAGAAAAAGATAGCTGGGCTCTAAACAAAAGTAAATTAACCAATCATTGAGTACCTTTTGCAACCTTTTAAAGTTTTAGTTTGCCCAGTAGCATGGTGTGAAATTTGGAACTGATGTGTTTCTTCCATCTATTAAAAGCCAGGCCTATTTCAGCTGAGATGTTCGGAGCATGGGGAATCACAGGGATTGACTGTGAAGGAGTCACTTCACCAACATCCAAACAGAAGGAACAATGCCTGTGAGTTTTTAATTTAAAAGGTAGAGAAACCCAGGTGAAGAGCCAATACTTTCAAACCGACCAAAATGGTAAGAAAGAGATTAGACGGATCAAGCCATGGGTTGAAAGGAAAGTAGATTGTGAAAGGAAAGCAAGAATGGGAGTACAAGAGAACAAAGAACAAAGAAAAGTACAGCACAGGAACAGGCCCTTCAGCCCTCCAAGCCTGTGTCGATCATGATGCCCTAATTAAACTAAAAAAAAAACCTTCTGCCCTTACTCGGTATGTATTCCTCTATTGCCTCTCTTTTCATGTACCCATCCAGGTGCCTCTTAAATGTTGCTACTATGCTTGCTTCCACCACCTCCTCTGGCAGTGTGTCCCAGGCACCCACCACTCTCTGCATGAAAAACTTCCCCCACACATCTCCCTTAAACATCCCCCCTCTCACCTTGAACCTGTGCCCCCTTGTAATTGACATTTCCACCCTGGGAAAAAGCCTCTCTGACTATCCTGTCTATGCCTCTAAAAATGTGGTAGACCTCTATCAGGTCTCCCATCAGCCTCCATCTTTCCAGTAAAAACAATCCTAGTTTATTCAACCTCTCCTCATAGCCAATGCCCTCAAGACCAGGCAATATCCTGGTGAACCTCCTTTGCACTCTCTTTTGAGTGTTAAGGGATTCCAAATTTTGAGCTACTTGAGAAGAATAATTATAGTAGGGGATGGCATGATGAAGCTTGATGTTAATACATGAGGATACAGAGAAAAGAAAAATCATGTTGAATGATATTGTGAATTTAGAAGGAATTAGAGAAGGTTGGCCAGAGTAGAAATAACCATGTCACCCTTCAGTTCTTGACTTCTCCCTCCACTGTAGCTAAATTATCAAACTGTTTGATAAGGATGTGGAGGCTTTGGAGAGAGTACAGAAAAGATTTACCAGGATGTTGCCTGATATGGAGGGCATTAGCTATGAGGAGAGGTTGGAGAAACTTGGTTTGGTCTCACTGGAACGACGGAGGTTGAGGGGCGAACTGATAGAAGTCTACAAGATTATGGGAGGCATGGACAGAGTAGATAGTCAGAAGCTTTTTCCCTGGGTGGAAGAGTCAATTACTAGGGGACACAGGTTTAAAGGAGATGTATGAGATTTTTTACACAGAGAGTAGTGGGTGCCGGGGGAGGTAGTGGAAGCGGATACTGTAGTGACTTTTAAGGGGCGTCTCGACAAATACATGAATAGGATGGGAGTCGAGGGATATGGTCCCCGGAAGGGTAGGGGGTTTTAGTTCAGTCGAGCAGCATGGTCGGTGCAGTCTTGGAGGGCTGAAGGGCCTGTTCCTGTGCTGTAATTTTCTTTGTTCTTTGTTCTTTATCTGAAATCCAGTACTGGATGAGCAGACATTTCCTTTAAATCAATATGAGACAAACTGAAGCCATTGTTTTTGGTCTCCACCCCGAACTATTCCAAGCTACCGAACACCACCCGTCTCCTTAGCAACAATCTGAGATTAAGCCTGTCCACCCCTTCACCTTTCTACATCGCTACTTGGCTTTCCTCCTTGAAGACACTCCTTTAAACTGACATCTTTGACCAAACATTTGGTCACCTGCCCTAATATGTCCTTTTGTGACTCAGTGTCATGCTTTGTTTTGTGAAGCACCTTGGGCTGTTCCATTACATTAAAGGTGCTATATCAATACAAGTTGGATGTATCATTGTCATCAGGAGGCTTCACTGTGATGTGAGAAATGGTGAAACATTAATGACTGTGGACTACAATTTATTGAGTAACTCCCATTGGATTGTTTAATCTTTTTTATCATCCATTCATCCAGAGTAATTCTAGTCCCCTACTCCAAAATTGTTACATCCAAATGATTGCAAGACTTTGGGAGGGATTTTCCAGCCTCCCTGGGGTGCATTATCTAGCAGCGGAGACTGCTCACAGTTGGGATCTTCCAGTCCCGCTGATGTCTACGATGCCTCACTGGGGCAGATCGAATGATTCTGCTGCCAGAAAGAGCTGGAAAATCTTGCCCTTTGTCTCCACCTCCCGATCCAGAAGTTTATTACACTCTATCATTAATTTTGGTATGAAGTATGTCCTGATATATCATGAAATTATTTTTTTTACTAGTTTGAACTCAAGGCCCCCCAGTTCTACAACCACAATTGACAATAACATTCTGGGTGAACGTTTTCGATAGAAGGAATATTTTGATGGCATTATTTGCAACCTCAAGTAACCCTATAGCATTTAGAGCCAATGAGTGGTATATTTACTGCTGTAATGCAGGAAGATTTGGCAGCCAATCTATGTGTAGCAAGCTCCCACTAACAATGAGATAACTGGTAAAACAATCTCTTTCAACGATGATGAAGGGATAAAAATTGGCCATCAATATCAGGATAACATTCCAGCTCTCATTCACCTATGTCAGTGGATCTTTTACAACCACATGAAAGCTCGATGAGATCGTGTCACCTAAAAGTGCCTCCAACAGTGCAGTATCACCTCAGCAACTGCACTGATATGTCAGCCGAGATAATGTGCTGAAATCTCTTGAACATGCTATTGTTTCTTGACAAGGGAACCAGAGCGCTATGAAGTTTTATAATTAGCTCCTCCATCTGACATCTTTGTACAGTGGCTCAGCATTCTACTGGGTGCTAAATGCTTTCTGTTGGGCATGTGATGTATTAAATCTATGAAGAGTGCTAGGTCTCATTGAGCCTCAACTTCTGCTTTTGAAACACCATTCATGGGATGTGCCTGTCATCCATTTTTCCTTCCTTAGCATTTATCCGTATTGAACTTCATCTGCCACTTTGCAGCTCATTCTGCAATTTCTGGGTTCTGATTCCAGCTGCCCTTTTGAATCTGAACCCGTGACATTAATTAGCCTGTCAAATGTTGCACAGCCCACATTTCCATTGTTTCCTGTTTTCACACCAATGATTTTGATTTGATTTGATTTATTATTGTCACATGTACTGGGATGCAGCAATTGTTTTTTGCGCACTATATAAGCAAAACATGCCATTCATAAAGTAGCCGGCGTTGGACTGGGGTAAACACAGTAAGAAGTTTAACAACACCAGGTTAAAGTCCAACAGGTTTATTTGGTAGCAAAAGCCACACAAGCCTTGTGTGGCTTTTGCTACCAAATAAACCTGTTGGACTTTAACCTGGTGTTGTTAAACATCTTACTCCATTCATAAAGTATGCAGGGGAAAAGGAAAAGGAAAGGATACAGAATATAGTGTTGCTGTTACAGGTAGGGTGAAGAGAAAGATCTTAGTATAAGATAGAACATTCAAAGGTCTGATGGAAGGATGGAAGAAACATGGAAGAAGCTTTTCCTGAATCTATTGGTACGTGTTTTTAGACTTTTGAATCTTTTTCCCAATGGAAGAAGGTGGAAGGGAATATATTTGGGGTGTGTGGGGTTTTTGATTATGCTGGCTGCTTTCCCAAAGCAGTAGGAAGTACCGATGGAGTCAATGGATGGGAGGCTGGTTTGTGTGAACCACTGGGCGGTAGTCATTAAAGTGCGCTGCCTGGCTTTTCTTTGACATTGGGATGATTGTCATCTTCTTGAAGCAGTAGGAACCTCAGATCCAGGGGAAAAGAGAGGTTAAGGATGGCTGTGAATGGACCTGTGAATACCCCTGTGAAAGATGTCTGTGAATGCATTAAAATGCTGCCACTTGTGAGAAATTAAATGGGAAGTAGTTCTTGTACATTTCAAGAAACTCACTTTAAGGAAGATGAATACAGATTTCATGTAGTGCTTTATTGAGTTGTGGTTAGAAAGTATAAGAGAACCGCTTCAAACATAAACATTTCTAAAATAGCTTTAGGTCCTGTTGCCATGTCCCTTCAATTTAGATTGCATAGATGATGAGCCAACACTATCAACAGAGGAATAATTAAACATGCATAAACTTCTGGTCCAAAGTCTGTGCTGTAATTTGCTGGTTGAATTTCTGTTGACAATCTCCAATAGCCAGGAGATATCTATGCAAAGCAGCAACGGGGTTGGGAGCAGGGGGAGATCACTCCCCTTTACCAGCAGACTGACTTCTTGTTCCAAGTTTAAAGATTATTTATTAATGTCACAAGTAGGCATACATTAACACTGTAATGAAGTTACTGTGAAAATCCTCTAGTCGCCACACTCCGGCGCCTGTTCGGGTACACTGAGGGAGAATTTAGCATGGCCAAAGCACCTTACCAGCACATCTTTTGGACTGTGGGAGGAAACTGGAGCACCCAGAGGAAAACCACACAGACATGGGGAGGTCGTGCGGACTCCGCACAAGTCGGGACTTGAATCCTGGTCCCTGATGCTGTTAGGCAGCAGTGCTAGCCCCTGTGCCACAGGTAACATTTATAATTTCTTCTGCCTCCAGAGACACTGGAGAAAAGTGTATCATTAGTCGAGTGTTGCTTCTCACTTAACAAGAATGCTAAAGTTGGGGCTAAAAGCACTGTACAATAAATTCACCGGTGGGATTTTCTGATCCTGTCGAAGTCAATGAAATGGACTTTTGAATGGCAGCTGCATTTTCAGCCCTGACCCCACTGTGAGTGGCCGATAAAATTCTGCCTCATATAATTATATAGAATTACACAGAAAGTACAGCACAGAAACAGACCATTTAACTAAACTGGTCTATGTCAGTGTTCATGCTCCAAGTGAGCCTCCTCTCACCCACTTTCTATCCACAGGATCTACCTTGCTCCTACTCTTTCACCTTGGAGTCAGCTGTTGTGGGCTCAAGCTCCACTCTCCGGGTAGGGTTTTCCTGCCATTTCTGCTGGCGGGATCTTCCAGTCCCGCCGATAGCAACGCCTCCTGCCACCGGGAAACCCACGGTCGAGGGCGCGAACAATGGGAAACACCGTTGACCATGGCGGGAGCAGAAAAATCTCACGCCGGTCAATGCCGGGTTGCCTCCACCACCTCGAAACATGCCGTGGAGTGAGGTGGCTGAAAATCCCACCCAGTAGTTTTGAGCACACGTACCTAGACACTTAGGGAAGATATGAAGCTGTTGTCTTTCAGATATGGCCTCCAACTGAGGTGTGTCTGTAGTCTCATATGGCATTATTCCAAAGTATTCCTCTTGTCCTGGCCAATATTTATTTCTCAGTCAACATCACTGAAATAAATTGTCTGGTCATTATCTCATCGTTGTTTGGGAAAGCTTGCTGTGCACACATTAGCTGCTAAGTTTCCTACATTACTCTATTGTCTACATTTCAGAAGTGCAAGGTTGGCTGTTGAACGTTTTGTGATATCCCAAAGTTTGAAAAGGCACAATATAAATGTAAGTTTTTATTATTTTTAAATAATGTGCACCGACTCACGTATGTGTGCGAGATTCATCTTTTAACAAAAAAAATGTGAAAATGCCTGCTTTCCTCAAAATTAATGACCTCCAATTAATAACAAAAATGCATTCTCCAAATTTGCTGGTCATAATGATCAATGTCTTGTTGTTTGACTACTGCTTTGATGATAAGGCAAGTATACTACTATTTTTGGCCTTTTAATTAAGGGTTGCTGAGGTGCACATTCAGCATAAACTAGACGGCTCAGCAATCAAACAGGCTAAGCTCTGATGAAGAGTCATCCAGACTTGAAACATTAGTGCTGTTCTCTCTCCACAGACACTCTCAGACCTGTTGAGATTTTCCAGCATTTTCAGTTTTGGTTTCAGATTCCAGCTTCTGCAGTAATTTGCTTTTATTTGAACCAGTTTTAGTTATCATTCACTCCTGTACCTATGTTGGGTGACACACCTCAAATAATTCTTTAGTGAGGTCTGGTTCCTTGCAATATAGTTGTTGGGAAATCAATGTCCTGACCCAACCTAGTATTCTGAGACCAAATTCTAATCTCCACATGCCTGGGATGTCTGGAAAGGGCCCTGCACCTTTAGTATTTAACTCAGAGGCTAAACAATCAGATACTACACTGTGACAAAGCTCACTCCTCCAGAAAATATCAGAGGAGAAAAATGAAAGAGGATCCATTGGGCTGAATTTTTAATGTCCCGTCACATAGTGGGTGGGGCTGGAAAATGCAGTGAGCCATTGAAAATTCCATTGACCTCAGCGGGAGCAGAAAATCCTGATGCAAAAAATTCCACGAATTTTAATGTAAACAGTCCCCAGCCCAGGTATCATATCTACCTGCAGCTTATTCGGCAGAAAGGCAGAGCAACATAATGGGTGGAATTTTACGGCCACTTTACCCCCATTTTGCAGCGGGAAGAAGTTGTAAAATTGGATATAAAGCGGTTAGCGTGATTGGCGCCGGTTTTCACGACCAGCGTGATTTTACGCGGCAGGGCCTGCATCTCGGTCCACGGGCCCCTGCGACTGCTGTTTGGGGCTGCCTGCTCTCTGTCTGTCTGTCAGATCCCTCCGACTGTTAAGGCACATGTGCAGCATCAGAGATCTGTGGGCGAGGCTTCACGCGCCCGAAACACTGCAGCTCCGATCGGTGACTCCAACTGCACATGTGCAGGAAAATGATTATAACGCGGCTCCCCTGCCACATCCCTCCCGGGTCGGATAATGCCTCCCCCTGGCCCCCACAGAGATTGCCACATTCCCACAACATTACTGACCCCTTTATCCCCTCACCCCCTCCACTACCCAGATCGATCGCGGGCCCCTCCCCCTCCCACCGATCTCAGGCAGAGTGAAAGCAGACCCCCCCCTTCCCCCCACTGATCTCAAGCAGAGTGGCAGTGGACCCCCCTTTCCCCCCACTGATCTCAAATAGAGTAGCAGCGGACCCCCCCTTTCCCCCATTGATCTCAGGCAGAGTGGCAGCGGACCCCCTCCCCCCAACTGATCTCAAACAGAGTGGTAGCGGACCCCCCCTTCCCCCCACTGATCTCAAACAGAGTGGCAGCGGACCCCCCTCCCCCCCACTGATCTCAAGCAGAGTGGCAGCAGACCCCCCTTTCCTCCCACTGATCTCAAACAGAGTGGCAGCGGACCCCCCTTTCCCCCATTGATCTCAGGCAGAGTGGCAGTGGACCCCCCTTTCCCCCATTGATCTCAGGCAGTGTGGCAGTGGACCCCCCTTTCCCCCATTTATCTCAGGCAGCGTGGCAGTGGATCCTCCTTCTCCCCACTGATCTCAAACAGAGTGGCAGCGGACCCCCCTTTCCCTCATTGATCTCTGGCAGAGTGGCAGCGGACCTCCCTTCTCCCCACTGATCTCAAGCAGAGTGGCAGCGGAGCCCCCTTTCCCCCCACTGATCTCAGGCAGAGTGGCAGCGGACCCCTCTCCCCCCCACTGATCTCAGGCAGAGTGGCAGCGGACCCCCCTTCCCCCCACTGATCTCAGGCAGAGTGGCAGCAGACCCCCCTTTCCCCCCACTGATCTCAAGCAGAGTGGCAGTGGACCCCACCTTCCTCCCGCCCCCGCCGATCTCAGACAGAGAGCCATCAGACGCTCGGCACTTACCTCCTCACTAACTGGAGCACCCGAATCGGACTTTGGTAGAGCATGTCTGTTTCACGCCAATTCTGGATGAGCGAATGCGGTGGTAAAGGGCGAAGTGCCGGTGAGGTTGGGTGAGCAGTCCATTAAGTCAATTTAAATGCATGCAGAGGCGGGCACGGATCACGCTACTCACCTCACGCCCAACTTTACCAAGTTTTCACGCCTGAAAACATGTATAACTTGATGGTAAAATCGGGCCTAGAGCGCATAAGTTAGGGCATGAAAACCCGCCCAAAAAAACGGATCTGGAACTCTCCCATTTTCGGACTAGCTGAACACTACTTAGGTCTGGTTCCTTGCAATATAGTTGTTGGGAAATCAATGCCCTGACCCAACCTAGTATTCTGAGACCAAATTCTAATCTCCACTTAGGATTCTAAGCACTGGGCAGACTTGAAACTGGGAGTGTTTCAGATCCGACTTTTAGACCCGTACTCTGGCGCCCCTATACGCACTCAGCAAGTTCAAATTGCGCTGCACAAGCCTGTGGGTGGGGCTTAACACGCCCGAAACCCTGTAGCTCTGATCAACACCTCCAACTGCGCATGCGCAGAAAAGAAATGATGGAATAACTCTCCCCTACCACTTTGCTCCCGGGCCGGATAATGCCTCCCTCTGGCTCCCAAGACATTGCCCCACTGCCCCAACATTACTGACCCCTTTATCCCCCCCACCCACCTGCCACCCAGAACGATCCCGGGCCCCTCCCCCCCTTTCCCCACCGATCTCAGGCAGAGTGGCAGCGGACTCCCCTTCCCCCACAATGATCTCAGGCAGAGTGGCAGTGGACCCACCCTTCCCCTCCCAACCAGTCTCAGGCAGAGAGGTCCACCCTCCCCCCTCCACTCTACAGATATCAGGCAGGGTGATCCCCCTCACCCCCACCCCGGACCCTCCCGCACATGGCCCCCATCTCCTCCGGACTCCAATGGCTGTGTGACACCTCCCTCTCTCTCCCCTGTCCCCAATCATTGAGGCACTCATCCACCACCCCTCCCCCCTCCCCAGCAGCACACCTGCAAGTGCTCACTTGCCTTCCCCTCAATGCTAACAAGCAAACTACATGGAACTTGCTGGAATGCTCTGCCAAACTGCCTGCAGCTGATCTGCCCTAATGAGGGGCAGCTCCATTAAAAACTCAAGAATGGACAGGCAGGCAGGCATTTCTGCACAAAATGTGCGCACGACCAGCCCCCGATTTACTGAGCGCGATCTGGGGGGACTGCTGGAGGACGCAGATCCAGGGGCTCTGATGGAAATGTGGCCTGGGAGGAAGTCACCGCCTCAGTCAGTGCCAGGGCACTGGCCCCCCCGAACCGGGTAAGTCAATGACCTCATCCGTGCAGCAAGGGTGAGTGCTGAACCCCATCTTGCATCGTCCCCCAAATCTCCCCCAGATCTTCCCATCCTCAGCACTCTGCATGTTTCCAGCCCCTGACCCCCAAGCACCTCCTTCCTATCCCTCCCAAGAGCCCCAGTGCGCTTGCCCTCTCAGGGCCACCACCTGATACTCTGCAAGATTCGTGCCATCATTTCTTTCATGGCTCCTTCTGTCTCCACAGGAGAAGACTGACCATAACACCCATGAGAGGGCGAAGGCAGGGGGTGGTGAACCAGACCTTCGGGTCCTCACTCCCTTTGAGGAGCGGGCGCTGGACTTGTCAAGGGAAGGGGAGATGTGGGTTGTTGGCGACAGCATGGTCGGGCTGCCGTCAAGACGTGAGCACCTGTCATTCCTCCACTCACTTTGAGGTAACTTCTCAGGGGCACGAGTTTTGGGTGTGAGGGGCAAGATTTAAAGGAGATGTACGAGGCATATTTATTTGCACAGAGAGGGTACTGGGTGCCTGGAACTCGCTGCCGGGGAGTTCACGGATGCAGATACGAAAGTGACCTTTAAGAGACATCTCTACAGCTATATGAATGCGATGGGAATAAAGGCATATGGTCCCCGGAAGGGTAGGGGGTAACAAATCAGATGGGCAACCTGGTCGCTGCAGGCTTGGAAGGCCGAAGGGCCTGTTCCTGTGATGTAATTTTTTGGTGCTTTGTTCTATGTCCAATGGAGAAATGTGAATCCCGGATTCCTCTCCCTCTCTTGCACTTAACCTTGTGTCCTGTGTTGCAGGGGCAGATCTGGACACCCCGGGGCCTTCTGGACTCCAGGCCCAAACTGCAGCTCCTGCCCATCGTGGTCCAGACAGCTCGGACGGGTCTTCGGAGGATATGGGTGAAGGGACCTCTGAGGGTGACACCGTTTTGGCGTCAGCTTCCACCTCACAACTCACCACCCCAGATACTGACACATTGGTGGATCCAGTTAGTGGCGAGGCCTCTGGGTCACTCTCTGGTAAGCACGACACATCTAAGAATGTATATCGGGTGGAGGAGGGAACGTCCGAGTTCTCTGGCATGCTGGGGCCTGCCGCAGGCGAGGATTCAACTGGCCCCAGGCTACATGCTGGGCCTCTGAGATCACTTCTCCCTCAGCTGCTGGAGATGCAGCAACAGAGCCAGGGAATGCAGGAAGGGCTGACAGCCACACTGGACCAACTGCGAGGCTGCTGGGAGGAGTCCCAAAGCTTTCAGATGGACCAGCTATTGCCTGTCTTGCGTGCTTCCCAAGCCAACACTGCAAGGGTGACGTCTGCAGTGGAAAGCCTGGGGCAGGGGATCCTCACCATGAGTGGCAGGCTCCAAGTGATGGCCGAGTCACAGCGGGCCACAGCTGAGAAACTGAACAGGCTTCTCGAGATTCTGCAGCCCATGGCTGGGAATCTCGAGAGCTTGCGGGAGACCCAGCAGGACAGCGCTGAGACACACCGGGCTATGGCAGCAACCCTTGAGAACGTGGCCCAGTCACAGAGGGTCATGGCTGAGGGACTGCAGAGCGTGGCTCAGTCTCAGAGGGCATTTGCTGCGGCCATTGAGAGGTGGCCCTCGACTCAAGTGGCCATCGTAGAGGGCTCAACCACCTTGGGTAGGACGCAGGTGATCCTCCAGGACTGGCAGTGCCAGGTGACGCCGGAGCTTCTGGAGCTCACTGCAGAAGCACCACAGTCCCATGGAGTGGCCCAGGGGCCTACAGGAAATCCAAGGGAGGAGGAAGGGCTCGAACCCATGCTGGGCCTTCCAGCCAGGAGACTATGGCTGTGACTACACCTTCTGACTACCCCCTTCCTTACACCAGGGCATCTCAGGGGCAGCGGATGAAGAGGGTGTCACGGAAGCATCCCAGACGCCTGAAAGCCAGCCAGGGCCCTCATGGTCCAGGGCCTCCAGGCATCACAAGCCATGGGGCCTGATAGACAGCTGGCCCCCACCACCTCCAATGTGCATTCTGGGGAGTCACTGAGATGTAGTTGTAGGCCACGTAAGGTTAGGAAGTTGTAGTTGCACTGAGATGGCACGGGTGAAGGGCTGCACTAGTTAGAAAGATATTTAAGCACCATAATGTTTTCTGTTCATAAGTTTTTATGTTAGAACGTCTTATTTAAACACCTTTAATGCAATTAAATGTTTTTCACCACCCACCTGTGACTAATTTGTCTCAGATTCATCTCGAATAGGAATCCTCTTCCATAGCTGATCGTTCCTGTCAGCTAGGGAGACCCCTCAATGCTGTGTCACTGAGAAAAGGAAGCCATTGGTTCCCCAGACCCCACAAGCAATTCCCTCCTTTCCTCCATCCCATCCACCCCAGGGCCCTGTGTGGGGGTTTCAGATCCCTTACCCAGACGTGGGCCCAGGTGCCAGTGTGCATGCAGAGCTCAGAGTGGTTTGCACCAGGGCATCATCATAATGGCGCTTTTGTTGTCATCACCCTCCTGCCTGCCGAAAACTCACTAACACAGAGTACCCAGGCCCACCACTCTGGTGTGGCAATGTTGCAGGAGATAGAAGGAATTTTGGCGGGGTGGGGGGGGGGGGGGGGGGGGAGGGGGGGGGGGGGGAAGGTTTAACCCACAGACACAAACCCCTGGCGAGTGAACCGTTCGGTGATCAGGGCCTCCCTTGCCACCTTCGCATGCCTCATTTGGGCTGCCAGCCCTCCAGCGCCTGGTTGATGTTCCGTGGCATGCTCTCCCTCATCTTCCTCCTCCTCTCCTTCCTCCTCCTCCTGCTGGTCATCCTCTCCAGCGACGCCCAGCTGGTCAGCTGCCACGTCCTCCTCTTCCTCCAATAGGTCACCTCTCTGATTTTACCATCAAGTTGCGCCTGTTTTCGGATGCGAAAACTTGGAAAAGTCGGGCAATTTGACAGCCACCGAGAGTGGGTGCCCCCCCCACCGCCTCTACGCGCCAGGTCCTGCAACAGGTGGCACAGGTGTTGCACGGTCTCCTTTCGGAGGTGGAGATGTCAGTGGCACACCGTGTCCGGCATCTGTTCAAATGATACTCATGCACGGAACTGCCGGGGTCTCTGCTTGCTCCTTCTCCTGCACCTCCCCCTCCCCTGGGTGACTGGCAGCCACTTCCTGCCTCTAGTGTTCGTCTCCCTCTATTCCTGCAAGTGGTAAGGCCCGGGCCTCCTGTGCCCGCACGTCTTTCTCCAGCTGCTCCTCCTCCTCAGCTCCATCAGCAACCAAAAGAACAGCAAGGTCAATTGGTTGCATCGCAGAAGCCACCTCGTCACTCTGAAGAGGCGGGGGGTTGGGGGGGTGAGGGTGGGGGGGAGGGGGGGGGATGGGGGTGGGGGGAGGCGGAGAGGAACACATGTAGAGGTTAAGGAATGCTGCTTTCCCCTCGCACATAACAGTCACTGTCTATACCCCCCAATTCCCCCAGCCAGATGCTCCCCACAATCATAGCCCCCCCCAAATCCCCCAGCCACAAGTTCCCCACAATCACAGCTCCCCCCAATTCCCCCAGCCACATGCTCCCCACAATCACAGCTCCAGCTCCTTGTAAAGTTGAGAGGCTGCAGCAGTGCAATTTGCAAGGGTTTTGTGTACATCTTTCAGCTGGAAGTGCGCTGAGTGCGCTAGGACCCAGCAGCACCGCAAGACGCGAGGTCAGTGCTGACCGGGTCCGTGCTGCAAGTCGGACATCGGAGACCCTGTTGAGCAACAGCACCTCCCACCACCCCCCCAACACACTCGCAGAGCCGCCACCGACCCGAGAAAGCAAATGGCCGCAACAAAAATACACCCGTAAGCAGCAGAGAGCCATCGGACGCTATAAACTTTCTCCTCACTAACCCTCACTGATGGAGCACACGAATCGGACTTTTATGGAGCATGGGGTACACGGAGTTAGGGGTAAGGTGTTGGCGTGGATTGGGGATTGGCTATCTAACAGGAAGCAGAGAGTTGGGATAAATGGGTGCTTTTCTGGTTGGCAGTTGGTGACCAGTGGCGTGCCGCAGGGATCGGTGCTGGGGCCTCAATTGTTTACCATTTACATAGATGATCTGGAGGAGGGGACTGAATCTAGGGTATTCAAGTTTGCTGATGACACGAAGGTGAGTGGGAAAGCGAATTGCGTGGAGGACGCGGAAAGTCTGCAGAGAGATTTGGATAGGCTGAGCGAGTGGGCGAGGATCTGGCAGATGGAATATAACGTTAGCAAATGTGAGGTTATCCACTTTGGAAGAAATTATAGTAAATTGGAATATTATTTAAATGGAGAAAAATTACATCATGCGACTGTGCAGAGGGACCTGGGGGTCCTTGTGCACGAATCACAAAAACTCAGTCTGCAGGTGCAGCAGGTGATCAAGAAGACGAATGGAATGTTGGCCTTTATCGCGAGGGGGATAGAATATAAAACCAGGGAGGTCTTGCTGCAACTGTACAAGGCACTGGTGAGGCCGCAACTGGAGTACTGTGTGCAGTTTTGGTCTCTTTATTTGCGAAAGGATATATTGGCCTTGGAGGGAGTGCAGAGAAGGTTCACCAGGTTGATACCGGAGATGAGGGGTGTAGCTTACGAGGAGAGATTAAACAGATTGGGTCTGTACTCGTTGGAGTTTAGAAGGATGAGGGGTGATCTTATAGAGACATATAAGATAATGAAGGGGCTGGATAGGGTAGAGGTGGAGAGATTCTTTCCACTTAGAAGGGAAACCAGAACTAGAGGGCACAGCCTCAAAATAAGGGGGGGCCGGTTCAGAACAGAGTTGAGGGGGAACTTCTTCTCTCAGAGGGTAGTGAATCTTTGGAATTCTCTGCCCATCGAAGTGGTGGAGGTTTCCTCGTTGAATATGTTTAAATCACGGGTAGTTTTCTGATCGATAAGGGAATTAGGGGATATGGGGAGCAGGCGGGTAAGTGGAACTGATTCGCTTCAGATCAGCCATGATCTTGTTGAATGGCGGGGCAGGCTCGAAGGGCCAGATGGCCTACTCCTGCTCCTATTTCTTATGTTCTTATGTCTGTTTCGCACCGATTCGGGATTGGTGAATGTGGTGGTAAAGGGGGAAGTGCCGGTAAAGTTGGGCGGGCAGTCCATTAATTCAACTTAAATGCATTCAAATGCATTTAAATGGCTGTCGCGCCCGTTTTGGGCGCTGTCCCGATCGCGGCCATTTTCAGGTCTTGGTAAAGGGGGAACCGGCGCGGAGGCAGGTGCGGATCGCGCTTTTCACCTCACGCACGACTTTACCAAGTTTTCGCACCCGAAAACGGGCGCAACTTGATGGTAAAATCAGGCCTTATGAAAAAAATCTCGTAAAATTCCACCCAATGGCTTTGATTCAAAACAGAGTTGAGTGCACACTTACATTTATTTGCCATTGCAGATTGAAAATCATTTTCAAAAACACACACAAGTAAAATACTGCAGAAGTGCAAGACTGCACAGCACATTTTAAGTACTGTATTCTGCAGACTTAAGTATATAATTTGGAATGCAAAGATAAGCAGAAGCTGCAATAGATCTGTAATTAGTAAAACCGTCATGTTTGAGATGAGTATTTATCCGCTTCTTTTCTTACATACAAATACATACAAACCCCGGAGTATTTTTTTAAAGTCACTGCAATCTGTACCAAATTAAAGCTTTTTTGAAATGAATTCCTCTAGCTTTTAGTCTAAAAGTTCTGAAGAACAACTGGTTACTGTAGAAAATGCAAACTATATTAAAAAAAAATCCTGTTGCGCTGTCAGAACGCTTCTAACAAATCCCAGGAAATGGTTATACCCACACTGCTTTCTGTGTGAAGTGTCACAGCCTGAGACATATTACATCCGAGCCTGGGATTTTGAAAGGGGCGAAGGTCTTTAAATAAAAACATTCTGAATTTAATAGAAGACAGAAGTAATTACATAAATTGAATATAATCATTGTATAAGAAAATGTGTTTTTCTTTTGGAAATTATCATTTATTTTACACAAATTTCATATTGAAGGCAAGACATTTCAATTACTGAGAAAATAATGGCAGGCGTAAACCTCTTTTAAAAAATTCAGTTTGATTGATTCATCTTTATTCTTCAACTGAAAATTGAATAGCCAGTTTCAGTACTTTTGATGTGTTTGTTCTGATTTGCTGCTTTTTGATTTGACACAGCCAACATAGTATGATAGGGAAGCTGTGACATCTGTTTTACAAGTATATAGTCTGTCGACTTTTCATGTATCATAGTTATAGATGTAATTCATGTAATTCAACAGATATTTATGTTGGTACAATATAACACATTTATTAAAAAATGGCATCAACTGTTTTGTGTGCAATACAGATACTGATGGATGTTCTATCAAGTTTGAAGCATATTGATACGAACATTGGTTTTTATTTCCTAGGACCAGTCTGTCAAAGGGGACTTTTACCGTCCCCTGCTGCCATATATGCTGAGGGTCTAGACGTGGACCTCAATGGGTCTGTCTCTATGCTAAGCAAGATATTGAGTATGAAGATCAATCTGGTGGAACACAATTTCATCATGTTTATTATTAGTACTAACTATAGGCAGCTTTGCACAGGCCTTGGGCTAGCCTGTGTTCTACCCAGTTACATAGGTTGACTGACCATATGACTGACTGATAAGGTACACCAAACGTTTTACTGATATAGTCACAGGCAGCAGGGATTCACAGGCAACAGTGAATATTCAACATGGAGGCTGTAAATTCCATCCTCTGATCTTACAGGCTGTAATATTCATGGAGAAAATATCACAACCATCGCTGCATGGAGAAAATACCATGACACCTCACTGCATGGATATAATATCACAACAATCACTGCATGGAGAAAATATCACAACAATCACTGCATGGATACAATATCACAACAATCACTGAATGGATATAATATCACAACAATCACTGCATGGATACAATATCACAACAATCACTGCATGGATATAATATCACAACAATCACTGCATGGAGAAAATATCACAACAATCACTGCATGGATATAATATCACAACAATCACTGCATGGATACAATATCACAACAATCACTGCATGGATATAATATCACAACAATCACTACATGGATATAATATCACAACAATCACTGCATGGATACAATATCACAACAATCACTGCATGGAGACAATATCACAACAATCACTGCATGGATACAACATCACAACAATCACTGCATGGATACAATATCACAACAATCACTGCATGGAGAAAATATCACAACAATCACTGCATGGAGAAAATATCACAACAATCACTGCATGGATACAATATCACAACAATCACTGCATCGAGAAAATATCACAACAATCACTGCATGGATATAATATCACAACAATCACTGCATGGAGAAAATATCACAACAATCACTGCATGGAGAAAATATCACAACAATCACTGCATGGATATAATATCACAACAATCACTGCATGGATACAATATCACAACAATCACTGCATGGATATAATATCACAACAATCACTGCATGGAGAAAATATCACAACAATCACTGCATGGATATAATATCACAACAATCACTGCATGGAGAAAATATCACAACAGTCACTGCATGGAGAAAATATCACAACAATCACTGCATGGATACAATATCACAACAATCACTGCATGGATATAATATCACAACAATCACTGCATGGATACAATATCACAACAATCACTGCATGGATATAATATCACAACAATCACTGCATGGAGAAAATGTCACAACAATCACTGCATGGATACAATATCACAACAATCACTGCATGGATACAATATCACAACAATCACTGCATGGATATAATATCACAACAATCACTGCATGGATATAATATCACAACAATCACTGCATGGAGAAAATATCACAACAATCACTGCGTGGATACAATATCACAACAATCACTGCATGGATACAATATCACAACAATCACTGCATGGATATAATATCACAACAATCACTGCATGGAGAAAATATCACAACAATCACTGCATGGATATAATATCACAACAATCACTGCATGGAGAAAATATCACAACAATCACTGCATGGAGAAAATATCACAACAATCACTGCATGGATACAATATCACAACAATCACTGCGTGGATACAATATCACAACAATCACTGCATGGAGAAAATATCACAACAATCACTGCATGGATACAACATCACAACAATCACTGCATGGATACAATATCACAACAATCACTGCATGGATACAATATCACAACAATCACTGCATGGAGAAAATATCACAACAATCACTGCATGGATACAATATCACAACAATCACTGCATCGAGAAAATATCACAACAATCACTGCATGGATACAATATCACAACAATCACTGCATGGAGAAAATATCACAACAATCACTGCATGGAGAAAATATCACAACAATCACTGCATGGATACAATATCACAACAATCACTGCATCGAGAAAATATCACAACAATCACTGCATGGATATAATATCACAACAATCACTGCATGGAGAAAATATCACAACAATCACTGCATGGAGAAAATATCACAACAATCACTGCATGGATATAATATCACAACAATCACTGCATGGATACAATATCACAACAATCACTGCATGGATATAATATCACAACAATCACTGCATGGAGAAAATATCACAACAATCACTGCATGGATATAATATCACAACAATCACTGCATGGAGAAAATATCACAACAGTCACTGCATGGAGAAAATATCACAACAATCACTGCATGGATACAATATCACAACAATCACTGCATGGATATAATATCACAACAATCACTGCATGGATACAATATCACAACAATCACTGCATGGATATAATATCACAACAATCACTGCATGGAGAAAATGTCACAACAATCACTGCATGGATACAATATCACAACAATCACTGCATGGATACAATATCACAACAATCACTGCATGGATATAATATCACAACAATCACTGCATGGATATAATATCACAACAATCACTGCATGGAGAAAATATCACAACAATCACTGCGTGGATACAATATCACAACAATCACTGCATGGATACAATATCACAACAATCACTGCATGGATATAATATCACAACAATCACTGCATGGAGAAAATATCACAACAATCACTGCATGGATATAATATCACAACAATCACTGCATGGAGAAAATATCACAACAATCACTGCATGGAGAAAATATCACAACAATCACTGCATGGATACAATATCACAACAATCACTGCATGGATACAATATCACAACAATCACTGCATGGAGAAAATATCACAACAATCACTGCGTGGATACAATATCACAACAATCACTGCATGGATATAATATCACAACAATCACTGCATGGAGAAAATATCACAACAATCACTGCATGGAGAAAATATCACAACAATCACTGCATGGATATAATATCACAACAATCACTGCATGGATACAATATCACAACAATCACTGCATGGATATAATATCACAACAATCACTGCATGGAGAAAATATCACAACAATCACTGCATGGATATAATATCACAACAATCACTGCATGGAGAAAATATCACAACAGTCACTGCATGGAGAAAATATCACAACAATCACTGCATGGATACAATATCACAACAATCACTGCATGGATATAATATCACAACAATCACTGCATGGATACAATATCACAACAATCACTGCATGGATATAATATCACAACAATCACTGCATGGAGAAAATGTCACAACAATCACTGCATGGATACAATATCACAACAATCACTGCATGGATACAATATCACAACAATCACTGCATGGATATAATATCACAACAATCACTGCATGGATATAATATCACAACAATCACTGCATGGAGAAAATATCACAACAATCACTGCGTGGATACAATATCACAACAATCACTGCATGGATACAATATCACAACAATCACTGCATGGATATAATATCACAACAATCACTGCATGGAGAAAATATCACAACAATCACTGCATGGATATAATATCACAACAATCACTGCATGGAGAAAATATCACAACAATCACTGCATGGAGAAAATATCACAACAATCACTGCATGGATACAATATCACAACAATCACTGCATGGATACAATATCACAACAATCACTGCATGGAGAAAATATCACAACAATCACTGCGTGGATACAATATCACAACAATCACTGCATGGAGAAAATATCACAACAATCACTGCATGGATACAACATCACAACAATCACTGCATGGATACAATATCACAACAATCACTGCATGGATACAATATCACAACAATCACTGCATGGATACAATATCACAACAATCACTGCATGGATATAATATCACAACAATCACTGCATGGATACAATATCACAACAATCACTGCATGGATATAATATCACAACAATCACTGCATGGATATAATATCACAACAATCACTGCATGGATACAATATCACAACAATCACTGCATGGATACAATATCACAACAATCACTGCATGGATACAATATCACAACAACCACTGCATGGATATAATATCACAACAATCACTGCATGGATACAATATCACAACAATCACTGCATGGATACAATATCACAACAATCACTGCATGGATATAATATCACAACAATCACTGCATGGATACAATATCACAACAATCACTGCATGGATACAATATCACAACAATCACTGCATGGATACAATATCACAACAATCACTGCATGGATACAATATCACAACAATCACTGCGTGGATACAATATCACAACAATCACTGAATGGATACAATATCACAACAATCACTGAATGGATATAATATCACAACAATCACTGCATGGAGAAAATATCACAACAATCACTGCATGGATATAATATCACAACAATCACTGCATGGATATAATATCACAACAATCACTGCATGGATACAATATCACAACAATCACTGCATGGATATAATATCACAACAATCACTGCATGGATACAATATCACAACAATCACTGCATGGATATAATATCACAACAATCACTGCATGGATATAATATCACAACAATCACTGCATGGATACAATATCACAACAATCACTGCATGGATACAATATCACAACAATCACTGCATGGAGAAAATATCACAACAATCACTGCATGGATACAATATCACAACAACCACTGCATGGATATAATATCACAACAATCACTGCATGGAGAAAATATCACAACAATCACTGCATGGATACAATATCACAACAATCACTGCATGGAGAAAATATCACAACAATCACTGCATGGATACAACATCACAACAATCACTGCATGGATACAATATCACAACAATCACTGCATGGATACAATATCACAACAATCACTGCATGGATACAATATCACAACAATCACTGCATGGATATAATATCACAACAATCACTGCATGGATACAATATCACAACAATCACTGCATGGATATAATATCACAACAATCACTGCATGGATATAATATCACAACAATCACTGCATGGATACAATATCACAACAATCACTGCATGGATACAATATCACAACAATCACTGCATGGATACAATATCACAACAACCACTGCATGGATATAATATCACAACAATCACTGCATGGATACAATATCACAACAATCACTGCATGGATACAATATCACAACAATCACTGCATGGATATAATATCACAACAATCACTGCATGGATACAATATCACAACAATCACTGCATGGATACAATATCACAACAATCACTGCATGGATACAATATCACAACAATCACTGCATGGATACAATATCACAACAATCACTGCGTGGATACAATATCACAACAATCACTGAATGGATACAATATCACAACAATCACTGAATGGATATAATATCACAACAATCACTGCATGGAGAAAATATCACAACAATCACTGCATGGATATAATATCACAACAATCACTGCATGGATATAATATCACAACAATCACTGCATGGATACAATATCACAACAATCACTGCATGGATATAATATCACAACAATCACTGCATGGATACAATATCACAACAATCACTGCATGGATATAATATCACAACAATCACTGCATGGATATAATATCACAACAATCACTGCATGGATACAATATCACAACAATCACTGCATGGATACAATATCACAACAATCACTGCATGGAGAAAATATCACAACAATCACTGCATGGATATAATATCACAACAATCACTGCATGGATACAATATCACAACAATCACTGCATGGATACAATATCACAACAATCACTGCATGGATACAATATCACAACAATCACTGCATGGATATAATATCACAACAATCACTGCATGGATATAATATCACAACAATCACTGCATGGAGAAAATATCACAACAATCACTGCATGGATACAATATCACAACAATCACTGCATGGATATAATATCACAACAATCACTGCATGGATACAATATCACAACAATCACTGCATGGATACAATATCACAACAATCACTGCATGGATATAATATCACAACAATCACTGCATGGATACAATATCACAACAATCACTGCATGGATACAATATCACAACAATCACTGCATGGATACAATATCACAACAATCACTACATGGATACAATATCACAACAATCACTGAATGGATACAATATCACAACAATCACTGAATGGATATAATATCATAACAATCACTGCATGTATACAATATCAGAACACATTGTACAACAGCTTCTAAGCACCAAGGCAAAGTAATGTGTGCCAGCCTACATGTTGCATTCCTGCACAGCTGCCCAAATGTAAGTACCACTGGTCATGACAATCACCTTTGCTGTCAAACTGAAGTGATGGATCGACTCATGCAACCAAGATTCTTAATGAAGGTGATGGAGATTGACAGGTGCGTGCTCACAGTGAGCACGCACACTGGTAATCATCCATGACCACCGGCAGCGTGTTTGGCGGAGCACGGCTTTAAAATGACGTGCAATGCAGTCAGGAGGAAGTACATACTTAGATGTACATTTGATCTCGCATTAAACAGCCTGTCTAATTAGTGAAAGGATTTATTTCATGAAATTGAACAGCATAGTAAATAACCACAGCAAATTAAAATGAAATCCAAAGCACGGGCAGAAATGCAAATTAAAGTTATAAACAGTACCATGTTATAAATCCTGTATTCTCCACATTTCAATAAGACTACAGATCAATAGGCAACTCTGGCTCGCATTGAAGCTGGCCTTAGTCTCCACACTTCGTTAGAGTCAAGATTTACCACCAATTAATTTTTTTAAAGGGATGGTTTTCTTCAGACAAGCATTTCAGCTGTGTCTGTTCGCACTCATTTCACACTGGACACTTAAACATAACAGTTGGAGATGACTTATCCCAATCACTGTTGAATTTGAATCCAGATTAAAGAATA
Source organism: Mustelus asterias (assembly GCF_964213995.1). NCBI lineage: Eukaryota > Metazoa > Chordata > Chondrichthyes > Carcharhiniformes > Triakidae > Mustelus > Mustelus asterias. The sequence continues at coordinate 59,044,437 of NC_135808.1, forward strand.
GAGTTTGTGTGCTATATCGATTGATATTTCTTTCCAGGAGCATCGGTACATAAGAACTGCTCCTTCAGCTCTTGATCCTGTTCTGTCATTCAAACAGATTATGGTTGATTTGTATCTTAACTCCATTTACCCACTTCTATAACACTTAATACCCTCATCATTTAAAATTCTACTAAGCTATACATCAAGTTTTGATATTTTTAATGAGCTTGCCTCAAAAGCTGCCGGATTTCACTGATCTTTGTGTCACTGACATCATTCCTGAATGGCCTAGTACCACATGCTCCGTAATGGTTCAAGATGGCAGCTCTCCCCTCTTCCTGAAGAGCAATTCAGGGTGGGCAATAAATAGAACAAAGAACAGTACAGCACAGGAACAGGCCCTTCAACTCACCAAGTCTGTGCTGACACAGATACCCCTCTAATCTAATATTTTCTTGCCCCTACGTGATCCATATCCGTCTATTCCCTGCCTATTCATGTATCTATCCAAATGCCTCTTGAACGCTGTTATAGAATCTGCTTCCACTACATTCCTCCGGCAGCATGTTCCAGGCATTCACCACCTCTGTGAGAAAAACGTGTCCCTTACATCTCTTTTAAACTGTCCCCCTCTCACTTTCAACCGAGTAATTGACCCTTCAACCCTGGGAAAAATACTCTGACTATCCACTCTATCCAAGCCTGTCATAATCTTGTAAACCTTTATCAGGTCCACCCTCATCCTCCGACGATCCAATGAAAGCAATCCAGATCTTGAATATTGGTCTTGACTCCAGTGCTCATAACCCATGAAAGAATAAACTAAGATGCAATGTCGCTTCATTCTGGATTCCCCAAACAGAGGAAAGAGTTTCCATGTATCATACTGAATGGGCAGCATGGTGGCACAGTGGTTAGCACTGCTGCCTTACAGTGCCAGGGACCCAGGTTTGATTCCTCGCTTGGGTCACTGCGTGGAATCTACATGTTCTCAATGTGTCTGCGTGGGTTTCCTCTGGGTGCTCCGGTTTCCTTCCACAGTCCGAAAGGCATGCTGGATAGGTGTCATTGTCCATGCTAAATTCTCCCTCAGTGTACCCGAACAGGCGATGGAATGTGGAGACGAGGGGATATTCACAGTCACTTCATTGCAGTGTTAATGTAAGCCTACTTGTGACACTAATAAATGAACTTAAAAACTTAATCATCTCTTACACCTCTATTAGTTCACTCCTTGATCTTTTTCAATCAAGGGAATGCAAACCTTGTTAATGCAACTTGTCCTCATAATTGAATCCTTTTAGTCTTGCTGTCATTCTGGTGAATGTGTGCTGCACCCACTCCAAGTTTTCAGTGGAGGTAATCCACAGAGGCGATAATTCCACTGGCAGAGGCTGCAAATAATCTAACTTCAGGTCATTTTGTGCTTCATTACATAATAACAACTGTGACTGAAGTGCATGACCCCACAGTAGAGTTAATAATGTTGGGTGCTGCTAGTTATCTTCAAGATTCCAACTATAAAAGCTCAGTGTTTTTATTCAAAAAGAAACAAGGAGCCCCAATGGCTCAAAGAGCCAATATATTAGCCATTGACACACTGAGCCTCACACACTGGAATACCTGGGTCCAGCTCCTTCTCTAAGTTGAGTTAGACCAATTCAAAGGGGCTATATTTGAGGCACAATGATTGGATCAACATCTCGCAGCTAGTAAGTGGAGTAGTCAGATTGGATTCCTGTTCCTGATTACTGTAATAAGTCTTCGGAAACAGAAGTCCCTTCACTAAAATCCCTTTATTTACAATTCCAACAGCAGTACACAGAGTGCTATCAATCAACAATCTACCTTCGGGAGTGCCAGAGGAACTGACACTCCCGGTTGAATACAAGGAAAAGACTCCCTGTTGGCCCATCAATTGACTCCTTAATCAGGGAGTTCATATGCCAATCGGCCAACATCAATGGCCTGATTGAAGTCATTACAATTATGATTTAATTGCTTCCCAGTCCCAAGTGAAACATGGGAAGGTGGTGAAGATCAGATTGACCTCAACTCTGACATCTTCACAGTTGACTGGGCTGCAGGCCTTCGTGGCCTGGGCCATCGCATGAAGAATAAGCTTTTGGCAAGATTCAGAGGACAGCCATCGTCCGTCAACATCCGTAAAAAAAAGCAGCAGAAAGGCAAGAAAACAAACTGAGGAAAGTAAAGGCAGAATGCCGTGGATGTTAGAGATTTGAAAAAAGAAATCCAGAAAGTGCTGGAAAAATTCAGCCAGTCTGGCAGCATCTGTGGAGGGGGAAAACGAGTAACAACTCGAGTCTGATATAACTCTTCAGATCTGAGCAAAGTTTAATTTCATCTCCATCCACTTAAAAAGGCTGACTTCATGTCAGGAGTTTTATTTATCCCTCTGAATATTAAATGTTTGAGTTAATATGTATCAAGCCGAATAATGTTTTCAATTATTCAACTGCAATTTCATGCAGCTACATTCCCAAAACAATTCTTCACTTTAAAAGAAATAAAATTGATGAAAGTAGGCATGTCTTCATGAAGTCAGCAGAGATTTCAATTTTGAGTATTCCAACATGCTGGGGAATGGATAGGAAAGCAAATAGAAGATTAAAAAGCTGTCTATAGTTATCTACAAATCTTCAGTGAGCTGGTACACTTTATTTCACTGTGGGTGCCAATACACATGTTTCAAATCAGACAGTGCGGTATTTTCATCAGGTAAAGTGCCATTTATTACACGGGTTCACTGAGAAATTCCAATTACCTCCAAAGTAGTTTGATGGCAGGTTTTCTGATTTAAGTGTGGAACTAACGCTTCTGCCGAGAGTTTTGCGTTGTGTAATCATTTGGAAAACAGGACATGGCTGAAGGAAGGGCTCTCGCTTTAACAGGGAATAAATCCAGAGAATTAGAACTAACTTTAGTCAACTCTAATCCCGGATATAGCTGCAACATTGAGACTTCTGACTTGTCCTTTATCTGCTTCTGACAGAAAGCTATGTCACCTAATTTCTCATGCATACACCTGCTTTAACAGCACAAGAAACACTTTGCCAATATTTCCTCCAAATTTGCTCCGAATTTATTTCATCACTAATTTACGAAGTAACGATTGATGGTATTTCAGGCTTTAGCCAAGTTCAATGGTACCAGGGTGTACATGGGTTTCCGCAAGGCACAGGATGACAGTGGCTGAAATAACAGTTCCATGGATGGTAGGGAAATGATTTCAATGTGGGTGGGAGAAATTGTTGTAGGATGCATAGGCATGCCATGTTGAGAATTAATACCACTCAAAAGCTATCAGCAAAATTCAGAACGCAGTTCTGTCTAATCAACTGACTTCCTGCAACAGTATCATGCCCGCAACTTTATATTTCTTCTTCACTTTGTCTCATTTGAGTACTCCTGTTAACCGCTGGGGGGGAATTCACCGACCCCATTCACTCGTGGGAATCCTGAGGTCCCGCTGAGTTGGGTTGGGGCTAAAACAGGATTCCCACCAAATGGCAAACCTGCTGCCATTCACCCGGCCTGCCCCTGCCAGCCCCGAACACGTTCCCACCCAGACTGGGCAGCAAACCAAGGCCTGAATCAAACCCTCTGCTGTTGTGAGGCAGCAGTACTAACCACTGTGCCACCGTGCTGCCCACTACACAGAGTACAGAGTGAAACTACACCAGCCACCCCTTCCACGGAGACGGGCTAGGAGATGAGGGGGCCTTTTAGATCGGGTGAGAAAGTCTTGCGTGGAGCCACCATTATTTTCCAGGCTCCCCAGATTAAATCTGGGCAGGGAAGGCTGGAGAAAGGTCTTCTACTTGGGCAGCCCATGCCTCGTAGAGATGCCAACAGGTGAAGACTCCTGCCTGCCCTAGATACTATCCCTCCTTGCCAGAGTCTCCCTGAGTGGCCTTGCGGCTAAAAGGATAACTTGTCAAGTGCCAGACCACGCCAAACAGTTCTTCGCCAAATTATCCAGCTAAGTTTTTTTTGTTCATTTTATTCAATTAAAATTGATGTATGGTACTTACTAATAATATCCGGTTTTTGGACAATTCCTATTTTGGAACAGTTGGATTTGCGACACTGTGCTGTAGACTAAGATCCTGTACTCTCATTTCTGTATTTGAAGAGTTGCACCAGAACAACACTGAGACCAATATTTTTATAAATAAACGGTGAGGGGAGGGTTTAAACTAAGATAGCAAGAGGTTGGCTACCAAGGTGAAGTGCTAAAAAGTAGAAATAAAATTCACAGGGAGACAAAAAGATAGAATTGGAAGTAATACAGTTGGGATCACAGAAAACACAAAGAGATCCATGTTAGGATGAAGATACATTTACGTAAATGCACAACGTGTGGTAAGGCTGCTGAGGTGCAGGCACAAATAACCACTTGGGAATGTTACTTTGTGGCAATAATGGAGAGCTGACTGAAAAAGAGAATAGATTTTCTGCCCTTTGAGGGAGGAAATATTAGTGGGTTGAATTCTGGGACATGAAGTCCATTGGCCAAGTGAAAAATGTCACAAGGGAGCATTTCAAAACAATAATCGAGGAGAAAATTAACAGCAAGGCACTTGGACAGATATCGACTAATAAATAAATGCATCATGGGTTTATTGAGGACAAATCCCATTTGAATAACTTGATTGATTTTTTGATAGGGTAATGGAGAGGGTATATAAGGACAGTGCAGTTGACATTGTGTGTATGGACTTTCAAGAGGACTCTGATGAGGTGCCACACAATAGCCTTGTTCATAAAATCGAAGCCTATAGGATAAAATGGAACATCGCAGTAGGGACACAAAGGCCAGAATTCTCTGGCCATTCATTCAGTGAGATTCTCCGGTCTTGCTGGCAGCATTCCCCCGCCCGCAGGTTTCCCAGCGACATGCAGGCCATTGACAGCAGCGGGACCAGAAAATCCCGCCGATAGCAAACAACGCGCCACCTCCCGCTGGTGGGATACACGCAGCTGGGAGGCCGGAGAATCTTACCCAAACTTTGCGAAGGAATTGCTGCTTTTCAGATGAGGGGGAATGTGTTTCCCTTGGGTTTAGTAGTAAGAATACTTCTGATATACATTAAGTATGTGAAGTTGGCAGGGGTGGGGGAGCAAATCTTTGAATGTGCTAGGATAGGTTAACAAAGAAGCTAATGTAGCATATGGGATAATCCTTGACTTTATAAATAGAGGCAGGGTTTACGATATCCAGGGTGTGGTGCTAAAATTAGCATTGATAGAGAAGGATTCTGACTGAATAAATAAAAAGGAACTGTTTCCAATAGTTGATGGGCCAATAACAAGTGTGCACTTATTCAAGGTAACTTGCAAAAGAATCAGAGACAACATGAGAAAAAAAAACCTGTTATCATGGTTGCAATGAGTACTTAGGATCTAAAATGCACTGCTGATCAGGCAGTGGAAACAGAATGAATAGCACCTTTAAAAAGGAAATTGGATAAATATTTGAAGGAGAAAAAATCTAGAGACCTGGGGAAAGAGGTGCGAAGTGAAACTAACTGGATTGCTTTTCGAAGCAGCAAGCACAGAATTGATGAGGTGAATGACTTCCTTCTGTGCTGCAATATGCTATGGTTCCATGGGAGGTACGGTCCAAATCAATTTTCCTGCATGCATTCCAGTGGGCCAAGTGGCAAAAATGATTTGCCCATATGAAAGCAAAATACAGTGGATGCTGGAAATCTGAAATAAAAACAAAAAGATCTGCAGGAAGTACTCAGCCAGACAGCATTTCTGGAGAGAAACAGAGTTAATGGGCAGAATTTTCCAGCCCTTCCCGCTGATGGGATCTTCCAGTCCTGCTGATGGTTACCCATGGTGCGGGTTCCCCAGAGGCGAAGGGTGCAGGCCATGTGAAACCCTATAGACATCGCCAGGCTGGAAGATTCTGCCGTTGCCCAATGATGGGCCACCTGCGCCATCAGAAAACACATTGTAGGAGGGTCGAAAAATCCCGCCCTACGTTTCAGTTCAATTACCTTTTACCAGAAGGATTAGAAAATATTTCCTTGGTGCTGTCCAATTATCTATGTGATTTGGGTACTGTGGAATAGACTTTTTGGTCTTCACTTTCTGGTTGGTAATCTGGCAGATTGCCCGCCCTTTGTCGAATAGATTTGAGTTGCATTCCATTGAAATTAATGGAATGAAACTCAACCATAATATTTCTTAACCATAATATTTCAGGTTCCGGCATCAGCAGTATTTTGCTTTTATCATAATATTTCTTACATATTTTATAGGATTTATCATTCATCCATTTTCTAGCACCAAAATGTCGAACAAGTTCTCAACCTCTGCAGAACAGAGAGCAGCACTTCAGCCAAGATCTATACTCTTTCAAAGAACAAAGAAAATTACAGCACAGGAACAAGACTGCACCAACCATGCTGCTTGACTGAATTAAAGCCCCCTACCCTTCCAGGGGCCATATCCCTCTATTCCCATCCTATTCATTCATTTGTCCAGAAGCCCCTTAAAACTCACTATCATACCTGCTTCCACTACCTCCCCCGGCAGCGAGTTCCAGGCACCCACCACCCTCTGTGTAAAACTTTTGCCTCGTACATCTCCTTTTCAAACCTTGCCCCTCGCACCTTAAACCTATGCCCCCTTGTAATTGACTCTTCCACCCTGGGAAAAAGCTTCTGACTACCCACTCTGTCCATGCCCCTCATAATATTGTAGACTTCTATCAGGTCGCCCCTCAACCTCCGTCGTTGCAATGACAACAAACCGAGTTTCCCCAAATTCTCCTCATAGCTAATGCCCTCCATACCAGGCAACATCCTGGTAAATCTTTTCTGTACCCTCTCCAAAGCCTGCACATCTTTCTGGTAGTGTGGTGACCAGAATTGAACACTATATGCCAAGTGTGGCCTAACTAAGGTTCTATAAAGCTGCAACATGATTTGCCAATTTTTAAAATCAATGCCCCAGCCGATGAAGGCAAGCATGCCGTATGCCTTTTTGACTACCTTCTCCATGTGCGTTGCCATTTTCAGTGACCTGTGTACTTGTACACCCAGATCCCTCTGCCTATCAATATTCTTAAGTGTTCTGCCATTTATTGTATATTTCGTATCTGTATTAGACCTTCCAAAATGCATTACCTCACATTTGTCCGGATTAAACTCCATCTGCCATCTCTCCGCCCAAGTCTCCAGCCGATCTATATCCTGCTGTATCCTCTGATGGTCCTCATCGCAATCCGCAAATCCACCAACCTTTGTGTCGTCCGCAAACTTACTAATCAAACCATTCAACCATTTTGGTGCATAATTTTCAAACTTCTAACCTCGTATTAGTGAATATCCTGTCAGTACCTGATCTGATCTGGAATTGTTTTGATCTTGAAGCTCTACCTCCTACATTTAGTTTTTAGATGCTGACAGACCTGCCATGCATATACTTTCCGTCCTCAACATTCAGAGTTTATTCTAAATCTCCTCACACATATAACCCTTCTGGACCCTCACCAGCTCCTGCTTTCCTTTGCGTCTGTTGCCTCAGTACAGTCATCTCCTGATTGGTTGAAGACAGTTGTTCTTCTAGTGTCGATACCCTCTCTAGCACAACTCGGAGACGCTCCCGGACCTTTTCATCCAAAGCTTTATGATCTGAGTTGTCAAGCAATCAGTTGATTGCCACTGTCTGATTCAAGCAATGGTGATAATCGGTAATGAATGCAGAAAAAGATTTTTATAATTGCAATAATGGTTTAATGTGATAGATTAAGCAACTTAAGTGCTGTGTGACATTTAAACTGGCTAGACTGGGGCACTGCGAGTGTAATGAGCTCTTAAACTGACCCATTTAGGTGAACAATTAAGAGATTCACATTTGCAAAGTAGAGAATTAGACAACCATTATTCTGCTGGTTAAGTGTGCATTCCACCTGAAGCATTTTACTTTCAGGAACAGGTTTCTTCTTCCTCGGGGATGCTAAATCAATATGTACAAAATTTCCATTTATCAAGTTAGGGATGAGACAATCCATGTTTGTGAGAGCTTTCAAGCAATTTCTACAGTTGTAACCTGGGAACCAAAAAAACTCCCTCCATCGCACCACCGGTCTTCTCTGCTCTGAAGACATTTACATGTTGCGCGGGGCTCTCAATCTTCCTGTACCTTATTCAAGTGGCAAACTTAGACAGGAATTATAGAAACATTGGAAACAGAAATAGGCCATTCGACAATTCTAGCCTCTTCTGCCATTCTATTAGATATTAACTGATCTGTGCCTCTGTTTCCTTTTGATCCACATTCCTTGATACCCTAAGCTAACAAGAATCTCTCCGTCTCAGTGCTGTAGATTTAATGCAATGGCACACACACATGCACACGCACAGCTGGAAATAGGCAAATACACTGCACTATTACAAATTAGTTAATTCTGTTTCTGATTTATGATCACTGGTCTCCCACATGACAGGCCTGTGGTTTCTTGAACAGATTTGATAATTTAAAGCTGAAGTGAGGGTTTGTATGGCAAAGGGTTCACAGCAGATTGAGGTTTCTTGCAGTCGAATATCTAGGAGGTTGGATTTCAGGTGTGAGGGGACGAGGGAAGGAAGTTAGATTCAAGCCACTGAGTTGAATTTCCAGCTTTGAAGAGAAGGAGCAATGTACTACCCTTTGATCTTGTCATGATCTTCATCCATTTTCCTGGAATAAGGATGACTTTAAGGGAGGTCCCTGGTTGTATCCCAGCTATCCAGGAGGTCACTGACTTTTAAAAGGGGTTTGATGAGCCCTGAGGATAAAGCAAGATATCTTTTTCATGCCACTGCCTCTGCACAGGTTCTAGGATCGGTTAAATATGCAGCAAAACTGAGCTGCATAATCTTATTCAGCAGTCTGGTGAACCACTGTAACACTGTCTGTGTGTGGGATGTGCCTGGGCACGCCCCTGCTGCCTCAATCCGGGGCTCCGCCCTCCTCGGGGTATAAAGGTGGCTGCTCTCCACCCCTTTTGCCTCAGTTCGGGTTCGCCATCGGTTTGGGAGTGCTTCTGTTCTTGTTAATAAAAGCCTGTTGTTTCGCAACATCTAGTCTTTGCGTAATCAATGGTGCGTCAATTTTATTAACAAAATTTTTGAAATGGAGCAACTCCTGAAACCTGACAAATTGGATCTGGATCCGCAGGCAGTTGGGGCCTCTAACTCTTTTGATCACTGGCTGTGCTGTTTTGAGACCTTCATCGCCTCCTCCTCCTCCGTCGTCCTAACAGACATCGACAAACTGCATGTGCTCCACGCCCGTGTCAGCGCTCATGTCATCGCGCTGATCCGAGACGCAGAGACTTACCAGGAGGCAATCGATCTCCTCAAGAGCCAGTACAACTGGCAGCCGAATGAGGTCTACACCAGACACCTGCTGGCCACTCGCAGACAGCAGCCGGGGGAATCGACTGAGCAATTCCTGCGTGAACTGCGTGCACTCGGCAGAGCCTGCAGCTGCAAGGCCGTTTCAGCCGCCCAAAACGCTGACGACCTGATCAGAGATGCCTTTGTCGCGGGCATCAGGTCGACCTATAACCGGCAGCATCTGCTGGAACAAGGTGGGCTGGACCTGAAGAAAACTGTGGAACTTGCCGGCTCACTGGAGGTAGTGTTCCGGAACCTCGAGGCCTACACCCCCGACCACGAGGGCGCACCGTGGACACCCCGACCGCAGCCATTGCTGTACCCGGGAGGGCCGCAAACCTTTGCCACGCCCCATCCCGAAGCCGAACTAACCACTGCGGCAGTCTCCGGAGGCCCGAGGTGCTACTTCTGCGGCCTGGAGAAGCACCTACGATGACGCTGCCCGGCGAAAGACGCGATCTGCTCTGGCTGCAGTAAGAAGGGTCATTACCTGAAAGTTTGCAGGGCAAAATCGGCCCCCAGGCCCAGCAGCACCGCATGCGATCCGCAGGAGGGACTGCCTTCGACGCCATCGACCGGGTGCGATCCACAGGTGCCACCATTTTGGATGCCATCAGCCACAGCCACAGGCGACCCATGGGAGCCGCCATCTTGGGAACCATCCACCGCATCGCCTAACCCAACAGTGGCCGCGGTCGCGCTGGACCAGTCCAGGCCTCACCAGCTCGCCTGGTCGATGATGGACGTCAAGGTAAACGGCCACACTACTAACTGCTTATTTGACAGTGGGAGTACGGAGAGTTTCATCCACCCTAACACGGTGAGGCGCTACGCACTGCCAGTACTGCCAATGCAGCAATCAATCTCTATGGCTTCGACGTCCCGGTCAGTGAATGTCCTCGGCTACTATGTAGCAACTCTGACTGTACGGGGCACGGTGTACGACAAGTGCAGGCTCCTCATGCTGCCACAGCTCTGCGCTGCCGTACTACTGGGGCAAGATTTCATGTGCCACCTTGGGAGCGTCACCATGGTGTATAATGGGCCTTTTCCCCCAATCTCCGTCCAAAATCCACAGCTAACAGACCAGCCACCGCGCACCACCTGTGGTCTCGTGACCCTCAAAGTCGCCCCTCCCCCGCTCTTTGAGCACCTCACCCCCGACTGCAAGCCCATTGCCACCAAAAGCAGACGGTACAGCGCTGGAGACAGAGCGTTCATCAAGTCCGAGGTGCGACGCCTCCTGGGGGAGGGGATCATTGAGGCCAGTACCAGTCCCTGGAGGGCCCAAGTGGTGGTTGTTAAGACTGGGGAGAAACTTCGCATGGTCATTGACTACAGTCAGACCATTAACCGATACACGCAGCTGGACGCGTATCCCCTTCCCCGTATCTCTGACATGGTCAATCAGATTGCACAATATCGGGTGTTCTCCACCATTGATTTAAAGTCTGCATACCACCAGCTCCCTATCCGCCCGGAAGACCGCCAATACACCGCCTTCGAGGCGGATGGCCGTCTCTACCACTTCCTTCGGGTCCCCTTCGGCGTCACCAATGGGGTCTCAGTTTTCCAGCGTGAGATGGACCAAATGGTGGACCAGAACGGGTTGCGGGCCACCTTCCCGTACCTGGATAACGTCACCACCTGCGGCCACGATCAGCAGGACCACGACACCAACCTCCAAAACTTCCTCCACACTGCGGCACTCCTCAACTTGACCTACAATAAGGAGAAGTGTGTATTCCGCACGCGCCGCCTCGCCATCCTTAGTTGTGTTGTGGAGAAGGGGGTCATTGGCCCCCACCCCGACCGCATGCGTCCCCTCCTGGAACTTCCCCTCCCCACCACCCTCAAAGTGCTGAGGAGATGCCTAGGCTTCGTCTCATACTACGCCCAGTGGGTCCCCAATTATGCGGACAAAGCCCGTCTGCTCATCAAATCCACATCGTTTCCCCTAGCGGTGGAGGCCCGGCTGGCCTTTGACCGCATCAAAGCGGATATTGCGAAGACCATGATGCACGCTGTAGACGAACCCACCCCATTCCAGGTGGAGAGCGATGCGTCTTATTTTGCCCTAGCCGCCACTCTTAACCAGGCGGGCAGACCCGTGGCCTTCTTCTCGCGCACCCTCCAGGGCCCTGAAATTCGACACTCCTCTGTCGAAAAAGAGGCACAAGCCATCGTGGAGGCGGTGCGACACTGGCGCCACTACTTAGCTGGCAAACGGTTCACCCTGCTCACAGACCAACGGTCCGTTGTCTTTATGTTCAGTAACACGCAGCAGGGCAAAATCAAGAACGATAAGATTTTGAGGTGGAGGATCGAGCTCTCCACAATTACTACATTTTATACCGGCCTGGGAAGCTCAAAGAGCCCCCAGACGCCCTGTCCCGGGGGACCTGTGCCAGCGCGAACCTAGACCGGTTACAGACTCTTCACGATGTCCTCTGCCACCCGGGGGTGACCAGGTTCTTCCATTTCATCAAGGCCCGGAACCTGCCCTATTCCATCGAGGAAGTCAGGTCTGTAACCAGGCACTGCCAAGTCTGCGCGGAGTGCAAGCCGCACTTCTATCGGACAGACAGAGCGCACCTCATCAAAGCCACCCGCCCTTTCGAACGCCTGAGCGTTGACTTCAAAGGTCCCCTCCCCTCCTCTGACTGCAATGTATACTTCCTCAACATCGTTGATGAGTATTCGCGGTTCCCCTTCGCTATTCCCTGCCTGGATATGACCTCGGCCATGGTCGTCAGGGCCCTGCACAGCCTCTTCACCCTGTTTGGTTTCCCCAGCTATATTCATAGCGACCGGGGGTCCTCTTTTATGAGTGATGAGCTGCGCCAGTACCTGCTCTCCAAAGGCATAGCCTCGAGTAGGACCACCAGCTACAACCCCAGGGGGAACGGACAGGTGGAGAGGGAGAATACAACAGTCTGGAAGGCCGTTTTATTAGCCCTCCGGTCTAAGGGTCTTCCAGTCTTCCGCTGGCAAGAGGTCCTCCCTGATGCGCTACACTCATTTAGGTCACTACTGTGCACGGCTACCAACGCCACCCCTCATGAACGAATGTTTGTTTTCCCCAGGAAGTCCTCCTCGGGGACCTCACTACCGTCGTGGCTGACATCCCCTGGCCCTGTCCTGCTCTGGAAGCACGTGCGGACCCACAAGTCGGACCCCCTGGTCGAAACGGTCCGGCTCCTCCACGCCAACCCCCAATACGCCTATGTGGCGTATCACGACGGGCGGTAGGACACGGACTCCATTCGCGATCTGGCCCCCGCAGGTACTACGTACCACGGCCCCTCACCCCCAACTCCCAACGTCGTCCATGATGCACCAGAGTCGCAGCACGCTCATTTAGCTCCCGTGTACGGCACGCCTGAACCCCAGGAGCAGCCTCCACACACCCGGCAGTCTGAAGGCGCTACAGACGGCTTCACCGGTTATGAGCTGGCGTCTGACCCATCACCGCGGCCTCCTGAACCGCCATCACGGCTGACATTGCGGCGGTCGCAGATCAAGCCCCCGGAGAGACTGAACTTGTAACTTGAATCAATAACTTGTGACTGTCGTTCCACCACCTCGCCCCCGCCGAACTCTTTTTTAAACAGGGGGTGAATGTGGTGAACCACTGTAATACTGTCTGTATATGGGATATGCCTGGGCATGCCCCTGCTGCCTCAATCCGGGGCTCCGCCCTCCTCGGGGTGTAAAGGTGGCTGCTCTCCGCCCCTTTTGCCTCAGTTCGGGTTAGCCATCGGTTTGGGAGTGCTTCTGTTCTTGTTAATAAAAGCCTGTTGTTTCGCAACCTCTAGTCTTTGCGTGAATCAGTAGTGCATCAAGCAGCATTCCTCATTTGATGCAGAGGAAAACTCCCCACGTTGCTGAAGTGTTCTGATAGGTTTCTGTTTGACACAACAGCTTTTCTTGTGGCTTCTCTGAAAGCCATCGGCTGGAATCTTATCACCGTTCAAGCCGGTGGGATTTTCCCATCCTGCTGCAGTGAGCGGAGATTTGGCTGGCCGCTAAATTGTCCATCCACACTGCAGCGGGAGCAGGGCATGAACGGCAGGTATGATCGGACGCAATTTTACCACCCCATCCGCATGGGAATCGGAGCAGGCCAGGGGCGGACCATGGAAAGGTTTCGGGGTCATAAAATCCCGCCTATCATCTTATAAAGGTTCTTCGCTACGGTTGGTGTTCATTTGGAAATGTTATGTCTTCTGGTTCCCATTAATTAGAAATAATCGTGGTGTATATATTCACAAAACAGTTAGTTCCCAGTTCTTGAAGAGTAACTGGGGAACATATTTTACTTGATTTTGGCAAAGGTTGTATCTGGATTTCTGAATACTCCATCTTTGAATTTTCATCATTTATTCTCCTTAATTTCCTGGCCAAACAAGTAATCTAATGCCACACAGTATCCAGTTGCTGCATAGACATAATTCTTTCTTCAAATCGCTCTCCTCATTGCAGTGTCTCAAGTAGCGTGGGAGTTGACCCACATGCAAACTACTTTGTGGCATTGCGCAGAGACTGATAATCTTAATTGTTTCTCTCCAGCACAAGAAATGAATGCAAAGTAAATTGTGAGTGTTTACATCACCGCAATAACAAATCCCAGGTGTGAAGGAGATGAGTTTTCAGGAAGGAAGACGGTAAATTGCCAGGACTTGAATTATTCTCACATTCACGGTCAATAGCAAAAAAAAAAAAATCCACCCTAATCTTCATGGGTTAGGTTTCTGCTGCTGCTGCTAACATTGGCAGCATTTCAAAACTGGACACAGATGGCAATTGATCATAACGGGAAGTGCCTTTTCATCTCACCAACTATTATACGCTTCAGTCTTTAATCTTCAATCAATTTTCAGCTCACTGATACTCAGGGCTCGCTGTGATGGAATGCCTTACAGTCTTAGTTGTAATCCCATGATCCTGTGAAGGGTTCAAAGTTACAGAAATGTTTTAATCTGTACCTTGCAAATCCCCCGGTGCTATATATTTTAAATGGTAATATGAAATGGATCAGGGTAAAACCAGCATGGTTTCTTACACAGAAATTGCTTACACCAGACAATTGACCTTTTCTTTTCCCATGAATTCCCACATTTTGATTTTATAATAATATGTTGCTATAAGCTTCAATGCATTGTTATTAAGTTTTATTGCAATTTCCACTCCTGTCAACGGGATTAACACCAGTATGGAAAAAAAAGCCCCAGCACATTCGCTGAAAATGGAATAGACTCCCTGGCAATACGTGGCGGAATAAATGCCTTGGGAATAAAAAGCTAATGTCTATAATAATGATTTCTTGTCTTTCTCCAGTTTGACTAATATTGCTGTTGTCCAAGCTCACCTGAATGCTACTTGTTGCTGACAAAACTGAAAATGCACCATTCGCGACCCGCAACTCCTCACTCCATTGATATTAAAACTCACTGTGCAATTTCCTTTCACATGTATCCTTCCTTCAGGATCTGAAAATTGTGAAACTCATTGCTTCTGCCTTGTACTCACCTGGTCAAAAACTTCTGAAACCTAATCTGAACATTGCCTAATGCACTAATCCCCAGCTCATCTTCTGTTCTGCTCTTTTCAGCCCTGGAGGCAGAGTGGGCCTTAGGATTCTCTGTTTTATAAAACACAATGTCGATTATCAATATTATGATGGATCATGCAGATAATATAACTGACTCTTAACTGCCCATCAAAATGGTTCCTCAACTTGGGGTGGGCAACAAATGCCAGCCTTGCCAGTGACAACCATACCACATTAAAGAGTAAAAAAACAATTTTAATTTGACTTGATTTATAATTGTTACATCTATTAGTATACAGTGAAAAGTATTGTTTCTTGTGTGCTATACAGACAGAGTAAACCGTACATAGAGAAGGAAAGCAGAGAGTGCAGAATGTAGTGTTACAGTCATAGCTAGAGTGTAGAGAAAGGTCAACTTAATGCAAGGTAGGTCCATTCAAAAGTCTGATGGCAGCAGGGAAGAAGTTGTTCTTGAGTCGGTTGGTATGTGACCTCAGACTTTTGTATCTTTTTCCCGATGGAAGAAGGTGGAAAGAGAATGCACGGAGTGCATGGGGTCCTTAATTATGCTGGCTGCTTTGCCGAG
This sequence comes from Mustelus asterias, assembly GCF_964213995.1. Classification (NCBI taxonomy): domain Eukaryota; kingdom Metazoa; phylum Chordata; class Chondrichthyes; order Carcharhiniformes; family Triakidae; genus Mustelus; species Mustelus asterias. Next base: position 59,059,981 of record NC_135808.1, read on the forward strand.
GCAGCGGGAAGTGTAGACAGAGTCAATAAGTGCACAGAACTGGACACAGTACTCCAGGTGAGGCCTAATTAGCTGATGGTAATTGTAATTTTATAGAACAGGCAAATGGACATTTCATAGAATCCTACAACGCAGAAGGCCATTTGGCCCATCGATTCTGCACTGACCACAATCCAGCCCAGGCCCTATCCCCACAACACCATGCATTTACCCGAGCTAGTCCCCCAACACTAAAGGGCAATTTAGAATGGCCAATCCACCTAACCCACACATCTTTGGACTGTGGGAGGAAACCAAAGCACCTGGAGGAAACCGGCGGAGACACGGGGAGAATGTGCAAACTCCACATGGACAGTGACCCAAGCCGGCAATCGAACCCGGGTCCCTGACGCTGTGAGGTAGCAATGCTAACCACTGTGCCACGATGCCGCTCTATTCAATTGAGATGTCACTCTTGTGCTCTCACCATCCCTCTATCTGCACCCTGCACTCTGTTTCCTCCTCTCTTCCTTTATCCCTGTGCCCCACAATGATGGGGGCTATTTCATCACTGTGGAGCTGTCAGCCAGAGGAGCACGGGTGTCGACTACCTGGGTGCAGTGGAGAGGTTTCCACTTCTTTCAAATAGAACTAGTGAGCTGGCGCCATGTGCGGGATATCCTGATGCAGCTCACCAGGCTTGGGGAGGTGCAATAACAGAGAACTGGGAGGGGACCGGGCCTTCAGCAAAGTAACTAACAGCTGGGAGGTTGTGGGTATGTGTGTGGACAGCAGGAGCCCAGATTAGTTTGAGGGGCCCAGAGGAGCTGGGCATTCACCTCTGTCCTTCCCCTTGTCTTTTACCCTCTTCCACTAAAAAGCTTCCTCAGCAGAAATGGAATCTGCTGGTATGACAGTCGAAATGCTGAGCTGTCTTTTGTTTTAACCAATATTGCTGTTTACCACCCCCCCCCCCCCCCCCCCCCACTGTTGTTACAACCACCCCCACCCCTATCCCCACCGTCTGAGGATTTTTGATTTTAGGGCCTTACAGCAAGAAAGTGGTTCATTCCATCTCACATTCCTCTGCTAACTATGTGGAAAAGCTACTGACTAAACCCCATAAAGTGTAAATGATTTACCTTCAAATCATAGAATCCCTACAGTGCAGAAGGCAGCCATTTGGCCCATCAAGTCTGCACTGACCACAACTCCACCCACACCCTATTCCCATAACCCCATGCACTTACGCTAGCTAGTCCCGCTGACACTAAGGGGCAATTTAGCATGGCCAATCCACCTAACCGACACATCTTTGGACTGTGGGAAGAATCCAGGGCACCCGGAGGAAACCCATGCAGACATGGGGAGAACGTGCAAACCCCCCATACAGACAGTGACCCGAGCCGGGAATCGAACCCAGGTCTCTGGTGCTGTGAGGCAGCAGTGCTAACCACTGTGCCACCGTGCATGTCACTTAGCCACGCAATTCCCCGTCGAAAAGTCATGACTCAATCTGCTTACACCAACCTTCCAGACAATGCATCCGGCTTTTGTGTCTTTGCACTTCCTCTATAAAACATCGCAGGGAATATTCGAATCAGATATTGCCAAACATCGCCCCCTTTTCACAGTAGCATCTGAGTGATCAATTACAAGCGCAGCTGAGACTAACACCAGTTATTGACAGATTCTCACGCACGTTGTGCCTCAAACATAACCTGAAATCTATTGAAGTCCGTTAAATGATGTTGATCAATTACCAAGTATTTGAACAAAGCTCCTTTTATATTAAAAAAATTGAAACTCTATGTTGGAATCAACCATTTACCTGCAATTCAGCTGATCACATTCTGACTCTCAGAAAGACAATTGTGTACAACACGTGTTAGGTCACAGCAACAATTTTATCTGTGAACTAAACATTTGCAACAATAATGATTGATGGACAAAAGGATTCACCTCTGTGCAAACTGGAATTGACAATGTTTTCCCCTGCCTCCACCCACTCCCCCCACCCCTCCCCTCCACCCCCCCAACCAAAAGTACACAACTGTTGATCAATCGGTGAGGCTGGTTAGGTGTTGCCCTTTCAGATTATTCTTTGGCAATCAATTAAAATAAGCGACTGAAATTCAAAATCAGCCAAACTTCACATTTGAATTAAAATGATTGAATTTATTGGCACCTCACAGCAGCTTGAAATGGAAAGTGCAGGAGTAATGTGGCAGCAAGAAGCCACAATGGACAAGGTGACAGCCTTAAAGAGAACAGGGTTGCAAGAATAAGTTGCGTCAATACTATACCTTTCATGTAAAAATGTCCCATTCAATGGATATAGGAAGGAAAGAATTGAATGGAAAGGTTATGAAATGAGATTTATTCAAAAATATTGACTTTGGAATGGTTTTTAATACAGGGGGAGATGTGGAGAGATGGGTTTGGTGGAGGGAGGGGGGCAGTGTGGGGTGCTGGTTGTTAAGGAAGGAGTGTTGAAGCACAGGGCCAATCGTGGGGTGAAAGAAAGGTGGAGGTAATGGAGGCTTTGATAAAAGCCCACATGTCAGTCTCGTGGATGTAGAAGGGGCTAAACAGTTTACAAACATGTGACAGAGTGAGACTATGGAGGGATTTGAACACCAAGGGCAGGATTTTCCAGCCTTTTCCTGCTGGTGGAATCTTCCAGTCCAGCTGAAGTCGACCCCTCGCGGCGGGTTTCCTGGTGGTGGGACTGGCAAGCCATGGAAAATGCCATCGACTTCGGCAGCACCATAAGAGCCCACTGGTGGCCAATGGTTCACCATTTCCACTGCGGGGAAACCCACGAGGGGGGCCTCGGACTTTTGATTTCAAGGTTTCAGCGGTTCAGGAGTTGAGCGAAGATGAGGCTGATTGACATTTAGGAAAGGGTACAGGCATCGCACTTTTCAACAAGTTAGAGTCCATGAGAGCGAGAAATCGGAGCTGAGTTTTGGAAAAATAGAGTTTGAGAGGGTAATATTATGGACAAGGATTTTGCTGGAATAAGTAGAGACAAAGGCTGGAAATGCTACAGAACATCAAATAAATCATCTCACGATAGACAAAATGAGAGATTTGATGTCTGCTTTGGGGTAAAATGGATGAAGCGGAATGGTTTGATTGAGCTTTAGTTACCAGCTGGAGAGTAGCATAAAGTAAATTGCAAGGGAGTGGAATTGATGCAAGAGTTAAATTAATGGTTCCCAGCTCCCTGATGTTCAACTAAAGCTCATTCCTGACCTGATGTCAATCAGGAGTCTGATAATATTTAGGTAGGTGTATCGTCAAGAAAGCTGTGGGAGACATGGAGTTGAGGGTCACCAAAACACTCAGAATTACAAATATCAAAGTTAATTAATTTAGGTAATTAGCATATTGTTACAAGATGCCATTCTCATTAGAACACGGAAATTGTCTTTGGGAATAGGTGATAAACACTATAGATTTCAGATTGGTGAGCAAGGCAAGCCCTGCTCACTCAGTGTAGGAGGAGGCCATTTAGCCCATCGAGCCTGCACCAACAACAATCCCGCCCAGGTCCTATCCTCGTAACCCTATATATTTACCCTCCTAATCCCCCTGACACAAAAGGGCAATTTAGCATGGCCAATCAACCTAACCTGCACATCTTTGGACTGTGGGAGGAAACCGGAGCACCCAGAGGAAACCCACGCAGGCACGGGGAGAATGTGCAAACTCCACACAGCCACCCAAGGCTGGAATTGAACCCGGGTCCCTGGCACTGTGAGGCAGCAGTGCTAGCCACTGTGCCACCATGCCATCCAACTTATAGAAGTTGATGTTGTCTCCTAAAAGAGAATTTAGATGAGAAGACTTATGGAGCTCCAGAGGTTGGATATAATCTGGCGGCATTCAAATAGGTAGAAGGAGATCATGATAGACGAAACCTACAGAATTGATCAGTGAAGAAGGAGTAATGGAAGGAACATGCAATGGTTGTCAGTACCAAACAGTGTTGAGAAGAACGAGGAGGGGGAGGGAGAGTGTACTATATTTAGTCACAATAAGTTGTCATTCACGACCTTAACCTTTGTGTTGTGAGAAGAGTTGAAATTGAATTGGAAGGGCGTGAGAAGATTTGAAGAGATGAACATGGAGTTGGATGGGAGGATACATCTAAGGAGGACCTGAGAGAAGAAGGAGGGGAAGGGGTGGGGTTGAGTGTGTTGGGAGGGTGCGGGAAGTGGGATGGCAGGTGGAAAGGACAGAAGGATTGAGGGTGATAGGGAGAGGATGATCGCTTTGAAAGGCATAGTTCCTGAGCTAAAGGAACTATTAGCAGTGTCAACTAACATGGGAGCCAGGAGGAGCAGTTTGGGGCAATTTGCAGAGGAAACGGTGGATGGACAAAGTAAAGGGCTGAACAGAAATGAATTGGCTAAGTTCAGCTTGAAGAGGAAAGAAAGCAGCAATTGAAGCAGGTACTTGTGACAGCTTGAAGTCAACAGGGAGCTTACCGAGTAGCAGCTGGAAGATGGTAGTGGTGCACAGATTACACTGAGGACCATTACTTATATTTTGAAAACAGCGGTAGTAACATAAACCTCAAGTTCCAATACCCACAGGTTTTCATCATTTACATCATTTTCAAAATGTGCTACATTAGCATTTTAAATGTAAGTTTGAAAATCTACTGTTATGTGCAAAATGCAAACAAATGTGTAAGTTTGTCCGAGGATGTCACACCTGATGGGTACTCTGGAAGTTGGTCTTTTGTCCATGCCTCCTTGCTTCGTTGAATTAGTTTCAAACAGGAATTGGAAATACAACACTAAAAACTGAAGCGGCAGAACCCACCTCAGGGAAAGTGTGTTTGTGTGGCACAGCTTCAGGCAGCACTATGCCAACTTACGGGATTCCTGAGAATAGTGAGCCAATGTGCTCCCACATCTGGGCAATCTTCCCGGGGGTGGGTCTTCACTGGCAGAGGCAATCGGCAAGATAGCAGTGGGTAGGCAATCTGCATGTTAGCACCGCCGCCTGATAGCGCCAGGGACCCGGGTTCAATTCCAGCTCGGGTGACTGTGTGGAGTTTGCACATTCTCCCCATGTCTGCGTGGATCTCCTCCGGGTGCTCCGGTTTCCTCCCACACTCCAAACATGTGCGGGTTAGGTGGATTGGCCATGCTAAATTGACCCTAGTGTCAGGGGGATTAACAGGGTAAATATGTGGAGTTAAGGGAATAGGGCCTGGGTGAGATTGTGGTCGATGCAGACTTGATGGGCCGAATGGCCTCCTTCTGCACTGTAGGGATTCTATGATTTTATGATTAACTTCCCACTTGTGGGCTGAATTAGAACACCACTGAGGTCTGAGCCTTGAAGGTGTCTGGAGGAGGCTTGAGAGTGGCTGGTGGGGTTCCTACATAGAACTGCAGCCATCAGTGGGTCACAGTTGCAACTGACAGCATCCCCTCAGAGCTATTTCCTCAGCCTTGTGACCACTGTTTGCTTTACTGAATTCAGAGAGTGAGTCACCATCCCACTGTTTTCAAAATATAAGTAATGGTCCTCGGTGTACCACTGCCATCTTCCAGCTGCTTCTGTAAGCTCCCTGCTGACTTCAAGCTGTCACAAATACCTGCTTCAATTGCTGCTTTCTTTCCTCTTCAAGCTGAACTCAGCACCTACATCTGGTGGTGGGGCAGCCGTCCTTTTAAGGCTGTAGATCCCCCTGATCAGCCTGCAGCCTCAGGATCCCACTCACCTGTCTCGCACTAACAGCCAGTGTGGAGTCAACACCCAGACAGGGTGCCGACCCTTGATTCATTTTTTAAAACGCACAAAATTCCACCCATAGCGTAATGCAATACCAAAGAACAGGCAGTGGGGGTTGGGAGACTGTTTACTTCTGATCAGAAAAGTCAATTAAGATAAATGTGCTGTGAATCAGGTGTGATGGTAAGATATCCACCATAGATTAAAATTGTGCCTAACAGTGCAAAATACAGCTGATGTATGTTTTATTAGCATCCCAAGGCAGTCAGTCAAATGTTCTTGTGCCTTCAGGTCATAAAAATTCTTGGCACTCTTCAGCTAATCATCTTTAATCTGACAGGTCAGCCTTAAAAGCAAATGCCTGTTCTTGGCACAGTGGCACAGTGGTTAGTACTGCTGCCTCACTAAGAACCCAGGTTCAATTCCGGCCTTGGGTCACTGTCTGTGTGGAGTTTGTACATTCTCCCTGTGTCTGCGTGGGTTTTCTCCGGGTGCTCCGGTTTCCTCCCACAGTCCAAAGATGTGCAAGTTAGATGAATTGGCCATGTGAAATTGCCCCTTACTGTCCAAAGATGTGGGCCGCGATTCTCCCATCCTGCTGCACTAATCGTTTAGCGCAGCAGGCCGGGAGATTATTGTGGCAGGCGATTTGTGGGGTTCGCATAAGCATACACACCCCGCTTGCATCTCCCAGCACCAGATTTCTGGCGGCATCTGCTCCGCGCCAGAAATTGGCGGGGAGGCGTAGAAACCATTCACATGGTCATTTTCATATAATTTAAATATGATTCGTGGGCCCGGGACTGAAGCCTCCGAACCCGCTAGCATCCCCCACCCTGCCAGAGTATTTCACTTCAGCGGGGATTACAGTAGCTCACAACTTTCAGGGAGCAAGCGACCCGACCCCGCTGGAGTGAAGGAGGGACAATCAGGGCCCGCCGGAGGGTCGGGTGGTGGGGGGAGGCAGGGCTTGGTGCCCCCTGGGAATTGGCATCCTGGCAGTGCCAGCTTGGGCCTGCTGGCACTGCCCAAGGCTCAAAGTGCCAATGCCCGGGGGCATTTTGACACTGCCCATCAGGCATGGGGCAGTGCCAAGGGGGCAGAACATATGCGGGGTGGGCCCTAGAGGCAGGGCCTGATGGGGGGATGATTGGTGGGGCTGGGGGGAGTCCCGCTGCCACTCTGCATAGTGATCGATGGGGGCAGCAGAGAAGCCAGCGAGCGGAGTGGGTTAGGGGGTGTTGGGGCTAGCCAGGGGGTTGGTCAGCCTGTTGGGGACCCGGCACTGTGGGGGGAGTGGGGTGGGGGTGTCAGGTCTGTGGGGCGGAGATGGTATTTGCTACCAAATAAACCTGTTGGACTTTAACCTGGTGTTGTGAGACTTCTTACTGGGCGGAGTTACTGTCAGAGGGGGGAATCGGTTGGGGGGGGGCTGGAGATCACGGCGGGCTAGAGGGGGGTGACGGGGATGGGCCAGGGAATGGTCAGGGACCAGCGATTGGGCCATTGGAGTCTGGCAATGTGGGGATCATGGGACTGGCCAGCGATTGAGCTGGCGTCAACTGGGGGGCCGGCAGTGCGGGGCCACTGCACATGCTCCGATCTCAGCACTGACAGATTGGCGCATGTATAATGGCCCACTCAGCACTATGCTGCCGGCCTCTCCAACGGGAATAGGCACTCTGTCTGAAATTTAATGATATTCACGCTGGTGGCCTCTGCAGTGCACAGACTGTGGGAGATTCTTCTCTGAACTCCCACTGAAAAAAACAACGTGAATGATTCCAGTTCTTGCGCAAAATCGGCACTTACAATTTTGGGGGGAGAATTCCGCCTGTGTAGATTAGGTGGTTTAGCCATGGTACATGTACAGTGTACATGTACCCCCTCCACCCACATTGTCTGTACCTTTAAGACCTGGCTGGCTGTAGGATTCGCATTCTAATCAGCATTCTGCAACTTGATTTTGTGTCTCTGTGCACTGTTTGAGAGCACATTTCCACTCCATCTGACGAAGGAGCAGTGCTCCGAAAGCTTATGGTATTTGCTACCAAATAAACCTGTTGGACTTTAACCTGGTGTTGTGAGACTTCTTACTGTGTTCACCCCAGTCCAACGCCAGCATCTCCACAACATGTACAGTGTTACAGGGCTCAGGAAGGGTTAGAGTCAATGGGCTGAATGGCCTACTTCTGTACTGTAGGGATTCTATGAATTTATAGATATATAAAAAAAGGTCACTGTGCACTAATTTGGTTTGTTTTGTGATGGTATATGGATGAATTAAATGTTGTAAACTTATGTTTACGCAATTGTTACAATAATTGTATTTTGTTTTTGCTGTGGAATAAGATTTATCCTTCTGATTCATCATGAGTCCTGTGAGGTAAAATGAAAGAATTTTATTTGACAGGCTTATTTGACATTGTGGTTGTAATTGGAATTCAGATTCCTCGTTATCTTATTGGGGGGTTTGATGGCTGCACATGTGCCGCGTCCTTTTTAAGTTTTGAATACAAATTACAATTGTAATTTGCTGATAAATTTGCTTGGTAGTTTTATTGAATCGTACAGCATAGAAGGCCATTCAGCCCATCGGGTCTGCACATGCCAGCTCTTTCGAAGAGATATCCAATTAGTCCCATTCTCCTGCTCTTTCCCATTGCTGCCTAAAGATTTCCTGCTGAAGTCTTTGTGTAATCCCTCTTTGAAAGCCAGGAATGAATCTGTTTCCAATACCCCTTCAAGAAATGCCTTCTGGATAAACTTACTGTGTGAGAATAAATCTCATCATAACAGTTTAGCCTGTTACTGGAAAAATAATTTTATCCCAAAGTAACTTTACAATAAAGGGATGGGCCGATTGCTCGTGACTTGCCGTTTCTTACTATAATTAACACACAAGATCAAGTTTCAGATAATAAGAAATAAAAGCTCATCTGCGGATGCTGCCTTTTTGCAGTGAGATTAGAAATTGGAAGCAAGCCTGAATCAAACAGCTGCACAGCTGGTTTCACAACATGTTGTTGGATCGTTCGATTGTTGGCTAACGTTTCAGAATTATTCTATGTCGGTTGGAATTTGTCAGGTTATCATTACTTCCCTTTCAGAATAAATAGGAATGCGGTTTTTTTTTCTGGCTCAGTTGCTTGGCCAATATTGAAAGTCAGAACTGTTCAAGGTAGGCCGTTATCACTTGAGTCTCTAATTATGTCTTGCTAATCTACCGTGTTTATTTCAGTGGCACATTTTACAATTAATGAAAATGGGAGATAGGTTGTGGAGGGTGGTGGGGGTGGTGAACGTTTAACGTTCGTCACCACCCACGGAGTACCATAGCTTCACCCAGTGTTGTCCATTAGCATTGCAGAATTGTGCAAAGTATAAAGCAAAGTCTGATGTGCCTTCATTAAGTCAGGGCGACACGGTGGTACAGTGGTTCGCACTGCTGCCTGACAATGCCAGGGACCCGGGTTCAATTCCAGCCTTGGGTAACTGTCTGTGTGGAGTTTGTACGTTTTCCCCGTGTCTGCTTGGGTTTCCTCCAGGTGCTAAGGTTTCCTCCCACAGTTCAAAGACGTGGGGGTTAGGTTGATTGGCTATGCTAAATTGACATGTAAATGTGTGGGGTTACAGGAATAGGACCTGGGTAGGATGTGGTCAATACAGACTCGATGGGTTGAATGGCCACCTTCTGTGCAATAGGGATTCTATATTATTGTCACATGTATTGGGATACGGTGAAAAGCATTGTTTCTTGCGTGCTGCACAGACAAAGCATACCATTCATAGAGTACATAGGGGAGAAGGAAAGGACAGAGTGCAGAATATAGTGTTACAGTCACAGAAAGGAATTAGAGTTAAATTTTAAGAGCATAGAGCGAGAGTAAAAGATGGAATTAGAGACAGCTCAGAAGAAGTCGCTTCGCTCCAATGCCATCTGCTTTTGTCTTCATCTGGGTTCATGTCGTAGCTGGGTGGGTAACAAAGAGAAATGACCACACACCAAGCACAGAGCTGTGAAAAAGTGTAAGAGGTGGACAGGAATTGAATCATAAACATGCGTATGATTTCAGTTTATTGAGCACATCATCTTCACATTAGATGCGAGTTGGACAACCCATTAAAGATCAGGAATTTGGAGCTGTGTGGCATTTTAATAGCAAGAGAGGGGATCAAGGGCTTTGATTTACATGGAGGGGAGGGAGAGGAAGATGTGCATTTTGAAAATGAGATGAGGAAAATTTACATGATTTTTGGTAAAGGACTTTTTGTGAATGGTATTCATATTTTTCTGGGTTTATTTTGTTGGAAAATATGTTTTGATTTTGAGATGTAATCGGAAAGTTGAGATATTGGCCTGGACTTTGCATCAGCCAGGAAAATAACAGCATCCACTGCAGATCTCATAGAAAGTTGCCACAAAGATCCAACAATGGCAGCAGCAGAGGTCGCAAACAGCTAAACAACCAGTCACTTTGTAGAATTCACAGACAGCAAACCAGAAAGTTTAAAGCAATTAAAATCCATCACTTTGCCCCAATTTAAATTTTCAGAAATGATGGATGGATCGATGGTCCATTCGTCTGCATCCCTGTGCTGAAGATTCCAGTTGGTATCTGAACTCTATCCTTTAATAGAACTTTAAGGGCCTTAATTGGCTACCTGCCTCTTGTGGGTGGGTAACCTTAACCTGCCCCCCCCCCCCCAACCCATCCCCCACCATCCCCCGTACCCACCACCCCCACTCTCTATCATCCACTTCGAAAATGGTTTAAAATGTGGGAACAAGCTTGTAAAGTGGCAGGTAACTGTTGCCTGAAAATTGTGGGCACCCTCCACCTCTTTTCCCACCTCTGTGACCATTTAAAAATTTGACGCAATATTTCAGGTCCTTTGATCAGTTTTCAGAATCCTAAAACGTCTTAAACTGCAGTCTGTGTTTCATACTGACAAGGTGTTACATGGTTTCTCCATAAACAACAGCGGATTATCTGGGTGAGGACTGCAGCCACACAGCTAACAAGTCTCCAGAGTCACTGGAGCCCAGAGAAGCTACGTAGAAAGGTTTAGCAAAAATGATCAATGCTGACTCAATTAAATCCTTCACAACACAGAACTGGCTCAATATCTGATTTGGAACAGAATTGATTTGTAGAAATAGGTACAGAGATGAAAAGCTCCACAGGGGATGGTGATTCCGTTGAGCTTTGCAGGGAGGGATCAGTTTTTTTTCCGGTTCGATCTCACTGACAAAGAGGAACAAATATCCGGCAGTCACCTTGCTTTGCGATTCCTTCTTTCCTTTGAGGCTAGAAAATATCCATGCGGGGCTGAAATGTAATATACGGGGCCCCTCCAACCAGAAGTAAAGCAGAAATGAATGTTTCAATCAGTAAACTGTAAAAAATCAATTGTCGGACAATTTTCTTTGATTAATGGAGAGGTTAATGAAGTTGGAGAGAATAAAAACTGAGGAAAATGAAGTTTTTGACAAAGCACCGCTGGTTAAGTTTTTTAAGTTTATTTATTAGTGTCACAAGTGGGCTTACATTAACACTGCAATGAAGTTACTGTGAAAATCCCCTAGTCGCCACACTCCGGCGCCTGTCCGGTACACTGAGGGAGAATTTAGCATGGCCAATGCACCTAACCTGCACGTCTTTTGGACTGTGGGAGGAAACCGGAGCACCCAAAGGAAACCCACACAGACATGGGGAGAACGTGCAGACTCTGCACAGACAGTGACCCAAGCTGGGGGAATTGCCCCGGCTCTGTGAGGCAACAGTGCTAACTCCTGTGCCATCGTGCCGCCCTACTGGGCACTACTGGATTCCTTGGGCAGTCTGAGGAATCTGGGCTGGGATCTTCAAACTTTCTACAATACCATGTCATATTAAGCTCCACTCCACTTGATTTGTTACAATTTTCATCCCACCAAATTTCTTTAAAATAAGTATCAGGCACAGTCTACATCATCTGAAACATGTGCTGATAGAATGGATGCTCACTGTGGCAAGCTGGTGATGCTCTCCCAGCAACCACCAGAGGCCCTTCAAAGATTACTTTTCTACTGTTTATCACATCAAGGCTGCTTATTTCGAGAATGCAAAACAAACTGCTTTGACTTGGAATTTGGTCCTGGTCAAATACATAAAAAAAGCACACTTCATATTGAAGGCCAAAAAATGTGGAACTGACAAAGGGAAAAGGAACATTTGCCAGATTTAATGTCAAAGAAAAGGCTATAAGATTGTAAGAATCAATAAATGATTTTAAATGTGGCATTTGTTACGTGCGGGAATTGCTTTGTGGGAAAGTGCCTGCTAGTAACAGATTTGGCAGAGAATAAGGTGTCAATTTAACCATTAAGAATCCACTGGAATGAAAGAAAACAGGCCTGCAGTCTGTCATAGAGGCCAAATCTGTGATTTATTGCTGCTGACACTACCATGACTGAGTGCTCCAGGGCGTGTTAATTTCGACCCTCCTTTCAAACGGTATACATTAATGAAATTCCTGACAGAATGCTGAGGACATTGGTGAACTCAAAGGAGAGTGGAAGAGGCGAGTAAACCTGAAGATTTGTTCCGGTAGTAAAGTCTTTAATCATGTTAGAATCTTGCAATCAATACCAGCCATAGTTTAACCTCTGTGCAACAGTGCATGCTTGATTCCCGAAGGTTGCATGCCCTTATGTAGCACTTCTATGTACTCCTCCTTCTTCTCAGTACCACACGGCTATTTCCTTGTATTCTATGTCAATTTGTGTGTCTTTGAAATCTCAAAGTGTATAAGGACGTGGGAGATACACAAGTGGAGTAACACAAAGCAAGCTGATGTACTCGATAACATGATAATTGAACCCACAGCGCACATCATACTTGCATCTGCAACAGCTTCCTCAGATAAGAATATGGTTTAACACATACAAGATAGATGTGGCATGCCAGCAGGTCACGACCTAGTCTCAGTAAACACATACACATTTCCACAAATAGGGCTTCAGGGATTTAACAAAAGCTATCATGAATTTCAAATGAAACAAAAGAACAGACTTGAAAATTTGAGCATTTGCCTGTGAAAAATCCTCCAGGAATTTACTGTCTGTACGTAATACAAAGCTTTAATTTGATCTGTCACAGTGAGTTTTAATACTAAATTAAAATAATTAATGCAAGAGTAGTTTGGGAATATTGCTAGAAAGAAAGTAGGCCAAAAAGAAAATTCTAAAAGAGTATTGATGCTCGGGTATATTTCAGAATGTTAACTTCATGTTTCACTCTCAGTGAGTCCACAGCAGGATCTTACTCTATTTCGCTGTTCATAAGCACAGGAGAGTATTGGGTTGTGTGGTGAATTGATATTACTTAAGCATTTCATGTTTCACATACATGCAGAACGATTATGAAGATATTACTATCCTTTGGAAATGTTCACTTCAACTGAAGCTGGTCGAGTTTCACTGATTGTGGTATTGCAATGGAATTACATAAATATTACAGCAGAAAAACAGAGGGAGTCAAAGGTTTACGGGAGGGTGGGGATGGGGTAGGTGGAATGTGGAGTCGAGGCCGCAATCTGATCAGCCACCATCTTATTGAATGGCAGAACTGGTTCGAGGGGCCGAATAGTCTACTCCTGCTCCTAATTTGTATGTTCATATGTAGACTGTTTGGCCCTTTTCCCCCTCTCCCATTCGATCTCATTCAACCCCATCGGTAAATCCTTCTTTCCTTTCCTCTGTGCTTAGCTGGATTTTCTGTAAATGCATTTATGCAGTGATAGAACTCTTCAAGCACCATTGATTGGTTAGGTGCACTGGGCATGCTAAATTCTCCCTCTGTGTACCCAAACTGGCGCCGGAGTGTGGCGACTGGGGATTTTCACAGTAACTTAATTGCAGTGTTAATGTAAGCCTACTTGTGACACTAATCAATAAACTTTAAACTTAAATCTCTGCTCCTCATGTGGCCATTCTTCGTATGAAGGTGGTGAATTAGTGAGGGATAATGGAGGGTATTACATCCGGATCTGATCCTGTCTTCAACTGATATCTACATGAGCCACAAATGCTCAGAAACAAACATGCTGACTGTTCTCTTTTCTTTCCTTTGGCCATGAGCACTGAGGCCATTCGTAGTATCCCAGCTGGTGCTAGACCCAGATCCAACACTTACATTGGAGTTACATATTCCTGCCTTCAAGTTCAAGCATTTGTGGAACACGGATAATGCAAATGATTCCCTCAAAAGTAACTTTTGACACCCACAAGTTCATAATACACAAGATTGCCTGGCAGGGCAATTCTGAATAATTACTCAATTTTCCAGCTACATTTTGTACCTGGTCATCCCTAAGTACCAACACGGGTATTTGCTGGATTGACAGTCACCCATCTTGAACAACCCTTCATCAAATAGTACAGAAGAAAGCTGTTCGGCACATTGAGTTTGTGCTGTCTTTTTCACAGAGCAATGCAGTTCGTCTCACTCCCCCGCTCATTCCCCACATCCCTGCAACTTTCTCTCCTTCAAGTATTTATCCAATTCCCTTTTGGAGAATACATCGAATCTGTATCCACCAACCACCCTGTCAAGCAGCACATTCCAAATCCTAGTGAATCACTGCACATATTATTTTGATTGTTTTTTTATTTGAAACAAATTGGGTGGATTACCCCTCCTTGAAGTTCCAACAGGGTGTTGCTGAATGAAGGGGAAGCAAATGATGGATTTTGGCAGGGGTAGAAGGCTGTCCCAAATCCTGGCAGCCGAGTTAAAAATAGAACCCTTCATATTGTCCATATCTACTGTGGACTATTCCTGATCAACATAAGCAAAATCTGCCACATCTCAATGCATTGACATGACTGCCTAAATCTCTGAATTCATTCAACGCAATGCTTATCTACAATTCTATCAAGATATTTAATAAAGCAGCAAACACTTGATTTCATGTCTTTCAGAAATGATTAACAGAGGGCCCCAATGAATCACCACCAATTTCTTTGTTTTCCATTTCATCTGGTGCAAAGTCAATTGTCAGTTACCTTGATAGAATGTTATCCATTTCCTGACATTTAATTTTCCTCCCTTGTCTCATATTGGGGACTTTGTCAAACATCTCTTCAAAATCCAAGTAAATGACGAGATGACCTTCATCCACTCAGTTAGTTACCTCCTCAAATAATTCACAGTAAAATTACTTGGCAGTTGAAGTATTTCTTCTGACGACATGTCGACATGTTAATATTTGAATCATCGATAGTCACGGGTGAGGTGCCTGAAGATTGGAGAGTGGCAAATGTTGTGCCTTTGTTTAACAAGGGCTGCAGGGAAAAGCCTGGGAACTACAGGCCAGTGAGCCTCACATCTGTGGTGGGTAAATTGTTGGAAGGTATTTTGAGAGACAGGATCTACAGGCATTTAGAGACGCAAGGACTGAATAGGGACAGTCAGCATGGCTTTGTGAGTGGAAAATCATGTCTCACAAATTTGATTGAGTTTTTTGAAGGGGTACCAAGAAGGGAGATGAGGGCAGTGCAGTTGATATTGTCTACATGGACTTTAGCAAGGCCTTTGACAAGGTAACACATGGTAGGTTGTTGCATAAGGTTAAATCTCACGGGATTCAGGGTGAGGTATCTAAATGGATACAAAATTGGCTTCTTGACAGAAGCCAGAGGGTGGTTGTAGAGAGTTGTTTTTCAAACTGGAGACCTGTGACCAGCAGTGTGCCTCAGGGATCAGTGCTGGGTCCACTGTTATTTGTCATTTATATGAATGATTTGGATGAGAATATAGGAGCCATGGTTAGTAAGTTTGCCGATGACACTAAGATTGGTGGTATAGTGGACAGTGAAGAAAGTTATCTCCAATTGCAACGGGATCTTGATCAATTTGGGCCAGTGGGCTGACAAATGGCAAATGGAGTTTAATTTAGACAAATGCGAGGTGATGCATTTTGGTAGATTGAACCAGGGCAGGGCTTACTCAGTTAATGGTAGGGTGTTGGGGAGAGTTACAGAACAAAGAGATCTAGGGGTACATGTTCATAGCTCCTTGAAAGTGGAGTCACAGGTGGACAGAGTGGTGAAGAAGGCATTTGGCATGCTTGGTTTCATCGGTCAGAACATTGAATACAGGAGTTGGAATGTCTTGTTGAAGTTGTACAAGACATTGGTAAGGCCACACTTGGAATACTGTGTGCAATTCTGGTTACCCTATTATAGAAAGCATATTATTAAACTAAATAGAGTTCAGAAAAGATTTATTAGGATGCTACCGGGACTTGATGGATTGAGTTATAAGGAGAGGCTGGATAGACTGGGACTTTTTTCTCTGGAGCGTAGGAGGCTGAGGGGTGATCTTGTAGAGGTTTATAAAATAATGAGGGGCACAGATCAGCTAGGTAGTCAATATCTTTTCCCAAAGGTAGGGGAGTCTAAAACTAGAGGGCATAGGTTTAAGCTGAGAGGAGAGAGATACAAAAGTGTCCAGAGGGGCAATTTTTTCACATAAAGGGTGGTGAGTGTCTGGAACAAGCTGCCAGAGGTAGTAGTAGAGGCGGGTACAATTTTGTCTTTTAAAAAGCATTTAGATAGTTACATGGGTAAGATGGGTATAGAGGGATATAGGCCAAATGTGGGCAATTGGGATTAGCTTACGGGTTCTTAAAAAAAAGGCGGCATGGACAAGTTGGGCCGAAGGGCCTGTTTTCATGCTGTAAACCTCTATGACTCTATGTTAACTGCTCCTGATGACACCTGTGATCTTTAGATGTTTATTTTGTTGCCTATGACAACGTGCCCTTTTACAGAGCAAGCTCTTGGAGGGTTATGTAACTCATTCATCTGATCAGTCCAGAGCGTGTGGATCTTGTGGGGGAGCATGGGTTTTCCTGGCAGTTGGGTGCCGTGGAGTACGGTAGCCTTTATCATCACTCTCTGCACACAGATACTTACCTTAATAAACCATTCATTTGGTCACCATCTTTGAAAGTTACTACATTGTCCTTCAATTAACAATTTATAACAGGCAACAGAAGGTAGAAAATTGCCAAAAGATACTGTCTATTCTGTCATTGCTTTTAGCTACTTAATGGAAATCTATATATTTCTTTATAAACATAGGAACTGCACCCCATTAATACATCACACACTGACTATGTAGGATGTGTTTTTGGAACACAGTGAATAGGAATTGTACCTGCTTAGTATAAAAGTCACATAAGGTATGGATTAATTTTATGCCATTTAATATCTGAAGCAGACACATACATGGAGTACTGTTTCTTTCCCTATCAACAACCATGACTACAACCCATACACACACTTCATTGTGTTAACAAAACTGGAATTTTCTCCCTAAATTCCTTGCCTTTGCTTCACCTTCCTCACCTTCCAAAGGCTTTGACGCTTTTTAAAAATTCATTCATGGGACATGGGCACTGCTGGTTGGCCAACATTTATTGCCCATCCCTAATTGCCCCTGTTCAGAGGGTAGTTGAGGGGCAACCACACTACTGTGGCTCTAAAGTCACATGTAGGCCAGATAAGGTAAGGGCGGCAGATTTCCTTCCCCGAAGGATATTAGTGACATTAGTGAACCAGGTGGGGTTTTCCAACAATCGACAAAGATTTCATGGTCATCAGTAGATTCTTCCTTCCAGATCATGGAATCATAGAATCCTACAGTGCAGAAGGAGGCCATTCAGCCCATTGAGTCTACACCGAAAGCAATCCCACCCAGGCCCTATCCCCACAACCTCATGCATTTACCCTGACTAGTCCCCATGGCAGTAAGGGGCAATTTAGCATGGCCAATCAACCTAACCCGCACATCTTTGGACTATGGGAGGAAACCAGAGCACCCAGAGGAAACCCACGCAGACACGGGGAGGACGGGCAAACTCCACATGGACAGTGACCCAAGCCAGGAATCGAACCCGGGTCCCTGGCACTGTGAGGCAGCAGTGCTAACCACTGTAACACCAAGCCTTCCCAGATATTTTATATTGAATTCAAATTCTAACACGCTGTGGTGGGATTCGAACCTGGTTCCCCAGAACATTAGCTGAGTTCCTGGATTAATAGTCCAGCAATAATACCACTCGGCCATCACTCCCCATATATCTTTTGCCAAAGCAGATTTTCACTATTCCTTAGGGCAAAATTAATGGTGGGGGTGGGGCCATTAAATGTGGCGATGCATTCCAAAGTCCATTCACTAC
Source organism: Mustelus asterias (assembly GCF_964213995.1). NCBI lineage: Eukaryota > Metazoa > Chordata > Chondrichthyes > Carcharhiniformes > Triakidae > Mustelus > Mustelus asterias. Next base: position 59,077,954 of record NC_135808.1, read on the forward strand.
GAAGGTCTGGAAAATCCTGCCAGCGGGAATGCCCGGAAAATTCCGCTTTGTGGCCAGGTTAGTCTGATTTATTGCTGACAAAGTTCTGCTTGGGACCACTCGCAAAGGACTCATTCAAATGTATTTAGTTCTTGGGGAAGAACAGTCTAATATGTGAAAGTCAGAAATTAATGACCTCCACTTGGGTAGACAGCACATATCAAAGTTTACAGATGAAACAAAACTCAGCAACGTATTAAAACAAAAACTGTACTAGCAGGGGAATTATTTATATCCAGAATACCTTTTATTCCAAACAGTTGATAGTGACAAGACCATCACTTGGCAGCTGCAACTTATGGCAATCGTGTTTTATTTGTCGTGTTTGCTAGACCAAACCCTTAAATGGTCCCTCAGAGACTATTTAATGCAAATCAATGCCTTCTCTACCTTTACAAAGGAAAGTGATTGAGTATTACAACTGGATATGAAGGTTTATGATGTGAGAAAAAACTTTTCCACACAGTGAGTGGTTCGGGTCTGGAATGCACCACCTGGAAGTGTGGTGAAGGCAGGTTCATTCGAGGCACTTGAGAGGGTATTTGATGGTTCCTTGAATAGGGACAATGTGCAGGGTACGGGGAAAAGGCAGGGGAATGGCACTAAGTCACGATGCCCGTTTGTAGAGCTTGGTACAGACTCGATAGGCCAAATGGCCTCCTTCCGCAGCATAGCAATTCTGTGATTCGGCATTTTGCTTGACCTTCAGTACCACTACTGGAGTTTAAATGCTGGCACATACCCATCCATTGTTAGCAAAACTGGAGCATGTAGGATTAAAGAAGAAATGGCCCCATGGAAGCCAAATAGGTTAAGCGTCAGAAAGCAGAGAGTGGTGGTGAATGGTTGTTTTTCAGACTGCAGAGAGCATACATACATAGGAATTAGAAAGAAGAGCAGGCTACTCCACCATTCAATATGATTGTAGCTGATTGTCACCTCAACACCGCATTGCTGCCTTCCCCAGATCCTCTTGCTTGCCAAGAATCTATCTACCTCTGCCTTAAAAATATACAAAGGTCGGAATGTTTACAGCTGTTCACGCTGGTGGGATTTTCCCATCCCACTGCAGTGAACAGAGGTTTGGCTGAGCGAATAATCCTTCATGAACTGAGTGTTATTATCAGCGATTAGTGATATTCAGGCTTCACACAACAACATTGGCTTCTGCTGTCAAGGTTTTACAGACCGACTTTTACATCTATTGGTTCCTGGACAAAATTATTTCAGAGAATGGACCCCAAGTTGCAAATAGTCATTTTCAGTAATTCACTGTTACCACTGGGATCTCCCATATTACCAGCCCCCTCTTCACCCGCAAGGCAATGGGAAGGCTGAACCCAGCAGCCTGGACCGGTAAGGATCTGATGTCCAGGAATTCAGATTGGCCTTCAGCCCTCACGTAGTATTAGGCCACACCCCGAGCCAATGGGTTGAACTCCTTGTGTCCTGTTGTCCAAAAATTCAGGTTCCCTACTGCCTGCAAACCTTCAGCTTCACATCCCCCCCACTGACCATAACACAGTGAGAGTGAAGGAATTAAACTTCTGGGTAAAGCAGTGCCAATGATACAATGTCAGAAACAGAGCAAAGCCCTGCCACCTTTAATACCAGGCCAATGAGTGTGGATCCTGAACCAAAAAGCCAAATGCCTCTTTCTCACTAGCATGGAGCACCTATTTGAACCTGAAGTCATCTCGTACTATACAAAGAAACAGGCAAACCCTTGTTGCACTCACACCCACCAGACTACAGGGTTTTGACAACCTTGAGATGTGGACTGAGGACCCATGTAATACCCCAGATGTTTTGAGAGGAGTTGACCCAAGCCTGGACCCACTCCCAGACCTTGAACCCAGTGGAGCAGTCACCAGGACACATTTCAGAGGAATGGAAGCCTCCCCAGAGACTCAATCTATTGCAGAAGTCTCCATTGGGGTGTAGAGGAGGGAGGAGAGGAGGCAGTAATGTAGAAACAACCGTCATGTAATTACTTGAAGATATAGGGCTGAATTTTCAGGCCCTTCCCGCTGACGGGATCTTCCATTGGGTTCTCCAACAATGGAAGGTGCGAGCCACGCAAAACTCCGTAGACAACCACAGGATTGGAAAATCCCACTACCACCCAACGGTGAGCCATCTTTGCTATCAGAAAATGGAATTGTGTGGAAATCCTGCCCATAGTTCCATAATGTCATTGGAGAGAAGATAGTGTACTTGAGGGAAGATGAAATGTCAAGGGTCAACAGGATGGATATGCTAATCTTTGTGGTACATGAGGATGTAGTACTGACATCAATCAGTCGTGTGATAGATACACTAGACAGCAGACAGGTATCCCAGTGGGATGAAATGCCTTCCCTATTACCCACTACGTACTAGTTTTTAGGTGAGATACCCTGAAATGCCTGCAGCTCTTCCTTATTAGAATTCTGACATAGAATATTCTACAGTAGACATGGGGGGAACAAACATAATGCAGCAAATGATCTAGAATGCATTACCTGAAAGGATGATGAAAGCAGATTCAATAGTAATCATTAAAATGTGATTGGATAAATACTTGAAGGGGGATAAAGGAGATATGGGATAGGGCAAGAGTGGGACTATTTGGATAGCTCTTTTGGAGAGCTGACACACAGAGGATGGGCCAAATGGTTTCCTTCTGTGCTATATCATTCTAGGATACTGCAATTCACCATGCTCTTTCTGAATGTAGGCCTTTATTTACCATGTATTTTGCATGTTTTCTTGGAATTTTCTTGTCACTGCATGTATTTAATCAGTGTAGATGTCACAGATTTTCTTTGGAATGGCGATTGTTATGTCAAACAAGTCAGACTTGTTTTTAACCCAAGCCTGGGAAATCATTCATATCACATTGCAAAAAGCTTGGGTATTCATAGAATCATAGAATTCTGACAGTACAGAAGAAGGCCATTCAGCCCATCGAGTCTCTATTGACAACAGTCCCACTCAGGCCCTATCCCCGTAACCTCACATATTTACCTTGCTAATACCCCTGACACTAAGGGGCAATTTAGCATGGCCAATCCACCTAACCCGCACATCTTTGGAATGCGGGAGGAAAGCGGAGCACCTGAAGGAAACTCACGCAGACACAGGGAGAATGTGCAAACTCCACACAGACAGTGACCCGAGCTGGGAATTGAACCGGGGTCCCTGCTGCCGTGAGGCAGTAGTGCTAACTACTATACCATCGTGCTGTCCATTTATCATCATCAATAGTTGGTTCAAGACCAGGTACCCCTTCCTGTTGGTTTGAAGTATCAATACTGGAAGATTGGAATTAGTGTTGAGATAACAGCCTTTTATCCATTGAAAATGGACTGCAAGGGCGGAACTTTCCCGTCCCGCCTGTTATGGGAATCGTAGTAGGCGGGGCCGAACCCCTCGGACAGCAATTTACGGCCTTGGGTGAGCGCAGCTGGAAAATCCTGCCTCAAATGTTGATTTAAGCCAATCAAAAGGCTTGGAAACCCCCTGTGGCTGAATTATGCAACCAAGTTCTTATTTTACATGTCAAAATCTTGAACAAGGGCGGCCACTGAATAAATTTAACTTTTGCTTCTAAGGCTCAACACCTCTGTGGCATCGGTTGGGTTAACTCAGTATATTCAATTTGTTAAAAAGCAAATGAACATGAACGACTTTGCAATGGAAAATGTGTCTTTGACATTAGTGAGGCGTTATGATTTATTACGAAGGAATTCAGTTATCCAATGCCATTGTGTGTTACAAAAAAACGATTAACGTTGCTTTATATAACTGCAACGGACAGTGAACAAAAATGTGCAACTGCAACATTTTTGTGTAGAAAATAGGAAACATATTTCAGATGAAACACACCAAACTTTGCAAAAGAATTAATTAAAATAGTTGAACCTCGTAGAATAACATAGAATTGATAATTCCAGAAACTGAATGAACAACCAGTGCTATTTCCCTTCTAATTTTCCTAATTAATTAAATCTCAAGGTTAATTTATGGCACTCTATTATATTGACATCTTCTGTTTTCAATGCAAAGAAACCATAGAACCATAGAATTCCTACAGTGCATAGAGGGAGGAGTGAAGGAGGCCATTGTCTATGCTGACTCTCCAAAAGAGCATCTTGCCCAGACCCACCCTTCTGTCCTACCCCCATAACCCCCCACATTTTTACCTTGGCTAATCCAACTTGCACAGCTTTGGACTGTTCAAGGAAATTGGAGCACCCGGAGGAAACCCACGTAGACATGGGAGAATGTGCAAACCCCATACAGAGAGTGACCCAAGGCCAGAATCAAATCCGGGTCCCTGGCGCTGTGAGGCAGCAGTGCTAACCACTGTGTCACCATGCCGCCCTTATGCTTTTAAAGTTCTGATTTGGACTCAATGGTGGGCAATAGGAGGCGAGAAGTCAGAGTCAGTGGAACAAAATTCTGGAAATAGGAGGGATTTAGCGAGATTGAAGAATTGGAAAAGTGAAAGTGTAAAAATGTCTCACTGCAAATATATTGGACCTTGGTGAGACAACACCTTGATATGGTCTACAATTTTGGTCTCCCCACTTAAGGAATACCTATCTTAGGAGTACAATGAAGGCTTATAATTTTGAGAAGTATCTCACTGAAGAATAGAAAATTCTTAAGGGGTTTGATAGGGTAGATCTGGGATTGTTCCCAATGGTTGAGGTGTTCCAAGCTAGGGGTCACAGTCACAGAATAAGCTGCCAATTATTGAGCATTAAGATGAAGTGAAAATGAATCACTGAAAGAGTTGTGAACGTGTGGAACTCTCTGCCACAGGGAGCTGCGAATGATCAGTCATTGAGAATATTCAAGGCGCTGATGAATGGATTTTTGAATCACAGGATATGGGTACGATGCAGGAAGGTGAAGGTGAAGTTGAAGATTAACTGTGGCCATATGCAATAGCGGAGTGGGCTTAAAGGATCAAATAGCCTTCTTCTGCTCATAATTCCTATGTTATTTTGGTGTGTACAGTTTGTTATGGGGTGTGAGATAGGTTGGTTTAGGGCTTGGAAAGGTCACACAGCCAGAGGGGTAAAGTGATGGAAAGATTTAAACATGAATATGAACCTTCAGGTTCGAAGCATGGAAGGAGCAGCAGATAGTGAAAAATGGGATGATAGTTTGGCAGACCCTGCTGTAACATAGGATAAAGACAGCAGAGATCTGAATGAGGTGGAGTTCACCATGAGTGGAGAATGACAGATTGAACAGGAGAGTATTAAAATTGCCAGGTCTGGGAAGTGACAAAGACTTAAGTGAGCAAGTGACTTCCTGTGGTGTCAACCCGAGGACAAAAGGAATACTCGCCAACCAAATTATGACTTAATTAGATTTAGGTTCCACAGCCGCTCAGAGCAGAAAGGTCAATAGTTTTTCAACAATGAAGTTAACTGGATCAATTTAAACCTGTCATTACTATGTCATCTTTGCAGACAGAAATGGATACTTGTCTGCTGACTCTCAAACGAAAACAAATGAGCTCTTAGCAATTACAACATTCATTTCTAAATATTCTAGTGTGCAGGTCAAGTTGCCGATCCATGTAAAATATTCTAAGTATTGAATTTCTGATCCAGAGCTATGTTGCTTCAATTCACTGGTAATTTTCCACCATTTGGATCAGGAGTTCTCAATAGGAGTCTCTTATCAGACTTCTCATCTCTCCCCATTGAGCCAGCAATTCATTCGCAAAGTTCAACAATAAACAGTGAGGGTGCTGGTTAATGGAGACAGTGAGGGCTCTGGCTAATGGAGGCAGTGAGGATTCTGGCTAATGGAGACAGTGAGGGCTCTGGCTAATGGAGACGTTGAGGGTTCTGGCTAATGGAGACAGTGAGGGCTCTGGCTAATGGAGTTAGTGAGGGCTTTGGTTAATGGAGGGCAGTGAGGGCTCTGGTTAATGGAGACAGTGAGGGCTCTGGCTAATGGAGACAGTGAGGGCTCTGGCGAATGGAGACAGTGAGGGCTCTGGCTAATGGAGACAGTGAGGGCTCTGGCTAATGGAGACAGTGAGAGCTCTGGTTAATGGAGACAGTGAGGGCTCTGGATAATGGAGATAGTGAGGGCTCTGGTTAATGGAGGCAGTGAGGGCTCTGATTAATGGAGGCAGTGAGGGCTCTGGCTAATGGAGACAGTGAGGCCTCTGGCTAATGGAGACAGTGAGGGCTCTGGTTAATGGAGGCAGTGAGAGCTCTGACTAATGGAGACAGTGAGGGCTCTGGTTAATGGAGACAGTGAGGCCTCTGGCTAATGGAGACAGTGAGGGCTCTGGTTAATGGAGGCAGTGAGAGCTCTGGCTAATGGAGACAGTGAGGGCTCTGGTTAATGGAGGCAGTGAGAGCTCTGGCTAATGGAGACAGTGAGGGCTCTGGTTAATGGAGACAGTGAGGCCTCTGGCTAATGGAGACAGTGAGGGCTCTGGTTAATGGAGGCAGTGAGAGCTCTGGCTAATGGGGACAGTGAGGGCTCTGGTTAATGGAGACAGTGAGGGCTCTGGCCATTGGAGGCAGTGAGGGCTCTGGCCATTGGAGGCAGTGAGGGCTCTGGTTAATGGAGGCAGTGAGGGCTCTGGCTAAGGAAAAAGTGAGAGTGCTGGTTTATGGGGACAGTGAGGATGCTGGTTAATGGAGAAAGCACTCTCTGCTCAAAATGTCCCTCTGCACTGGTACACCGTTAACTGAGGTACGAAACACTCACGTTTCTCCTGATGAGTGACATTGCAATTATTAGCAAAATTGAAGGGTGTTTTCTCAATTTGTATGCTGTGCATTGAGACCTGGATTAACAGTTACAATGGCCGGAATTTTTTGCCCACCTGGCGGGTTTTCAGGTGGCAGAGGCAGCTTGCCATTGGCTGCCAGTGAGATCTTCTAGTCCCATCAAATTCTGTGACCATTTGTGTTTCTCGCCAGTCCTGCCATCGGGGAACCCGCCAGCCAACGGCGACCCACCTCCGCCTCCAGAAATTCACCGCAAGGGGAGACGGTTTTCAATTTTCTCGATTTTCAAGTTTGCTGGCAACACCACGGTAGTGGGTCGGATCTCAAACAATGATGAGACAGAGTACAGGAAAGAGATAGAGAATCTGATGAACTGGTGCAACGACAATAATCTCTCCCTCAAAGTCAACAAAATGAAGGAGATTGTCATCGACTTCAAGAAGCGTAAGGGAGAACATGCCCCTGTCTACATCAACAGGGATAAAGTAGAAAGGGTCGAGAGCTTCACGTTTTTAGGTGTCCAGATCACCAACAACTTGTCCTGGTCCCCACATGCCGACACTATAGTTAAGAAAGACCACTATCACCTCTACTTTTTCAGAAGACTTAAGGAAATTTGGCATGTCAGCTACGACTCTCACCAACTTTTACAGATGCAACATAGAAAGCATTCTTCTTGGCTATATCACAGCTTGGTATGGCTCCTGCTCTGCCCAAAACCGCAAGGAACTGCAAAAGGTCATGAATGTAGCTCAGTCTATCACGTAAACAAGGCTCCCATCCATTGACTTTGTCTACACTTCCCGCAGCCAGCATAATTAAGGATCCCACGCATCCCGGACATTCTCTCTTCTACTTTCTTCCGTCAGGAAAAAGATACAAAAGTCTGAGGTCATGTACCAACCGATTCAAGAACAGCTTCTTCCTTGCTGTCATCAGACTTTTCTCTGCACCCTAGCTATGACTGTAACATTACATTCTGCACTCTCTCGTTTCCTTCTCTATGAACGTTCTGCTTTGTCTGTATAGCACACAAGAAACAATATTTTTCACTGTATACTAATACATGTGGCAATAATAAATCAAATCAAATCAAATCAAAAGGCTGGAAAATCCCAGCCAATAATGGAAAGAGGTGCATCATGCCATGGAGGTCGTCAGACCTGGGACAGGCACCAGAAATGAAAGTGTTAATGGCGCTTTTTGGTTATGTAACTGTCACAGTGTTACATGCTGAAATCACAGCGATGCACAAAAATGAAAATGATGTTAGGCTTTTCGAGGCAATGCGTTGACTATAATTGTTAGTTTTTTTGCTTGTTTTGACAGAGCCCCGTTTCTATCCCATATAGCTGACAAGTACATTGTTTCTGAAAATCATTACTGGAAACCTGTCACCTCGGAGATTCCGACATGATGGATGTACAACAAACGGTCGGGCAATTCCAGAAATGGAATGCAAGAAATGTTGATTAAGTTTTCTCTCTGCAGTTTTCCAGCTGTGCTGCCTGATTATGTACAAATTCTTTTCCTCTCCATAATAACATCTTCTTAAATCACCAGCAACTATGTTAGCAAATAGAATGCAAACAGCCACTTGGCTCAAAGCTCGCCACACTACCCTCAACCTAATGCAGGCAGCCACTATGAGTGAGTGAGGACCGCAGCCATAAGGCAAATACTGAGGAGCTGGCAACCCCCAGGCAGTCAAGAATTTCAGGAAACGATATTGTTCTCCAGTCATAATCAATCGATAAGTGAGCTCTAAGTAGGCATTCAGTAAAAATTAACCCCATGAGATTCATACACCACTATCTAAGATTGTTGACACCCTTTGCTCACTTGTTAGTGCCCAGGGCCCCAAGAATTCTGCCAGGATTGCAGCATAACTTTGGTGGGAAACTGTGGGGGAAATGCACTTATGTCTGAAAGATCTTTGAACTCTTGAGGGATGTAAGGAAAACATGGTGATGGTCCCAGACAACGCTCTCTTCCCCTCCACCCCTGCCACCCCTCCCACCTCAGTATAATTTCCACACCGTGGGTGAGCTGTTGTGGAAAATATGCCCAGCAGTGGCATTTTGTCCACTTGTTCCACTTAAATGAGGTGTTCACCCACCAATCCTGCAAATTTCATTGAGATCAGTGCTTGATGCGGCACCAACAGGCATCATCCTGACATGATAACTAGGATCGTGAACAATGTTCCCTCAAATTTTGTTTGGAATAAGCAATGTAACGATGCGCACTACAGACTTTATCAGGAACACAAAAGGTGTTTAGTAACAAGAGAGAAAATGCTGGAAAATCTCAGCAGGTCTGGCAGCATCTGTCAGGAGAGAATAGAGCTGACGTTTCAAGTCTGGATGACCCTTTGTCAAAGCTTTGTCAAATTTACTAACAAGGAAAACCTTGTACAGAAGCTCAGATTCTCATGCTGCCCTGGAGCAGCCCATCAGCTGCCCCAGTCCCTACATGCCTTCTGCATGCTTCAAGACCGTCTTCTGCCTAAGAGAGGACTCCACCCTCTGGGGTGATTACTAGCTCTCAGTCCCAATTGGTCCCTCAAGCCAGGTGACTCTCTTCTATTCTGTTGCCCTTAAAGGGACAATCACCGCAAACAATAAATTAAGTGACGCCTTTCAATTTCTTTACACAGCTGCACGCGTGCGATGATTTAAAAGGCTGATTTGTGTGTGAACTTTGTGGGGCCCTGCGGACCAGACAGTTTAGAGGGAATATTGATGTGATTGTAGATATTCGGGTCCTGTTCATGCTGGGTGTCATGCAGTGCCCACACCTAGAATCCTGTAGCAACTCAATGGAAATCCCTTCAGCACTGAACCTTGTGGGTAACCTGCTAGTCACAGCCTGCCAACCTGAGAATGACCTGTTTATTCCTATACTCTGTTTTCTCTCCATTAACCAGCTCTCAATCCAAGCCAGTATATTACTCCCAATCCCATGTTTTCTAATTTTGTTTCCTAACCTCCTGCGTGGGACCTTATCAAAAGCCTGCTGAGAAATATGGCATGGTGGCACAATGGTTAGCACTGCTGCCGCATAGCTCCAGGGACCCGGGTTCAATTCTGGCCTCAGGTGTCGGTCAGTGTGGAGTTTGCATGTTTTCCCCGTGTCTGCGTGGATTTCCTTGGGAGCTTTTCTTTCCTCCCACAGTCCAAAGATGTGCGTGTTAGGTGGATTGGCCATGCTAAATTGCTCCTTGATGTCCAAAGATGCATAGGTTCAATGGATTCGTCATGGGAAATGTGTGGGTTTACGGGGATAGGGTGGGGGAGTCAGGGCCTGGGTAAGAAGCTCTGTTGGAGAGTTGGTGCAGACTCGATGGGCTGAATAGCCTCTTCTGCACTGGAGGGAGTCAATGAACATCAACTGGTTCCCCCTTAGCCATTCTGCTTGTTATATCCTCACAAAACACAAACAGGTTCATCAAACATGATTTCCCTTTCATAAATTCATGTTGGCCTCACCAATTCTTATTGTTACTTTCCAAGGTCCAGATAATCGGCACACCGGAGAGGCCCTCCATTGTGGTGAAAATCCCAGAAATAGCCGGAAATTCTAAGTCCCACCATGGCATATTCCATTTTCGTGGGAGTGAAGTCAGCCCAGGGTTCATATATGCACGATGTACAGAGACACCTGTTCATTTAAATCACCAGCTGCCTCCATTCAAGTGGGATTTTGGTAGGCCAGGAGTGTGGAATCCAGAGTGTGCATATTAGACCAGGTAAGAGCTGCTCTCAACTTTGATGAATTTGTTTGGGTAGCTAGGTGTTGGAGGGCAATATCAGAAATCTTGTCTTTTATATTTTCATTTATATGTCCATTCGTATTTTATTTATTTTTGATGTAATATATACAGGGCTACATAGAGCAAGCCCAGAGAGCCAGGCCTCATCAGAGGGAAGGAAAGGGTTAATGCAGACAGCTAGAGGCCTGCTCTGCTGACAGACAGACAATTAACGCATGCTATCAACTTCTGATGTGCAGGAGATCGCTCCCAATTATCACGACAATGGGAGAACCGGCATTAAGACAGCCAGGCTCCATATAGTCTAGGGAGGGTATAGTCTTCTGTAAAACATATCATTTAGCGGGGGGGGGGGATAGCGATTAACGCATCAGTGCAAATCGGTTGGGCAAATACAATGCTTTGACATTATAATTAGGTAAACAGAACTGTCCAAGAACTGATTAACGAAGTTGTACTGAACAATGCAGACTGCATAATGAGATTAGAAGAACCATTTTGGATCCAACTTGAGGAATTAAGATGCTAATGTAAACCTTTGTGACTCGAAACAGAATATTAACCTGTACCAATCTACCAGGGGCAGAGAGGACTCGCAGGCAACCTGAGATTTCAGGCCCGAGTTCAGCTCTCCCTCATGCATGTGGAATAAAAACTTTTCTTGAAGTTCGACACGGTCTCCAAGGCTCGACTCATTTTATTTCCCTCCTACACTAGGGTACCCCTTTTAGAGAGGCAAAGAAACCATTGGATACGATCCTGGGATACATTTTGAGGATGGTAATGTACCCTGTGGGATTGTTAAAAGTAAAACATGATTATGCATAAAATGTGCATGAACTCCTTGGAGCTGTCAAGTTGTCAAACGAACTGTCAAATTGTTAAGGAATTGTCAAACTGTCAAGGAATTGTCAAGCTGTCAAAAACCATCAAATATGGGTTGGCATGGTGGACATGAGGGAAAAATGTGGTGGATGGATGGTCATGGTCATTAGGTTGCCATTGAGGCTATGGGGATATGAGGCAAATGGAGTACAAGAGGCCACGGGGGGCGGGGGGGGGGCTAGCATGGGTTGAAATAGGTAGAATGAGGGGCCATGTGTTTGGATGGGTTGGGGCATGAGGTGGCATAGGTTGGCATGGGTAGGGCCTGGGGATTGTGCTGGGGACGAGGAAGGAGAGGTGGAGGGTTGTTTTTTTTGTTTCTTTTAAAAATATAATTCAACACAGAGTTGGAGCCCGGCAGCCTCTACATGCTTTCTGAGGGAGGCAGGATAAACTTCTGATCCAGCTTGTACCCCAGAACAAAGATCCAGTCTGTACCCCAGAACAAAGATCCAGTCTGTACCCCAGAACAAAGATCCAGCCTGTACCCCAAAACAAAGATCCAGCCTGTACCCCAGAACAAAGAGCCAGTCTGTACCCCAGAACAAAGATCCAGCCTGTGGCCCAGAACAAAGATCCAGCCTGTACCCCAGAACAAAGATCCAGCCTGTGGCCCAGAACAAAGATCCAGCCTGTGGCCCAGAACAAAGATCCAGCCTGTGGCCCAGAACAAAGAGCCAGTCTGTACCCCAGAACAAGAGCCAGTCTGTACCCCAGAACAAAGATCCAGTCTGTACCCCAGAACAAAGAGCCAGTCTGTACCCCAGAACAAAGAGCCAGTCTGTACCCCAGAACAAAGAGCCAGTCTGTACCCCAGAACAAAGAGCCAGTCTGTACCCCAGAACAAAGATCCAGCCTGTGGCCCAGAACAAAGATCCAGCCTGTGGCCCAGGACAAAGATCCAGCCTGTGGCCCAGAACAAAGATCCAGCCTGTGGCCCAGGACAAAGATCCAGCCTATGGCCCAGAACAAAGATCCAGCCTGTGGCCCAGGACAAAGATCCAGCCTGTGGCCCAGAACAAAGATCCAGCCTGTGGCCCAGGACAAAGATCCAGCCTGTGGCCCAGAACAAAGAGCCAGTCTGGGCCCCAGAACAAAGCTCCAGTCTGTACCCCAGGACAAAGATCCAGCCTGTGGCCCAGAACAAAGATCCAGCCTGGACCCCAGAACAAAGAGCCAGTCTGTACCCCAGGACAAAGATCCAGCCTGTGGCCCAGAACAAAGATCCAGCCTGGGCCCCAGAACAAAGATCCAGTCTGTACCCCAGGACAAAGATCCAGCCTGTGGCCCAGAACAAAGAGCCAGTCTGTACCCCAGAACAAAGAGCCAGTCTGTACCCCAGAACAAAGAGCCAGTCTGTACCCCAGAACAAAGAGCCAGTCTGTACCCCAGAACAAAGATCCAGCCTGTACCCCAGAACAAAGAGCCAGTCTGTACCCCAGGACAAAGATCCAGCCTGTGGCCCAGAACAAAGAGCCAGTCTGTACCCCAGGACAAAGATCCAGCCTGTGGCCCAGAACAAAGATCCAGCCTGGGCCCCAGAACAAAGATCCAGTCTGTACCCCAGGACAAAGATCCAGCCTGTGGCCCAGAACAAAGAGCCAGCCTGTACCCCAGAACAAAGAGCCAGTCTGTACCCCAGAACAAAGAGCCAGTCTGTACCCCAGAACAAAGATCCAGCCTGTACCCCAGAACAAAGATCCAGCCTGTGGCCCAGGACAAAGATCCAGCCTGTGGCCCAGAACAAAGATCCAGCCTGTGGCCCAGAACAAAGATCCAGCCTGTGGCCCAGGACAAAGATCCAGCCTGTGGCCCAGGACAAAGATCCAGCCTGTGGCCCAGGACAAAGATCCAGCCTATGGCCCAGGACAAAGATCCAGCCTATGGCCCAGGACAAAGATCCAGCCTATGGCCCAGGACAAAGATCCAGCCTGGGCCCCAGAACAAAGATCCAGTCTGTACCCCAGGACAAAGATCCAGCCTGTACCCCAGAACAAAGATCCAGTCTGTACCCCAGGACAAAGATCCAGTCTGTACCCCAGGACAAAGATCCAGCCTGTACCCCAGAACAAAGAGCCAGCCTGTACCCCAGAACAAAGATCCAGCCTGTGGCCCAGAACAAAGAGCCAGGCTGTACCCCAGGACAAAGATCCAGCCTGGGCCCCAGGTTAAAGATTCGATCGGTGGGCAGCCATTTTTGAAGGTTGAGTTCTCAGGGCCAGGATTCCCCACAATCTGGGAGTTAAAAAGTCTAGGACTTAGCATCCAGCTATTACATTCTTTCTAATCAATTCTAGCATTTCTCCACCACTGATGAAAGGCTAACAGGTCTATAGTTCCCTGTTTTCTGTCTTCTTCCTTTCTTATTCAGTAGGATTACATTTGTTACCTTCTAATCTGCAGGAACTATATTCCAGAATCTATCGAATTTGGGAAGATATCCACAAGTGGATCCACTTATCTCTGTAGCTCTTTCAATACTCTGGGATGTAGATCATTAGGCTCGGGATGTTTCTCAGCTTTCAGTCCAATTATTTTCTCCAGTATTAGGTTTTTACTGATACTAATTTCCTGCAGTATGTTTAATAGCTGCCACTTTCCATCTCCCTCTGTCTCACTTGACTTTCATCCAGCAAAATCAGGCAACTAGGTGTTAAGTTACAGCGAAGTGTGAAGTGGTTGATAATGAATACCTGGTATCTACCAGTACTTGGTGTTGTGACTCAGAATGGTGTCAACTGAAATGAATCTTCGTATCACATTAATTTGCAGCTCATTAAATCGGCATCTACTTCACACTTTGTATACTTACCTGTTAAACTACTCTCTAAACTGCATAGCAGGCTGCTGAAAGGAGCCAAGGTCAATGGTGTTACGTAATTGCTGTGCATCTTAGCCTAGTTAGTTACTGGTGAATTGTGAAATGCAGGCAGATCAACAGACAACAAACAATAGATGTTAGAATAAAAAAAAGTGTCATCATCCAGAATGATTTGGCATGGGCATAGCAGCACTGGGGTGACAAAACAATTAAAGTGAGAAATAAAGATGGTTTAGAAAAGAATATGAGTAGAAAGGAACGACAGGGGAAATACTTTGCTACACACATCGATTCCATGCCAATATCCGCAGCTGTTGAATAGCAGTAAACCTTGAGCCTCAATAATATTACAAGCTCTACATCACTGTAGATCACTCTACATCATTAGTTTAAACTAATTTGTCAGGGGGATGGGAAAAGGAGTTGTAGTCCGGAGGTCAGTGAGTGTAGTGAGGTACTGGGAAGGGTATCATGGTCAAAGGTGGGTACCAGCAGACAAGAAGGTGGGTTGAAGTGTGTCTACTTCAATGCAAGGAGCATCCGAAATAAGGTAGGTGAACTTGGGGCATGGATTGGCATTTGGGACTACGATGTTGTGGCCATTACGGAGACATGGGTAGAACAAGGACAGGAATGGTTGTTGGAAGTTCCGGGGTATAGATGTTTCAGTAAGTGTAGGGTAGCTGGTAAAAGAGGTGGAGGAGTGGCACTGTTAATCAAGGATAGTTTAACGGCTGCGGAAAGGCACTTCGAAGGGGATCTGCCTACAGAGGTAATATGGGCTGAGGTTAGGAATAGGAAAGGAGCGGTCACGTTGTTAGGAGTTTACTATAGGCCCCCAAATAGTAATAGAGATGTGGAGCAAGAAATTGCTAAGCAGATTATGGATAGGTGTGGGGGTCACAGGGTAGTTGTCATGGGGGACTTTAACTTTCCAAATACTGATTGGAGCCTTTATAGGTCGAATAGTTCGGATGGGGCAGTTTTTGTGCAGTGTGTGCAGGAGGGGTTCCTGACACAATATGTGGATAAGCCGACAAGAGGTGGGGCCACATTGGATTTGGTACTGGGAAATGAACCGGGCCAAGTGTTGGATTTGGTTGTGGGAGAGCACTTTGGAGATAGTGAGCACAATTCGGTGTCTTTTGTCATTGCAATGGAGAGGGATAGGGCCGTACGGCAGGGCATAGTTTACAATTGGGGGAGAGGTAATTATGATGCAATCAGGCGGGAATTAGGAAGCATAGGATGGGAAAAAAAATTGTCAGGGAAAGGCGCTAATGAAAAGTGGAACTTTTTCAAGGAACAAATACTGATTGTCCTTGATAGGTATGTCCCTGCCAGGCAGAGAGGAAATGGCCGAGTGAGGGAACCATGGTTCACAAAAGAGGTGGAATGTCTTGTCAAGAGGAAGAAGGATGCATATGTAAGGTTGAGAAAACAAGGTTCAGTTGGCTCGATGGAGGGTTACAAGTTAGCAAAAAATGAGCTGAAAAAGGGGCTTAGGAGAGCTAGGAGTGGGCATGAGAAGTCCTTGGCGGGTCGGATCAAGGAAAACCCCAAGGCTTTTTACTCTTATGTGAGGAATAAAAGAATGACCAGGGTGAGGTTGGGGCCGGTCAAGGACGGCAGTGGGAATTTGTGCATGGAGTCAGAAGAGATAGGAGAGGTGATGAATGAATACTTTTCTTCGGTGTTCACCAAGGAGAGGGGCCATGTTTTTGAGGAAGAGAGGGTGTCACAGGCTGATAGGCTGGAGGAAGTAGATGTTCGGAGGGAAGATGTACTAACAATTTTGAATAAACTGAAAGTTGATAAGTCCCCTGGGCCTGATGAAATATATCCTAGGAGTCTTTGGGAGGCAAGGGATGAGATAGCAGAGCCTTTGGCATTGATCTTTGCGTCCTCACTGTCCACGGGGGTGGTGCCAGAGGACTGGAGAGTGGCGAATGTGGTTCCTCTGTTTAAGAAAGGGAATAGAAATGACCCTGGTAATTATAGGCCGGTTAGTCTTACTTCGGTGGTCGATAAGTTGATGGAAAAGGTCCTCAGGGATAGGATTTACGACCATTTAGAAAGATGCAGCTTAATCCAGGATAGTCAGCACGGATTTGTGAAGGGCAAGTCTTGCCTCACAAATTTGATAGAATCTTTTGAGGAGGTAACTAAGTATGTAGATGAAGGTAGTGCAGTTGATGTCATATACATGGATTTTAGTAAGGCATTTGATAAAGTCCCCCATGGTCGGCTTATGAAGTAAGTAAGGATGTGTGGGATAGAGGGAAGTTTGGCCGATTGGATAGGTAACTGGCTATCTAACAGAAGACAGAGGGTGGTGGTGGATGGAAAATTTTCGGACTGGAAACCGGTTACCAGCGGAGTGCCACAGGGATCAGTGCTTGGTCCTCTGCTATTTGTCATTTTTATAAATGACTTGGAGGAGGGGGCTGAAGGGTGGATCAGTAAATTTGCTGATGACACCAAGATTGGTGGAGTAGTGGATGAGGTGGAGGGCTGTTGTAGGCTGCAAAGAGATATAGATAGGATGCAGAACTGGGCTGAAAAATGGCAAATGGAGTTTAACCCTGACAAATGCGAGGTGATTCATTTTGGTAGGACAAATTTAAATGTGGATTACAGGGTCAAAGGTAGGGTTCTGAAGAATGTGGAGGAACAGAGAGATCTTGGGGTTCATATCCATAGATCTCTGAAGGTTGCCACTCAAGTGGATAGAGCCATGAAGAAGGCCTATAGTGTGTTGGCGTTCATTAACAGGGGGTTTGAGTTTAAGAGCCGTGGGGTTATGCTGCAACTGTACAGGACCTTGGTGAGACCACATTTGGAATATTGTGTGCAGTTCTGGTCACCTCACTATAAGAAGGATGTGGAGACACTGCAAAGAGTGCAAAGGAGATTTACCATGATGCTGCCTGGTTTGGAGGGTAGGTCTTATGAGGAAAGGTTGAGGGAACTTGGGCTTTTCTCTTTGGAGCGGAGGAGGTTGAGAGGAGACTTGATAGAGGTTTATAAGATGATGAGGGGGATAGATAGAGTGAACGTTCAAAGACTATTTCCTCGGGTGAATGGAGTGGTAACTAGGGGGCATAACTATAGGGTTCATGGTGGGAGATATAGGAAGGATGTCCGAGTTTGGTTTTTTACTCAGAGAGTGGTTGGGGTGTGGAATGGACTGCCTGCAGTGATAGTGGAGTCAGAAACTTTAGGAACATTTAAGAAGCTATTGGATAAGCACATGGAGTACTTCGGGATGATAGGGAGGAAATAGCTTGATCTGGGTTTCAGACAAAGCTCGGCACAACAACATGGGCCGAAGGGCCTGTTCTGTGCTGTACAGTTCTATGCTCTATCACTCTACTGCCAGGGAAAGTAAACCTGTATGCAGGATTGATTACAAATAGTGATTAATTCTCAATATTAGGAACATAGGAGCATGAGGAACAGGAATAGGCCATTCGGCCCTTGATGCCTGCTCCATCAATCAATTAGATCATGTTTGGCCTGCATCTTTTCTCCATTTGACTGTCTTTGCACCATACTACTTGATACTCCCCTCACCACCAATGCACAGTAGATGCAGTGTGTACCATCTACAAGACACTGCAGGATCTCACTAAGATTTCTTAGGCAGCACCGTCCAAATCCATGACACAACCATCTTGGACGAGGGGAGCAGATACATGGGAACACCACCACTTCAAAGTGCCACCCCCCCCCCCCCCCCACTCACCAGCACCCCCGCCCCCTGCCCCCAAAGTCACTCACCATCTTGACTTGGAAGTACATCGCCATTCCTTCACTGTCGCTGGGTCAAATTCCTAGAACACCCTCCCTAACAGCACTGTGGATGTACCAACACCATGTGAACTGCAGTGATTCAGGAAGAGAGCTCACCAACATCTACTCAAGAAGGGCATTTAGAGATGGGCAACAAATGCTGGCCTAGCCAGCAATGTCCACATCCCTTGAATTAATCTGTTCTCACATGTTTCTTTCAACTCAAGTATTTCCCCATTCCGCGTGACATAAACATGTACAAATGATGTTTTAGTTATTCTGCCACTTTCCTGTTTTCAGACACCAGTGCTGTTAAACAACGGGCAGGATTTTTGTGGCCCTTCCCGCAAGTGCGATCTTCCAGCCCCCATTGAAGGCAACCCCCACCCTCGCCCTCACCCCACCCCTACGGCACATCCCCCAGTGGCGAGACAGATCAGCCATGCAAAACACCGTAGACATTGGTGGGACTGGAAGTTCATGCTGGCGGCCAATGGCGAGCAGCCTCTGCCACTGGAAAACATGATGTGGAGATGCTGGCGTTGGACTGGGGTAAACACAGTAAGAGTTTTAACAACACCAGGTTAAAGTCCAACAGGTTTATTTGCCACCAAATAAACCTGTTGGACTTTAACCTGGTTTTGTTAAAACTCTTACTGGAAAACATGCCACAGGGGGAGTGGAAAATTACCCACTTTATTCTTGAAGCTCCTGGTGTATTTAAAAGGAAACTTTGTTTTATATGTTTGTGTGTGCTTATAAAATATATATCTGTGCGCCATATTCTCTATTTCAGGTATATTCTTTCTTTGTAACGATTATTTAAGTCCTTCGCTCCATAATTCTGCATTTTATTTACTCTTTTTCTCCCCAGTAAATACTTTCCATGACTTTTCTTTTCATACATCTCAGTTTTAATCTCCTACTTCATTCACTTGGTTTTTGGATAAATTGTCTCCACCTTCATTAAACTATCTTCTTAACAATTCCCTCTTGTCCGACCCCATCCTTTCACTGAAATAGTTGGATCCAGTTTATGCCTTACCTGCAGTATTTCACCCAGTCAAATTTTAGAACTCATAGGGCCCGATTTTACCAAAACTTCACGCCCGAAATCACGGTAAAGTCGGGCGTTGGGCCTTTAACGCGATCTGCACCCAATTCCGAGCAGATCGCGGCTTTACCGACACCCGATTCAGTCGCGGGTCCGGCCCGCGCCTGAATCGGGCAGTCCAACGATTTAAATGCATTAGCATTAAATGCATTAGCCCAACCCTACCGCCAAATCCCACTTTACCGTCTTCTGGTCCGTTCCGAATCCAGTAGCAAATAAACCTGTTGGACTTTAACCTGGTGTTGTTAAAACTCTTACTGTGTTTACCCCAGTCCAACGCCAGCATGTCCACATCATGCTTTTAGCCATCTGCAGAATAAAAGTCCGAAGCGGATTTCTATTCTGCAGGGGAACCTCCGAAGCCCTCTCTGCCCTTGTGAAGTCACCATCCTCCTCGACCATCCTTCGCGGACCCCCCCCCCTCCCCCACCCCCCCGGGATCAGACACCCCTGGGAGGCAGGCCCCCCTCGGCAAAGCACACCCCCAACCTACCTCGATCGTTGGTCTCCTTCCACCATCCTTCCGTTAGCAAGATAAGCTGTATGTTCCTCAGCTAGATCCACTTCGCTCAACACAAAGATGGTCCTTCTGCCTTGTGGGTCCATCTGGCTCACCAAGTCAGTTACAATACTGCGTTCAGCATCTACTGAACCATCTTGGATACAAAGGATAATGAATGGTACTGGTCAATCTTCCTGGTGCTATCAGTACTGTAACATCAGGAATGGCTGCCGACACCAAGGATATAATTTTTAGCATAAGCAAGGCTTACATGCAGAACCCTAATGCCATTATCCTTTGTATCCAAGATGGTTCAGTAGATGCTGAACGCAGTATCGTAACTGACTTTGTGAGCCAGATGGACCCGTCACACCCCCTCTCCTCCTCCCACCCCCCCCTCCCCCACCGCCGAGGGTGATCTGGGTCCTGCCCCCTCTCCTCCTCCCACCACCGCCCCCCCCCCACCCCACCAGAGAGTGATATGGGTCCCGCCCCCTCTCCTCCCACGACCCCCCCCCCCCCCCGCCCCCAAGATGATCTGGGTCAGAGAGCCGTTCTCTCTGCTTTTTTCTCCCCGCCCGGGCGTGATGCTTCGGATTTTTTTTCGAACTGCGCATGCGCAGTTCAGAGCTCCGATCATTCCGGCAGCGCTAAGCCCCGCCCACAGCGTGAATCGGACTGGAGCCGGTAAAACGTGTATGGGCGCGCTGGAAAGAGGATTCCAGGCTCGGATCTATTTGACACCCAGATTCGGCTCTTAGACTCAAAATGGTAAAATCAGGCCCACAGAATTATGGAATCCTTACAGTGTAGAAGGAGGCCATTCGCTCCATCGAGCTTGCACCGACAACAATTCCACCCGCCAGATTTGCTGGCGGGGAGATTTGCTGGAGCCACTCGGGAGGGTTTAAACTAGTTTGGCAGTGGGGTGGGATCCAAAGCAGGAGGGAGACAGAAAAGAAGTTTGAGGGCAGCACAGAAGTTAAAGAGAGCACATTAATTAGTAAAGGCAGTGTCAGTAATCCTAGTACCAGACAGATCAGGCAAAAGCAAGACAGAGAGCAAGGGAAGTCCAGATTAAACTGCATTTATTTCAATGCAAGAGGCCTGACGGGCAAGGCAGATGAACTCAGGGCATGGATGGGTACATGGGACTCGGATATTATAGCAATTACTGAAACATGGCTAAGGGAAGGACAGGACTGGCAGCTTAATGTTCCAGGGTACGGATGCTATAGGAAAGATAGAACAGGAGGTAAGAGAGGAGAGGGAGTTGCACTTTTGATTCGGGAAAGCATCACGGCCGTACTGAGAGGGGATATATCCGAGGGTTCGGCCACTGAGTCTATATGGGTAGAACTGAGAAATAAGAAGGGGGAAATCACTTTGATAGGGTTGTACTATAGGCTCCCAAATAGTCGGCAGGAAATTGAGGAGGAAATATGTAAGGAGATTACAGATAGCTCCAAGAAAAATAGGGTGGTAATAGTCGGAGATTTTAACTTTCCCAACATTGACTGGAACAGCCATAGTATCAGAGGGTTGGATGGAGAGAAATTTGTTGAGTGTATGCAGGAGGAATTTCTCATTCAGTATGTGGATGGCCCGAGTAGAGAGGGGGCAAAACTCGACCTCCTCTTGGGAAATAAGGAAGGGCAGGTGACAGAAGTGTTAGTGAGGGATCACTTTGGGACCAGTGACCATAATTCTATTGGTTTTAAGATGGCTATGGAAAATGATAGGTCTGGCCCAAAAGTTAAAATTCTAAATTGGGGCAAAGCCAATTCTGTTAGCATCAGGCAGGAACTTTCAAAAGTTAATTGGGGGAGTCTGTGGGAAGGCAAAGGGATGTCTGGTAAGTGGTACGCTTTCAAAAGTGTGTTAACCAGGGTTCAGGGTAAACACATTCCTCTTAGAGTGAAGGGCAAGGCTGGCAGAAGTAGGGAACCCTGGATGACTCAGGATATTGAGGCCCTGGTCAAGAAGAAGAGGCACATGACATGCATAGGCAGCTGGGATCAAGTGAATCCCTTGAAGAGTATAGGGGGTGTAGGAGTAGAGTTAAGAGAGAAATCAGGAGGGCAAAATGGGGACACGAGATTGTTTTGGCAGATAAGGCAAAGGAGAATCCAAAGAGCTTCTACAAATGCATAAAGGGCAAAAGAGTAACAAGGGAGAGAGTAGGGCCTCTTAAGGATCAACAAGGTCATCTATGTAAACCTCTATGACCCAGGCTCTGTTCCCATAACCCCACGTATTTACCCTGCTAATCCCCCCGACACCAGAGTCAATTTAGCATGGACAATCAATCTAACCCACACATCTTTGGACTATGAGAGGAAACTGGAGCACCCAGAGGAAACCCACGCAGACATGGGGAGAACATGCAAACTCCGCATATACAGTCACCCAAGGCCGAAATTGAACCTGGGCAGCAGTGCTAACCACTGTGCCACTGTGCAGCTTTGCCTAAATTCATGAAAGGAGGTATATAAATGGAGAGGTCTCTCTTCTCTTTGGTTTCATAGGATCATAGAATCCCTACAGTGCAGAAGGAAGCCATTTGGCCCATCAAGCCTGCATGGACAACAATCCTACCCAGGCCTTTTCCCCTTAACCCTACATATTTACCCTTCTAGTCCCCCTGACACCAATGGGCAACTTAGCATGGCCAATCAACCTAACCCACACATCTTTAGACTATGGGAGAAAACCAGAGGAAACCCACGCAGACACGGGGAGAATGTGCAAACTCCACACAGACAGTTACCTGAGGCCGGAATTGATCCAGGGTCCCTGGCATTGTGAGGCAACAGTGCTAACCACTGTGCCACCGTGCTGCCCAAACTTTGAGTGCTGGGGTGACCTCAATTAAGAACCATAAACATAAGATAGTTCATGAATAAATCCAAAACGGAGTTCAGGAGAGAGAGGAAAAAAACTTTCCCCAGAGAGCGGTTAGGATTTGGAATTCACAACCACGGGGAGTAGTTGAGATGAATAGCATTGATGCATTTAAGGGGAAGCTAATGAACACATGAGGGAGGAAGGGAAAGGAGGTTATGCTGAGATTGATGAAAAGGGGTTGCAGCAAGCTTAAGGAGCCAAAACAATTGCGTGGACCAGTTGTGCTAAATGGTCTGTCATAATGCTGTGCATTTTATGTAATTCGATATAAACAACTAAGAATGACTTTGTGATTAATGGCACTGGCGACATGATGCCAGTTGCTTGCAAGATATAACAATTGGTTCACAATGATTCATAATTGACTGACAGTGAAGAGAAATCAGTTCACACTGGATACTGATGATTCACGATAAGTTATTTGCAATGAAGAAAGTTTAACTGATGAACAGATCCATAAAGCTGAGCGACACATTATTGCTGTATATTTTAATGACAATTGACTGCATTCTATTAATTTTCTTTCCTCATTTACTACCCTGTCCAATGTACATATATTTACCTCGAGGCTCAACTGTGGTGAGATATTTTATGGTTGTAGGACGTTGTCAATCACACATTGAGAAATATACAGCGTTGTGGGAATTCTTATGAAAAAAAATTGGTCCTCCTTGTTCACCCTGGAAATGTGTTTCTTTTTAAAGTTGCACTTTATTATCTTGAAAAAAATGTTTGGCTGTGGGCGAAAAGTTAAGCAATTAAGGAGGAAAATAAAGATCAGAACTGAAGCGATATATCACGACCGTAGTTGCTTCTTATTTCTGTCGTATAGTGCATAGCAACAAATGAATACTGGAATGCTCCTAAAAAGACAAAGGATATTCTGGAACTTACAGTGAATTATAGGTGAAGTGGAACCACTATCCATGAATACCAGATATCAGAGAGGTTGTCAATCATTCCTGAAATACTGAGAATATCTGGAGAGAGTAGACAGAAGGAAACTAGTCCCACCCGTGAAAGGATTCAGGAGAGGGTACAGATTTTAAGTAATTGGCAAAAGAAGCAAAAGCAACATGAGCAAAAAGCTTTCTCACGCAGCAAGTGGTTAGGATTTGGGATGCACTGCTTCGGAGCGAGATGGAGACAGGTTCAATCGAAGCTTTTAAAAGGGAATCAGTGTGTTGTTTCCTGAAAAGAATGTGCAGTGTTCAGGGGTGAAGGACAGGGGAATTACACTCGGTGAGTGGAAAATCATGTCTCACAAATTTGATTGAGTTTTTTGAAGGGGTAACCAAGAAGGTAGATGAGGGCAGTGCAGTTAATGTTGTCTACATGGATTTTAGCAAGGCCTTTGACAAGGTATCCATGGTAGGTTGTTGCTTAAGGTTAAATCTCACGGGATCCAGGGTGAGGTATTTAAATGGACACAAAATTGGCTTCTTGACAGAAGCCACAGAGTGGTTGTAGAGAGTTGTTTTTCAAACTGGAGGCCTGTGACCAGCAGTGTGCCTCAGGGATCAGTGCTGGGTGCACTGTTATTTGTCATTTATATGAATGGTTTGGATGAGAATATAGGAGGCATGGTTAGTAAGTTTGCAGATGATACCAAGATTGGTGGCATAGTGGACAGTGAAGAAAGTTATCTCCAATTGCAACAGGATCTTGATCAATTGGGCCAGTGGGCTGATGAATGGCAGATGGAGTTTAACTTAGACAAATGCAAGATAATGCATTTTGGTAGATTGAACTAGGGCAGGAGTTACTCAGTTAATGGTAGGGCGTTGGGCAGAGTTACAGAATAAAGAGATCTAGGGGTACATGTTCATAGCTCCTTGAAAGTGGAGTCACAGGTGGACAGAGTGGTGAAGAAGGCATTCGTCTTGCTTGGTTTCATCGGTCAGAACATTGAATACAGGAGTTGGAACGTCTTGCTGAAGCTGTACAAGACATTGGTAAGGCCACACTTGGAATACTGTGTGCAATTCTGGTCACCCTATTATAGAAAGGATATTATTAAATTAGAAAGAGTGCAAAAAAGATTTACGAGGATGCTACCGGGACTTGATGGTTTGAGTTATAAGGAGAGGCTGGATAGACTGGGACTTTTTTCTCTGGAGCATAGGAGGCTGAGGGGGTGACCTTATAGAGGTCTATAAAATAATGAGGGGCATAGATAAGGTAGTCAATATCTTTTCCCAAAGGTAGGGGAGTCTAAAACTAGAGGGCACAGGTTTAAGGTGAGAGGGGAGAGATACAAAAGTGTCCAGAGGGGCAATTTTTTCACATAAAGGGTGGTGAGTGTCTGGAACAAGCTGCCAGAGGTAGTAGTAGAGGTGGATACAATGTCTTTTAAAAAGCATTTAGATAGCTACATGGATAAGATGGGTATAGAGGGATATGGGCCAAATGCGGGCAATTGGGATTAGCTTAGGGGTTTTAAAAAAAAGGGCGGCATGGACAAGTTGGGCCGAAAGGCCTGCTTCCATGCTGTAAACCTCTATGACTCTATGACTATAATTGCTCATTTGGAGAACCGGCGCAGGCACAATGGGCCAAATGGCCTCATTCTGCGCCGTTAGCAGTTCCGTGATCCTGAGAATCTAAAACACCAGTTGAAAGACAGGTCTTGCAGTAATCAAGAAAGGAATTGCAGTCACATGGGGAACATAGGAAGGAAGATTGAAATACAAAGGGGAAGGGGATGATGAGACAAAGGTGGGGAATCAAGGGCAATGCTGAGGAGGAACGTTTTGAGGATGTTTTTGAAATGAGAAAAAAAGAAGTGACTAGATACTAAGTACTGGGTAGAAAATTCTAGATGTGAAGTGCCAATAGGAAAGATGATTTGCTGTTCCTCAAGCCTGCATTGAGCTTCGCTGGAACACAGCAGGAGGCTGAGGAGAGAAAGGTCAGAGTGAGAATGGTGTAGAGTTCAAATGACAAGCAAGTTTTTAAAAATTCATTCATGGGGTGTGGGCATCACTGGCTGGGCCAGCATTTACTGCCCATCCCTAACTGCTCTAGAACTGAGTGGCTTGCTACACCATCTCAGAGGGCATTTTTGAGAGTCAACCACATTACTGTGGGTCTGGAGTCACATGTAGGTCAGATCGGATAGGGATGGTAGATTTCCTTCCCTAAAGGATATTAGTGAACCAGATGGATTTTTGTTTATGACAATCGACCCCTTGTGAAATACCATTCAATCTCACTTTGCAAAACTGAGAAGTATTTCTAAATTTCAGGAAACTGTGTTTACTTTCAAATCACTACCAAAGTCTCAGGATAGGAGATTCTTGGCATGGACAGAGTGGCAGCTTTTTCTCAGGGTGGAAGAGTCAGTTACTAGGGGGCATAAGTTTAAGGTGCGAGTGGCAAGGTTTAAAAGAGATGTATGAGGCAAGTTTTTTATACAGAGGGTGCTGGTTGCCTGGAATTCGCTGGGGGAAGTCGTGGAAGCAGATGCGATAGTGACTTTTAAGGGACATCTTGACAAATACATGAATAGAATGGGAATAGAAGGATATAGTCCCCAGAAGGGTAGGGAGTTTTAGTTCACACGTACAGCATAGTCAGTGTAGGTTTGGAGGGCCTGTTCTTGTGCTGTAATTTTATTTGTTCTTTGTTCTTCACTTCAATATCGTAACGATAGATCCACCTGTTAGATTGAGTTATTCAGATATCCAAACACACCATGGCTAAAACAGAAACATTCTTGTGATGGGTTGGTTTTAATGAATTTGACGGTTCAGTGAGCAAGTGATCAATCCATGTACCCCAGGGAGACAATGGAAGGATTTAGCATTGAGTCAACTCGATATAAATCAGAAAATAACATTTGGAAATAGAAAATATGTGTAATTTGCTGCATGATTTAAGCCAAGTGTAGCATGCTGATTAGTCTACAGTCTGTTTCTCAACAATCCTCACCATTAGTGTCTTCCTTACATTGGGCCATAACCTCTGACCTCCAGAATGTTGGATTATGGGGGGCGAGGGGGACCCAAGAAGATGGGTTACACAATCCAATCCATACAATCCCTACAGGTACATAAGGAGGCCTTTCTGCCCATCGTGTCTGCACCGACCACCATCCCACCCAGACCCTATTTCCGTAACCCCACATATTTAACCTGCTAATCTCCCTGACACTAGGGTCAATTTATCATGGCCAATTAACCTAACCCGCACATCTTTGGACTGTGGGAGGAAACCAGAGCACCCGGAGGAAACCCACACAACACGGGGAGAACGCCACACAGACAGTGATCCGAGGCCGGAATTGAACCTGGATCCCTGTTGTAATCCCCTTCAGATGTTCACAGGTAAGGTTTGCACGACAATTGCCTGGAAGTTGCAGGCTTCTCCTGGGTAATTGTCCTGCACTGGGAACTATCCAAAAATCGATTTAAATTGAAGCCTTCAGCTGGTTCTGACGGGGTTATACCAATAGTTGCCCAGGAAACATTAGAAGAATTATAATCTCTTCTAACCTATGGGTAAGTTCCACATCGTCCTTCCGCCCCCTGCCACCCCACACGGGGCTCCCCCAAACCCCTGATTTCCAGGACTCCCATCACCCCACCAAGGGTGGCACGATGGCACAGTGGTTACCACTGCTGCCTCACAGCGCCAGGGACCTGCGTTTGATTCCCGGCTTGAGTAACTGGGGGCGATTTTACTGTTTTTATTCTAAATGCTGGGCGGACTTGACACTGGGAGAGTTTCAGATTTGACTTTTAGATCTGTTTTTAGTCCCACCATATGCACTCGGTCTGCAAAATTTTCAGGTAATCAGATTCGAGCTGAAGAAGCCTCTGGGCAGGGCTTAACATGTCCAAAAGCCTGCAGAGGGAGGTAGTGCACATGTGCAGGTCTCTGATGCTGCACATGCGCATTAGCAGTAGCAGGGGTCTGACAGGCAAAGAGAGAGCTGTCAGACCCCTGCTAGTGCAGGCAGCCTGAAGCAGCTCCCCTATTGTAATTCCGGGAGCCTGCGGCCCAAGGTACAATCCCCGCCGACACCACACCCCCCCACCCCCTGCCCCGGCTGCCCAGACTGATTGTGGACCCTCCCTCCCTAACCAATCACGAACCCATCACCCTCCCCCCCACCTATCACAGACCCGCCGCCCACACCCCCACCAATCTGTCACCCTCCCCCCCACCGATTGCTGCAGAGTGGCAGTGGGCCCCCCCTCCCTCACTCCCCCCACCACCGATCACTGCAGAGTGGTAGTGGGCCCCCCTCCCTGACTCCCCCCCCACCGATTGCCACAGAGTGACAGTAGGCCCCCTCCCCTCGTTATCCCTTCGCCCATTAGCCCCTCTCCATTAGCCCCTTCCCCTTCGGCCCCTCCGCACATTAGCTCCTCCCCTATTAGCCTCACCCCTGGCACTGCCCAATGGCATAAGTTGATCATTACATACGGGGAGGCGATGGCCTAGTGGTATTATCGCTGGACTATTAATCCAAAAATTTAGCTAATGTTCTGGGGGCGCAGGTTCGAATCCCGCCACGGCAGGTGGTGGAATTTGAATTCAATTTTTAAAAATCTGTAATTAAGAATTTACTGATGACCACGAAACCATTGCTGATTGTCGGAAAAACCCATCTGGTTCACTAATGTCCTTTAGGGAAGGAAATCTGTCATCCTTACCTGGTCTGGCCTATATGTGACTCCCAGAGTCACAGCAATGTGGTTGACTCTCAACTGCCCTCCAAGGGCAACTAGGGATGGGCAATAAATGCTGGCCAGCCAGCGATGCCCATTTCCCACGAATGAATAAAAAAAAACATTGGTCAGCATTGTGATAGTGTTGGAAAACATTAGAAAGATTTTCCCATGCATTCAAAACTGAAGAAAATGCTACTTTGGATCTCCTGTAATCTGAAGTGACTTGAATGCCCAGAGTGCTTTTAAATTAAAAACACAAGCTTAGCACTGAGGGGGGAAGTGCCCCTGCCTGTCCCTGGACTGCTTTGATTGACAGAACATACAGTGTATCTTAGAAAAAAGATCACCTGGTTTTCCAGTCTGAACAAACTCCATTGTCTACTCTTCCCAAGGCTTGCTATTATAAATGATTCCATTATGAATGCTTGACTGAGTTTGGAAATGTCCAGAACCACGTATCTCAACAGGAAGCTGTATTTACATTTTGACTGATAGTTTTAAAAGGCTATTAAAGGATTATCTTGATGTGGTTCGTGGAAAAAAATTGTTTGTTTTTACAAGAAATTGAAAACTGACATGGATTTAAATTTTTGAATGGGTGTTACGAATGAACATTTTTCAGTATGAAGTGTGCTTTTATTATATTTTATTATATTTTTATCTCCATTTCAAAGACATGGCTCCTTGAGGTCTGTCCATTGTGGTTACTGTATGAGTGGCTATGGAAGATACATGGTGAGTATCCCAGGGGCTTGATGGTATGGGAGCATGGAAGTGGCATGGGAAATATCGTGGGGGGGGTGGGGGGAGGGAGGCATGGAAATATGAGAGAATATGAGAGGGAATGTGGGGTTCCTGATGGGGAGCTGAGAGTTTGAGAACCTCAAATTCATCATTAAAACTGGGCTTATGTCCTGGGGAACCGAGGCAAGTTTTGTAGCCTGCCAGCCTGGACATCCGCTGACCTCCATTGCCACCTCGGACGTGCCCCCGGAAGCGACAAGCCCGACTTCATCCCACCCCTACCTCAACACCAAAATATGATGGGTGGATCAACCTCCTTGCCTACTCCATGAAGATCCAGCCTTCGATTTCCTTATAGAAGCTGTCTTTTTGTTTGGAAAATGGTAACACCCTATAATATAGCTCTTGAATTAATTTCACCATTGAATTCATAATGTAAACAATTACTGTGAACAATTGCTATTCATCATCCTGCAGCAACACAAGAGAGAACAAATATTGATGTACTCACATTTTGCAGCCCAGAACATTGCAAAGTGCTTTAAAACCAATGAAATGTTATTGAAGCGTAGTCATCGTTATAATGGAAGGAAATGTGGCCATCAATATGAACACAACAAGGTCCCATGAACAATGGTGAGATAAATAACCAGCTCTGCCAAAAGGTCATCAACCGAAAAGGTTAACATGTTTCCCTCTGCACAGTCACCGCCAGACCTGCTGAGTATTCCAGCATTTTCTATTTTCAAAGCAGCGTTATGTTTTAGCAATGCTATTTAACCAATTTGCATTGTGGTTGCAATGGCAGGGGGCACTGTCATTCAGGGCTGACTGCCATCACCCAATGTTGATATTACTGCTTGTTTCCTGTTCCTGAAGGTGTCACACACTTTAACTATGTTTCATGAGACCTATCAATGGCAATTCTCTATTATTCCAACATAAAGAATGTCCTGTGGATACAATTATGAAAACATATTCAGCGAATATCCCAATGTTCTTGTCACTCATGGTTGCGAAGGGCAAGGTAAATGTTTGCTGCATTTGACAGGTTCCATAGGAATTTCCCCTTATTATGAATACTTTCTGGAGTTAATATTGTATATGCGGGACAGCATGGTGGCACAGTGGTTAGCACTGCTGCCTCACAGTGCCAAGGACCCGGGTTCAATTCCTGGCTTGGGTCACTGTTTGTGTGGAGTTTGCATGTTCTCCCCATGTCTGCGTGGGTTTCCTCCAGGTGCTCTGGTTTCCTCCCACAGTCCGAAAGACATGCTGGTTAGGTGCATTGGCCATGCTAAATTCTCCCTCAGTGTACCCAAACCAGGCAGCGGAGTGTGGCAACTAGGGGATTTTCACAGTAACTTCATTGCAGTGTTAATGTAAGCCTACATGTGACACTAATAAATAAACTTTAATCTTTAAAATATGTATTTGTATTTTGATTTGGTATATTGTATGTTTTATTTGGTTCTCTTTACAAACCTCAGCTATGAGGGTAAGAGGACAGATGTAGTGTAGGGGGAGGCATGGAGTGTAGTTTGGAGAGTTAATGGGGGAGGAAACATGTTAACTGATCAATACAGCCAATATTTTGTTTCTTTAAATATCTCTAGCACAGTGAATTCAGATGTAAAGTTAAACTGCGAGAGCTCTTCAATGTAACATATTGCCCTGGGGAAGGATTGTCTCCGCGTAATTGCTGTTTTACAATCAATGGTCCCTTTGCAAAGGACAGGTTCTTTGATTTTGTTTCACCGAATTGCATACTGAGCTAGGAAGATTGGGAAGCTCTGGGGGTTTGATCCCTTGCCTGAGTTAATCAGTCTCAACTCGGGCAGTCTCCTGTAATTGGTCAGTGCAACCCTGGGTTAGGAAGGAGAGAACTCCAGCCTTTTGTTCTTACAACCTGATCAGTTATTAACGTTGGCAAAGAACAGCTTTGATGCCTTTCCCCACAGTCAAATCAACATAGAGCTGCTATTAAGGAACACAACAAAAGAATGACCATTACAGTACGCTGCTTAGCTTCAATAAATATTTGAAAAGGAAGAGTATTGAGGAGGACAGCATCATTTTATGGATTGACCTGTGCGTCTGCACTAACTGGTCTGGGAAGAGACATACATTGAAGTGTCACACAATGTACAAATGCAGAAACGCAATAGCAGGAGTGATGTTTTACGTCCTAAATGCCGTTATGTGCCTTAGGCCTCAGGGATCAAGTAAGTTATAAGCTATTCAGTGGCTGAGAAACCCCTTGATAAATTTGTTCTAATTATAAACAGAAGGAAATCTTTCTGTTCTCCAACAATAAAAAAACGGGGTTAACTTTTCTGTTGTTCAGCTGTTTCCCAGTGGGTTCAGCGTTGCGGAACCTGTGTACACAAGCCTCTTTGAATGGCTGAGAGAAACTATATAATTCCTCTGAACTACCTTAATGTTGCTCGGAGGAGATTTATTGGCACCTCTCAATCCTTTTTACTTCCAGTATTTGTACTTTCAAACAGGTGCAGCTTATGAATAGACATATTAAACATAATTCTCCTTCATTTCATACAGTAGCCCAGATCTTCCAGTCTCTGGATGGCCTGAGGCTGGAGGTCGGGTGTACGCTGGAAGATGTGCTTCAGGACCCTTCGGAAGTCCCAATGTACTGGCTCCAAGGGAATTGCACGTGAAGTTTGAACTCCTGATGGGCAATTCCTCTGATCCCTGGAACCTCCAAAAAACTTTCCAAGTCTGAGATAGAGTCAGGGGTTTTGGAAGGTTCCCATTTATTTACTTGGATTGTTGCCCAGGAAATGTAGACACAACAAAATGTAGTCTAATTCCTGGGTAACTCTGCAACTGACCACTACCCCCCGCCCCCCCCTCATTCACATTGACCCCTCCCCCAAACTGATCAGTGACCGCTACCCAATTCAACCAAGACTCCCACATGGCCTCATGATGCCCCAACTACTCCACTGGCACCTCAACCATCCCCAACTCCTCCTTATATCAACCTGACCTGACTTGCTCCCATCACCTCATCTCCCCAGACACCATTACCCCCCTCTCCTGACTAGTCCCCGACCTGACCTGACCTGATCTGGCAGTCCCTCCTGACTCAACCTGACCCAACTCAACCTGACCTGATCTGGCAGTCCCTCCTGACTCAACCTGACACCAAGAACAGGAAACTTGAGAAACTCGGCATCACCACCAGCAGCAACCAAGCCTCCCCCGGTACCACAGTAGGAAACAGTCCCACTGCAGGGAAGTCCATTGTCAACTTGTCCGACTACACACTTCAACCAGATGAAATCGAAGTTCTCAGCCGAGGGCTTAATTTTTGCCCCACCACCAAAATAGACCCCATCAGTCTCGCAGCAGACACAGAGGAATTCATCAGGCGAATGAGGCTGAGGGAGTTCTTCCACAAACCCCAAGAGGCCAACAACGAACACAATGAGACAGCCAATGAACTGGAACAGCCGACAGAGAGATCCGCAGTGCATCCGAAGAGGAAAGAGTCGAATTGGACTCCTCCGGAAGGCCGCTGCCCTCGACTTGACATGTATGCCCAAGCCGTCAGGAGGTGCATCAACACCAAATTCATCAGCCGCACTCACAAGACAGCCCCGAACATCACCCAAGCACAACGTAACGCCATCCACGCTCTCAAGACCAACCGCAACATTGTCATCAAACCAGCAGACAAAGGAGGGGCCATCGTCATACTGAACAGAACGGATTACTGCAAAGAAGTGTACCGACAACTCAACAACGAGGAACACTACAGACAGTTACCTGCAGATCCGACCAAAGAACACACCCGTCAACTCAACACTCTGATCAAGACCTTTGATCCGGACCTTCAGAACACCCTCCGTGCTCTCATCCCACGTACTCCCCGCGTTGGAGATCTCTACTGCCTCCCGAAGATACACAAGGCAAACACACCCGGCCGTCCCATCGTATCGGGCAATGGGACCCTGTGCGAGAACCTCTCCGGCTATGTCGAGGGCATCCTGAAACCCATTGTACAAAGAACCCCCAGCTTTTGTCGCGACACGACGGACTTCCTACAGAAACTCGGCACACATGGAGCAGTTGAACCAGGAGCGCTCCTCGTCACAATGGATGTCTCAGCACTCTACACCAGCATCCCCCATGACGATGGCATTGCTGCAACGGCCTCAGTGCTCAGCGCCAACAACTGCCAGTTTCCAGATGCAATTTTACATCTCATCCGCTTCATCCTGGACCACAATATCTTCACCTTCAACAACCAGTTCTTCATCCAGACACACGGAACAGCCATGGGGACCAAATTTGCACCTCAATATGCCAACATCTTCATGCACAGGTTCGAACAAGACTTCTTCACCGCACGGGACCTTCAACCGGTGCTATACACTAGATACATCGATGACATTTTCTTCCTTTGGACTCATGGTGAACAATCACTGAAACAACTCTATGATGACATCAACAAGTTCCATCCCACCATCAGGCTCACCATAGACTACTCTCCGGAATCGGTTGCATTCTTGGACACGCGCATCTCCATTAAGGACGGTCACCTCAGCACCTCACTGTACCGCAAGCCCACGGATAACCTCACGATGCTCCACTTCTCCAGCTTCCACCCTAAACACGTTAAAGAAGCCATCCCCTACGGACAAGCCCTCCGTATACACAGGATCTGCTCGGATGAGGAGGATCGCAACAGACACCTCCAGACGCTGAAAGATGCCCTCATAAGAACAGGATATGGCGCTAGACTCATTGATCAACAGTTCCAACGCGCCACAGCGAAAAACCGCACCGACCTCCTCAGAAGACAAACACGGGACACAGTGGACAGAGTACCCTTCGTTGTCCAGTACTTCCCCGGAGCGGAGAAGCTACGGCATCTCCTCCGGAGCCTTCAACATGTCATTGATGAAGACGAACATCTCGCCAAGGCCATCCCCACACCCCCACTTCTTGCCTTCAAACAACCGCACAACCTCAAACAGACCATTGTCCGCAGCAAACTACCCAGCCTTCAGGAGAACAGTGACCAAGACACCACACAACCCTGCCACAGCAACCTCTGCAAGACGTGCCGGATCATCGACACAGATGCCATCATCTCACGTGAGAACACCATCCACCAGGTACACGGTACATACTCTTGCAACTCGGCCAACGTTGTCTACCTGATACGCTGCAAGAAAGGATGTCCCGAGGCATGGTACATTGGGGAAACTATGCAGACGCTGCGACAACGGATGAATGAACACCGCTCGACAATCACCAGGCAAGACTGTTCTCTTCCTGTTGGGGAGCACTTCAGCGGTCACGGGCATTCGGCCTCTGATATTCGGGTAAGCGTTCTCCAAGGCGGCCTTCGCGACACACGACAGCGCAGAGTCGCGGAGCAGAAACTGATAGCCAGGTTCCGCACACACAAGGACGGCCTCAACCGGGATATTGGGTTTATGTCACACTATTTCACATAAATATTTCTGCTTTTTTCCTCCTGAGTCTTTATCATGCGATCCTAGAATCAGAATTTATGTCACACTATTTGTAACTCCCACAGTTGCGTGGACCTGCAGAGTTTCACTGGCTGTCTTGTCTGGAGACAATACACATCTTTTTAGCCTGTCTTGATGCTCTCTCCACTCCCATTGTTTTGTTTCTTAAAGACTGGATTAGTTGTAAGTATTCGCATTCCAACCATTATTCATGTAAATTGAGTCTGTGTCTTATAAGTTCTGTTTGTGAACAGAATTCCCACTCACCTGAAGAAGGGGCTCAGAGCCTCGAAAGCTTGTGTGGCTTTTGCTACCAAATAAACCTGTTGGACTTTAACCTGGTGTTGTTAAACTTCTTACCCAACTAACTCCACCACCCGCCTATCCATTGACCCACCTGCCAACCCTATCCCCTTACCAACTTAAGTAACACACTCTTCTCCCTCACCCACTTACTTCGTTCACCCTACCCCCTCACCCACTTACCACACCTACTCCACCCCATTAGATTACTTACAATACCCTTTACCCATCTGGCTTCTTACCACACTTACATTAACCGCAGCTCAAAGAAGCTTTGGGACAACTAAACTCTTGCTAGAATACAGCAGCAAGTGCTCTAAGAAGGTGATGTGGCTTGGCATCCCCTCGTTGATCTTGTGTTGAAGCAACTTGGGACATCTGGGATCGTAAGTCCCAGTCAGAAATCCGGAGCTCTGGCATGGTGCAAAAAATTAAGAGTAGACTAGCAATCCAATGGTGATAGCCACTCCTTGGAAGATTTGTGCCAGTGTCATCACTGCAATGGGCCATCACCAGAACGTCAGTAGAGAGGAAAATTAAATGTTCGAACTTAGGAGATTGCTGACAAAGCATGCAGCGCAACATGGGCAGAATATTCCTGAATAAGGCCAATAGCTGGTGGGAAAAGCGACATTGAAACCTCTGGCACTGAATGGTGGCTTTTTCCACTGTATTGATCAGTAGTGCAAAACACTGAAAGGGGCAGTCCCACAAAATCACTCTGGCAAGGTGGACTCTGATTGCCTCCTGGACTTGCAGGCTGTCCTGTCTGGAGACAATACACATCTCTTTAACCTGTGCTTAATGCTCCCTCCACCCACATTGTCTGTATCTTTAAGACCTGGCTGGTTGTAGGGATTCGCATTCTAATCAGTATTCTGTAACTTGATTTTGTGTCTCTGTGCACTGTTTGAGAGCACATTTCCACTCCATCTGACGAAGGAGCAGCGCTCCGAAAGCTTATGGTATTTGCTACCAAATAAACCTGTTGGACTTTAACCTGGTGTTGTGAGACTTCTTACTGTGTTCACCCCAGTCCAACGCCGGCATCTCCACATCATGAGTCTGCCTTGCCAGCAAAATAGTGTTATGAGGATCAAGGCATCATTTTGTCACCACTGCACAAAAACTTCATACGGAATCCCTCCCCCAAGCACCCTTCCCCTCCCCCACACAAACTCCCGGCACTGCCTGGGCACTGCACCCTGGAGCTGCCCCCTGGCACACTGTCTAGGAAGTGCTGGCGAAACTGCCAAAGGACATTGCCAGGGACTGTTCCTTGGATGCAGTGCTGAGGGCGGGTGGGGGTGGGGGATTGTCAGCGATCAGTGCCAGGGGTCAGTGCTAGGATGCAGGGTCAGAGTAGTGCTTCGGAATGAATCTCTCCCCCTGAGCTGTGCACTCATCTGAGCTCCTCTGGGAGGTCTGCCCAGCAGGCACAGGCCTTGGGAGACCTGTAATAATTCATGGCAGTTTGGCCACAAGCCAACAAGAATGGACATTTTTTACAGGGGAGGCCATAAAACCATAAGACATCGGAGCAGAATTAGGCCACTCGGCCCGTTGAGTCTGCTCCACCATTCAATCATGGCTGATTTTCTTTCTCATCCCCATTCTCCTCTCTTTTCCCCATAACCCCTGATCCCTTTATCAATCAAGAACATATCAATCTCTGTCTTAAGGACACTCAATGACCAGGCCTCCACAGCCTTCTGCGGCAAAGAGTTCCACAGATTCACCACTCTCTGGCTGAAGAAATTCCTCCTCATCTCTGTTTTAAAGGATCGTCCCTTTAGCCTGAGGTTGTGCCTTCTGGTTCTAGTTTTTCCCACAAGTGGAAACATCCTCTCCACGTCCACTCGATCCAGGCTTCGCAGTATCCTGTAGGTTTCAATAAGATTCCCCCTCATCCTTCTAAACTCCAACAAGTACAGACCCAGGGTCCTCAACTGTTCCTCGTACGACAACCTCCTCATTCCAGGGATCATTCTTGTGAACCTCCTCTGGACCCTTTCCAAGGCCAGCACATCCTTCCTTTGATATGGGGTCCAAAACTGCTCACAATACTCCAAATGGCGTCTGACCAGCGCCTTATATAGCCTCAGAAGTACATATCTGCTCTTGTATTCTAGCCCTCTCGACATGAATGCTAACATTGCATTTGCCTTCCTAACTGCTGATTGAGCCTGCATGTTAACTTTAAGAGAATCTTGAACAATGACTCCCAAGTCCCTTTGTGTTTCTGATTTTCTAAGAACTTTCCCATTAAGAAAATAGTCTATGCTTCAATTCCTCCTTCCAAAGTGCATAACCTCACACTTGTCCACATTATACTCCATCTGCCACTTCTTTGCCCACTCTCCTAACCTGTCCAAGTCCTTCTGCAGCCCCCTGCTTCCTCAATACTACCTGACCCTCTACATATCTTTGTATCATCTGCAAACTTAGCAAAAGTGCCTTCAGTTCCTTCCTCCAAATCGTTAATGTATATTGTGAAAAGTTGTGGTTCCAGCACTGACCCCTGAGGCACACCACTAGTCACCGGCTGCCATCCTGAGAAAGTCCCTTTTATCCCCACTCTCTGCCTTCTGGGAGTCAACCAATCCTCTATCTATGCCAGGATCTTACCCTGAACACCATGGGCACTTAACTTATTTAACAGTCTCCTATGCGGCACCTTGTCAAAGGCCTTCTGGAAATCTAAAGAAATCACGTCCATTGGCTCTCCTTTATCTAACTTCCTTGTTACCTCCTCAAAGAACTTTAACAGATTTGTCAGACATGACCTCCCCTTGACAAAGCTGTGCTGACTCAGTCCTACTTTATCATGCACTTCCAAGTTCTGCGATCTCATCTTTAATGATGGACTCTAAAATCTTGCCAATGACCGAAGTCAGACTAACCGGCCTACAATTTCCCGTCTTAAACAGCGGTGTTACATTCACTACTTTCCAGTTCCCTGGTACTATCCCTGCCGTAAGAAGTTTAACAACACCAGGTTAAAGTCCAACAGGTTTATTTGGTAGCAAAAGCCACACAAGCTTTCGGAGCTTCAATATATCCCTGCCTCCAGTGATCCCTGAAAGATCACCACCAATGTCTCCACAATTTCCTCAGCTTTCTCTTTTAGAATCCTGGGGTGTAGTCTATCTGGTCCAGGTGATTTATCCACCTTCAGACCTTTCAGTTTCCCCAGAACCTTCTCCTTAATGATGACCATTACACTCACCTGTGCCCCCTGACTCTCCTGGAACTCTGACATCCCACTGGTGTCTTCCACCGTGAAGACTGATGCAAAGTAACGATTCAGTTCCTCTGCCATTGCTTTGTTTCCTATTATTACTTCTCCAGCTTCATTTTCCAGTGGTCCAATGGCTATTTTTGCCTCTCTCTTACCTTTTATATATTGAAAAAACACTTCCTATCTTCTTTTATATTACTAGATAACTTATACTCAGATTTCATCTTCCTCCCCTTATTGCTTTTTTAGTTGTCCTCTGCTTGCTTTCAAAAGCTTCCCAATCCTCTGGCTTCCCACTAATCCTTGCCACTTTGTATGCTTTTTCTTTTGCTTTTATGCTGTCCTTGACTTCCCTCATCAGCCATGGATGCTTCGTCCTCCCCTTAGCACGTTTCCTCCTCCTTGGGACGAATTTCTGTTGTGCCTCCCAAGTAACTCTCAAAAACTCCTGCCATTGCTGTTCCACTGTCTTCCCTGCCAGGCTCCCTTTCCAATCAACTCTGGCCATCCCCTCCTAATGTCTTTGTAAAGTTACCTTTATTTAATTGTAATACCGTTACATCTGACTCCAGCTTCTCCCTCTCAAACTGCAGGGTAAATTCTATCATATTGTGGCCACTGCTCCTTCAGGTTTCCTTCACCTTAAGTTCCCTAATCAAGTCTGCCTCATTACACATCACCAAATCCAGAATTGCCTGTTCCCTCGTAGGCTCTGTCACAAGCTGCTCCAAAAAACCATCTTAGACATTCCACAAACTCCTTTTCTTGGGATCCACTACCTACCTGATTTTCCCGGTCCACCTGCATATTGAAGTCCCCCAAGATTATTGTAATATTGCCTTTTCTATCTCCTGATTTATTTTCTGCCCCACATCCTGACTACTGCGACGGGGCCTGTACATAACTCCCATCAGGGTCTTTTTACCTTTGCGATTCCTCAACTCTACCCACAGAGATTCTATGCCTTCTGATCCTATATCACTTCTTGCTATCGATTTAACTTCATTCCTTACTAACAATGCAATCGCGCTGCCTTTGCCCATCTGCCTGTCCTTCCGATAGGACACAAATCCTTGGATATTTAGATCCCAGCCCTGATCCCCTTGCAGCCACGTCTCTGTGTTGCCCACAACATCGTACCGGCCAATTTCAATATGCGCAAGAAGCTCATTTACCTTGTTCCGTATACTGCGCGCAATTAAGTGCAACACCCTCAGTCCTGCAGAAGCGGGATTGATTTAGTCATGCAAGCCTGATAATGAGGTATCAATTCATGGAAATGATATTCCTGACTTTGAACACTGGATATCCCACGACGTCACTGGTGGAGTGCAGGGACAATCGGGTCACACCTTTACATCGGTGTGAAAAACGATCTGGAATCTCGTGAGATTTTCTGCTCCCGTCGCAATCCTGGCTGATAAAAACGGGAATGGAGAATTCCACCCCAGTGGCTCACTAATGCTATATTTGTGGTGCACTTTTTACTCAGGAATACTATAGTTTGATTAACACAGTGGATGTCTAGATGCAGCAAGACCTCAATTGGCCATTTCTCCTCTGTAGCAGGCAGAGAATATCAATATGAGTGAATGTCAATGATGCACACACCCATTTTCTTTTTTCCTCAGACACTAGGTAAGATCTATGCCCAGACTGTTAAATTCACTACTTGGGCTGTTGTGCTTTGAAGTCAGATGTGCTACT
Organism: Mustelus asterias; assembly: GCF_964213995.1. NCBI lineage: Eukaryota > Metazoa > Chordata > Chondrichthyes > Carcharhiniformes > Triakidae > Mustelus > Mustelus asterias. The sequence continues at coordinate 59,117,739 of NC_135808.1, forward strand.
TTTGAACGATTGTGTATGCACAGTCTTACACATTGACAGTTGCTGTCGTGCTGTCATCATCTCTCTTGAGTAAAACTCTCCAATCTAATGGAACGTGAGAGCACCAGCACATTGAATAGCAGATGCACAGGATCAATACAACATAAAGGACAAGAAGCTATGGCCCGTGATGCATGGCTAACTGGGTTAACTTCATCAGTGTAAAATATCTAACCACTCCACTCTCTGCAAACACATCTTCTGACTTTTCTTTTCAACCTTTGTGGCAGTCACATGACTTCTTCGTCCTGTCCATTATGTTGCATACTTAAACAATTCCAGAGAGAATTATGACAATTATTTCAATGCTTAATCACACCCTTTCAAACATCCTTTGAAGACATTTCTCCTCCATGGCTCCGACTTCTTTCTAAAGTCTTAACTTTCCAAACTGCAATTTTATTTAACATTGCAGCCTTCCACTCATGGACAAAGTACTCATCTGAAAGATGTGCTGGTTAGGTGCATTGGCCATGCTAAATTCTCCCTCAGTGTATCCGAACAGGCGCTAGAGTGCGGCGATTAGGGGATTTTCACAGTAACTTCATGGCAGTGTTAATGTAAGCCTACTTGTGACATCAATAAATAAAACTTTATTGTGGGAACATAAAAGCAGGAGGAGGCCATTCAGTCCCTTGAGCTTGCTCTGACATTCAACTGGATCAAGGCTGATCATCGACCTCAAAGCCATTTTCCCACACTATCTCCATATCCCTTGATGTCTTCACTATCTAGAAATCTATCACTTTCTGTCTTGAACATGCTCAATGACTGATCTTCCACAGCCTTCAGTGGTGGGGTGTTCCAAAGATTCACCACCCTTTGAGTGAAGGAATTTTTACTATTCCATCTAGGAGGCAGGAAGAAATATAGATATATATATCTCCGTCAGCCTGGCTACTTTATAAAATTACTTCTTCTGTGTTTCAAAATGGGCTATTACTGGATTGATAAAATGGCTGCAGCTGATCCAACACAAAGGATAGGAGATGAGAATTCTGCACCAGTCAGCTACGGCCAAAGGTAGAACTATTTGTGACTCCTAATCTCCAAGGTTGAGCTATTACATGCTCCAAAACACAATGGATTTAAACCAGGGGCCACATTAGCTGAATAGGTCAATTTGAAACCATCCTGTCACATGACCAAGACTTGGGCTGTCTGAATTCCTTTAATGGTACAGCTTTTGAATTTTATCGACAGTTGCAGTTTAACCTCTGAAGAGAACAAGACCTCTTCACCGCACAGGACCTTCAACCGATGCTAATGTTGAAATCCCCTAATCGGCCAATGTTGTCTACCCGATACACTGCAGGAGGGATGTCCCAAGGCATGGTACAGTGGGGAGACCATGCAGATGCCACGACAACAGATGAATGAACACCGCTCGACAATCACCAGGCAAGAATGTTCTCTTCCTGTTGGGGAACACTTCAGTGGTCACAGGCATTCGGCCTCTGATCTTCGGGTAAGCGTTCTCCAAGGTGGCCTTCACGACACACGACAACGCAGAATTGCTGAGCAGAGACTGATAGCCAAGTTCCGCACACATCAGGATGGCCTCAACCGGAATCTTGGGTTCATGCCACACTATCTGTAACTCCTCACGATGCTCACGGCTTGCCTGGGCTTGCAAAATCTCACTAACTGTCCCGGCTGGAGACAATACACATCTCTTTAACCTGTGCTTAACCCTCTCTCCACTCACATTGTCTGTACCTTTAAGACTTGATTACCTGTAAAGACTCGCATTCCAATCATTATTTTGTAAATTGTGTTTGTGTCTTTATATGCCCTGTTTGTGAACAGAACTCCCACTAACCTGACGAAGGAGCAGCGCTCCGAAAGATAGTGGTTTTTGCTACCAAATAAACCTGCTGGACTTTAACCTGGTGTTGTGAGACTTCTAACTGATTTTAATTAGTGCTTTGAAATATCTATTCCATGCTTCTTGCTTTCCAATAATTTCAATGGTTTGTCTATTTGTGTCTGAGTTCGCATGTAGGCGAACTGTCAAGTACTCCCAACCAAGGAAAACATCCTTTTCTGCATCAACCCTGGTTGGCCCCTTAAGAATTTTGTAACTTTCAATGAGATCACCTCTCATTCTTCTAAACTCTAATGCTAAAAGTTTATCTATTAGTCATAAGTAAGGCTTACATTAACATTGCAATGAAGTTTCTGTGAAAATCCCCGAGTCGCCACATTTCAACGCTTGTCCGGGTACACTAAGGGTGAATTTAGCATGGCCAATGCACCCAACCAGCACGTCTTTCAGATTGTGGGAGGAAACTGGAGCACCCGAGGTAACCCACGCAGACATGGGGAGAACGTGCAGACTTCGTACAGTGACCCAAGCTGGGAATCGAATCTGGGTTCCTGGCGCTGTGAGGCAGCAGTGCTAACCACTGTGCCACCAGAATACAGCCTCAGCCTCCTCAATCTCTCCTCATATGACAGTCCCACCATCCTAGAAATTAGACTGCTAAGCCTCAACTTTCTATAAGGCAAGTATATCCCTCCAGGATACTTTCAAGTATGTTCTGCCACTCGGTGCCTCGGATAGAGTGGTGGGCGGGGTGGGGGGTCCATTTCCACGAGAGGTCTATGAAGCTCACTGTTGCTTCCTGTATGCGCTTTCCAAACATAAGATAAAATTGGCTAACAACCCCTCCAAACAACCTGGATCTCAATATTAGTGGAAATCTAATTAGATGGGCCATTCCCTATGGCACTCTCAACATCAAGGGTGGGATTTCTCCAGCAGCGGAGGATGCAAACAATGGGAAACATAATTGATGGTGGTGGGACCAGAAGATCCGCCGCCAGTTAATGGCGGTCACCTCCGCAAAACGCGCCGCAGGAAGGATGGGGGTAGAAAATTCCGCCCAAATAATCCTTTCTTCCTTCAATCTCTGATTTCATGTGTACATTTATATTTTGCAACTTTAAATAATTAATTCTTAAGTCCCTGTCCCAGTTACTTTCATTCCAATTACAGGGATTTCAAAGTTGAAAATGTAATTACAATCCCTTCGTCTTTCCACCACCACCACCGTTACCATCTATAAACTCAAATACCCCCCACCCAACTGCTACCAATTCTTCCAGCACCAATTGCCCTGAATCAGTGTCACTGTAACAATATACAACCCAACTCTTGTTCAGTAATTCAGTAATTCTATTTGTGAAATAATAGAAGTATTTGTAACTGTTAGTGCAATTGCCCACACTGTCAATTGCCCAAGCTGTTTTATGATGGGGTTGGGGAAACTGCCCACCTAGTCTTTGCACAGTTTCATTCACTACAATGCAGATGGTAATTTTAGTGAAGTCCCTAGCAACTAACCCCAAAAAGTATGCCAGTGCCATTAATGTGTTGAGGATGGATTCTGAACTAAAATCAGGACAGAACTGGAATTCCTAATTCCATTTTTGCAAGCAATGGTGTTAAATCAACATGCTGAAGCCTGGCACTTAGTTGTGGAATTGTGTGCTAAACTCTGTGCTTTGTTTGTATTTGTGAAGTATCACTTTAACCAGCGTGAAACTGAGATAATTTTGAAAAAGGGAGTTATTGTATTTCCTGGCTATAACATAATTTCTGAGAATCATAGAATCACTACAGTGTAGATGGAGGCTATTTGGCCCATCGAGCCTCCACGACAGCAATCCCACCCAGTCCCTACCCCCGTAATCCCACGTATTTACCCTGCTAATCCCCCTATCCTACATATCCTGGGACACTAAGGGGCAACTTAGCTTGGCTAATCCACCCAACCTGCACACGTAGACATGGGGAGAATATGCAAACTCCACACAGACAATCTCCTGAGGCCTGAATTGAACCCAGGTCTCTGGCACAGTGAGGCAGCAGTGCTGACCACTGTGCCATCGTGCCGCCCCTTACACTCACATAACTTACACTCTGGCTGAAATTGCTATGGGGATGAAAGCCAGGTTAAAAATAAGATAAACTCTAACTAAATGTGGGTTTCCAGTTACAGCTTGTGATCACCAGCAGAACATACAGAGCCGAGTGAGAAGAAAAAGCAAATTTCACTCAGGAAGAGGTCAGTTTATCGATTTGGCAGAAACGGAGACACAAGCTCTTGGGGGCAATGCATAAGCTTACTAAAATATTCTAAAACCTGGAAAGTTGTGCAAATATCTTGGAGATCCTAAGTCGCTGGGCGTTTTTACCAGAAGTGACCAGACCAGGAACCGGGTGACATTGATTGGTCCATTGAAAAAGAACTCTGGAAATCTACACCACTCGGACTGTCATGACTAGAGAGATGTGCACTAGAGAGTTCATTGATGTGCACTTTGCCATTATTAATCATAACCAGGCGGCCTCAGATGGAATAAGGCTGCCAATAAAAGTGACTCAAGAGCCAAATCCATTGGGTGGGAGAAGTGACATCCTACAAACCTGCAGCCGAGTTTGAAACACTGTGATACTGCATGTAGCGCCACACTTGTATGAGGAACGTTCCTGTGAGTGCTGTGAGGCCGATCTTTGTCATATTGACTGTTTAAAGAAAAATTAATTGATTCTATTGGAATGTCATTTGGCTAATGACGCATGCTTAATTTCATGTTGATTTTGCGTTTGGCTGTTTGCAGTAAAAGTTTTTAAAGGTGGAATCTTGGCCATCGGTTCCGTTCTTTGGGGGTTGTTTGAGGATTCTGTCCTTTTCAAGTTCTTGGTCTTGATGGAGATCATGGCAATTGCACGTCCAGGACCGAATCCCAGACAATAGCATCAAATCTGGAACAAGGCACAAGGTGAAACCTTGGATGTGCCTGGAATTGTAAATCATTCTTGCCAATATTGCAGGCTAAAATCTCAACATAGGTAGAAGAACTTCAAAAGAGCATCTCCCAATTAAGCGCTCATGTAAAAATGAATAAATCAGACATTCAATATCTCAGAAAGCCATGCGCACTCTGCCTTGTCTCAAATTGTAATTATTAAATCTGAAACTGTGATTAAGTATGCTGCATGTAACATAGCTCCTACTGAGTCCTTCCTACTTAAATCTTAAATCTCAAAATGTCACACAGGCAGGGGACATAAAATTGCAATCAATGCCCAAGAAGTAAATTACAATCGTCTACCACTGGACCTCATAAAACCCTTGCCTTGTAAACCTTATTGATTTCATTGGAAATTAACTGTTTTGCAGTTGGTATTTTTCCCTCTCATTTTGTGAATGTACTTTCAACAATACCGCCATTTGAAATGTTAATCACAAAGGTTCATGCGTAAAGAGTATTGTAAGACAATGCCCCCTACTTCTGCAAGCCAATTTTAAAATTCCCCAGGTTATTGTGTGATGCGCTATCAATAAGGCGAAAGACTACCGATATGCCAATATAAGTGTAGGCTTTTATTCACAACAGAATCAGGAGCAGATCCCAACAAATAACCGACCTGGACTGAACAAGGGGGAGGAGACAGCCACCTTTATACTAGGTGCTGAGGGGAGGAACCAAACTGGAAGGGGATGTGTCCAGGTATGACAAACACACACAACGGTGGTCCATATAGGACAAAGGCACAACTGAGGTCCACCACATTCACCCCTTCCTTTTAAAAAAACAACACGGGGGTGAAGCGGAAACAATATCACAAGTCCAGACGAACCGGTGGCTTGATCTGTCGTCGCGATCGTCGTAGTGCAGGTCGCAGAGTCGTCCGAGCAGGGAGCGATGTCGGCCCAGGCGCCGTACAGTGAGCGTCGAGAGAAGGCGCTGGGTGGTGTGAAGCGGACCGATCCGTCGTCCCGTCCAGTCGTCGGGTACTGCGTGGCGACGGCTCCGGCGACTCAAGCGAGCTGTACATAGGGGCGAGAGGAATGAGCAGTGGCCCTGGTGGCGTATGGGGAACAGTGGGAACCGGAGCTGGGGGGTGGGGGGCTGCAACAGGCTCTGGGCGCACTACATTGGAGACAGGGACTGAGGGAGGAAGAGGCGTAGCAGTCTCCGAATGGACGACACCAGGGACCGTGGGGCGGAAGGACGTGGTGACCTCCGGGGCACCCGCGGGTGCCAAGTCACGGACAGAAACCGTGTCCTCCCGCCCATCAGGGTACGCTACATAAGCATATTGGGGATTAGCATGGAGCAGTTGGACCTCCTCGACCAAGGGATCTGCCTTATGGGTCCGGACATGCTTCCGAAGCAGGACGGGTCCCGGGGACATCAGCCAATCCGGGAGCGAAGTACCCGAGGAGGACTTCCTGGGAAATGAAAACATCCGCTCGTGAGGGGTTGTATTGGTCGCTGTGCACAAGAGTGACCTAATGGAATGTAATGCGTCCGGAAGGACGTCTTGCCAACGGCTGACTGGAAGGCCCCTAGACCGTAACGCTAATAGAACGGCCTTCCAGACGGTTGCGTTCTCCCGCTCTACTTGACCATTGCCCCTGGGGTTATAGCTAGTGGTGCGGCTGGAGGCAACGCCTTTGGCGAGCAGGTACTGTCTCAGCTCGTCACTCATGAAAGAGGACCCACGGTCGCTATGAATATAGGCTGGGAAGCCGAACAGGGTGAAGAGCTTGTTCAGGGTCCGAATCACTGTAGCCGTGGTCATGTCCGAGCAGGGGAAGGCAAAAGGGAAACGTGAGTATTCGTCAATGATATTCAGGAAATAAACATTGCGGTTAGAGGAGGGGAGGGGGCCTTTAAAATCAACGCTAAGGCGCTCGAACGCGCGAGTGGCCTTTACAAGGTGCGCCCTACCTGGCCGGTAGAACTGCGGTTTGCACTCAGCGCAGACCCTGCATTGCCTGGTAATCGTCCGGACTTCATCAAGGGAGAAGGGCAGGTTACGGGACTTGACAAAATGGAAAAATCTGGTGACACCCGGGTGACAGAGGTCGTTATGGAGGGACTGTAGCTGGTCTAGTTGGGCACTGGCACATGATCCACGGGACAGGGTGTCTGGGGGCTCATTGAGCTTCCCGGGCCGGTACATGATGTCATATCTGTAGGTGGAGAGCTCAATCCTCCACCGCAAGATCTTGTCATTCTTAATCTTGCCCTTTTGCCTGGTGTTAAACAGCAAGGCAACTGACCGCTGGTCCGTAATTAAGGTGAATCGTTGGCCCGCGAGATAATGGCGCCAGTGCCGGACGGCTTCCACGATGGCCTGGGCCTCCTTCTCGACCGAGGAGTGTCGAATCTCAGGGCCTTGTAAGGTCCGGGAAAAGAAGGCCACCGGACGGCCCCTCTGGTTAAGGGTGGCAGCTAGGGCAAAGTCAGACGCATCACTTTCCACTTGGAATGGGATGGATTCGTCCACAGCGTGCATCGCGGCCTTCGCGATGTCCGCTTTGATGTCATCGAAGGCCCGACAGGCCTCCTCCGCCAGGGGAAAAGAGGTCGATTTTAGGAGCGGACGGGCTTTATCTGCGTAACGGGGAACCCACTGGGCATAATAGGAGAAGAAGCCCAGGCATCTCCTCAGTGCTTTGAGAGTAGTAGGGAGGGGAAGCTGCATAAGGGGACGCATACGGGCTGGGTCGGGGCCAAGGACACCATTTTCTATCACGTATCCAAGGATGGCGAGGCGGCGTGTCCGGAAAACACACTTCGCCTCATTGTACGTGAGGTTCAGGAGAGTGGCCGTACGAAGGAATTTTTGTAGGTTGGCATCATGGTCCTGCAGGTCATGGCCGCAGATGGTGACGTTATCCAGATACGGGAAAGTGGCCCGTAGTCCGTGCTGGTCCACCATTTGATCCATGGCCCGTTGGAAGACTGAGACCCCATTGGTGACACCAAAGGGGACTCGGAGGAACTGGTAGAGGCGGCCATCCGCCTCAAAGGCAGTGTATGGGCGATCCTCCGAGCGGATAGGGAGCTGGTGGTAAGCCGATTTCAAATCGATCGTTGAAAAAACCCTATAGTGCGCGATGCGGTTGACTATGTCCGCGATACGGGGAAGAGGATATGCATCTAGTTGGGTATACCTGTTTATGGTCTGGCTGTAGTCAATCACCATGCGGTGTTTCTCCCCCGATTTAACTACGACCACTTGCGCCCTCCAGGGGCTGGTGCTGGCCTGGATAATCCCTTCCTGGAGCAAACGTTGTACCTCGGACCGAATGAAGGCCCGGTCATCCACACTATAGCACCTACTCTTGGTGGCTATAGGCCTACAATCCGGGGTGAGGTTATCAAATAACGGGGGGGGGGGTGATCTTGAGGGTCGAGAGGCTGCAGGTGGTGCGTGAGGGGCGCTGCCGTGACGGCGCCTTGCAGACGGAGAGCGGGGGATAAGGGCCATCGTACTGCAGGATGACACTTCTATGATGGCTGAGGAAATCTAACCCCAGCAGTACAGCTGCGCAGAGTCGCGGCAGCACGAGGAGCCGAAAACGCTCGTAGACTGTGCCCTGTACCGTCAGCGTCACCAAGCAGCACCCGAGGACCTCCACTGAGTGAGAATTCGAGGCCATGGAGATGGTCTGGCTCCAGGGTCGCACGGGAAGGGCATATTGACGCACTGTGCGAGGGTGTATAAAACTTTCCGTGCTCCCACAGTCAAACAGGCAGTTTTCTGCATCACCATTTACCTTGATCTCCATTATGGACTTGGAGAGTTGATGTGGCTGCGACTGGTCCAGGCAAATCGATGCCACTGTTGAATTAAAGAAGAATCCATCTTCGTCGCCGTCTGATGACATCACGGATGAAGCTTCCTGCTCAGCTTGCCTTGATGCCAGTCTCAAAGATGGCGACTCCCGCACTTCCGGTGACCGCATCAAAGATGGCGATTCCCGCACTTCCGGTGACCGCATCAAAGATGGCGATTCGCGCGCAGCCGCCGCCTGCATCAAAGATGGCCGCGCCCTCGGAGCACACATGGCTCCACGAGTCTTCAGAAGCGGCTTTGCTCGGCAGACTTTAACAAAGTGGCCTAGCTTACCGCATCCGGAGCAAATCGCGTCCTTTGCCGGGCAGTGACGCCGAGGGTGCTTAGGGAGGCCACAAAAGTAACATTTGGGCCCTGCTGGAGCAGCCGTCGCAGTGGAGCCGTCGGTGGAACGGGATCCAAGGTAAGACCCGAGATTATGGGAGGCTGCTTCTAACGTTTCAGCCATCGTGGCCGTTTTCCGGAGGTCTAGGTCATCTTGTTCCAGCAGACGCTGCTGGATGTATGTAGACTCAATGCCCGCAACGTAGGCGTCGCGGATCAGATCCTCCGTGTTCTGAGCTGCTGAAACAGCCTTACAGTCGCATGCTCGGGCGAGGACTCGCAGGGCGCGCAGAAATTGGGCGCACGATTCTCCTGGCTGCTGTTTGCGGGTAGTTAGGAGGTGTCTGGCGTAAACCACGTTAGGGCTCTTTCGGAACTGCCCTTTTAGGAGTTCGATAGCGTCCGCGTAAGTAGCAGCGTCCCGGAAGATTCCATAGACAGTTTCGCTTACCCGGGCGCGGAGCACGTGGAGTTTAGCAGCGTCGGTGTCGATGGCCGTAGCGGTGTCGACGAATGCTTCGAAGCAGTCCAACCAATGATCAAATTTATCAGAGGCTCCAACCTCTTGAGGGTCTAATGCTAACTTGTCGGGTTTTAGAAACTGCTCCATACTAGTAACTGTTGTGAATAAAATTGATGCGCTATCAATAAGGCGAAAGACTACCGATATGCCAATATAAGTGTAGGCTTTTATTCACAACAGAATCAGGAGCAGATCCCAACAAATAACCGACCTGGACTGAACAAGGGGGAGGAGACAGCCACCTTTATACTAGGTGCTGAGGGGAGGAACCAAACTGGAAGGGGATGTGTCCAGGTATGACAAACACACACAACGGTGGTCCATATAGGACAAAGGCACAACTGAGGTCCACCACATTGTGCTGAAAAAAACAGATAATTAAAAATTATAGCTGTCGACATGGTTAAATTGGGTTACGGGCTGTTAATAATCAACCCTTCCCCTCCAAAGCAGTAATCAAGTGAGCTAAGATGAAAGCACTGGCTAGACTCAGTCCCACGAAGGAGATTGTCCCAGATTGAATGACAGACCTCTGTTGAGTTTACTGATGATGCCGGGGGTGCCGTGGCTGGCACAGAGACGTCCGGAAAGCCAGTGATCGGGCAGTGGTGGTTGGGGGGGGGGGGGGGGGGGGGGGTGGGTGGGAGTCTCACGGCCAGAGATGGTGAGTTGTGGGGCTAGCCAGCGTGGGGCTACTGCGCATGTGTCAATCTCAGCGCTGATAAATCGGCGCATGTGCAGTGGCCCGCTCAGTGCTATGTTGCCGGCTTCTCCTGCAGGAATTGGCCCCACCACCTTATTTTCAGCGTGATTCACATTAGGGGCCTCTGTGATGCACAGAACGTGGGAGATTCATTTTGAAAGTCCTGCTGAAAAAAACAGTGCGATTTACACCAGCTTTTACACATATTTGGCACTTCGAAGCTTTTTGGGAGAATTCCACTCATGCAGTTTTTGTAGTCAAAAATTTCTAGCCCTTTCCGTCGATAGTGACTCCACCCCCTCCCCACTCCTCAAAGTGTGTTCACTGATGGCGGAGGGCGCAGGGCAC